>NC_134267.1:236144740-237344740 GCF_031893055.1 Leptodactylus fuscus
TTATATTGGGGTTATAAATACCCTCATTTCTTGCTACTGCCATATAGTGCAGTTTCTGACTGGTATTCAAAGAATATATTGGGGTTACGTGCACCCACCAATTTTTACTACTGGTATACAGTGCCATTGTCTGACTGGAATTCAAAGAATATATTGGGAATACAAATACCCTCATTTCTTGCTACTGCCATATAGTGCCAGTGTCTGACTGGGAATTCAAAGAATATATTGGGGTTACGTGCACCCACCAATTTTTACTACTGGTATACAGTGCCATTGTCTGACTGGAATTCAAAGATATATTGGGAATACAAATACCTCATTTCTTGCTACTGCCATATAGTGCCAGTGTCTGACTGGGAATTCAAAGAATATATTGGGGTTACGTGCACCCACAATTTTTACTACTGGTATACAGTGCCATTGTCTGACTGGGAATTCAAAGAATATATTGGGAATACAAATACCCTCATTTCTTGCTACTGCCATATAGTGCCAGTGTCTGACTGGGAATTCAAAGAATATATTGGAATACAAATACCCTCATTTTTCTGCTACTGCCATATAGTGCCAGTTTCTGACTGGTAATTCAAATAATATATTGGGGTTACGTGCACCCACAATTTTTACTACTGGTATACAGTGCCAATTTCTAACTAGGAAATTCAAAATGCGCAAGGCTCCCGGAAAGGGACGTGGACGAGGCCCGTGGGCGAGGTCGGGGGAATGGTTCTGGGGAGCAAGGTAGCAGTGAAGCCACAGGGCGTCCCGTGCCTACTCCTGTGGGCAGCAAGCATTGCGCCACTCCACAGTGCCAGGGTTGCTTGCCACATTAACTAAACTGCAGGGTACAAACCTTAGTAGGCCCGAGAACCAGGAACAGGTCTTGCAATGGCTGTCAGAGAACGCTATACAGCACATTGTCCAGCAGCCAGTCAGACTCTGCCTCCTCTCCTCCTATTACCCAACAGTCTTGTCTTCCTTCCTCCAAAATTCCGAAGCTTTACAGAACAATAACCCAAACTGTCCCCTGCTCCCAGAGCTGTTCTCCGCTCCTTCATTGTCCCTCAACCTGCCTCTCCACGTCACGATTCCACGAACCTAACAGAGGAGCATCTGTGTCCAGATGCTCAAACACTAGAGTCTCCTCCATCTCCGTTCGATTTGGTGGTGGATGACCAGCAACCCACCCTCATCGACGATGATGTGAACGCAGTTGCCGTCAGGCGCATCCAGTTGACCGGCGCATTGTGCGGGAGGAGGAGATGAGACAGGAGTTGGAAGAGGAAGTGGTGGATGAGGAGGACACTGACCCGAACTGGACAGGGGGGATGTCAAGCGGGGAAAGTAGTGTGGATGTTGAGCAGGTGCAGCACCAAAAAGGGTAGCTAGAGGCAGAGCAGAGGTCAGCAGCTTAGGCGAAGCCAGGCCACACCCGGAATCGCCCAGATGTTCCAGTTCGTACCCAGCCCCGAAAAACTCCCACCTCGAGGGCAACGTTTTCTCGATGGTGTGGAGTTTTTTCAAGGAATGCGCCGAGGACAGATATAGTGTTGTCTGCACAATTTGCCTCTCGAAATTGATTAGGGGCTCTGAGAAGAGCAACCTGTCCACCACTTCAATGCGCCGTGCATTTGGAATCCAAGCACTGGAATCAGTGGCAAGGCAGCAACGGCAGACAAAGGCCGCCTGCCGTTCACGCCACTGCCACTGCCTCTGCCACTGCCTCTGCTCCTCTGCCACTGCCACTGCTGACTGTGCTGGCGATGCACTCCAGAGGACGAGCCAGGACACCACTTCATCTGCCTCCGCCACTTTGTTGACTTCTACCTCATCCTCCCCTGGTCCTGTCTTATCTCCTTCTCCTGCACCATCAAAGGCACCAATCAGGCGTTTCTTTACAACAACCCACCATCTCTCAGACATTGAGCGGCGGCAGAAATACACTGCTAACCACCCACACGCGCAAGCCTTGAACGCCAACATCGCTAAACTGCTGGCCCAGGAGATGTTGGCGTTCCGGCTTGTTGAAACTCCCGCCTTCCTGGACCTGATGGCAACTGCGGCACCTCGCTATGCCGTCCCCTAGCCGTCACTACTTCTCCCGGTGTGCCGTCCCCGCCTTGCACCAGCACGTGTCACTCAACATCAGGCGGGCCCTTAGTTCGCGCTTTGCACAAAAGGTCCACTTGACCACCGACGCGTGGACAAGTGCATGCGGACAGGGACGCTACATTTCACTGACGGCTGCTACATTTCACTGACGGCACACTGGGTGAATGTAGTTGAGGCTGGGACTGCTTCCAAACTGGCCCGGTGTACCTCGTCTCCCCGCCTAACATTCCTGGCAGGGACACGAGAAGAACACCCCCCTCCTCCTCCTCCTCTACCGCCTCCTCCTCCGCCACCGCCTCCTCCTCCGCCACCGCCTCCTCCTCCGCTGTTAGATTGACCCCAGCTACGAGTTGGAAACGTTGCAGCACTGGCGTTGGTAGACGTCAGCAGGCTGTGCTGAAGCTGATCAGCTTGGGGGACAGACAGCACACTGCCTCCGAGGTGAGGGTTGCCCTCCTCGATGAGACGGCAATATGGTTTGAGCCGCTGCACCTGGGCCCAGGCATGGTCGTTTGTGATAACGGCCGGAACCTGGTAGCAGCTCTGGAGCTTGCCGGACTCCAACATGTTCCATGCCTGGCCCACGTCTTCAACCTAGTGGTGCAACGTTTCCTAAAGAGCTACCCCAATGTTCCAGAGCTACTGGTGAAAGTGCGGCGCATGTGCGCCCACTTTCGCAAGTCGACAGTAGCCGCTGCTAGCTTAAAATCTCTCCAGCAACGCCTGCATGTGCCACAACACCGGCTTTTGCGCGACGTCCCCACACGCTGGAACTCAACGTTTCAGATGTTGAATAGAGTGGTTGAGCAGCAGAGACCTTTGATGGAATACCAGCTACAAAACCCTAGGGTGCCACAAAGTCAGCTGCCTCAGTTTCACATCCATGAGTGGCCATGGATGAGAGACCTTTGTGACATCCTACGGGTCTTTGAGGAGTCCACAAGGAGGGTGAGCTCTGAGGATGCGATGGTGAGCCTTACAATCCCGCTCTTGTGTGTTCTGAGAGAATCCCTGATTGACATCAGGGATAACTCAGATCACACAGAGGAGTTAGGGATAGCATCCGATCCGTCACAGCTGGAGAGTAGGTCCACACATCTGTCCGCTTCACTGCGTTTAATGGAGGAGGAGGAGGAGGAGGAGGAGGAAGAAGAGTTGTCCGATGATGTGATGGTGATACAGGAGGATTCCGGGCAACTTCGAATCGTCCCATTGTTGCAGCGCGGATGGGTAGACATGGAGGATGAGGAGGAAATGGAGATTGAACTTTCCGGTGGGGCCAGAGGAGTCATGCCAACTAACACTGTGGCAGACATGGCTGAGTTCATGTTGGGGTGCTTTACAACCGACAAGCGTATTGTCAAAATCATGGAGGACAACCAGTACTGGATCTTTGCTATCCTTGACCCCCGGTATAAAAACAACATCTCGTCTTTTATTCCGGTAGAGGGGAGGGCCAATCGCATCAATGCTTGCCACAGGCAATTGGTGCAGAATATGATGGAGATGTTTCCAGCATGTGACGTTGGCGGCAGGGAGGGCAGTTCCTCCAGTAGGCAACCAAGTTCTCACCGGTCCACACAAACGAGGGGCACACTGTCTAAGGTCTGGGACACCTTGATGGCACCCCCTCGCCAAAGTGCCGCCACGGAGGGCCCTAGTGTCACCAGGCGTGAGAAGTATAGGCGCATGTTGCGGGAATACCTTTCCGACCACAGCCCTGTCCTCTCCGACCCCTCTGTGCCCTACACGTATTGGGTGTCGAAGTTGGACCTGTGGCTTGAACTTGCCCTATATGCCTTGGAGGTGCTGTCCTGTCCTGCCGCCAGCGTCCTATCTGAGAGGGTGTTCAGTGCAGCCGGTGGCATCATCACTGACAAGCGCACCCGTCTGTCAGCTGAGAGTGCCGACCGGCTCACTTTGATAAAAATGAACCACCACTGGATAGAGCCTTCATTTTTGTGCCCACCTGTGTAAAGCACCCCAACATGAAACTCCATGTCTGTACTCAACCTCTCCAATTCCTCCGCATCCTCATACTCATCCACCATAAGCGTTGCACAATTCTGCTAATACTAGGCTCCCTCCAACATGATTTCCCCCAACTCTGCTGGTTAGAGGCTCCCTCCACCCTGATTTCCACCAACTCTGCTGGTTAGAGGCTCCCTCCACCCTGCTTTCCCACAACTCTGCTGGTTAGAGGCTCCCTCCACCATGAATTTGCCCAAACTGGGCTGGTTAGAGGCTCCCTCCACCATGAATTGGTCCAAACTGGGTTTTTTAGAGGCTCCCTCCACCATGAATTGGTCCAAACTGGGCTGTTTAGCGGCTCCCTCCACCATTAATTGGTCCAAACTGGGCTGGTTAGAGGCTCCCTCCACCATGAATTTGCCCAAACTGGGCTGTTTAGAGGCTCCCTCCACCATGAATTTGCCCAAACTGGGCTGGTTAGAGGCTCCCTCCACCATGAATTGGTCCAAACTGGGCTGTTTAGAGGCTCCCTCCACCATTAATTGGTCCAAACTGGGCTGGTTAGAGGCTCCCTCCACCATGAATTTCCCTAAACTTGGCTGTTTAGAGGCTCCCTCCACCATTAATTGGTCCAAACTGGGCTGGTTAGAGGCTCCCTCCACCATGAATTTGCCCAAACTGGGCTGTTTAGAGGCTCCCTCCACCATGAATTTGCACAAACTGGGCTGGTTAGAGGCTCCCTCCACCATGAATTGGTCCAAACTGGGTTTTTTAGAGGCTCCCTCCACCATGAATTTGCCCAAACTGGGCTGGTTAGAGGCTCCCTCCACCATGAATTTGCCCAAACTGGGCTGTTTAGAGGCTCCCTCCACCATGAATTTGCCCAAACTGGGCTGGTTAGAGGCTCCCTCCACCATGAATTTGCCCAAACTGGGCTGTTTAGAGGCTCCCTCCACCATGAATTTGCCCAAACTGGGCTGGTTAGAGGCTCCCTCCACCATGAATTGGTCCAAACTGGGGTTTTTAGAGTCTCCCTCCACCATTAATTGGTCCAAACTTGGCTGTTTAGAGGCTCCCTCCACCATGAATTGGTCCAAACTGGGGTGGTTAGAGGCTCCCTCCACCATTAATTGGTCCAAACTGGGCTGGTTAGAGGCTCCCTCCACCATTAATTGGTCCAAACTGGGCTGGTTAGAGGCTCCCTCCACCATTAATTGGTCCAAACTGGGCTGGTTAGAGGCTCCCTCCACCATTAATTGGTCCAAACTGGGCTGGTTAGAGGCTCCCTCCACCATGAATTGGTCCAAACTGGGGTTTTTAGAGGCTCCCTCCACCATGAATTGGTCCAAACTTGGCTGTTTAGAGGCTCCCTCCACCATTAATTGGTCCAAACTGGGCTGGTTAGAGGCTCCCTCCACCATGAATTGGTCCAAACTGGGTTTTTTAGAGGCTCCCTCCACCATGAATTAGTCCAAACTGGGGTTTTTAGAGGCTCCCTCCACCATGAATTGGTCCAAACTGGGCTGTTTAGCGGCTCCCTCCACCATTAATTGGTCCAAACTGGGCTGGTTAGAGGCTCCCTCCACCATGAATTTGCCCAAACTGGGCTGTTTAGCGGCTCCCTCCACCATTAATTGGTCCAAACTGGGCTGGTTAGAGGCTCCCTCCACCATGAATTTGCCCAAACTGGGCTGTTTAGAGGCTCCCTCCACCATGAATTTGCCCAAACTGGGCTGGTTAGAGGCTCCCTCCACCATGAATTGGTCCAAACTGGGGTTTTTAGAGGCTCCCTCCACCATGAATTGGTCCAAACTTGGCTGTTTAGAGGCTCCCTCCACCATGAATTGGTCCAAACTGGGGTGGTTAGAGGCTCCCTCCACCATTAATTGGTCCAAACTGGGCTGGTTAGAGGCTCCCTCCACCATTAATTGGTCCAAACTGGCCTGGTTAGAGGCTCCCTCCACCATTAATTGGTCCAAACTGGGCTGGTTAGAGGCTCCCTCCACCATTAATTGGTCCAAACTGGGCTGGTTAGAGGCTCCCTCCACCATGAATTGGTCCAAATTGGGGTTTTTAGAGGCTCCCTCCACCATGAATTGGTCCAAACTTGGCTGTTTAGAGGCTCCCTCCACCATTAATTGGTCCAAACTGGGCTGGTTAGAGGCTCCCTCCACCATGAATTGGTCCAAACTGGGTTTTTTAGAGGCTCCCTCCACCATGAATTGGTCCAAACTGGGGTTTTTAGAGGCTCCCTCCACCATGAATTGGTCCAAACTGGGGTTTTTAGAGGCTCCCTCCACCATTAATTGGTCCAAACTGGGCTGGTTAGAGGCTCCCTCCACCATGAATTTGCCCAAACTGGGCTGTTTAGCGGCTCCCTCCACCATTAATTGGTCCAAACTGGGCTGGTTAGAGGCTCCCTCCACCATGAATTTGCCCAAACTGGGCTGTTTAGAGGCTCCCTCCACCATGAATTTGCCCAAACTGGGCTGGTTAGAGGCTCCCTCCACCATTAATTGGTCCAAACTGGGCTGGTTAGAGGCTCCCTCCACCATTAATTGGTCCAAACTGGGCTGGTTAGAGGCTCCCTCCACCATTAATTGGTCCAAACTGGGCTGGTTAGAGGCTCCCTCCACCATGAATTTGCCCAAACTGGGCTGGTTAGAGGCTCCCTCCACCATGAATTGGTCCAAACTGGGTTTTTTAGAGGCTCCCTCCACCATGAATTTGCCCAAACTGGGCTGGTTAGAGGCTCCCTCCACCATGAATTTGCCCAAACTGGGCTGGTTAGAGGCTCCCTCCACCATGAATTGGTCCAAACTGGGTTTTTTAGAAGCTCCCTCCACCATGAATTGTTCCAAACTGGGGTTTTTAGAGGCTCCCTCCACCATGAATTTGCCCAAACTGGGGTGTTTAGAGGCTCCCTCCACCATGAATTTGCCCAAACTCTGCTGGTTAGAGGCTCAATCCACCCTGATTTTCAAAACAAATGTTGGTGCCAACCTCAACTTACTACAAGGGCCAAATTCACTGCTGGTGACAAGCTCTCCTCACTGCAAGTGCCAAATACACATGTTTCAAGGTGTTTTCCTACTGTCAGAGATGTGGTATTGAGTGTGGAAAGTGTGTAGTTGTTAGGCTGTGATGTTGGGGTAATAGAGGGTCTTTGGTGTGTTAGATGCCCCCAGACATGCTTCCCCTGCTGTCCCAGTGTCATTCCAGAGGTGTTGGCATCATTTCCTGGGGTGTCATAGTGGACTTGGTGACCCTCCAGACACGGATTTGGGTTTCCCCCTTAACGAGTATCTGTTCCCCATAGACTATAATGGGGTTCGAAACCCATTCGAACACACGAACATTGAGCGGCTGTTCGAATCGAATTTCGAACCTCGAACATTTTAGTGTTCGCTCATCTCTATATTTTACATCAAAATTGGACGCAAAACTTGTTAATGTTTTAGTGTTGTTAGTTAATTTGCATGTTCGACACTTAGGGGCACCACACTTAAAGAAACCACAAATGTCCATATTGATATCATTTTGTACCGGGTACAGAAAACTGGGAGCTAAGACGCTTCCCAATGTTTCCCCTCTCCTAGATACAAATCTAACTCCCTGTTGTAATATTTTATTCGCTATTTCATCTGTCTCCAGGATGGAAAGATTTTTCTTCACAATTTTAATGATTTCATTATACTCCATACTGTATGTAGTACTGAATGTGATGTTCGCCTTTTTTATGATTTGTGTGTCTGAAATTTTCTTTTTATCAGATAATAATTCCTTCCGTGTTCTATGGTTTACTTGTGCTAAAGCTCTATTTAACATCCAATATGGGTATTCCCTGTCACTCAGTCTGTTAATCACCTCGCGGCTCTTGACATTGAACTCCTCAATGTTACTGCCAGCCCGCTTGGTGCGGATAAGTTCTCCCACAGGGACACTCTGGATGGTGGCAAGAGGATGGTTACTACTTGCTTTTAAAATACTGTTTCCTGCTGTCGGCTTTCTGTAGATGGTGGTGAATACTTTTTTGTTTTCAATTGACCCTATCAATGTGATATCCAAAAAATTAATTATATTGGAATGATGTTCAAAAGTAAAAGTGAGTCCTAAATTGTTCATATTCAAAAAATTTACAAAATTTATTACCTCCTCCACTTTTCCTTTCCATACAATCAATAAATCATCTATATAACGGCCCAACCATTCTATGCTGTTCAAAAATGGATTATTTGTAGAAAATAGGACCTGTTCTTCCCAACATGCTAAAAAAAGATTTGCTAGAGATGGAGAAAACGGGGCACCCATGGGTGCCCCGCATACCTGCAAATAAAAAATGTTGTCAAAAACAAAATAATTGTGTCTTAATAAAAAATTTGTGACAGAAAGTACATATTCACAAAAAATTTCAGAAAACAGACTATATTTATACAGATGCCAACCAAGTGCTTCCAGAGCGTCCCCATGGGGAATGCTAGGATATAGAGCGCACACGTCGCACGCAATCCACGAAAATTCTTTCTTCCACTCAAAATTTTCAAAAGATTTTAAAACTTCTTTGCTATCACGTATATATCCTCCTATACGTAATACCAGAGGTTGGAGGACGCTATCCAACCATGAGGCTAAACGTTCATGTATAGAATTTTTACCTGATACAATAGGTCGCAATGGTACAGGTTTTGTTTGTTTATGTAATTTTGGTAACCCGTAAAGTGTGGGCACACTTGGTGTTTTATTGACTAAATACTCAGCTTCTAAATCCGAAAAAATGCCGAGGGCAACCCCCTCAGACACAATCTCCTTAAGGGTTTGTCCAAATTCTATAGTAGGATTGTATGATAATTTTCTATAAGTTTTTTCATCATTTAATATTTGCAAACAACTTTCAATATACTCCGCTCTATCTAAAATTACCGTCTTCCCCCCCTTGTCCGCCTTCTTTATAATTATGTTTTTAGTTTCTTTTAATTCTTTAAATGCTTTCCTTTCTCTGAATGTCAAATTATTTTTCTTTTTAATATGATTAATTTCCTTTCTTTTCACTTTCTGTTCTAACTTTACTAGATCTTCTTCCATTTTTTGTTGAAATAAGTTAAAATTCGGGAAGATATTTCTAACATACAAACCAAAATAGATGAAACCAAATCCAAAGATAAGATCAAGGATTGGGACACGATTATTGACAACAAGTTGGAAAAGATTGAGGAAAAGATCATGTCTATCAAGAAGAAAAAATTTGATAGAGATACCAACGATTATGTAAATGGCTATGTTTACAAGAAACGTCTTACTACCTCATCTCCGGTCCCAAGATCTATATTAAAGAAAGGTGCACGATCTGCCAACAAAAGAAATGTTTCTTTTAGCACTTGGAAAAGTGATGAATCTTCCATTTTTTCTAATAAAAGATACAGTTTATCTTCAGATTCCACAGAAAGTTCATCTAGTTTCCATCAAAGAAAAAATAATGATTCCCCCTTAAAAAACGGAGAACGAGAAGAGGACAGAGGGAGAGGAGGGAACATAGGAACACGAAAAAGAGCGCGTTATATGACAAGATCGAGAATGTGGAAAAATCAGGAGTAAACACAGTCGACAGTGTGGTGAATTTATCTACAGTGGAATTTACGGACTCTCAAATAAAACTCTTGGATAAGGGTCTTAATTTTGTCCCAAATCAACACTTTAAAGTCTTCAACACTATTTTGGACATTAATAAATTTATTAGATCATTAGCAGTAAAAAAACACTTTTTTCAGGATAATGGTGATTGCACTAATAAAGGTTTAGACAGCAGTCCGACTGTTATTATGAATAGAAGTATGTTACCCCTTGATGCAAGTTTTCGTGAGCAGGTTACAGTACAGAGCTTAATAGATTTGGATTATAGTAACCAAGTTGTAAATAAAACTGTAGAAATGCAGCCAGTTAAACGCCATAACCCCAATTTTTATCCATTTAAAGCGAGAAGTCCGAGCTTTAACTTATTTCAACAAAAAATGGAAGAAGATCTAGTAAAGTTAGAACAGAAAGTGAAAAGAAAGGAAATTAATCATATTAAAAAGAAAAATAATTTGACATTCAGAGAAAGGAAAGCATTTAAAGAATTAAAAGAAACTAAAAACATAATTATAAAGAAGGCGGACAAGGGGGGGAAGACGGTAATTTTAGATAGAGCGGAGTATATTGAAAGTTGTTTGCAAATATTAAATGATGAAAAAACTTATAGAAAATTATCATACAATCCTACTATAGAATTTGGACAAACCCTTAAGAAGATTGTGTCTGAGGGGGTTGCCCTCGGCATTTTTTCGGATTTAGAAGCTGAGTATTTAGTCAATAAAACACCAAGTGTGCCCACACTTTACGGGTTACCAAAATTACATAAACAAACAAAACCTGTACCATTGCGACCTATTGTATCAGGTAAAAATTCTATACATGAACGTTTAGCCTCATGGTTGGATAGCGTCCTCCAACCTCTGGTATTACGTATAGGAGGATATATACGTGATAGCAAAGAAGTTTTAAAATCTTTTGAAAATTTTGAGTGGAAGAAAGAATTTTCGTGGATTGCGTGCGACGTGTGCGCTCTATATCCTAGCATTCCCCATGGGGACGCTCTGGAAGCACTTGGTTGGCATCTGTATAAATATAGTCTGTTTTCTGAAATTTTTTGTGAATATGTACTTTCTGTCACAAATTTTTTATTAAGACACAATTATTTTGTTTTTGACAACATTTTTTATTTGCAGGTATGCGGGGCACCCATGGGTGCCCCGTTTTCTCCATCTCTAGCAAATCTTTTTTTAGCATGTTGGGAAGAACAGGTCCTATTTTCTACAAATAATCCATTTTTGAACAGCATAGAATGGTTGGGCCGTTATATAGATGATTTATTGATTGTATGGAAAGGAAAAGTGGAGGAGGTAATAAATTTTGTAAATTTTTTGAATATGAACAATTTAGGACTCACTTTTACTTTTGAACATCATTCCAATATAATTAATTTTTTGGATATCACATTGATAGGGTCAATTGAAAACAAAAAAGTATTCACCACCATCTACAGAAAGCCGACAGCAGGAAACAGTATTTTAAAAGCAAGTAGTAACCATCCTCTTGCCACCATCCAGAGTGTCCCTGTGGGAGAACTTATCCGCACCAAGCGGGCTTGCAGTAACATTGAGGAGTTCAATGTCAAGAGCCGCGAGGTGATTAACAGACTGAGTGACAGGGAATACCCATATTGGATGTTAAATAGAGCTTTAGCACAAGTAAACCATAGAACACGGAAGGAATTATTATCTGATAAAAAGAAAATTTCAGACACACAAATCATAAAAAAGGCGAACATCACATTCAGTACTACATACAGTATGGAGTATAATGAAATCATTAAAATTGTGAAGAAAAATCTTTCCATCCTGGAGACAGATGAAATAGCGAATAAAATATTACAACAGGGAGTTAGATTTGTATCTAGGAGAGGGGAAACATTGGGAAGCGTCTTAGCTCCCAGTTTTCTGTACCCGGTACAAAATGATATCAATATGGACATTTGTGGTTTCTTTAAGTGTGGTGCCCCTAAGTGTCGAACATGCAAATTAACTAACAACACTAAAACATTAACAAGTTTTGCGTCCAATTTTGATGTAAAATATAGAGATGAGCGAACACTAAAATGTTCGAGGTTCGAAATTCGATTCGAACAGCCGCTCAATGTTCGTGTGTTCGAATGGGTTTCGAACCCCATTATAGTCTATGGGGAACAGATACTCGTTAAGGGGGAAACCCAAATCCGTGTCTGGAGGGTCACCAAGTCCACTATGACACCCCAGGAAATGATGCCAACACCTCTGGAATGACACTGGGACAGCAGGGGAAGCATGTCTGGGGGCATCTAACACACCAAAGACCCTCTATTACCCCAACATCACAGCCTAACAACTACACACTTTACACACTCAATACCACATCTCTGACAGTAGGAAAACACCTTGAAACATGTGTATTTGGCACTTGCAGTGAGGAGAGCTTGTCACCAGCAGTGAATTTGGCCCTTGTAGTAAGTTGAGGTTGGCACCAACATTTGTTTTGAAAATCAGGGTGGATTGAGCCTCTAACCAGCAGAGTTTGGGCAAATTCATGGTGGAGGGAGCCTCTAAACACCCCAGTTTGGGCAAATTCATGGTGGAGGGAGCCTCTAAAAACCCCAGTTTGGACCAATTCATGGTGGAGGGAGCCTCTAACCAGCCCAGTTTGGGCAAATTCATGGTGGAGGGAGCCTCTAAAAAACCCAGTTTGGACCAATTCATGGTGGAGGGAGCCTCTAACCAGCCCAGTTTGGGCAAATTCATGGTGGAGGGAGCCTCTAACCAGCCCAGTTTGGACCAATTAATGGTGGAGGGAGCATCTAACCAGCCCAGTTTGGACCAATTAATGGTGGAGGGAGCCTCTAACCAGCCCAGTTTGGACCAATTCATGGTGGAGGGAGCCTCTAAACAGCCCAGTTTGGGCAAATTCATGGTGGAGGGAGCCTCTAAAAAACCCAGTTTGGACCAATTCATGGTGGAGGGAGCCTCTAACCAGCCCAGTTTGGACCAATTAATGGTGGAGGGAGCCTCTAACCAGCCCAGTTTGGACCAATTCATGGTGGAGGGAGCCTCTAAACAGCCAAGTTTTGGGAAATTCATGGTGGAGGGAGCCTCTAACCAGCCCAGTTTGGACCAATTCATGGTGGAGGGAGCCTCTAAACAGCCAAGTTTTGGGAAATTCATGGTGGAGGGAGCCTCTAACCAGCCCAGTTTGGACCAATTCATGGTGGAGGGAGCCTCTAAACAGCCCAGTTTGGGCAAATTCATGGTGGAGGGAGCCTCTAACCAGCCCAGTTTGGACCAATTAATGGTGGAGGGAGCCTCTAACCACCCCAGTTTGGACCAATTAATGGTGGAGGGAGCCTCTAACCAGCCCAGTTTGGACCAATTCATGGTGGAGGGAGCCTCTAACCAGCCCAGTTTGGGCAAATTCATGGTGGAGGGAGCCTCTAACCAGCCCAGTTTGGACCAATTAATGGTGGAGGGAGCCTCTAAACAGCCCAGTTTGGGCAAATTCATGGTGGAGGGAGCCTCTAACCAGCCCAGTTTGGACCAATTCATAATGGAGGGAGCCTCTAACCAGCCCAGTTTGGACCAATTAATGGTGGAGGGAGCCTCTAACCAGCCCAGTTTGGACCAATTCATGGTGGAGGGAGCCTCTAAACAGCCCAGTTTGGGCAAATTCATGGTGGAGGGAGCCTCTAAAAAACCCAGTTTGGACCAATTCATGGTGGAGGGAGCCTCTAACCAGCCCAGTTTGGACCAATTAATGGTGGAGGGAGCCTCTAACCAGCCCAGTTTGGACCAATTCATGGTGGAGGGAGCCTCTAACCAGCCCAGTTTGGACCAATTCATGGTGGAGGGAGCCTCTAAACAGCCCAGTTTGGGCGAATTCATGGTGGAGGGAGCCTCTAAAAAACCCAGTTTGGACCAATTCATGGTGGAGGGAGCCTCTAACCAGCCCAGTTTGGACCAATTAATGGTGGAGGGAGCCTCTAACCAGCCCAGTTTGGACCAATTCATGGTGGAGGGAGCCTCTAAACAGCCAAGTTTTGGGAAATTCATGGTGGAGGGAGCCTCTAACCAGCCCAGTTTGGACCAATTCATGGTGGAGGGAGCCTCTAAACAGCCAAGTTTTGGGAAATTCATGGTGGAGGGAGACTCTAACCAGCCCAGTTTGGACCAATTCATGGTGGAGGGAGCCTCTAAAAAACCCAGTTTGGACCAATTCATGGTGGAGGGAGCCTCTAAAAAACCCAGTTTGGACCAATTCATGGTGGAGGAAGCCTCTAACCAGCCCAGTTTGGACCAATTAATGGTGGAGGGAGCCTCTAAACAGCCCAGTTTGGGCAAATTCATGGTGGAGGGAGCCTCTAACCAGCCCAGTTTGGACCAATTCATGGTGGAGGGAGCCTCTAACCAGCCCAGTTTGGGCAAATTCATGGTGGAGGGAGCCTCTAAAAAACCCAGCTTGGACCAATTCATGGTGGAGGGAGCCTCTAACCAGCCCAGTTTGGGCAAATTCATGGTGGAGGGAGCCTCTAAAAAACCCAGTTTGGACCAATTCATGGTGGAGGGAGCCTCTAAACAGCCCAGTTTGGGCAAATTCATGGTGGAGGGAGCCTCTAACCAGCCCAGTTTGGACCAATTAATGGTGGAGGGAGCCTCTACACAGCCCAGTTTGGACCAATTTATGGTGGAGGGAGCCTCTAACCAGCCCAGTTTGGACCAATTAATGGTGGAGGGAGCCTCTAACCAGCCCAGTTTGGACCAATTAATGGTGGAGGGAGCCTCTAAACAGCCCAGTTTGGACCAATTAATGGTGGAGGGAGCCTCTAACCAGCCCAGTTTGGACCAATTAATGGTGGAGGGAGCCTCTAACCAGCCCAGTTTGGACCAATTATTGGTGGAGGGAGCCTCTAACCACCCCAGTTTGGACCAATTAATGGTGGAGGGAGCCTCTAACCAGCCCAGTTTGGACCAATTCATGGTGGAGGGAGCCTCTAAAAAACCCAGTTTGGACCAATTCATGGTGGAGGGAGCCTCTAAAAAACCCAGTTTGGACCAATTCATGGTGGAGGGAGACTCTAACCAGCCCAGTTTGGGCAAATTCATGGTGGAGGGAGCCTCTAAAAAACCCAGTTTGGACCAATTCATGGTGGAGGGAGCCTCTAAACAGCCCAGTTTGGGCAAATTCATGGTGGAGGGAGCCTCTAACCAGCCCAGTTTGGACCAATTAATGGTGGAGGGAGCCTCTAACCAGCCCAGTTTGGACCAATTAATGGTGGAGGGAGCCTCTAACCACCCCAGTTTGGACCAATTAATGGTGGAGGGAGCCTCTAACCAGCCCAGTTTGGACCAATTCATGGTGGAGGGAGCCTCTAACCAGCCCAGTTTGGACCAATTCATGGTGGAGGGAGCCTCTAAAAAACCCAGTTTGGACCAATTCATGGTGGAGGGAGCCTCTAAACAGCCCAGTTTGGGCAAATTCATGGTGGAGGGAGCCTCTAACCAGCCCAGTTTGGACCAATTAATGGTGGAGGGAGCCTCTAAACAGCCCAGTTTGGGCAAATTCATGGTGGAGGGAGCCTCTAACCAGCCCAGTTTGGACCAATTCATGGTGGAGGGAGCCTCTAACCAGCCCAGTTTGGACCAATTAATGGTGGAGGGAGCCTCTAACCAGCCCAGTTTGGACCAATTCATGGTGGAGGGAGCCTCTAAACAGCCCAGTTTGGGCAAATTCATGGTGGAGGGAGCCTCTAAAAAACCCAGTTTGGACCAATTCATGGTGGAGGGAGCCTCTAACCAGCCCAGTTTGGACCAATTCATGGTGGAGGGAGCCTCTAACCAGCCCAGTTTGGACCAATTAATGGTGGAGGGAGCCTCTAACCAGCCCAGTTTGGACCAATTCATGGTGGAGGGAGCCTCTAAACAGCCCAGTTTGGGCAAATTCATGGTGGAGGGAGCCTCTAAAAAACCCAGTTTGGACCAAGTCATGGTGGAGGGAGCCTCTAACCAGCCCAGTTTGGACCAATTAATGGTGGAGGGAGCCTCTAACCAGCCCAGTTTGGACCAATTCATGGTGGAGGGAGCCTCTAACCAGCCCAGTTTGGACCAATTCATGGTGGAGGGAGCCTCTAAACAGCCCAGTTTGGGCGAATTCATGGTGGAGGGAGCCTCTAAAAAACCCAGTTTGGACCAATTCATGGTGGAGGGAGCCTCTAACCAGCCCAGTTTGGACCAATTAATGGTGGAGGGAGCCTCTAACCAGCCCAGTTTGGACCAATTCATGGTGGAGGGAGCCTCTAAACAGCCAAGTTTTGGGAAATTCATGGTGGAGGGAGCCTCTAACCAGCCCAGTTTGGACCAATTCATGGTGGAGGGAGCCTCTAAACAGCCAAGTTTTGGGAAATTCATGGTGGAGGGAGACTCTAACCAGCCCAGTTTGGACCAATTCATGGTGGAGGGAGCCTCTAAAAAACCCAGTTTGGACCAATTCATGGTGGAGGGAGCCTCTAAAAAACCCAGTTTGGACCAATTCATGGTGGAGGAAGCCTCTAACCAGCCCAGTTTGGACCAATTAATGGTGGAGGGAGCCTCTAAACAGCCCAGTTTGGGCAAATTCATGGTGGAGGGAGCCTCTAACCAGCCCAGTTTGGACCAATTCATGGTGGAGGGAGCCTCTAACCAGCCCAGTTTGGGCAAATTCATGGTGGAGGGAGCCTCTAAAAAACCCAGCTTGGACCAATTCATGGTGGAGGGAGCCTCTAACCAGCCCAGTTTGGGCAAATTCATGGTGGAGGGAGCCTCTAAAAAACCCAGTTTGGACCAATTCATGGTGGAGGGAGCCTCTAAACAGCCCAGTTTGGGCAAATTCATGGTGGAGGGAGCCTCTAACCAGCCCAGTTTGGACCAATTAATGGTGGAGGGAGCCTCTACACAGCCCAGTTTGGACCAATTTATGGTGGAGGGAGCCTCTAACCAGCCCAGTTTGGACCAATTAATGGTGGAGGGAGCCTCTAACCAGCCCAGTTTGGACCAATTAATGGTGGAGGGAGCCTCTAAACAGCCCAGTTTGGACCAATTAATGGTGGAGGGAGCCTCTAACCAGCCCAGTTTGGACCAATTAATGGTGGAGGGAGCCTCTAACCAGCCCAGTTTGGACCAATTATTGGTGGAGGGAGCCTCTAACCACCCCAGTTTGGACCAATTAATGGTGGAGGGAGCCTCTAACCAGCCCAGTTTGGACCAATTCATGGTGGAGGGAGCCTCTAAAAAACCCAGTTTGGACCAATTCATGGTGGAGGGAGCCTCTAAAAAACCCAGTTTGGACCAATTCATGGTGGAGGGAGACTCTAACCAGCCCAGTTTGGGCAAATTCATGGTGGAGGGAGCCTCTAAAAAACCCAGTTTGGACCAATTCATGGTGGAGGGAGCCTCTAAACAGCCCAGTTTGGGCAAATTCATGGTGGAGGGAGCCTCTAACCAGCCCAGTTTGGACCAATTAATGGTGGAGGGAGCCTCTAACCAGCCCAGTTTGGACCAATTAATGGTGGAGGGAGCCTCTAACCACCCCAGTTTGGACCAATTAATGGTGGAGGGAGCCTCTAACCAGCCCAGTTTGGACCAATTCATGGTGGAGGGAGCCTCTAACCAGCCCAGTTTGGACCAATTAATGGTGGAGGGAGCCTCTAACCACCCCAGTTTGGACCAATTAATGGTGGAGGGAGCCTCTAACCAGCCCAGTTTGGACCAATTCATGGTGGAGGGAGCCTCTAACCAGCCCAGTTTGGACCAATTCATGGTGGAGGGAGCCTCTAAAAAACCCAGTTTGGACCAATTCATGGTGGAGGGAGCCTCTAAACAGCCCAGTTTGGGCAAATTCATGGTGGAGGGAGCCTCTAACCAGCCCAGTTTGGACCAATTAATGGTGGAGGGAGCCTCTAAACAGCCCAGTTTGGGCAAATTCATGGTGGAGGGAGCCTCTAACCAGCCCAGTTTGGACCAATTCATGGTGGAGGGAGCCTCTAACCAGCCCAGTTTGGACCAATTAATGGTGGAGGGAGCCTCTAACCAGCCCAGTTTGGACCAATTCATGGTGGAGGGAGCCTCTAAACAGCCCAGTTTGGGCAAATTCATGGTGGAGGGAGCCTCTAAAAAACCCAGTTTGGACCAATTCATGGTGGAGGGAGCCTCTAACCAGCCCAGTTTGGACCAATTAATGGTGGAGGGAGCCTCTAACCAGCCCAGTTTGGACCAATTCATGGTGGAGGGAGCCTCTAAACAGCCAAGTTTTGGGAAATTCATGGTGGAGGGAGCCTCTAACCAGCCCAGTTTGGACCAATTCATGGTGGAGGGAGCCTCTAAACAGCCAAGTTTTGGGAAATTCATGGTGGAGGGAGCCTCTAAAAAACCCAGTTTGGACCAATTCATGGTGGAGGGAGCCTCTAAAAAACCCAGTTTGGACCAATTCATGGTGGAGGGAGCCTCTAAAAAACCCAGTTTGGACCAATTCATGGTGGAGGGAGCCTCTAAACAGCCCAGTTTGGGCAAATTCATGGTGGAGGAAGCCTCTAACCAGCCCAGTTTGGACCAATTAATGGTGGAGGGAGCCTCTAAACAGCCCAGTTTGGGCAAATTCATGGTGGAGGGAGCCTCTAACCAGCCCAGTTTGGACCAATTCATGGTGGAGGGAGCCTCTAACCAGCCCAGTTTGGGCAAATTCATGGTGGAGGGAGCCTCTAAAAAACCCAGCTTGGACCAATTCATGGTGGAGGGAGCCTCTAACCAGCCCAGTTTGGGCAAATTCATGGTGGAGGGAGCCTCTAAAAAACCCAGTTTGGACCAATTCATGGTGGAGTGAGCCTCTAAACAGCCCAGTTTGGGCAAATTCATGGTGGAGGGAGCCTCTAACCAGCCCAGTTTGGACCAATTAATGGTGGAGGGAGCCTCTAAACAGCCCAGTTTGGACCAATTAATGGTGGAGGGAGCCTCTAACCAGCCCAGTTTGGACCAATTAATGGTGGAGGGAGCCTCTAACCAGCCCAGTTTGGACCAATTAATGGTGGAGGGAGCCTCTAACCAGCCCAGTTTGGACCAATTAATGGTGGAGGGAGCCTCTAAACAGCCCAGTTTGGGCAAATTCATGGTGGAGGGAGCCTCTAACCAGCCCAGTTTGGACCAATTCATGGTGGAGGGAGCCTCTAACCAGCCCAGTTTGGACCAATTAATGGTGGAGGGAGCCTCTAACCAGCCCAGTTTGGGCAAATTCATGGTGGAGGGAGCCTCTAAAAAAACCAGTTTGGACCAATTCATGGTGGAGGGAGCCTCTAAACAGCCCAGTTTGGGCAAATTCATGGTGGAGGGAGCCTCTAACCAGCCCAGTTTGGACCAATTAATGGTGGAGGGAGCCTCTAACCAGCCCAGTTTGGACCAATTAATGGTGGAGGGAGCCTCTAACCACCCCAGTTTGGACCAATTAATGGTGGAGGGAGCCTCTAACCAGCCCAGTTTGGACCAATTCATGGTGGAGGGAGCCTCTAACCAGCCCAGTTTGGACCAATTCATGGTGGAGGGAGCCTCTAAAAAACCCAGTTTGGACCAATTCATGGTGGAGGGAGCCTCTAAACAGCCCAGTTTGGGCAAATTCATGGTGGAGGGAGCCTCTAACCAGCCCAGTTTGGACCAATTAATGGTGGAGGGAGCCTCTAAACAGCCCAGTTTGGGCAAATTCATGGTGGAGGGAGCCTCTAACCAGCCCAGTTTGGACCAATTCATGGTGGAGGGAGCCTCTAACCAGCCCAGTTTGGACCAATTCATGTTGGAGGGAGCCTCTAAACAGCCCAGTTTGGGCAAATTCATGGTGGAGGGAGCCTCTAAAAAACCCAGTTTGGACCAATTCATGGTGGAGGGAGCCTCTAACCAGCCCAGTTTGGACCAATTAATGGTGGAGGGAGCCTCTAACCAGCCCAGTTTGGACCAATTCATGGTGGAGGGAGCCTCTAACCAGCCCAGTTTGGACCAATTAATGGTGGAGGGAGCCTCTAACCAGCCCAGTTTGGACCAATTCATGGTGGAGGGAGACTCTAAACAGCCAAGTTTTGGGAAATTCATGGTGGAGGGAGCCTCTAACCAACCCAGTTTGGACCAATTCATGGTGGAGGGAGCCTCTAAACAGCCAAGTTTTGGGAAATTCATGGTGGAGGGAGCCTCTAACCAGCCCAGTTTGGACCAATTCATGGTGGAGGGAGCCTCTAAAAAACCCAGTTTGGACCAATTCATGGTGGAGGGAGCCTCTAAATAGCCCAGTTTGGGCAAATTCATGGTGAAGGGAGCCTCTAACCAGCCCAGTTTGGACCAATTAATGGTGGAGGGAGCCTCTAAACAGCCCAGTTTGGGCAAATTCATGGTGGAGGGAGCCTCTAACCAGCCCAGTTTGGACCAATTCATGGTGGAGGGAGCCTCTAACCAGCCCAGTTTGGACCAATTAATGGTGGAGGGAGCCTCTAACCAGCCCAGTTTGGACCAATTCATGGTGGAGGGAGCCTCTAAACAGCCCAGTTTGGGCAAATTCATGGTGGAGGGAGCCTCTAAAAAACCCAGCTTGGACCAATTCATGGTGGAGGAAGCCTCTAACCAGCCCAGTTTGGACCAATTAATGGTGGAGGGAGCCTCTAAAAAACCCAGTTTGGACCAATTCATGGTGGAGGGAGCCTCTAACCAGCCCAGTTTGGACCAATTCATGGTGGAGGGAGCCTCTAAACAGCCCAGTTTGGGCAAATTCATGGTGGAGGGAGCCTCTAAAAAACCCAGTTTGGACCAATTCATGGTGGAGGGAGCCTCTAACCAGCCCAGTTTGGACCAATTAATGGTGGAGGGAGCCTCTAACCAGCCCAGTTTGGACCAATTCATGGTGGAGGGAGCCTCTAAACAGCCAAGTTTTGGGAAATTCATGGTGGAGGGAGCCTCTAACCAGCCCAGTTTGGACCAATTCATGGTGGAGGGAGCCTCTAAACAGCCAAGTTTTGGGAAATTCATGGTGGAGGGAGCCTCTAACCAGCCCAGTTTGGACCAATTCATGGTGGAGGGAGCCTCTAAAAAACCCAGTTTGGACCAATTCATGGTGGAGGGAGCCTCTAAAAAACCCAGTTTGGACCAATTCATGGTGGAGGGAGCCTCTAAACAGCCCAGTTTGGGCAAATTCATGGTGGAGGAAGCCTCTAACCAGCCCAGTTTGGACCAATTAATGGTGGAGGGAGCCTCTAAACAGCCCAGTTTGGGCAAATTCATGGTGGAGGGAGCCTCTAACCAGCCCAGTTTGGACCAATTCATGGTGGAGGGAGCCTCTAACCAGCCCAGTTTGGGCAAATTCATGGTGGAGGGAGCCTCTAAAAAACCCAGCTTGGACCAATTCATGGTGGAGGAAGCCTCTAACCAGCCCAGTTTGGACCAATTAATGGTGGAGGGAGCCTCTAAAAAACCCAGTTTGGACCAATTCATGGTGGAGGGAGCCTCTAACCAGCCCAGTTTGGACCAATTAATGGTGGAGGGAGCCTCTAACCAGCCCAGTTTGGACCAATTCATGGTGGAGGGAGCCTCTAACCAGCCCAGTTTGGACCAATTAATGGTGGAGGGAGCCTCTAACCAGCCCAGTTTGGACCAATTCATGGTGGAGGGAGCCTCTAAACAGCCAAGTTTTGGGAAATTCATGGTGGAGGGAGCCCCTAACCAGCCCAGTTTGGACCAATTCATGGTGGAGGGAGCCTCTAAACAGCCAAGTTTTGGGAAATTCATGGTGGAGGGAGCCTCTAACCAGCCCAGTTTGGACCAATTCATGGTGGAGGGAGCCTCTAAAAAACCCAGTTTGGACCAATTCATGGTGGAGGGAGCCTCTAACCAGCCCAGTTTGGACCAATTAATGGTGGAGGGAGCCTCTAAACAGCCCAGTTTGGGCAAATTCATGGTGGAGGGAGCCTCTAACCAGCCCAGTTTGGACCAATTCATGGTGGAGGGAGCCTCTAACCAGCCCAGTTTGGACCAATTCATGGTGGAGGGAGCCTCTAAACAGCCCAGTTTGGGCAAATTCATGGTGGAGGGAGCCTCTAAAAAACCCAGTTTGGACCAATTCATGGTGGAGGGAGCCTCTAACCAGCCCAGTTTGGACCAATTAATGGTGGAGGGAGCCTCTAACCAGCCCAGTTTGGACCAATTCATGGTGGAGGGAGCCTCTAACCAGCCCAGTTTGGACCAATTCATGGTGGAGGGAGCCTCTAAACAGCCCAGTTTGGGCAAATTCATGGTGGAGGGAGCCTCTAAAAAACCCAGTTTGGACCAATTCATGGTGGAGGGAGCCTCTAACCAGCCCAGTTTGGACCAATTAATGGTGGAGGGAGCCTCTAACCAGCCCAGTTTGGACCAATTCATGGTGGAGGGAGCCTCTAACCAGCCCAGTTTGGACCAATTCATGGTGGAGGGAGCCTCTAAACAGCCCAGTTTGGGCAAATTCATGGTGGAGGGAGCCTCTAAAAAACCCAGTTTGGACCAATTCATGGTGGAGGGAGCCTCTAACCAGCCCAGTTTGGACCAATTAATGGTGGAGGGAGCCTCTAACCAGCCCAGTTTGGACCAATTCATGGTGGAGGGAGCCTCTAAACAGCCAAGTTTTGGGAAATTCATGGTGGAGGGAGCCTCTAACCAGCCCAGTTTGGACCAATTCATGGTGGAGGGAGCCTCTAAACAGCCAAGTTTTGGGAAATTCATGGTGGAGGGAGCCTCTAACCAGCCCAGTTTGGACCAATTCATGGTGGAGGGAGCCTCTAAAAAACCCAGTTTGGACCAATTCATGGTGGAGGGAGCCTCTAAAAAACCCAGTTTGGACCAATTCATGGTGGAGGGAGCCTCTAAACAGCGCAGTTTGGGCAAATTCATGGTGGAGGAAGCCTCTAACCAGCCCAGTTTGGACCAATTAATGGTGGAGGGAGCCTCTAAACAGCCCAGTTTGGGCAAATTCATGGTGGAGGGAGCCTCTAACCAGCCCAGTTTGGACCAATTCATGGTGGAGGGAGCCTCTAACCAGCCCAGTTTGGGCAAATTCATGGTGGAGGGAGCCTCTAACCAGCCCAGTTTGGACCAATTAATGGTGGAGGGAGCCTCTAAACAGCCCAGTTTGGACCAATTAATGGTGGAGGGAGCCTCTAACCAGCCCAGTTTGGACCAATTAATGGTGGAGGGAGCCTCTAACCAGCCCAGTTTGGACCAATTAATGGTGGAGGGAGCCTCTAAACAGCCCAGTTTGGACCAATTAATGGTGGAGGGAGCCTCTAACCAGCCCAGTTTGGACCAATTAATGGTGGAGGGAGCCTCTAACCAGCCCAGTTTGGACCAATTAATGGTGGAGGGAGCCTCTAACCACCCCAGTTTGGACCAATTAATGGTGGAGGGAGCCTCTAACCAGCCCAGTTTGGACCAATTCATGGTGGAGGGAGCCTCTAAAAAACCCAGTTTGGACCAATTCATGGTGGAGGGAGCCTCTAACCAGCCCAGTTTGGGCAAATTCATGGTGGAGGGAGCCTCTAAAAAACCCAGTTTGGACCAATTCATGGTGGAGGGAGCCTCTAAACAGCCCAGTTTGGGCAAATTCATGGTGGAGGGAGCCTCTAACCAGCCCAGTTTGGACCAATTAATGGTGGAGGGAGCCTCTAAACAGCCCAGTTTGGACCAATTAATGGTGGAGGGAGCCTCTAACCAGCCCAGTTTGGACCAATTAATGGTGGAGGGAGCCTCTAACCACCCCAGTTTGGACCAATTAATGGTGGAGGGAGCCTCTAACCAGCCCAGTTTGGACCAATTCATGGTGGAGGGAGCCTCTAAAAAACCCAGTTTGGACCAATTCATGGTGGAGGGAGCCTCTAAACAGCCCAATTTGGGCAAATTCATGGTGGAGGGAGCCTCTAAACAGCCCAGTTTGGGCAAATTCATGGTGGAGGGAGCCTCTAACCAGCCCAGTTTGGACCAATTAATGGTGGAGGGAGCCTCTAACCAGCCCAGTTTGGACCAATTCATGGTGGAGGGAGCCTCTAAACAGCCAAGTTTGGACCAATTCATGGTGGAGGGAGCCTCTAAAAAACCCAGTTTGGACCAATTCATGGTGGAGGGAGCCTCTAACCAGCCCAGTTTGGACCAATTAATGGTGGAGGGAGCCTCTAACCAGCCCAGTTTGGACCAATTAATGGTGGAGGGAGCCTCTAACCAGCCCAGTTTGGACCAATTCATGGTGGAGGGAGCCTCTAAACAGCCCAGTTTGGGCAAATTCATGGTGGAGGGAGCCTCTAACCAGCCCAGTTTGGACCAATTCATGGTGGAGGGAGCCTCTAAAAAACCCAGTTTGGACCAATTCATGGTGGAGGGAGCCTCTAAACAGCCCAGTTTGGGCAAATTCATGGTGGAGGGAGCCTCTAAACAGCCCAGTTTGGGAAAATTCATGGTGGAGGGAGCCTCTAACCAGCAGAGTTGGTGGAAATCAGGGTGGAGGGAGCCTCTAACCAGCAGAGTTGGGGGAAATCAGGGTGGAGGGAGCCTAGTATTAGCAGAATTGTGCAACGCTTATGGTGGATGAGTATGAGGATGCGGAGGAATTGGAGAGGTTGAGTACAGACATGGAGTTTCATGTTGGGGTGCTTTACACAGGTGGGCACAAAAATGACGGCTCTACCCAGTGGTGGTTCATTTTTATCAAAGTGAGCCGGTCGGCACTCTCAGCTGACAGACGGGTGCGCTTGTCAGTGATGATGCCACCGGCTGCACTGAACACCCTCTCAGATAGGACGCTGGCGGCAGGACAGGACAGCACCTCCAAGGCATATAGGGCAAGTTCAAGCCACAGGTCCAACTTCGACACCCAATACGTGTAGGGCGCAGAGGGGTCGGAGAGGACAGGGCTGTGGTCGGAAAGGTATTCCCGCAACATGCGCCTATACTTCTCACGCCTGGTGACACTAGGACCCTCCGTGGCGGCACTTTGGCGAGGGGGTGCCATCAAGGTGTCCCAGACCTTAGACAGTGTGCCCCTCGTTTGTGTGGACCGGTGAGAACTTGGTTGCCTACTGGAGGAACTGCCCTCCCTGCCGCCAACGTCACATGCTGGAAACATCTCCATCATATTCTGCACCAATTGCCTGTGGCAAGCATTGATGCGATTGGCCCTCCCCTCTACCGGAATAAAAGACGAGATGTTGTTTTTATACCGGGGGTCAAGGATAGCAAAGATCCAGTACTGGTTGTCCTCCATGATTTTGACAATACGCTTGTCGGTTGTAAAGCACCCCAACATGAACTCAGCCATGTCTGCCACAGTGTTAGTTGGCATGACTCCTCTTGCCCCACCGGAAAGTTCAATCTCCATTTCCTCCTCATCCTCCATGTCTACCCATCCGCGCTGCAACAATGGGACGATTCGAAGTTGCCCGGAAGCCTCCTGTATCACCATCACATCATCGGACAACTCTTCTTCCTCCTCCTCCTCCTCCTCCTCCTCCATTAAACGCAGTGAAGCGGACAGATGTGTGGACCTACTCTCCAGCTGTGACGGATCGGATGCTATCCCTAACTCCTCTGTGTGATCTGAGTTATCCCTGATGTCAATCAGGGATTCTCTCAGAACACACAAGAGCGGGATTGTAAGGCTCACCATCGCATCCTCAGAGCTCACCCTCCTTGTGGACTCCTCAAAGACCCGTAGGATGTCACAAAGGTCTCTCATCCATGGCCACTCATGGATGTGAAACTGAGGCAGCTGACTTTGTGGCACCCTAGGGTTTTGTAGCTGGTATTCCATCAAAGGTCTCTGCTGCTCAACCACTCTATTCAACATCTGAAACGTTGAGTTCCAGCGTGTGGGGACGTCGCACAAAAGCCGGTGTTGTGGCACATGCAGGCGTTGCTGGAGAGATTTTAAGCTAGCAGCGGCTACTGTCGACTTGCGAAAGTGGGCGCACATGCGCCGCACTTTCACCAGTAGCTCTGGAACATTGGGGTAGCTCTTTAGGAAACGTTGCACCACTAGGTTGAAGACGTGGGCCAGGCATGGAACATGTTGGAGTCCGGCAAGCTCCAGAGCTGCTACCAGGTTCCGGCCGTTATCACAAACGACCATGCCTGGGCCCAGGTGCAGCGGCTCAAACCATATTGCCGTCTCATCGAGGAGGGCATCCCTCACCTCGGAGGCAGTGTGCTGTCTGTCCCCCAAGCTGATCAGCTTCAGCACAGCCTGCTGACGTCTACCAACACCAGTGCTGCAACGTTTCCAACTCGTAGCTGGGGTCAATCTAACAGCGGAGGAGGAGGCGGTGGCGGAGGAGGAGGCGGTGGCGGAGAAGGAGGCGGTAGAGGAGGAGGAGGAGGGGGGTGTTCTTCTCGTGTCCCTGCCAGGAATGTTAGGCGGGGAGACGAGGTACACCGGGCCAGTTTGGGAAGCAGTCCCAGCCTCAACTACATTCACCCAGTGTGCCGTCAGTGAAATGTAGCGTCCCTGTCCGCATGCACTTGTCCACGCGTCGGTGGTCAAGTGGACCTTTGTGCAAAGCGCGGAACTAAGGGCCCGCCTGATGTTGAGTGACACGTGCTGGTGCAAGGCGGGGGACGGCACACCGGGAGAAGTAGTGACGGCTAGGGACGGCATAGCGAGGTGCCGCAGTTGCCATCAGGTCCAGGAAGGCGGGAGTTTCAACAAGCCGGAACGCCAACATCTCCTGGGCCAGCAGTTTAGCGATGTTGGCGTTCAAGGCTTGCGCGTGTGGGTGGTTAGCAGTGTATTTCTGCCGCCGCTCCAATGTCTGAGAGATGGTGGGTTGTTGTAAAGAAACGCCTGATGGTGCCTTTGATGGTGCAGGAGAAGGAGATAAGACAGGACCAGGGGAGGATGAGGTAGAAGTCAACAAAGTGGCGGAGGCAGATGAAGTGGTGTCCTGGCTCGTCCTCTGGAGTGCATCGCCAGCACAGTCAGCAGTGGCAGTGGCAGAGGCAGTGGCAGAGGCAGTGGCAGTGGCGTGAACGGCAGGCGGCCTTTGTCCTGCCGTTGCTGCCTGCCACTGATTCCAGTGCTTGGATTCCAAATGACGGCGCATTGAAGTGGTGGACAGGTTGCTCTTCTCAGAGCCCCTAATCAATTTCGAGAGGCAAATTGTGCAGACAACACTATATCTGTCCTCGGCGCATTCCTTGAAAAAACTCCACACCTTCGAGAAACGTGCCCTCGAGGTGGGAGTTTTTCGGGGCTGGGTACGAACTGGAACATCTTGGGAGATTCCGGGTGTGGCCTGGCTTCGCCTAAGCTGCTGACCTCTGCCTCTGCCTCTAGCTACCCTTTTTGGTGCTGCACCTGCCTCAACATCCACACTACTTTCCCCGCTTGACATCCCCCCTGTCCAGGTCGGGTCAGTGTCCTCATCATCCACCACTTCCTCTTCCAACTCCTGTCTCATCTCCTCCTCCCGCACAATGCGCCGGTCAACTGGATGCCCTGACGGCAACTGCGTCACATCATCGTCGATGAGGGTGGGTTGCTGGTCATCCACCACCAAATCGAACGGAGATGGAGGAGACTCTAGTGTTTGAGCATCTGGACACAGATGCTCCTCTGTTAGGTTCGTGGAATCGTGACGTGGAGGGGTAGGTTGAGGGACAATGAAAGGAGCGGAGAACAGCTCTGGGGAGCAGGGACAGTTTGGGTTATTGTTCTGTAAAGCTTCGGAATTTTGGGAGGAAGGAAGACAAGACTGTTGAGTAATAGGAGGAGAGGAGGCAGAGTCTGACTGGCTGCTGGACAATGTGCTGTAAGCGTTCTCTGACAGCCATTGCAAGACCTGTTCCTGG
Source organism: Leptodactylus fuscus (assembly GCF_031893055.1). Classification (NCBI taxonomy): domain Eukaryota; kingdom Metazoa; phylum Chordata; class Amphibia; order Anura; family Leptodactylidae; genus Leptodactylus; species Leptodactylus fuscus. The sequence continues at coordinate 236,172,298 of NC_134267.1, forward strand.
TTCTCGGGCCTACTAAGGTTTGTACCCTGCAGTTTAGTTAATGTGGCAAGCAACCCTGGCACTGTGGAGTGGCGCAATGCTTGCTGCCCCACAGGAGTAGGCACGGGACGCCCTGTGGCTTCACTGCTACCTTGCTCCCCAGAACCATTCCCCCGACCTCGCCCACGGCCTCGTCCACGTCCCTTTCCGGGAGCCTTGCGCATTTTGAATTCCTAGTTAGAAATTGGCACTGTATACCAGTAGTAAAAATTGTGGGTGCACGTAACCCCAATATATTCTTTGAATTCCCAGTCAGACACTGGCACTATATGGCAGTAGCAAGAAATGAGGGTATTTGTATTCCCAATATACTCTTTGAATTCCCAGTCAGACAATGGCACTGTATACCAGTAGTAAAAATTGTGGGTGCACGTAACCCCAATATATTCTTTGAATTACCAGTCAGAAACTGGCACTATATGGCAGTAGCAAGAAATGAGGGTATTTGTATTCCCAATATACTCTTTGAATTCCCAGTCAGACAATGGCACTGTATACCAGTAGTAAAAATTGTGGGTGCACGTAACCCCAATATATTCTTTGAATTACCAGTCAGAAACTGGCACTATATGGCAGTAGCAAGAAATGAGGGTATTTATAACCCCAATATATTCTTTGAATTCCCAGTCAGACAATGGCACTGTATACCAGTAGTAAAAATTGTGGGTGCACGTAACCCCAATATATTCTTTGAATTCCCAGTCAGACAATGGCACTGTATACCAGTAGTAAAAATTGTGGGTGCACGTAACCCCAATATATTCTTTGAATTACCAGTCAGAAACTGGCACTATATGGCAGTAGCAAGAAATGAGGGTATTTGTATTCCCAATATACTCTTTGAATTCCCAGTCAGACAATGGCACTGTATACCAGTAGTAAAAATTGTGGGTGCACGTAACCCCAATATATTCTTTGAATTACCAGTCAGACACTGGCACTATATGGCAGTAGCAAGAAATGAGGGTATTTGTATTCCCAATATACTCTTTGAATTCCCAGTCAGACAATGGCACTGTATACCAGTAGTAAAAATTGTGGGTGCACGTAACCCCAATATATTCTTTGAATTACCAGTCAGAAACTGGCACTATATGGCAGTAGCAAGAAATGAGGGTATTTGTATTCCCAATATATTCTTTGAATTCCCAGTCAGACAATGGCACTGTATACCAGTAGTAAAAATTGTGGGTGCACGTAACCCCAATATATTCTTTGAATTACCAGTCAGACACTGGCACTATATGGCAGTAGCAAGAAATGAGGGTATTTGTATTCCCAATATACTCTTTGAATTCCCAGTCAGACAATGGCACTGTATACCAGTAGTAAAAATTGTGGGTGCACGTAACCCCAATATATTCTTTGAATTCCCAGTCAGACAATGGCACTGTATACCAGTAGTAAAAATTGTGGGTGCACGTAACCCCAATATATTCTTTGAATTACCAGTCAGAAACTGGCACTATATGGCAGTAGCAAGAAATGAGGGTATTTATAACCCCAATATATTCTTTGAATTCCCAGTCAGACAATGGCACTGTATACCAGTAGTAAAAATTGTGGGTGCACGTAACCCCAATATATTCTTTGAATTCCCAGTCAGACAATGGCACTGTATACCAGTAGTAAAAATTGTGGGTGCACGTAACCCCAATATATTCTTTGAATTCCCAGTCAGAAACTGGCACTATATGGCAGTAGCAAGAAATGAGGGTATTTGTATTCCCAATATACTCTTTGAATTCCCAGTCAGACAATGGCACTGTATACCAGTAGTAAAAATTGTGGGTGCACGTAACCCCAATATATTCTTTGAATTACCAGTCAGAAACTGGCACTATATGGCAGTAGCAAGAAATGAGGGTATTTGTATTCCCAATATACTCTTTGAATTCCCAGTCAGACAATGGCACTGTATACCAGTAGTAAAAATTGTGGGTGCACGTAACCCCAATATATTCTTTGAATTCCCAGTCAGACAATGGCACTGTATACCAGTAGTAAAAATTGTGGGTGCACGTAACCCCAATATATTCTTTGAATTCCCAGTCAGAAACTGGCACTATATGGCAGTAGCAAGAAATGAGGGTATTTGTATTCCCAATATACTCTTTGAATTCCCAGTCAGACAATGGCACTGTATACCAGTAGTAAAAATTGTGGGTGCACGTAACCCCAATATATTCTTTGAATTCCCAGTCAGACACTGGCACTATATGGCAGTAGCAAGAAATGAGGGTATTTGTATTCCCAATATATTCTTTGAATTCCCAGTCAGACAATGGCACTGTATACCAGTAGTAAAAATTGTGGGTGTATATAGCCCCAATTCTATTGCTAGGGGACTTGCAGGGTATTTCTGGGGTGAAGGTGGGGGGGCACACCGTTGGAACGGGTATCGGGGTATATATCGGGTATACGGGAATACACTGACAGTGTATTCCATTCAGGATCCTGGGAAAGCTGGGTTGCGGCGATTGAGCCCGTCAGTGCCACGTTACACTGACAAGCTTCTCCCTGGAATTTAGCTCTTATAAGAGCTGTTGGTTGTCTTCTCCTTCCTATCCTAGCCTGTCCCTGCCTACCCAGAATCTAAGCCCTAGCTAGCTGGACGGAAACCTCCGTCCTCGGTGAATTGCAAGCTCAGAATGACGCGAACCTGGGCGGCGCTGTTCTTTTAAATTAGAGGTCACATGTATTCGGCAGCCAATGGGTTTTGCCTACTTTTTTCAACGTCACCGGTGTCGTAGTTCCTGTCCCACCTACCCTGCGCTGTTATTGGAGCAAAAAAGGCGCCAGGGAAGGTGGGAGGGGAATCGAGTAATGGCGCACTTTACCACGCGGTGTTCGATTCGATTCGAACATGCCGAACAGCCTAATATCCGATCGAACATGAGTTCGATAGAACACTGTTCGCTCATCTCTAGTCCTATTTTCTACAAATAATCCATTTTTGAACAGCATAGAATGGTTGGGCCGTTATATAGATGATTTATTGATTGTATGGAAAGGAAAAGTGGAGGAGGTAATAAATTTTGTAAATTTTTTGAATATGAACAATTTAGGACTCACTTTTACTTTTGAACATCATTCCCATATAATTAATTTTTTGGATATCACATTGATAGGGTCAATTGAAAACAAAAAAGTATTCACCACCATCTACAGAAAGCCGACAGCAGGAAACAGTATTTTAAAAGCAAGTAGTAACCATCCTCTTGCCACCATCCAGAGTGTCCCTGTGGGAGAACTTATCCGCACCAAGCGGGCTTGCAGTAACATTGAGGAGTTCAATGTCAAGAGCCGCGAGGTGATTAACAGACTGAGTGACAGGGAATACCCATATTGGATGTTAAATAGAGCTTTAGCACAAGTAAACCATAGAACACGGAAGGAATTATTATCTGATAAAAAGAAAATTTCAGACACACAAATCATAAAAAAGGCGAACATCACATTCAGTACTACATACAGTATGGAGTATAATGAAATCATTAAAATTGTGAAGAAAAATCTTTCCATCCTGGAGACAGATGAAATAGCGAATAAAATATTACAACAGGGAGTTAGATTTGTATCTAGGAGAGGGGAAACATTGGGAAGCGTCTTAGCTCCCAGTTTTCTGTACCCGGTACAAAATGATATCAATATGGACATTTGTGGTTTCTTTAAGTGTGGTGCCCCTAAGTGTCGAACATGCAAATTAACTAACAACACTAAAACATTAACAAGTTTTGCGTCCAATTTTGATGTAAAATATTATAATCATATTGATTGTAATAGTACATTTGTAGTATATTGCATCAAATGTATGGAATGCAATTTAGACTACATTGGATGCACGTCACACACTTTGAGAACTAGAATATTAGAACATGTGAAAGATAGTGAAAAAAGTTCTTTGGAAGGCATTTCGGCAGCCTCTAAACACTTTCTTACGACACATAGAGGTTCAATGAAAACATTTAAATTTTGGGGCATTGATAGCATTACGGATTCCATAAGAGGTGGCGATCGTAAAAAACTATTACATAAACGAGAAGCCCTATGGATCTATAGATTTGACAGCCGTTACCCAAAAGGGTTAAATATAAGAACCGACTTGACCTATATCTATTAATACATAGATCATATTAGTGTGTAACCTTGTGGCATTTCAGATGAATTAAATTGGTTATATGAATAGTATTTTACATCTATCAGGAATATTTTCTTTAAGGCTATTTCTCTTTAAGGCCATTGATTGGCTTGGAATTTACATTGATATAATTACCAAATCGAATTTCTTCTTATGATTAGCCACGGCCTTGCATCATATGAATATGAATGGCAAAGATGGAGTAAGACTTGATTGGTTGCTTTTGACCATGTGATTTTGAGCCAATCAGGGCGAGATTAGAACGGCAATCCCAATCCATTGATAAAACCAAGGCACATAGCTTCCGGAGACATGAACCAGGAAGTAATATCCGATTTTAGACACGACTACAGCCCTAATTATATAAGGTGAGATTTGAACTTTTAGCCAAGTGTTTGGGTTGGATCTTTAGTAATTATATTTTTGTATTAATAGTTATTCTTCTTTTCACCTATGGTTGTGTTATGATGGAGAAGCTTTCCGGTCACATGCATAATTAGAGGCGGGTTGCTCCCCCCTTTTTTTTTTTTTTTTTTTTTTTGTTAATGTCAAGTGTCATTAGTGTTATAGCTTACACATGTTAAATAAGGGTATATATGTAGCATTTCACCAGTGCATCAGCAGACCTTAAACAGCTATGAATAAGAGACCTAGACGGTCTTGAAACGCGTCAGCTATGCTTCACTGACAGCGGTTTTTATTGCGTCTTTTTGTATTTTTTGTTTTTTCTACCTTTTACATGGAGTTTTTGTATTGTCTTGGATAATGGAATAAAGTAAAAGTTTTATTAATGAAGAGGAGTGTCGCAGATCCATTTTTAACCTGAAATTGGTATATACATTATCCTGGTCTTGGAGTCCCAAAGGCAGCGGATCGTGCACCTCCCTAAGAAATTTGTGCAGGTGAGCTTTTTCATGATCAAAGTTTTTTGCATTTTGGACATTACTTTGGCGAGGTGTCCCAGACCTTAGACAGTGTGCCCCTTGTTTGTGTGGACCGGTGAGAACTTGGTCGCCTACTGGAGGAACTGCCCTCCCTGCCGCCAACGTCACATGCTGGAAACATCTCCATCATATTCTGCACCAATTGCCTGTGGCAAGCATTGATGCGATTGGCCCTCCCCTCTACCGGAATAAAAGACGAGATGTTGTTTTTATACCGGGGGTCAAGGATAGCAAAGATCCAGTACTGGTTGTCCTCCATGATTTTGACAATACACTTGTCGGTTGTAAAGCACCCCAACATGAACTCAGCCATGTTTGCCACAGTGTTAGTTGGCATGACTCCTCTGGCCCCACCGGAAAGTTCAATCTCCATTTCCTCCTCATCCTCCATGTCTACCCATCCGCGCTGCAACAATGGGACAATTCGAAGTTGCCCGGAAGCCTCCTGTATCACCATCACATCATCGGACAACTCTTCTTCCTCCTCCCCCTCCTCCTCCTCCTCCTCCTCCATTAAACGCGATGAAGCGGACAGATGTGTGGACCTACTCTCCAGCTGTGACGGATCGGATGCTATCCCTAACTCCTCTGTGTGATCTGAGTTATCCCTGATGTCAATCAGGGATTCTCTCAGAACACACAAGAGCGGGATTGTAAGTCTCACCATCGCATCCTCAGAGCTCACCCTCCTTGTGGACTCCTCAAACACCCGTAGGATGTCACAAAGGTCTTTCATCCATGGCCACTCATGGATGAGAAACTGAGGCAGCTGACTTTGTGGCACCCTAGAGTTTTGTAGCTGGTATTCCATCAAAGGTCTCTGCTGCTCAACCACTCTATTCAACATCTGAAACGTTGAGTTCCAGCGTGTGGGGACGTCGCACAAAAGCCGGTGTTGTGGCACATGCAGGCGTTGCTGGAGAGATTTTAAGCTAGCAGCGGCTACTGTCGACTTGCGAAAGTGGGCGCACATGCGCCGCACTTTCACCAGTAGCTCCTGAACATTGGGGTAGCTCTTTAGGAAACGTTGCACCACTAGGTTGAAGACGTGGGCCAGGCATGGAACATGTTGGAGTCCGGCAAGCTCCAGAGCTGCTACCAGGTTCCGGCCGTTATCACAAACGACCATGCCTGGGCCCAGGTGCAGCGGCTCAAACCATATTGCCGTCTCATCGAGGAGGGCATCCCTCACCTCGGAGGCAGTGTGCTGTCTGTCCCTCAAGCTGATCAGCTTCAGCACGACCTGCTGACGTCTACCAACGCCAGTGCTGCAACGTTTCCAACTCGTAGCTGGGGTCAATCTAACAGCGGAGGAGGAGGCGGTGGCGGAGGAGGAGGCGGTGGCAGAGGAGGAGGCGGTGGAGGAGGAGGAGGAGGGGGGTGTTCTTCTCGTGTCCCTGCCAGGAATGTTAGGCGGGGAGACGAGGTACACCGGGCCAGTTTGGGAAGCAGTCCCAGCCTCAACTACATTCACCCAGTGTGCCGTCAGTGAAATGTAGTGTCCCTGTCCGCATGCACTTGTCCACGCGTCGGTGGTCAAGTGGACCTTTGTGCAAAGCGCGGAACTAAGGGCCCGCCTGATGTTGAGTGACACGTGCTGGTGCAAGGCGGGGAGGGCACACCGGGAGAAGTCGTGACGGCTAGGGACGGCATAGCAAGGTGCCGCAGTTGCCATCAGGTCCAGGAAGGCGGGAGTTTCAACAAGCCGGAACGCCAACATCTCCTGGGCCAGCAGTTTAGCGATGTTGGCATTCAAGGCTTGCGCGTGTGGGTGGTTAGCGGTGTATTTCTGCCGCCGCTCCAATGTCTGAGAGATGGTGGGTTGTTGTAAAGAAGCGCCTGATGGTGCCTTTGATGGTGCAGGAGAAGGAGATAAGACAGGAACAGGGGAGGATGAGGAAGAAGTCAACAAAGTCGTGGAGGCAGATGAAGTGGTGTCCTGGCTCATCCTCTGGAGTGCATCGCCAGCACAGTCAGCAGTGGCAGTGGCAGAGGCAGAGGCACAGGCAGTGGCGTGAACGGCAGGCGGCCTTTGTCCTGCCGTTGCTGCCTGCCACTGATTCCAGTGCTTGGATTCCAAATGACGGCGCATTGAAGTGGTGGTCAGGTTGCTCTTCTCAGAGCCCCTAAACAATTTCGAGAGGCAAATTGTGCAGACAACACTATATCTGTCCTCGGCGCATTCCTTGAAAAAACTCCACACCTTCGAGAAACGTGCCCTCGAGGTGGGAGTTTTTCGGGGCTGGGTACGAACTGGAACATCTTGGGAGATTCCGGGTGTGGCCTGGCTTCGCCTAAGCTGCTGACCTCTGCCTCTGCCTCTAGCTACCCTTTTTGGTGCTGCACCTGCCTCAACATCCACACTACTTTCCCCGCCTGACATTCCCCCTGTCCAGGTCGGGTCAGTGTCCTCATCATCCACCACTTCCTCTTCCAACTCCTGTCTCATCTCCTCCTCCCGCACAATGCGCAGGTCAACTGGATGCCCTGACGGCAACTGCGTCACATCATCGTCGATGAGGGTGGGTTGCTGGTCATCCACCACCAAATCGAACGGAGATGGAGGAGACTCTAGTGTTTGAGCATCTGGACACAGATGCTCCTCTGTTAGGTTCGTGGAATCGTGACGTGGAGGGGTAGGTTGAGGGACAATGAAAGGAGCGGAGAACAGCTCTGGGGAGCAGGGACAGTTGGGGTTATTGTTCTGTGAAGCTTGGGATTTTTGGGAGGAAGGAGGACAAGACTGTTGGGTAATAGGAGGAGAGGAGGCAGAGTCTGACTGGCTGCTGGACAATGAGCTGTAAGCGTTCTCCGACAGCCATTGCAAGACCTGTTCCTGGTTTTCGGGCCTACTAAGGTTTGTACCCTGCAGTTTAGTTAATGTGGCAAGCAACCCTGGCACTGTGGAGCGGCGCAATGCTTGCTGCCCCACAGAAGTAGGCACGGGACGCCCTGTGGCTTCACTGCTACCTTGCTCCCCAGAACCATTCCCCCGACCTCGCCCACGGCCTCGTCCACGTCCCTTTCCGGGAGCCTTGCGCATTTTGAATTCCCAGTCAGAAACTGGCACTATATAGCAGTAGCAAGAAATGAGGGTATTTGTAACCCCAATATATTATTGGAATTCCCAGTCAGACAATGGCACTATATAGCAGTAGCAAGAAATGAGGGTATTTGTAACCCCAATATATTCTTGGAATTCCCAGTCAGACAATGGCACTATATGGCAGTAGCAAAAATAGTGGGTGTATATAGCCCCAATTCTATTGCTAGGGGACTTGCAGGGTATTTCTGGGGTGAAGGTGGTGGGGCACACCGTTGGAACGGGGATTTGGGGTGTATATATAGGGTATACGGGAATACACTGTTAGTATATTCCATTCAGGATGCTGGGAAAGCTGGGTTGCGGCGATTGAGCCCGTCAGTGCCACGTTACACTGACAAGCTTCTCCCTGGAATTTAGCTCTTACAAGAGCTGTTGTGGTTGTCTTCTTCTTCCTATCCTAGCCTGTCCCTGCCTACCCAGAATCTAAGCCCTAGCTAACTGGACGGAAACCTCCGTCCCCGGTGAATTGCAAGCTCAGAATGACGCGAACCTGGGCGGCGCTGTTCTTTTAAATTAGAGGTCACATATTTTCGGCAGCCAATGGGTTTTTCCTACTTTTTTAAACGTCACCAGTGTCGTAGTTCCTGTCCCACCTACCCTGCGCTGTTATTGGAGCAAAAAAGGCGCCAGGGAAGGTGGGAGGGGAATCGAGTAATGGCGCTCTTTACCACGCGGTGTTCGATTCGATTCGAACATGCCGAACAGTCTAATATCCGATCGAACATGAGTTCGATAGAACACTGTTTGCTCATCTCTAACAATAACCTATCTATCTGCTGTGATGAGTTGATATGTTGGGGTCTGGGAACAATAACCTACAGTATCTATCTGCTGTGATGTGTTGATATGTTGGGGTCTGGGGACAATAACCTATCTGTGGGGATGAGTTGATATGCTGGGGTCTGGGAACAATAACCTACAGTATCTATCTGCTGTGATGAGTTGATATGTTGGGGTCTGGGGACAATAACCTATCTATCTGTGGGGATGAGTTGATATGTTGGGGTCTGGGGACAATAACCTATCTATCTGTGGGGATGAGTTGATATTCTGGGGTCTGGGTTACAATAACCTATCTATCTGCTGTGATGAGTTGATATGCTGGGGTCTGGGGACAATAACCTATCTATCTGCTGTGATGAGTTGATATGTTGGGGTCTGGGGACAATAACCTATCTATCTGTGGGGATGGGATGATATGCCGGGGTCTAGGTACAATAACCTATCTATCTGCTGTGATGAGTTGATATGTTGGGGTCTGGGGGCAATAACCTATCTATCTGCTGTGATGAGTTGATATGTTGGGGTCTGGGGACAATAACCTATCTATCTGTGGGGATGAGTTGATATGTTGGGGTCTGGGGACAATAACCTATCTATCTGTGGGGATGGGATGATATGCCGGGGTCTGGGTACAATAACCTATCTATCTGCTGTGATGAGTTGATATGTTGGGGTCTGGGGACAATAACCTATCTATCTGTGGGGATGAGTTGATATGCCGAGGTCTGGGGACAATAACCTATCTATCTGCTGTGATGTGTTGATATGCCAGGGTCTGGGGACAATAACCTATCTATCTGCTGTGATGAGTTGATATGTTGGGGTCTGGGGGCAATAACCTATCTATCTGTTGGGACGGGTTGATATGCTGGAGTCTGAAGACAGATTCCCCTTAAGAAAAGCTTGAATTATTTTGGAGAATAGAAAAGCCAAACACGGTGATGTCATAACAGAAACAATCTTTATTACAGTCTATAAAACTAACATCCCATTAACAGCAGGACTATATTATAGACTTCAGTTATCATCACATACTAATAAGAGACGCGTTAGATACGTCAGCTTGTAATTGGGTTACATGTTATAACTAAAGAATATTCTATGATCTACATCAATAAATCAAACACAAAGGGAAACACTTAAAGTAGGTCATTAATGTAAGATTGGGAGGGGTAAGGATGGGATAAGGTAGAGGGAACTGGGCCCTTCCTGACCTCTTAGTGCAGCCACACATGGGAAAAGTGGACCTACAGACTCCTGGCCCTTTTTTTGCTTAATCTATGATTTTTATAGAGATAGACAAACCAGTAAAATCCTTAGACTACATTTAGGACCACCATTAATAGCGGAATAACATTAACCAGCATCAACGCAACAAAGACCATTGAAGCCCACAGAAAAAGTTGAGTTAACATTTTGTCCTACATTGTAGTTATTGCCTTAAGTCTAAAGATAAACTTTGTCACATTTCTACATCTGGATCTAGAGATGCTCAAGTAAGGCTGTGACCCCTTTATTCTTCTAAACAATGCAGGTCCTAGATCCCTAACTCTATCAAACCTTAAATAATAAGATCTTTAGGAATTCTGAACCATCTTTACTACAGAGATATGACTAATCTCCTCCAACATGTTTATTAACTTTATTTTCTCCTTTGGAATAAGAAATCAGTTACATTGTGAAGAACCTTGGACATCTGAGTCCTGAGTTTGGCCGTTCTGTAGATCAGGTAGGAGGAATGGAGAGCTGGGAGAAAGTCAAAGAATATATAAAGCCATGGAATACCCACATTGTAAAAATAGTAATAAAAGGCATGAAACACATGTACAATCACATATGTAGTGTTATATACAGTCCTATGAAAAAGTTTGGGCACCCCTATTAATCTTAATCATTTTTTGTTCTAAATATTTTGGTGTTTGCAACAGCCATTTCAGTTTGATATATCTAATAACTGATGGACACAGTAATATTTCAGGATTGAAATGAGGTTTATTGTACTAACAGAAAATGTGCAAAATGCATTAAACCAAAATTTGACCGGTGCAAAAGTATGGGCACCCTTATCATTTTATTGATTTGAATTCCCCTAACTACTTTTTACTGACTTACTGAAGCACAAAATTGGTTTTGTAACCTCAGTGAGCTTTGAACTTCATAGCCAGATGTATCCAATCATAAGAAAAGGTATTTAAGGTGGCCAATTGCAAGTTGTTCTACTATTTGAATCTCCTCTGAAGAGTGGCATCATGGGCTACTCAAAACAACTCTCAAATGATCTGAAAACAAAGATTGTTCAACATAGTTGTTCAGGGGAAGGATACAAAAAGTTGTCTCAGAGATTTAACCTGTCAGTTTCCACTGTGAGGAACATAGAAATGGAAGAGCACAGGGACAGTTCTTGTTAAGCCCAGAAGTGGCAGGCCAAGAAAAATATCAGAAAGGCAGAGAAGAAGAATGGTGAGAACAGTCAAGGACAATCCACAGACCACCTCCAAAGAGCTGCAGCATCATCTTGCTGCAGATGGTGTCACTGTGCATCGGTCAACAATACAGCGCACTTTGCACAAGGAGAAGCTGTATGGGAGAGTGATGAGAAAGAAGCCGTTTCTGCACGTACGCCACAAATAGAGTTGCCTGAGGTATGAAAAAGCACATTTGGAGAAGGCAGCTTCATTTTGGAAACAAAGATTGAGTTGTTTGGTTATAAAAAAAAGGCGTTATGCATGGCGTCCAAAAAGAAACAGCATTCCAAGAAAAACACATGCTACCCACTGTAAAATTTGGTGGAGGTTCCATCATGCTTTGGGGCTGTGTGGCCAATGCCGGCACCAGGAATCTTGTTAAAGTTGAGGGTCGCATAGATTCCACTCAGTATCAGCAGATTCTTGAGAATAATGTTCAAGAATCAGTGACGAAGTTGAAGTTACGCCGGGGATGGATATTTCAGCAAGACAATGATCCAAAACACTGCTCCAAATCCTCAGGCATTCATGCAGAGGAACAATTACAATGTTCTGGAATGGCCATCCCAGTCCCCAGACCTGAATATCATTGAACATCTGTGGGATGATTTGAAGCGGGCTGTCCATGCTCGGCGACCATCTAACTTAACTGAACTTGAATTGTTTGTCCAAAATACCTTTATCCAGGATCCAGGAACTGATTAAAAGCTACAGGAAGCGACTAGAGGCTGTTATCTTTGCAAAAGGAGGATCCACTAAATATTAATGTCACTTTTCTGTTGAGGTGCCCATACTTTTGCACCGGTAAAATTTTGGTTTAATGCATATTGCACATTTTCTGTTAGTACAATAAACCTCATTTCAATCCTGAAATATTACTGTGTCCATCACTTATTAGATATATCAAACTGAAATGGCTGTTATAAACACCAAAATATTTAGAACTAAAAATGATTAAGATTAATAGGGGTGCCCAAACTTTTTCATAGGACTGTATGAACGTGAAGGAGACAAATCTCATGACTGAGTAATATGTCTCCAGATTGATGGATAAGTTACTGCTCATCTTCATCCTTGTTGTGTGATGGTACAGAGAGGTGAAGAGGAGGACGGAGGAGATGGAATAGAAAAGTAATGGGAAGAAGGATCCAATAGTATAACTGAACAGAGAAGTAAATGTTTTGCAATCTACGAATGGATCACAGGTGGTATTTTGTGTTTTACCTACAATGATCATCTCTGTACTGGTTATTAACATTGGCATTACACAATTAATGGAGGAGACAAGGACTGAGGCTGCAATGAAATGGACAGTCCTGTGTAATATCATCTTCCTCAGATACAGGAACAGTCTGGTGTGGAGGTTGGAGATCTTCAGACACAAGACAATGGAGAGCAGAGATGTTAGCCAGATATTAGAATAGGTAAAGAAAGCGTAGGTCACATAAATAATAGCCTGAATTACATATAATGTCCAATTTTCCAAGGAGAGCGTAGTCACAAATATATATAAAGTATTAATGCCTTGAGCGCACATCCTGGAAATCCCAAGAGAAGTTACAATGTGGTCAACAGGAGTCACTGATCTTCCTTTCCACCAGTCGGTGACATTGACCCCTATAATAAATGAATGGATCACCAGTCCGGCTATGAGAGACATCAATGTTAGGATCAGGAAAGTTAGATTCTGAACATTAATTGGATTCTGGTTATCCTGAATTCTGGATTCTGGACCTTCTGTTGTATCAGCCATCTCTCCTGTGGTATGAAGGCCCTACTAACAGAACAAGTCTTTACTGACATTTTAAATACAACTTTTAATCATTTACTCAAATGTTAAAATATTTATATTGGAAATTCATAGAACATCACATAGACTCGAAGCCAGCACCAGGCTATGGAACTATATCAGATCACATAAAATAGACTCAAAGCTGGCACCGGGCTATGGAATCATACCAGAACACATAGATTCGGAAATGGTTAAGGTTTACATTTTCTGAACAGATCATATAATATAGCAAAATGACGTACTGGTACGTACACAAGGAGTGAAGTTTCTAAAATTGGATCACTTTTTGGGGGCTTCCATTATATTGGTACTCTAGGGCCTCTGCAAAATGTCATGGTTCCTGAAAACTAGTTCAGCAAAATCTGCCCTCCAAAATCTAAGAGCACTGTTTCTGAGCCCCCCCTCCCCCTCATGTACCTATACAGGAGTTTACAACTACTTATGGGGTATTCCTGTGTTCAGGAGAAACTGTGTAACTACCTGGGGGTGTTTTTCTCCTTTAACCCCTTGGGAAATTGAAAATTTTAGGAATAAAGTGACATTTTGATAAATTTTCATTTACACTTCCCAAAGTTAATAAAATCTATGAAACAGACGTGGGGGTCAAAATGCTGACTGTAACCCTTGATAAATTCTGTCAGGTGTGTAGTTTCCAAAGTGGGGTTCCTTCTAGGGGTTTCCATTGTTTTGGTACTCTAGGGGCTCTGCAAATGAGACATGGCACCTGAAAACTATTCCAGCAAAATCTGCTTTTCAGATGCCAGTGTTGCTTCTTCCCTTCCAGGTGCTGCCGTGTGCCCAAACATCAGTTTACACCCGCAAGTGGGTTATTTCTGTGTTCAGCAGAAATTGCACAACAAACTATGTGAGGCATTTTCTTCTTTAACCCATTATCAGTTTGTTAATTTTAGGACTAAATGAATGTATTATTGGACAAAAAAAGTCAAAATTTTACCTCCCTATTGTTTTATTTCCCGTGAAATGCTTAAAGGGTTAACAAACTCCCGAAATGCTCTTTTGAATTAGTTGAGGGGTGCAGTTTTGTGAGGGTGTAATTTATGGGGGTTTCTAATATATAGGCCTTTAACATCCCCTTGTTATGAGGAGGACCGGCCACAGGCCGAAATGTTTCTGGTGCAGGCACAGTTTTCAGCAGAGTTAGGGTAGGTTCACACAGGGTTTTTTAGGTCGGAACCTGAGGCGGAGGTCGCCTCAGGTTCCAATCCAAAAACCGGGTAGTCGCGACTGAAAGCCCGTGCACTGCACCAACATCTAGCCACGCACTCTGCTCCGGATTAGGCCTTGTGAATGGGCCTAGTCCGGAGGAGGGAATTTCTTCAAGCCGACTCGGCATGAAGAATGAGCATCTTGCTTCATTTTTCCAGGAGCCGTTTCTTCCGGCTCCCGGAAAAAAGACCTGAGCAGCTCCCATTGATTTCAATGGGAGCCATCTTTTTGGTTAGGGTTTTGAGAGGGATAGGACCTCAAAACCCTAACCAAAAATTCCTTGTGAACTTACCCTATGGGGCCTTGGCAGCAGGGGTCACTTACAGAAGTCTGAACATTCAGTGTCAAGTAGTGTCATGTCTTGACAAGCAACTTAATGGTTGTAGACTGCTTAGTGGGTTCGTCAGATACAACCCTTAGTTGGCATGGCCTGGGAGCAGGCCCTGTACCCTATAACAATTGTAACCTGAACCAGCAGGTGGTGGCATACATGGAGTGCACACTGTCATCCGTCATCGAAGATCCACTGGACTACTGGGTAGCCAAAATGGATTTGTGGCTGCAACTGGCCAAGTTTGCCCTGGAAAAGCTGTCCTGTACGGCCAGTACTGTGGCATCAGAGTGGATGTTTAGTGCAGCGGAGCCATAGTTACCCCAAGGAGAACTCGCCTGTCTACCCAAAATGTGGAGAGACTGACCTTTGTCAAAATGAATCAGACATGGATCACCCAGGATTTCCACCCACCAATGCCTGATGCATCAGTTTAAATCATTCATGCTGCCTCACCCAAACTTTGACAAAAGAGACCAGTGTGCCCCATGTGACTACTTGGGCGTAATCACAGGCCTCAGTCATGAGACGGAAGAGCGTCAAAGGACGCTGAGCCCAGGAAGAGGTGAGTATAAATAATAATTATTTTTACTCACCTCCCCTGGGCTGGAGATATGTCAAGGCCCCTTTCCTTTACAATATGTATAGCAGTCGGGGAAGCAGGCCTTCCCTAATCACTTACATAGGGATCCGGGGCCCTGGCCATCTCAGAGCTAGCCATGGGTCCCATACCCCACTGGGCCTGATCACGGTCGCACTCCCTGCAACCACGATCATTATGCCATTGCTTGGAAACACAGAAGAGGAAGTTATGGATGTCAACAAACACAGAGGATGCAATGCACTCACAGAGACATGGTGGCATTTATTACCCCATTAATAGCACTAGCAGACCTTTTTCGTAAAAAAAAAATTTTTTCCTGGGAAACCCCTTAAAGTGCGCAGTTCACTTCACTGGTTAAGCCTTCAGCATTCTAAGGATGCCCTATCTCTGATCAAGTAGTAGATCTCTCTTTATGGACATAGTATTTCTCCCGCTGCACACTTTACATTGTCAGCTTATTATGACTATTTATGCCGCTTTACTTTATTGTACTGAGTGTCACGTACTTGTTCTGTATCTATAGAATTGCAATAAAATATTAAATTGAAAAAAAACTAACAGATCATCTGCAAATGCCATAGCATATAAACTACTCTAGTCGGACGGGCGCTCCCTTTCAATCGCACAGTTTATTTAATTGGAATAGAGTATATAAAATAAAGTTACTTACCCTGGCCTTGTATGTGTGTGTGGACCCCGACACCACTTTTGCACCTGCTTTGATTCTGTCACTTTGCTTTCATCTTCCACTTCTGTACCTGCTTTGCATTTCTCAGTATTATTCTGCTTTGCATGATAAGTGTAGCTTTAGTCTGTACAGAATATCCTTCCATCTGATTTATTGTATCTTAAAGGGAGTCTGTTATCAGGAAACTTGATATCAAACTAGCTATAGGAGACATTGTGCTGAGCACCATCATAATTTTGGATGGTCCAATAGAAGCATCATTACCTTGTGAATTTATATATATATATATATATATATATATATATATATATATATATATATATATTAGCAGGAGGACCCAACGTCGCACACGTTTTGCACTCGTGTATTTTGTATGTTGTTTGTGTTCATAAGTGTAATGTGATCATGAGTATCTCAGTTTGGATATCAGTGAAAAACCTGCAATCAGTTGTTATGGATACCTGGAGTAAAGCTGTGTGTATGTGACCTTGTGTAACAGTGTCATCTACAGTGTCCTGTACCTTTAAAGTTGACATACAGCAGTGAAGAAAAATGGCTGAGTTGCTATGGAGACCTGGAATAAAGCTCTGATGTATGCTACTGTGTGCTGAGCCTCGTATCTAATACTCTTGCGTGTGGTACTTGGGGATAAGGCGTGTATCTAATCCTCCAGCGTGTAGTACTATGTGCTGTGGTACTGTGTATCTAATCCTCCGGCGTGTGGTACACTGTGCAGAGCCCCACATCTAATCCTTTGGCATGTGGTACTGTGTGCAGAGCCGCGTATCTAATCCTCTGGTGTGTGTTACTGTGTGCTGAGCTGTGTATCTAATTCTCTTGTGTGTGGTACTGTGTGATGAGGCGCGTATATAATCCTCTGGCTTATGGTGCTGTGTGCTGAGATGCATATCTAATCCTCTTGCGTGTGGTACTGTGTGATGAGGCATGTATCTAATCCTCCAGCGTGTAGTACTGTGTGCTGTGATACTGTGTATCTAATCCTCCGGTGTGTGTTACTGTGTGCTGAGCTGCGTATCTAATTCTCTTGTGTGTGGTACTGCATGATGAGGCATGCATATAATTCTCCGGCATTTGGTACTGTGTGCTGAGGCGCGTATCTAATCCTCTGGTGTGTGTTAGTGTGTGCTGAGCTGTGTATCTAATTCTCGTGTGTGGTACTGTGTGCTGAGATGCGTATCTAATCCTCTGGCGTGTGGTACTGTGTACTGAGACACGTCCCCAGTGATAGCACAGAATGTCTGATGGTGGTGGCCGATAATATATCTCCTAGATCCTCAGGACAGGACAGTGTGTATAGGGGAGATGTCTAAATTCCATCACACTAAATCCCTGCCTCCCTTAACCATATCAGACATGTCAAAAAACACACAGCAAAGGTTAAATGCAGTTATTGTGGTCCACATGTAATGAGATGTTAAGAGTGTATGATGATCACCTCACTCGAGGCTACTGGCCTAACGCCCCACCAATGGGGTTGGGTAACCTTGATACCACTCTGTGAGCCACAAAACCTATTGCTGTATGTTTGATATAGGACATGGAACTATCTTGGCTGCCCATGAACCTAAATTACTGCCCAACGCATTTCATCTAAAATGGTATCATCAGGGGCAAATATTTAGAACAGAACGTGGGTGGAACTAGTCCACAAAGACATATAGTTCGTGACCACAGCTGACTGCGATGATGACAGTGGTTCACACAGGGTTTTTTGGCTCCCATTGAAATCATCTTCAGGCTGATTTGCATCACGATTTAGCCTGAAGACACTCCCTCCTCCCAACTAGGCCCATTCATTGGGCCTAATCCGGAGCAGAGTGCGTGACGGGATGTCGGTGCAGTGCACTGGCATTCAGTCGCAGCTACCCATAGTTTGGTCTGGAACCTGAGGTGGCCTCTGCCTCAGGTTCTGGGCCAAAAAACCCTGTGTAAACCCAGCCTTAGAAGTGCAGAGAAAGAATAGGGAGAAATTTATATAAGGTATTAAAGCAGAACAGGGTTCATTTGGGGTGTTTGGAGCCTGGGTAATAGGAACAAGGCTACTACACCTTGCTGCACTGACTGTAATTATATTGGCATAACTGGCCAAATAAGTGAGGTGTGTGGCGGTTCTAAGAGCGACGCCTGTTATGTGCGTGTCACACTGACTCACAGTATTGTTTCACTACCACAACAGACTCCCCATGTGTGTTACTGCAAGACACAGTGTTCTGCACCACTATACAGTACAGTCTGTCTTCAGCCAGGAAATAGCTGTTTTTTATTGCAATTTTCTGCAAACTATTTCAAATCGAATCATTTCGGAAGATTCAGCGAATGGGCCAAATCAAATGTTATAAAAATTCAGTCATCTCTAGTTGCATTGTAAGTTTCCTCAATTTTTGATACTGTTTTTTTTTCTGCTTTGTATCCTGATTTGGTTAGTTTAATAGGTTAGGGTCACCCAAATCTGTGTTTTTCCTTTGTGAATGAGCGCTACACTTGCTGAGATATGAGTCTTTATCAAAACAACAATTTCTTGACAAATAATAGCAGCAATTCAGAAGGGGAAAACACTGTATGATTCAGGTGACTCTAACATATTTATGCGTGGGGATGGGATGATATTCTGGGTTCTGGAGAGAATAACCTATCTATCTGTGGGGATGGGATGATATACTGGGGACAATAACCTATCTATCTGTGGTGATGGGATGATATACTGGGGTCTGGGGACAATAACCTATCTATCTGTGGGGATGGTATGATATACTGGGGTCTGGGGATAATAACTTATCTATCTGTGGGGATGGGATGATATACTGGGGTCTGGGGACAATAACCTATCTATCTGTGGGGATGGGATGATATACTGGGGTCTGGGGGCAATAACCTATCTATCTGTGGGGATGGGTTGATATGCTGGGATCTGGGGACAGATTTCCTTTAAGAAAAGCTTGAATTATTTTAGAGAATAGAAAAGCAAAACACGGTGATGTCAAAACAGAAACAATCTTTATTACAGATTATACAACTAACATCCCATAACAGCAGGAATTTATTATAGACTCCAGTTATCATCTCATACTAATAAGAGAAGCATTAGATACGTCAGCTTGTAATTGGGTTACATGTTATAACTACAGAATATTCTATGATCTACATCAATAAATCAAACACAAAGGGAAACACTTAAAGTAGGTAATTAATGTAAGATTGGGAGGGGTAAGGACGGGATAAGGTAGAGAGGACCGGGGCCCTTCCTGACCTCTTAGTGCAGCCGCACGTGGGAAAAGTGGACCTACAGACTCCTGGCCCTTTTTTGCTTACACCTATAGCTTTTATAGAGATAGACAAACCAGTAAAATCCTTAGACTTCAAAAGAAAACTTTTATGACCACCATTAGTAGCGGAATATCATAACCAGCATGCTACAACCTAGCACCACTAAGACCCTTTAAGTAAAATGGACTAAGATGTAGTCGCAAGTACAGCCATATCCATATGTATAGTGCTATAGGCTAACATTACACTGATAACTTGCTGCAGCTTGATATTTTGTCCAGTGGCGTAACAAGGAATGGCAGGGCCCCGTGGCGAACTTTTGACATGCCCCCCCCAACTGACACTGACACCGAAGACCTCGACCGACCCCCTCCTACGCATTCCTGTGCACTCTATTATGCCCCATAGTGGCCCCTTCACACAGTATTATCCCCCGTAGTGGCCCCTGCACACAGTATTATCCCCCATAGTGGCCCCTGCACACAGTATTATGCCCCATAGTGGTCCCTGCACATAGTATTATCCCCCATAGTGGCCCCTGCACACAGTATTATCCCCCATAGTGGCCCCTGCACACAGTATTATCCCCCATAGTGGCCCCTGCACACAGTATTATCCCCAATAGTGGCTCCTGCACACAGTATTATGTTCCTTAGTGGCCCCTGCACACAGTATTATCCCCAATAGTGGCCCCTGCACACAGTATTATGCCCCATAGTGTCCCCTGCACACAGTATTATCCCCCATAGTGGCCCCTGCACACAGTATTATGCCCCATAGTGGCCCCTGCACACAGTATTATCCCCCATAGTGGCCCCTGCACACAGTATTATCCCCCATAGTGGCCCCTGCACACAGTCCATAAACACTGTGGACCCAGGGGGAGAAAAACATTAAAAAAAACTCTGTTACTCACCTATCTCCCATCTCCTACGCTGTCGGCCTCAGAAGTAGTCGATCTTCAATGACGTCAGACGTCACATGACCCGGGATGCAGGCCGGGGTCATGAGACATCAGACGACTAGGCCGAAGTCTGCCCGGATTGTGGAGAGGTAAGTAACAGTGATTTTTATGTTTCTTACCTCTCCCGGTCCGCCAATCATTATATTCTGGGGTCCGAAAAGATCTCCGAGTATAATGATAGCAGTGGTAGCGGCTGTCACCGGCCCCCTAATGTCCCGGGCCCTGTGGCAGCTGCCTCTGCTGCTATGGCGGTAGTTATGCCACTGATCTTGTCACTGAATGCAACAACAGCCATTGAAACCCAAAGAAAAAGTTGAGTTAACATTGAGTGTCACATTGTAGTTAATGCATTAAGTCTAAAGATAAACTTTGTCACATTTCTACATTTGGATCTAGAGATGCTCAAGTAAGGCTGTGACCCCTTTATTCTTCTAAACAATGCAGGTCCTAGATCCCTAACTCTATCAAACCTTGAATAATAAGACCTTTTAGAATTCTGACCCATCTTTACTACAGAGATACATATTTATTAACTTTATTTTCTCCTTTGGAATAAGAAATCAGTTACATTGTGAAGAACCTTGGACATCTGATCCCTGAGTTTGGCCGTTGTGTAGATCAGGTAGGAGGAATGGAGAACTGGGAGAAAGTCAAAGATAATCTGAAGCGATGGAATACCCTTATCATAAAAATAGTAATAAAAAGCATGAAACAATTGTAAAATCAAATGTGTAGTGTTATATATGAAAGTGAAGAACACAAATCTCATCAGTGAGTAATATGTCTCCAGATTGATGGATAAGTTACTGCTCATCTTCATCCTTGTTATGTGATGATACAGAGAGGTGAAGAGGAGGACGGAGGAGATGTAAAAGAAAAAAAATGGGAAGAAAGCTCCTATAATGTAACTGAATACAGAAGTAAATGTTTTGCAATCTATGAATGGATTACAGGAGGCGTTGTGTGTTTCACCTTTCATGATTGTCTCTGTGCTGGTTATCAACATGGGCATTACACAATTAATGGCAGAGACAAGGACTAAGGCTACAATGAAACGAAGAGTCCTGTGTAACATCATCCTCCTCAGATACAGGAACAGTCTGGTGTGGAGGTTGGAGATCTTCAGACACAAGACAATGGAGAGCAGAGATGTTAGCCAAATGTTGGCATAAGTAAAGAAAGCGTAAAGCAGATAAACACTAATCATAGGTGAAGATAATGTCCAATTTTTCAGGGAGAGCGTAGCCACAAATATATATAAAGTATTAATGCCTTGAGCGCACATCCTGGAAATCCCAAGAGAAGTTACAATGTGGTCAACAGGAGTCACTGATCTTCCTTTCCACCAGTCGGTGACATTGACCCCTATAATAAATGAATGTATCACCAGTCCGGCTATGAAAGCAATCAGTGATGGGATCAGGAGACCCAGGTCTTGGACATTCCGGATTTTGGATTCTGGACCTTCTGTGGTATCAGCCATCTTCCCTGTGTTATGAAGTTTGTACTAAGAGAGCGAGTCTTTACTGACGTTTTAACGACAACTTTTAGTTATTTATTCAAATGTTGAAATATTTACATTGAAAATACAGAGAACATCACTTAGACTTGAAGCTGGCACTGGGCTATGGAAGCTTAGGAGATCATGTAACATAGACTCAAAGCTGGCACTGGTCTGTGGAATCGTAGCAGATCTCATAACATAGACTCAGAGCTGGAATAGGTTGACATTTGCATAGCAGATGATATTACATAGCAAAACAATATGTTCTTCCATAGAGTCATTTTGTGACATTTTTGTCAATATTCTGATTATTCTGATTTATAGCTTGTTTTATGCCTATATGATATGGAGGAAATTATTGGTTCACAGCTCTTGGCCAGTGAATTCGGATATTTCATTCAGTCCCATTATCGTAGGTGTATAAAATCCATCCCCGAGCCACTGAGTCGGTACAATAAGCATTTGGAAAATAATCGTTTGTAGTAAAGAGTTCACTAAATTTCATTGATGTACTTCAATAGGAATTCAGCTGTGCAACATGATAATTTGTGAAATTTCATCTCCTAGATATCCCACCATCGGTTGTAAGTGGTGTTCATAAAATTTGGAAGCATTTAGGTAGCACAACACCTTAGCCATGAAGTGCAAGTAGCCAACATAAAGTTACAGAGTGGCGGTGCAGGTGTTGAGTTGCATAAAGTCACCAACACTTTGCTGACTCAATAACTATAGAGTCCAAACCTCCTCTGGTATTACCATCAGCCCATAAAACTGTGTCCATCATGGAGCTTCATGCCAAGGTTTTCTATGACCAAGCAGCTACATGCAAGCCTTATATCACCGAGAACAATGTTAATTGTTCAATGGAGTGGTATAAAGTACAATAAACTACCAAACTTAAAGCACCATGGAATTAATGGCACTATATATATATATATATACAATAGTGATAAAAGTAGAAAGACTAATTACTAGAGATGAACGAACACTAAAATGTCCGAGGTGCGAAGTCCGATTCGAACAGCCGCACACTGTTCGACTGTTCAAACGGATTTCGAACCCCATTATAGTCTATGGGGGGAAATGCTCGTTTCAGGGGTACGCAAAATTCGCTAAAATTATACTTACCAAGTCCATGAGTGACGGTCGGGCTGGATTCTCCTTGAAGTCTTCTCGCGGCGCAGCGTCCCTGTGTCTTCTTCCGGCTGGAATTCACTCTGCCTAGGCATCGGGGCCCAGGCAGAGCCGACTGCGCATGCGTGGTCAAGTGCAGACATGCGCAGTCGGCTCTGCCTAGGCCGGATCCCTAGGTAGAGTGAATTCCAGCCGGAAGATGCTGTGGGGACGCTTCACGGAGAAGACTTCTAAAGGTAAGAGAAGAACCAGCGTTGATTGGCAGAATGTATAGCATTCTGCCAATCAACGCTGGTTCTGCATCGAACCTTAAACTTTGAATAGCTAGTAGTGTTCGATTGAGTACGAGTATTTCGAATACCGTAGTATTCGATCGAACACCTGCTCGATCAAACACTACTCGCTCATCTCTACTAATTACCATGTTGGGTTCTGAACAATTGATGGTGGGTGTGTATTATAATGGGATATGGTTTCTACTATGCCTTATCCAATAGCTATGTGCCAGAAATATGTTACAACTTCATATTCAAACATGTTATGTTAATTATACTAATTACACCTTTTCTTTGTCTATGCAATGTATAACCACAACTTCAATGTATTTAAACCTCACTTTTCCCTTTATTAAACAGAATCCTGATACAGACGACTTAGATGTGTCAGTGGGATTCTCTGAGCCGACTCATATACCAATTGAACTAATGTGAATTTCAATGTGGTGATACTTAGAGCAGATTACATTCACAGAAATTGGTGCCCAACGTGGGGCCAGAGGTTAATTACTACCCATCCTGACAAAACAGACAGAGAGGGCAATGGGACAAGGAGATCTTAGAAACAGGTCCAAAAGCAGCTTCAAGGTAAGTAGCTTTATTATTATGCTTTTTTTTATTTTTAATTCTTTCTTGTCTTATGTGCCTCTCTGGATTCCGGGTGAGTTTTAAGGAAAATACATTATGTGATCAAAAGTATCCAGATACCCCCCAAAACATAGGTTTTTCATACTAGGTGCATTGTGCTGCCACCTACTGCCAGGTACTCCATATCAGCGACCTCAGTAGACATTAGACATCGTGAGAGAGCAGAATGGGGCGCTCTGAGGAACTCACGGACTTCGAAAGTAGTCAGGTGATTGGGTGCCACACATCACGCAGGTCAATGCCAAACGACGCCTCGCTTGGTGTAAGGAGCCTAAAAACTGGATGGTTGAACAGTGTAAAAACATTGTGTGGAGTGAAGAATCACGGGACACAATGTGGCGATCCGATGGCAGGGTGTGGGTATGGCGAATGCCCGGTGAACATCATCTGCCAGCGTGTGTAGTGCCAACAGTAAAATTCGGAGGTGGTGGTGTTATGGTGTGGTGGTGTTTTTCATGGAGGAGGCTTGCACCCCTTGTTGTTTTCCACGGTACTATCACAACACAGGCCTACATTGATATTTTAAACACCTTCTTGCTTCCCACTGTTGAAGAGCAATTTGGGGATGGCAATTGCATCTTACAACACGATTGAGCACCTGTTCATACTGCACGGCCTGTGGTGGAGTGGTTACACCACAATAACATCTCTGTAATGGACTGGCCTGCACACAGTCCTGACTTGAATCCTATTGAACACCTTTGGGATGTTTTGGAACGCCGACTTCATGCCAGGCCTCACCGACCTACATTGAAACCTCTCCTCGGTGCAGCACTCCGTGAAGAATGGGCTGCCATTCCCCAAGAAACCTTCCAGCACCTGATTGAACGTATGTCTGAGAGTGGAAGCCGTCATCAAGGCTAAGGGTGGGCCAACACTATATTGAATTCCAGCATTACCGATGGAGGGCGCCACCAACTTGTAACTCATTTTCAGCCGGGTGTCTGGATACTTTTGATCACATAGTGTAGATCCCCTGGTCTTTTCAAAAACCCTACTTATGAAGTATCTGTATTCAAATTAAACGTCTTGTGCTGTGTTATTGGCCACCTTGTCCTCTTTAAGTTGTGTTAGAGGAGAAAATATTAGCAAGGGACTACTGTGTGATTTCCTTCTACCAGTTAAGCGCAAAGCACTCAAGAGATGCCCATGGGTTTTGATACAAGACATTGTACTTGGTTAACTTCTGGCTGCCCAAGAGATGTCCTTTGAAGTTCTGGCACAAGAAACTTTTCTTAGTTAAGCGCAGCAGACCTGAGAAATAGTGTTGTGTGCAGCCTTTGAAGTTCTAAGACAGAGAAGTTAGGCATATCATAAGGAAATTGGCTGGATGGTGTGGGCTAATCCCAGGAATAGTGGAACTCTAGCTATAGTGACTGAAAGAGCAAAAGAGGTCGTTGATGCAGTCAAAGGATGTTTTATTGGTCAAGTGAAGTCCACCTATAGGCAACAAATTAACAATCCAAAAAGTCATAGGGTTTGACAAGATGGGTGTCTGTATGTTGAAGAGTGGGGTGACTTTCAGAAAACAGTGTTTCAGCAACTTAGTAAATGTTTGAAGGTTTCAGAGGAAGTTGAACTTGACACATGTAAGGAACATCTGTTTGGATATTGTTTTAAGAGATTCCCGAGATTCCCGGTGATTTAGCGATTGTTGATTTTGTAATCCACCTTCTCTTGCGCAAAGTAGTAAACAATAGCAGGCTTAACCTACACACTTGTGTACACATTTGTAGAAGAAAATCTATTGTTTCACAACTTTCTACAACAATTCAAAGCAAGTCACGTATCTGCTTTGTAATGTCTTTTTGTTTAGAGTCCATATTCAAATGAATTTATACGTATGACTGAATGAAGGCTATGATTTGCAAGAAAGCGTATGATAAGCTCATGTATATGGTCTACAAATCATGTATCTATTTATGATTTGAGTAGATGTCAGATCAGATGAGTAGATGTTGTATGGAGAATAGGGTTGAGCGATCGTGTTCGGAAAAGATCAGATTCCGATCGGCGATCTAGAAAATTTCACGATCGCGATTGGAATTCCGAACACAATCTTTTTAGGTGGGATTAAGATCGGTACTATTTCCCACAATTCTTTGCTTAGCCTTCACACTGAGTATGCGCTCCGCTCATTCTGAGTGGAGTGTATACTCATTGTGAAGGCGCCACTGCGGTTCCATAGGAATGAATGGAAGCAGCCGGCACACAGCCTTAACCCCCTGTGCGCTGGCTGCCTCCATTCATTCTAATGGGAAACTAAACTAACATCTCTAGTAGCTACTTACCTCCAAAGATGGTTGGTCCGTGCCCGGTGTTCTCCTCTTCTTCGCCTCGCTGCCGCTCCACGCTGCTCTTCTCGCCTTGCTGCCGCCGCCTCCCAGGTTTGTGTTTAAAGAGCCAGGAAGGCGGGGCTTGTGGCTTAGGAGAGTGTGGGCAGGTACGGGGCGGGGAGATGTGACGTCTCCCCTCCCAGTACCCACCCACACTCTCCTAACCCACCCACACTCTCCTAATCTGGGAGGTAGGGTGCAGCGAGACAAGAAGAGCAGCGTGGAGTGGCAGCGAGGTGAACAACAACACCGGGCACCGGAGCAGCCATCTCTGCAGGTAAGTGGACACCAAGGGGGACTAAGTAGTCAGAGGATTAAAAAAAAATCCTCTGGCTACTTAGTGATTCACTAAACAGCATGGATTCTAACAATTAAATCGTTCAATTCTTAGATTCCATGCTGTATAGTGAATAGGATTGCTTTTAAAATCAGATCTCCAATTAATAAAAAAATCCCATTGACTTGCATTGGGATCGAGATCGTGTTCAAATGAAAAATGATCGGAAATCGGATTTTAAAATCGATCCTGAAAAGTCAAGATCAGCTCAACCCTAGTGCAGAATGAATTGGGATAGTGGCCATGATATGGATTGATTTTGACTCTAAAATTTCAGAATCTCCCATTTCTTTTGCTTGCTTCGTTGATCAAGGCTATAGTATTTACTAACCTAATTGAATCATTTTGTAATTCTTCAGTGTGTGCGAGTTCTAGAAGATTACATATTCTTGTAAGTTATTGTTTGCATGAACTGACACTTTAAAAGATACCTTAACTATGAATTATAATGTGGAACGTCGAAGGTTCTAGGTTTCATTTAGTATTTTTTCCTTACCAGGTCATGTGGTTCTAAATTAGTGGGATGATACGGGAGAGAGAAATAAAGCCCAACTATGTGTATGGTAATGAAGAGGGTGAGGAACTTACTAGACACAGAGAGGAATGCCATTGTCTTTGAAGATGTAAGAATGTTTTTTTGCTTATAGCATTTGATTCGATGTTGTAATGTGTTTAATCCAGCCACTTTGTTGTAACAGGATTAACAAAAAGTGCAAAGGAAGAACAACATGTATTTACTAATTGCAAGATGGACCAACATGTTTGTATACAGCCAGTGCAACAAGGAATTGTATGGTTTGGTCATTGGTCAATTGATGAACCTATTGCTAACCCTGATTTTGAGATCTTTGTAGATGGCTCTTGATTTAGGAAAGATGGTAAATTCTGTACTGGATATGCTATGGTCACTAAACACAAGGTAAAACAAGCAAAAGATTATCTCTACATAGCTCAAGAAGCTGAACTGAAAGCACTGATATTGCACACGATTATGGTTCAATCTGGAGAGCAAGAACTTTCCTTATATCTAATGGTAAGTCTACAAAGGATTTTCAGACTGTTCATTGACTGATGGAGGCCATGTTGCTACTCAAACAGGTGGGTACAGTCAAAGTCAAGTCACCCACCAAGGCTCATAAAAAAAAGAAAATAGAGGTAAAACAAGGAAAAACGCTGCCACCAAACTAGCTGAAGAAAAGCCTAAGTCCATCCGTTCACTTTTTCTGCGTCGCACAAAGAAACGGTGGTTGGATTAGAGATGAGCAAACGGCGTTTCATCAAATTGGTATTCGATCGAATATCAGGCTGTTTCGAGATGTTTGATTCCAATCGGATACCATGATGCAAACGCACTAAAAATTTGTATCTCCTCCCTCCTTCCCTGGCGCTTTTTTTGCACCAATAACTGTGCAAGGGAGGTGGGACAGGAACTATGACAGTGTAGGCATAAAAAAAAAAAATTGGAAAAAGTAATTGGCTGGCTAAATCAGGTGACCTCCACTTTATACGAATGGTGTAAACAGATTCGGTTCATATGAGACTGTGAACTATGTGACTGTGAGACAAGGATAGATGTACAGGCAGGGTTAGCTAGGGATTACCTTTATTTAGGTAGGAATGTTACTCAAACAGCTCTTTGGGGCTCTATCTCGTGGCAGCCCATTATATTCTAGTCGGGATCCCTGTCAGCTTACGTTATGCGGGAGCTGACTTTTTCTCATAGGAATGCATTGACCAGCATTGATTGGCCGAATGCCATACAATGTACAGCATTCGGCCAATCAACACTGGTTCTGCCGGAGGAGATTGGTCCACAGCAGTCTCCATTGTGGTCCGATCTCAGATGTAGCAGAGTTGACACAGAACACACTCTCTGAAACTTGTAGACCAGGTGTTGGTTAAAAAGAAACGTGAGAAAGAGGCTTAACCCAAGATTTAATGAGCCCTTCTAAGTGTTATTGACAATATTCATCAGTCAAATTGGAAGGATAAAGTCCCTGGAATCATGCCAGTCTTTGCAAAAGGGTTAGTGCCCCTTGTAGTGATATGGACACTGGCACTGATTATTCCGTGTTCCCGTGGAAAAAGCTAGAACCCCTAGAATTCCCCTTAAAGACTGAAAACGAGAGCACGAGAGCAAATAATGATTGACTGGTCCCTCTAAGAAGTTAAACCATTGAGAGCATTGCCGAAAAGACCCAATACAGACAGAAGGTGAGATAACATACATTGCAATTTGACTTGCACTTTATGGAATATCACTTTCTTTCCCATCCATTGAAATTTCGACAAGTTGGGTAGGCTGTAAGTAAACATAAGACTACTGTGAGAGTGACTGTACACTTTAATGTTTATGGCAAAGGAACAGTGTTTGGAACAAAGGGTTAACCTATGGTTAACATGAAGGAAAAATATGTATGGAAATACCTCCAGTAGAGGTAAAATGTAACGACAATGTGTACATGAAAATATTCAGCAAATGCAGTTATGTCTAGTACTACCTGTATATTCTGTGAATTTGTTGGCATGTCTGTTGTGGTTGGTGATTGTCAGAAGGTTATTATACACTGAGAACACCAGATATGATAAATCGACATGTGTAGAGGCAACAATCAAACTGCTTAACACAGAGCAAGTTACTGAAGCAACAATGTAACCTTAACCATATGTAGAATTCCAGCACATTGAATGCACATCCTTGAAATCCCAAGAGTTACAATGTGGTCAACAGGAGTCACTGATCTTCCTTTCCACCAGTCAGTGACATTGACGTCTGTTGGGGACATTAAATTGTCCTCATAAGAGTATGTTGCAGGGTTCCAAATTAAATAATTAATTAACAGGCCTAGATGGGCTACCACCCATTGGGCCTGGAGAAGCCACACACACACACGCAGCTGATAGTGTATCAAGTGAGTTCTGATTTATTGTTACAGAGAGTCAATATTTATACAGACAAAAGCAGGTTGGACTTATGACATAACATAACATACCAGGATTGGATGTGGAATGGTAGCCTCTATCCATTGACTAAAGCATTACATTGCACCAGGAAGCTAACCCCCACCCTAGTCATTGTATATGTGTATCTCAAGGCTCCGGAGATAATTAGAGATCAAAGGCCTGGTGTCACTTCTTGGATCTAACTTTCAGGGTTCTATAGACATCCTGTTTTACACACTCTTGACACAAAGGTGCAACTCTGAAGTCAATCAGCTGGATAAGGATTCATTAGCATTCCATTTCCTGGTAGCCCATAGCATCTCCATGTTAATTAGTCTAACCAATTCCTTTTGAGACAAGACTACATATCTATGCTAGAGAAAAATGGATGACAAATAGGAGATAGAAGATATGATTCTAACACGTCTATAATAGATGAATGTATCACCAGTCCGGCTATGAGAGACATCAGTGCTGGAATGAGGAAATCCAGATAAAGGAAAATAGTGCAGGGGCATAACTACTGGGATAGCAGTGGCAGTCACTGCCATAGGGTCCGGGACATAAAGAATAATAAAAAAACGCTGTTACTTCCTTCCCCTGGGCTCCAGCAGACTTCGGTCCTGTTTGGTGACATCAGAGATGTGATGTGGCCCAGGCTTGCATCATTATGCATTGAAAAACCGGCCTGGGTAAGGTGGCATCTGGTCCAACGTTGAAGATGGCCGAAGTCAGTGAGGAGTGTGCTGGAGCCTGGGTCTCTGATCGTTATACTCTGGGCTCTGAAAAGACCCCAACAGGGGCATAACTACCACAGTAGCAGTGGTAGCAGCTGCCACAGGGCCCGACACCTCAGGGGGCCCCGGCTCCCTCACTAGTTAATATGCCAAAAAAATAAATAAACAATACATTTTACTTTTTGAGTCCCGAGGCCACCTGAGGTGTCTGGTTCCAAGTGGTGGAGAGCCTCAGTGTGCATCCTGACAGTAGGGGAGGGGTAGAGACATCGTGCAGGAAGAAGATAGAGTGGGGGATTCAACTTATGCAGTGAGCAACACAGCGCTGAAGTCTGATGAAGAGTGAGTGCAGACTGGTCAGATAGTCCACGTGTGCAGGGCAAGCTGTCAGCACACAGTACTGTGCTGCCTGCTGCCTTGGAATGAAGGGGTTATTACAGTACATAATACTGTGCTACAGGGGCCGCTATGGGACATAATACTCTGTGCAGGGGCCACTATAGGGTATAATACTGTATACAGGGGCCACTATGGGGCATAATACTGTGTACAGGGGACACTATAGGGTATAATACTGTGTACAGGGGACACTATAGGGTATAATACTGTGTACAGGGGACACTATAGGGTATAATACTGTGTACAGGGGCCACTATAGGGTATAATACTGTGTACTGGGGCCAGTATAGGGTATAATACTATGTACAGGGGCCACTATGGGATATAAAACTGTGTGCAGGGGTCGCTATGGGACATAATACTCTGTGCAGGGGCTACTATGGGACATAATACTGTGTGCAGGGGCTACTATAGGGTATAATACTGTGTGCAGGGGCCACTATAGGGTATAATACTGTGTACAGGGGACACTATAGGGTATAATACTGTGTACAGGGGCCACTATGGGGCATAATAGTGCCTGCAGGAACGTGGGGGAAATGGGTCGGTCGGTCGGGGTCTTTGGAGGAGGAGGAGGGGGGGGGGGCATGCCAAAGGTTGGCCACGGGGCCCCACCATTCCTAGTTACGCCACTGTACCCCAGAATATAATAATTGTACATGGGTGGTATAATACTGTGTGAAGGGGCCAGTATGGGTACTGTGTGTCAAGGGGCTACCATGGGGCACAATAGTGTGTGCAGGAATGTGGTTTGTGCAGGGTGGGAGACATGTTAAGTTTTCACCTCGGTTCCCCTGCCATTCTGGGTTACACCACTACATTAGCGTCACCCTCTGTAGTATAAGCCGTCTCTCCTTTACTGTGGAGATAACATAGTGAGTCTTTACTGAAGGTTTGATATAACTTGCTTGTCATTTATTCAAATATAAAAGTATTTACAATGGAAATTCAGAGAACATCAGAGAGACTCGGACCTGGCACTGGGATATGGAACCAGAGCAGATCACATAACATAGCAAAGTCATGTGACAGCTGTAGCAACAGCAAAGGACACTCAAAAAAGATGTGATCTCGTGTGGAGACCCTGTGCATTATAGAAGTAACCAGCATTTCTATCACCCTAATTCTGAGGTATAGCCTGTTTTAGGGTGTTGTTGCTCAATGTACCTGGATGTGTTTATAGCTGCAAAGAATCCCCAAGCCACAAGTATTTTCACTTCTGAGACCTTGTTCACATCTGCGTTGGTAATCCATTCGCATGGGGACCCCCCGAATTAACTACCGAACGCATTTGTAAGTGGTGTGCAGTGAAAGCACATGGACCCCATAGACTATAATGGGGGTCCGTGTGCTTGTCTCGAGATCTCCGCAGGGAACATGCAAACAGGAAAGGAGTTCACAATCTACTTTTCCTTCCGCATGACTCGTGCGAAGATCTCGCGGCAAGTACGTGGAACCCATTATAGTCTATGGGGTCCATGTGCTTTCACTGCACAGCGCTTGCAAATGCGTTCGGTAGTCTGTTCAGGGTGTCCCCATGCAGATTCCCTGAACAGATTACCAAACGCAGATGTGATCCAAGGGTCGGTGAGAATAACACAGACTCATTTTAGCTCCGAATCATTGGTTTTTATTAATACAATGTCAGAGCTGTCATTGTGTTACACTTTGAAATGTGACTGTCCACAGAGTGTATTATATATTTTTTTTTTATTTATAATATTTTTATTGAAAATGAAATAAGATAACAAAGGTTCAAATACAGAAAGTGAATAACTAGGAAATATAGAAGTTAAATGGAGGTGACAAGATTCATGCCCTGGAGACCAGGGAGAATAACAAGTAACAAGTAACCAATATATGCCTATATGTGTAAACAATAAGAGCATAAATTGAGGCATCTTATCAAAACAATCATCATCACAGTCTTTCAAACCCTCTCCTTAATACTGGAGGGGAGTGGCAATCCTGAACTGTGATAAAACAAGTCTACAGCATAGCCGAGAGGTAGGAGGGATGCTGTTTCCATAATGATCCTCTAAAAGCGGATATTTCTATGAGCGGGTGGAGGAGAAATGGTAGTGGGTTGCATGACAGAAGGTACCGTCATACGCTCTAGGGTAGAAAGTAGATAAAAAAAGAGGGAAAAAGGGGAAAAAGGGAAAAATAGAGAGAGAAGAGGAAATGATAGAGACATGCAAGAAAGCAGATGTAAAGAGTGAGAATGGAGGTCAGACATGAGAGAGGGGAAGGGTGAGAGGGGGGGGTGAGAAAAGAAAAAGGGGGGGGTGGAAATAGACAGAGGAGAAAGGAGAAAGAGAAGGAGGAAGGAGAGGAAGATAGGGAGTGAGGGGAGAAGGTGGATTTTGTTGGATGGGGAAGGTAAAGGGAGGGAGGGAGAGGTATGGGGGGGGGAAGGGGAACAGAGAAGAGGAGAGGAGGGGGAGGGGGGGGTTAAGGGAAAAAGGGGGTGAGGCGAGGACGAGGGAGGGGTGACAGGATATATTATGAATTTTAATTGTTGTGATCAGAACGTGAGATTTTTCCAGGGAGACCAAATTTTTTCAAATCTCCCGTGGGACCTGTTGGACCAACTGGAAAGTTCTTCAAAGCGGCAGATCTGATAAACTTTCATAATCCACTCGGATTTTGTAGGGGGATCAGGGGAGAGCCATTTTAAGGGGATTAATGAGTTTGCTGCAAGCAGCAGAATTGACAATAGATTCGATTTAGACGGTTTGTAAGTTGGTGAAGGTAATGAAAGGAGTACCATAGCAGGAGTGAGTTCAAAAGAGGGGGATGAAAGCCTTCTTAAAAGATCCTGGACTTCATTCCAAAATGTTTGAACCTTAGGGCAGAACCACCAAATGTGGGAGAGGGAACCTTCGTGAACATTGCATCTCCAGAAAACGTCACTGTCAGAGAGATTGTGGGTGAAAAGCCAATGAGGAGTGCGATACCACCTAGTCAGTAATTTGTAATGATTCTCCTGAAGTCTTACACACGGGGAAAAACCGTGGGAGTAAGAGAGAATTTGTTGGACTTCCTCGTCAGTAAGAGTGATGTCCAACTCTCTTTCCCACGTGGATAGGAAGGCGGGCCTCTGGATACGCAGGGGAGCTACGTGTGTCGAGAGTACATAAGAAGTGTTCGACAACTGTTTATGTTGTGCCATGGTGGAGCGTTCGAACGTGGTTAAAGCCGTCCTAACCTCTCCTAACTCCAATGCACTCCAGATCACTCCATCAAGGTGGAGAGTGTATTATATTATTATTTAGTCTATGTGATTTTTTTTGTAACAAAATATTTATAAAACAAATGCCATTGTCCCTCCAATAATGTAATGTGACAGCCATATTATTATTATTGTTACTAAAACAATTATTATTGTCTGATTATTTCCATGCTATTTCCATGCTATATATTAGCATTACCCGCGACTTCGTCCGCGGCACCCTTACTCCCTGCCCGACTCACCTCCTACGTGACCCCACCCTCCCCCGCACTCCCATCCTCCTTTCCCCCACATGCATGGCAGCGCTGAGCCCGTTTCCCCACCGTGCCGCACCCAAGGCTGCCACTCCCATCCATGCATAGCAGCCGGGCCCATCTGCGACACGTAACAACGTCCCCCGCCAGTGCAACACATACACACTCCCCCGGGGGTCCCACTACCTATTCCCTCCCTAAAGTTTGCAACATTGGGTCATTACTTTTCCTGGCATCTGACCTACATTGTCCTCACCTGCACACCCATACTGCTGCTACCCCCAATTATAAAATATATTATGACTAATACCCCCAATGCATCTTTAAATGAATAACTTCCCTGTGTACCCCCTGTAAATAGCACCCTTATTAACTATGTCCTAGGTGTTTACTAATTAAAAGGTAAAAAAAAAGGTTAAAAAAAATTGTGGGGTTCCAATACCCGGGTCCCACAGGATCAGATAACCTGTGTAAGCGCCGTGACCCCTTCTCTGTTTACACATTGTTATTCATCTCATAGCGGCCATGTAATGTAACTACAGCCTGGTCCTATACACCTGTATGTGACAAGGCTGGAATTACATCACACAGTCACTATAAACAGACAACATGTGACATAAACGGGTGCCATAGCCCCTTTATACAGCTGATCAACGGGGATTCACTGATCTCTTATTGATGATCTATTCTGAGACCAGATTATCAATAAAAATGAAGTGAAAAACTCCTTAAAGGGGCTCTATCATTAGATTTTAGGGTTTTGAGATAAAGATATGCCAATATGGCTATTCAGATGCTGCTAGTCGTTTTTAAAAAGACCCCCCCCCCCCCCGTTTTTCTTAATTACCTTTGAAATGGATATGCAAATCAGTCTCTCCATGCACGGTGGACATTCCTTGCACCCTCTAGCTTGTGCTGCAAATCTCCTCCTCCTCATTCTTATTCACTGCCTCCAGCGTTGTCCTGACTGGCGGTTTGTATTGAAACTTCACGCGTGTACAGTAGCGCTTCTTCCGGAGTGCTACTGTGCACACTTCAGTGCCATTTTTCTGTAGAGAACATTGTGAGCTGGTGCTAGAGCGTGCGAAGAAGGAGGAGGAGGAGTTTTGCAACACAAGCAGGAGGGTGCACGGAACACCCACCATGCACGGAGAGACTGATTTGCATATCCATTTCAAAGGTAATTAACAAAAATGGGGTGGTCTTTTTTAAAAACAACTAGCAGCACCTGCATAGCTTTTTAAAGGCTATTCAGGCATATCTTCATCTCAAATCCCTTAAATCTAACGATAGAGCCCCTTTAAGACCACAGGCCACAAGCTTACAATACTTTGCAAGTGGCCATTTTCTCGTGGCCTGTGGGCATGCGCAGTCTGCTCTGCCCGAGGCCTAAAAGTTACAAGACAACACCAGAAGAAGAGGACTCTGCTGACAAAGATGGAGGTGGTTCTGGATAGAGTTCTCTTGCAGCATTGGGGGGTACCCCAGTGCTGTTTGAGCGCTGGGGCCCACCCCCAGTGCTGCGAGAGAACTCATTTGCATACAGACAAGAACCAGGATTCCTACTGAATGGCAGCGCAGAGAAGACAAGGAAAGGTAGGAGAAGAATAGCCTTTCTTAAGGGTTTGTATGATAGGATCCCTTTAATAAAGCCCAAGTGTCACCTTAATTAAATTATTTCCCCCCTTATATTATGCTCCTGATTCCCCCTGACATAAATACTGCACCCCCAATGATCCCTTATGTAAATGATCACCCGCTTGATGTCTCTTGGTGTCTTGTAAACCATAGGCCTGATGTGACTTGCAGTTTACAAGATAGTTGTTTGCAGGATTCATTTTAATTAGATCGGTGTCTGCAGACATCAGTCTAGTAAACAGCAAAGTAGGTATTCATGGCGGCCCCGGGCTGTTTTTGTTTTTTGCATTAGATTTAAAAAAAAAAAAAAAAAAAGTTTAAAAGTTCAACATTGGTTCTAGGTGTTGGACCTCCACTGATCTTTTGTTATCTTCCTAAGAATAGATCATCCATAAATATAAACTGGACAACCCCTTTAATAAAATGGCATTATTAATGAGAGAGTGGGGTTGAGTCGATCTTGAGATTTCAGGATCGTTTTTAAGCTCCAATTTAAGATAATTTTCCAGCCGATCCTAATCATGATCGTGAAATTTGCTCGATCGCCGATCGGGATCCGATCTTTCCCGATCAATCAACCCTATAAGGGAGCAATCAGGGCAATTATTAATTAAGGGGGCACATAGGGACATTAATAGATTAGAGATTCACTTAGGGAAAGGATGAAGAAAAAAAAAGTTATATCAGTATAAAATATAAAAATATGTAAAAATAATGTGCCTGATCCTAAAGAAGAGAAAATGGCCCAATCCTAAAGTGGTTAACATATGCTTTGAGGGAGTCTGTCAACGGTAAATTGGTTATAATTAGAAATGAGCGAACACTAAAATGTTCGGGGTTCGAAATCCGATTCGAACAGCCGCTCACTGTTCGACTGTTCGAACGGGTTTCGAATCCTATTATAGTCTTTGGGGGGAAATGCTCGTTTCAGGGGTACGCAACATTCAATCAAATTCTACTTACCAAGTCCATGAGTGAGGGTCGGGCTGGATTCTTCTCCCTGCTCAGCGTCCCCGCGTCATCTTCCGGCCTTGAATTCACTCTGCGAGGCATCAGGCCTGGGCAGAGCCGACTGTGCATGCCCGCACTACAAGCGGACATGTGCTGTCAGCTCTGCCCAGGCCCGATGCCTAAGCAGAGTGAATTCAGAGCTGGAAGACGCCGCGGGGAAGCTGCACAGAGAAGACTTCTAAAGGTAAGAGAAGAACCAGCGTTGATTGGCAATGTATAGCATTCTGCCAATCAATGCTGGTTCTGCATCGAATCTTAACTTCGAACAGCTAGTAGTACTCCTCGATCGAGTACGAGTATTTCGAATACCGTAGTACTCGATCGAATACTACTCGCTCATCTCTAGTTATAATCCTAATCTCGGGCGATTCTAAAGTTTTCAAATATTCTGTTCTTTAGAAAAGAAAAACACTTTAAAATTTGTTTTAGAAATTCTATTTTTATTGAAATATTATAAGCTATGAAAACAAATATATAGGGAAAATGACAAAAAAAAAATTGACACACCACTTGTGAAATAAAGAAAGTCATCATGGGAAGATTAAGAGAGTGGAAGAACATCCCTCAAGGAGGGCAAAAAAAAAACTACGGAGTATATGACCGCCCATAGCTAATAGGTCATCACCTGTTTATCCATGCCATGAGAGTTTAAAGGGCAAGTGACTGGAAGCCTCCAATTGACCATGGGGGTAAGAACAGTTTGCGGTGCATCAATAAGTACATAAATCTAAATATATTCCAAATTATATTGTAAAATAGTAGAAATATTAACACGCCCATAAGTATCAATATTTACAAATGCCATAAATCTAAAGAAAAAGCTGGTCCATGTTAGCCTTGAATAGGCTGTGTCGTACAGATATGTTAATATCTCTCAATTAGGGTTGAGCCGATCTTGAGATTTCAGGATTATTTTTAAAATCAGATTTTCGATCATTTTCCAGCCAATCCCGATCATGAAATTTGCTCAATCGTCAATCGGAATCCGATCTTTCCCGATGCCGATCACTCAACCCTAAGGTTAGCTTTGCCCACAGTGATTTGCCAGTAAACAAGCATTGTGGGAAATAACCTCCGACTTCGATCCTGCAGTAAAAGATCAGGATCAGAATTCCGATTGCGATCTTGAAATTTACTCGATCACGGATCGGAATCCGATCTTTTCCGATCCTGATCGCTCAACCTTATTCTCAATCAAGTGGGATTGTAATGTGGAGCACGACCACCAAATGTGGTTATATCGTCAACCTACTGATGGCATCTCCAGCATAAGTTAGAAGAGGATAAATTTTGTAATGGAGGAAAACTGGAGTCCTATACCAATGAGAGTTCATCTAAAGGAGGGGAAAATGTCGGAAAGGTAAAGTTGTCATGCCAAGTAGGGTCAGTGGGCTTTGCTGACGTGTAAGAGGTACCTATTACATGTACATGTACAGAAGATAAAATGCTGAAGAAAAGAAAGTGGTCCACCTGACCTTCACAAGGTCAAGTAGAGAAGGTTCTCTTTCAGACAAACATTTCTATAACTCCAGTATAGAGGTAAATGGGAGTTACAGCAACAGAGAAGCCCAATGGACTATGCTGTTCCCGTAACTCCGGAACTTATAGACATAGCATAGCTCACTCTGCTACTCTACTGCCATAACTCGTAATTAACTCTTTGGAAGTTGCAGAAATGAAGTAGAACAGTTGTGTTTGTCCTGTGGCCAAGTTTAGAGAAGATGGGGATCTTCATTAATGCAAGTGTCATAGCCCCATTTTTTTTGTGAGGGCCAGGCTGCAATACCAATACTAAGTCCACAAATATGTCTGGCAATGGACCTAGATACACAAAAAAGTATTCTGGTGAAGCAATATCCTCTTCATTCTTTTTACTTGACATATGCAAATCAGGTTTCGAGGGCATTATCTCAGGACAGGTCAGCAAAGGAAGAGTCTTGGGCAACCCTATTAAATCACTACATATGACATATTTATTACTTTATGGAACTACTACCTCTATGTTCTCTCTAGTCCCTGTATCCATCTTATAGAATAGGAAGCAAATTATATTGTGAAGAACCTTGGACATCTGATTCCTCAGTTTGGCTGTTCTGTAGATCAGGTAGGAGGAATGGAGAACTGGGAGAAATTCCACGACAACATGAAGAAATGAAAGGTATACACAGTAATAATAGAAATATAAATTTAAAGCAAGAAATCCAATGAAGTACATAGTGTTATACGTGAAAGTGATGGATACAAATCTCATCAGTGAGTAATATGTCTCCAGATTGATGGATAAGTTACTGCTCATCTTCATCCTTGTTGTGTGCTGATACAGAGAGGTGAAGAGGAGGACGGAGGAGATGGAACAGAAAAGCACTGGGATGAAGGATCCTATAGAAAAATTATATAGAGTGTTAATAGACATACAATCAGTGGATCGATTAGTTGTGGTTGTATCTAATGTTCCGCTATTGGTAATCTCACTGTTACTCTTCACCAAGAGTATCAGAGTATTTAAAACAGAGAGAAGTAGCGCGGCTACAATGGGATAACTAGTCCTGTGTAATATCATCCTCCTCAGATACAGGAACAGTCTGGTGTGGAGGTTGGAGATCTTCAGACACAAGACAATGGAGAGCAGAGATGTTAGCCAAGCATTAGTAAAAGAAAAGAAGTCATGAACCTGACTTGTAATAATCACATATACATTTACAGAAAGTTTTTTGAAGTAGAGTCCCATCATATATATTTGTATTGTAACAATACATTGAGCGCACATCCTTGAAATCCCAAGAGACGTTACAATGTGGTCAACAGGAGTCACTGATCTTCCTTTCCACCAGTCGGTGACATTGACCCCTATAATAAATGAATGGATCACCAGTCCGGCTATGAGAGCCATCAGTGTAGAGGCCAAATACAGGACATCAGTCTCAACCATTGTAGTATCAGCCATCTCTTGTGTCTTGTGAAGATTCTGAGAACACGGCAAGACTTTACTGCAAAAGAAAAAAAAAACTGTGTCATTTATTCAAATATTTGCTTTGGAAATACAGACTGCATCGCCCGTCTAAAAATCCAGCAGATCACATAACATAGCGAGCTCATTTTACCGTTGGCACTGTCATAAAGGAAAAACACAAATATGTTCACCAGGTCAATTTCACTGTAAATAAATTAATTTACTTATTCTGTACTTATCCTGAGATACAACCTGTATTATTGTATTATGCTCCAGAGCTGCGCTCACTATTCTGCTGGTGCAGTCACTGTGTACATACATTACATTACTTATCCTGTATTATACTACAGAGCTGCACTCACTATTCTGCTGGTACAGTCACTATGTACATACATTACATTACTTATCCTGTACTATCCTGTACTTATTCATCACTCAAAATCTACTGAGGCAGTTAACATACAAAAGGTATGTGTTGAATAGATTTTCTAAAGTCTAAACAAGTATGTGCTTAGTTAAAAATGACTTCCCAATGATAGAGACTCTTTAAACGCCTTTAAAAAGTCATGAGAAAATATAATTGCAAGTATGAGTGGATGATAATTCACTGTTTTTGCCGTAAAAGGCTTGTTGTGTTGCACCTTGAACACACAGGTATGAGTAATGAGCAGCAGTATAGCGACAGTGAGTACTGCAATGTGTACTACGTTTTTTTTCTGTTAATGACGCTGCAACGCTTCTTTGATTTCTTCCCTTCACTAGCAATCCTCCTTCCCTGAACTTCTATCCATTTCATATTACTATGCCTAGTCCTTCTGATGTCTGTCCCTGCAGTAAGAGAGATGTAAAATGACTGTACCTAGAAAAAAAGTCTCCCATTGACTTCAATGGGTTCCTTTTTCTGCTCGCAGAAAAAGGAACCCATTGGAGTGAAAAGGAGGGTTTTTTTTCAGCGCTTAAATTTCACACCACTCTAACAGTGGGCTCAAAGGAAAACCCTGGGAAATGCCAGATTTCACCTCAAAAGAGCAGCCAAACCGACCATTCACAAGTGGGAAACTGACCCAAGGACAGCAAGTACTCCTTCCAATGACCTGCCCTACCCTGCTACACGACTTCCCGGACACCGAGCACAGCACTTATTATACTGTGCCCTAGAACAAAGCAGTGCTGAGCCACTGAAAGGAGCTGAGGTGCAAACTTCACCAGATGATTAAACAGCACCTTTGCCAGAATCTTTCTTTCTACATTGAGTGGTGCTATGGGACGCCAAATCTCAATATAAGATTGGTCCTAACTTTTTGACAGGATGATCAGAGCAGACCTCCTCATTGACCTTGGCACAGTGCTTGAGCAAAGACACTCATTGCGTAACTCAGTCAGGAGGAAAACCAAGATATCCTTAAAGGTCTTGTAGAATTTGGATGTTAAGCCATCCGGACCTGGCAATTTTTGGAGCTGAAGCCCATCAATGGCCAGTCTGACTTCCTGTTCACTGATCACCTCTGTCAAAATGTAAAGAGAAGGGTTATTCCCTGTTTCAGGGTCAGTTTCAACCAGGAAAGCAGACATCACATCTTGATCTAGATCCCTCTTCTCCAAGAGGTGTGAGTAGAAGGATCTGACGATCTCCAGGATCCCTGATCTGGACCTTTCAATCCCTGATCTGCACTATCAATCAGCCCTGTGACAACCTTACTACTCACTGACATCTTACAGTTTCTGTAAGGGTTGGGGAGCTGTACTTCTCGTAATCCCTCTAAAAACCAAAGATGTGTGCCTATCATACTGACACCTCTTAGGGAAAGATTTCACTCTGGAGATATCCTCATGGCTACCTCCAGTCGAGACAAGATGCTCGAGTTTCCTCCTCAGGCCTTGATACAGGCAATACCTGTCCAGACTCCTGAGGCTTAAGAGTTGGTGGAAGAAACTCACCACCCTTTTCTTGAACATCTCCCACCACTTAGACTTACTGCTACAAAGGCCCAGCAGTGGTACCTGGCTCTGAAGTAAACCCTCTAAGGATTGTTGTATCTCCGCTGCTTCCAAGACACACAAATTGAGCTTCCAGTAACCTCTACCCATCCGAGGGATCTCTAATAGAGATGAGCGAGTAGTGTTTGATCGAGTAGGTGTTCGATCGAATACTACGGTATTCGAAATACTCGTACTCGATCAAACACTACTAGCTGTTCGAAGTTTAAGGTTCGATGCAGAACCAGCGTTGATTGGCAGAATGCTATACATTCTGCCAATCAACGCTGGTTCTTCTCTTACCTTTAGAAGTCTTCTCTGTGCAGCATCCCTGCAGCGTCTTCCGGCTGGAATTCACTCTGCCTAGGCATCCAGGCTAGGCAGAGCCGACTGTGCATGCACGGGCATGCCCTCGCAATGCGCAGTCGGCTCTGCTCAAGCGTCGGGCCGGGTAGAGTCGACCGCGCATGCGCAGTCGGCTCTGCCTAGGCCCCGATGCCTAGGCAGAGTGAATTCCAGCTGGAAGAAGGAGAAATCCAGCCCGACCGTCACTCGTGGACTTGGTAAGTATAATTTTATCGAATTTTGCGTACCCCTGAAACGAGCATTTCCCCCCATAGACTATAATGGGGTTCAAAATCCGTTCGAACAGTCAAACAGTGTGCGGCTGTTCGAATCGGATTTCGAACCTCGGACATTTTAGTGTTCACTCATCTTTAGTCTCTAACATTCGGAGAAGACAAAATCATACAGTAACCAGAGATCTCCACCTCAACAACAGACACTGCTGAAGAGACGGCTTCCTCCTTTAAATAAAACCTACTTATTCTACACCTGCATCTACCCCTATTATAGGTGAACCCCACGTGGCTTGGGTTGTGCCAGATGTGGACATCCACTAGGCAAGCCTGACTTGCTATACTATTAAGCGCAACACAATCATAAGTCAGCTTATCTCAAGATCCTCCTCTATCCTGGGGACTCGTGACAGCATTGACACCCCCTCCAAAGACCACCTGCCGACTTGTAAAAAAGTGGAGCTTGATCCTCATAAAGAGACACTTCCTGTCCCACATGGATTGGGGACCATAGAGTTTAATAAGGCGAAGCACTTGTCCCTTCACGAGTATATCTAAGATCAGGCATCTCCCCATTTCTAACCCAATAATTCATCTGCATTCTACTTATGCGGTAAAAAGGACCGCCACCCCATTATATGGCTTGGCTGCAAGAGAATCATAAGATGGACCTTGTATAAACTCCTTTCTAGCTTTATGTACAGCCACCAAATTTCACAGCCTCGTCTCTTGC
This sequence comes from Leptodactylus fuscus, assembly GCF_031893055.1. Lineage (NCBI taxonomy): Eukaryota > Metazoa > Chordata > Amphibia > Anura > Leptodactylidae > Leptodactylus > Leptodactylus fuscus. The sequence continues at coordinate 236,215,356 of NC_134267.1, forward strand.
AAAAATAAATTGTCAACTTCAAACCGACTAAGAAAATCAAAGGCTGCAAATCTAGTCGTATCTGACTTAATACTGGCAACATTAATGGATGCTCGTGTAAGAATCAGCCCTGCAAAACAGAATCCCATTGGCTTCAATGCGTTACGCGCATTAAACGGAACCCATTGAAGTCAATGGGATTCTGTTTTGCAGGACTGATTCTTACGTGAGTTATCATGTCAGAATCAACACCGCATTACTCTGTGTGAATGCCCCCTTAGCTGGTAATTGTTTTTCACCACTCACACCAGAAACTACAACCCCATTCGAACTTCCATTTGAATCAGCTGGACCAGTAATAACATTGGAAGATGAGGTAACCTCAATATCCTTGGGTACAAAGGGACGGGACCACCTTCACAGAACTATGTCTAGAGGTGACCCAAAATCTGGTCACACTTGCACCCTCTGCAACATCAGTACTGGAGAAATAACAGCCGGAGAAATAACTAGCCTACAAGTGAAGCAGAAACCCCTGACTAGTTCCACATTTATGAAGGAGAGAAAAGATACAGAAAAAGTCCCGCCCAGGTGTCCGACTGGACTAACAGTGAATATGAGGAACGCAAAGTATAGAGGAGAAAATAAATGTGAAACTTAGAAATATTAACACTATGCAAAGGGATAGGAAAAAACAGAACTAGTGTCACACACAAAAAACCCTGCAAAAATCCAAACCTCTAAACAGAAAATTAAGCTAGGGTTTACTGCACCCGGAACAACTATGTTTGGATAAAGGAGCTCAGTACTTAACAAAAAACAGGATCATGTGAACAGGCAGCTAAGGAAGCAGAATGGGCTAGGATTCAGATGCAGATGAGATAGAAGGCTTCAGATAGACAGACTTTGTCTGGGACACAGAAACTGAAGATTAGGACCGGCATCAGACAGCATGCACAGTGGATTTAAATAGGAAAGAGCAGGATTAGAACCACCCACAGCCTGTAATCCCTCAGCACTGCAGAGGACAAGACACACCAGGCACTGACCCACAAGGAAACTCATCATGTGATCCATGCTTGTGTGCTACTGCAGAAACAGCATGCCTGGTATGAACATACCCCTGCACTGCATGAGATGATCCATGCGCAGAATGCCGTTCAGACACTCTACGCGTGAACCTAACAGGCTGAGACCACAGAGACCGGGTCATAACAGTTATTTGGCCTTTTTTATTAATCAAAAGTCTGTGTTGATCCTTGGCAGGAACAAGGTGTCACTGATCTCCTACATTATCAGTGTCAGAACCCTGGTTGTCCGCAATACCAACTCAAAAAGTACTTTGCTCTTAGGTTTTTCAATGTTCTGGATGGGAGGACTGGCCCTGACAGCCCTGACAACCCCTTTGCACAGCAGCCTCTGCTCAACTAAGTGGCAAGTCGCAACAGTGCCCGGAGCTGCCGAGGCAACTGCAACCAACTCCAGCAATGGGTCGCCTCCCTCCCTCTCCTGCTCCATCAATGCTATTACAACCAGACACAGAGCCCATTGCTACATTTGATTCATTTGCAATCTCCCCGCTCCCTTGCACCGAGTCCACTGTAGGATGAACCATTTCCACAGCTGACCCAGAGGACAGAGGAAGGGAGCTATAAACAAAACTCACTTCTTCTTTTGCTTTGCTCTTCTTCTTCTTTCCGTGGCCTCCAGGTGTTCCTCTGGGACATCATCGCCAAAGATAGAGTTCTGGAGTCTCACTGGGGATTCCAGCGGATTAATCTGGGCCATCAGTGCCCCTCCCTGGCTGCTGCTCTCATCTCCCTTCCCCGACTCAACAGAACTGTGGCTAGGTCTCCTTTCCAATTGTCTTGCATGGAAGGCTCTGTACACAGGGCCGATTTTAGACAAACTGTGGCCTTGGGCAAAATTAAGTGGGGCCCCAAATGCTGATATTCCAACAACGCCATCATATTTCTAGTGGCAGCCCCTTTAATAATCTCCCCTTTCTGCCCCCAAAACAGTAACAAGCACCCCCCTTATGCCCCTACACAATTCAAATAACCACATTTGTGCTGCATAATAGATTTTTTTTACCCCCCCCATCAGTTATTATAGCACCTTCTTATAAATAATAGTTTCTGCTTACAAAGTCTCCCTCTTATAAGTAAAAGCGATCACATTATAATGGCCATATAGATATATATATATCCAGTACAGACGAAAAGTTTGGACACACCTTCTCATTCAAAGAGTTTTCTGTATTTTCATGAGTATGACAATTGACAGAGAGTCCTCTGATACCTCCCAACATGGTCCCATCATCTCTCTCCATTGTTATCCTCCGGCAGAAATCCCCACCATACGGAACCGCTGAGGCCAATCAGTGGCCTTAGTGAAGGGCATGTAATGTGACATCATGGTTCTCTTCCTGAGGCCTGCTGTAGCCACTAATTGGCCTCACCGGTCACATGACCACTGAGGCCAATCAGCATCTTTAGGGGAATGGATCTCGTACGTCACAGCAAGTAAGCAGTTTCACTTTGAGAAGACGCACTGAAATACGGCACTGCGTTGAGACGACACCAAGAGCTCCGGGGACAGGTAAGTATTTATTATTTTTATTTTTTTTCAGCTCCCTTCTCATATGTAAAATAAAAAAATAATCTGGACAACCTCTTTAACTTGACTCAAATGTATGGAGGACATAGCCAATGTAATTTATATGTATTAGGGATGCCATACACTGAGACATTGTTTGAATATAAATATTAGAGAGTAGAGATAAGTGAACAGTGAAATATTCGATATTCGATATTCATTTTGAATAGCCCCACAATATTCGACTAGTAAAACAAATAGCGAACCCCATTATAGTTTATGGGGAAAATGCTTTGTTTCAGGGGAAGCCACACTTCGACTCAGGAGAGTCACCAAGTCCACTATGACACCCCAGGAAATGATGCCAACACCTCTTCAATGCAACTGGGACAGCAGGGGAAGCATGTCTGGGGGGCATCTAACATGCTCAAGTCCCTGTATTACGCCAGAGGAGGTTCTGCCAGAGGAGGCGGAGTCTAAGATCGGTTCACAGCAGTCTCCATTCTGGTCCAATCTCAGATGTAGCAGAGATGTAGCAGAGCTGAGTGTGCGCTGAGCTCTGCTACGTCCAAAGATGTAGCAGAGCTGAGTGTGCGCTGAGCTCTACTACATCCAAAGATGTAGCAGAGCTGAGTGTGCGCTGCGCTCTGCGACACCCGAGATGTAACAGAGCTGAGTGTGCGCTGAGCTCTGCTACACTCTCTGGATGTAGCTATACTCTCTGGATGTAGCAGATTCAGCACACACTCAGCTCTGCTACATCTCTGGATATAGTAGAGCTCAGGGCACACTCAGCTCTGTTACATCTCTGGATGTAGCAGAGGTCAGCACAAACTCAACACTGCTACATCTGAGATCAGACCAGAATGGAGACAGCTGTGGACCGATCTTAGACTCCTCCTCCTCCAGCAGAACCAGCGTTGATTGGCCGAATGCTGTACTCTGTATGGCATTTGGCCAATCAACGCTGGTCAATGCATTCCTAAGGGAAAAAGTCAGCTCCTGCATATCGCAAGCTGACATGCTAGAGCCCCAAAGAGCTGGATGAGTGACATTCCCCCCTAAATAAAGGTAATCCCTAGCTAACCCTGCCTGTACATCTGTCCCTGTCTCACATTCATATAGTTCACAGACTCATATGACCCGGATATTAAATCCGCTATTCGTATAAATTGGAGGTCACCTGATTTAGCCAGCCAATTACTTTTTCCGATTTTTTTCCGATGCCTCCATTGTTGCAGTTCCTGTCCCACCTCCCCTGTGCAGTTATTGGTGCAAAAAAAAAGCGCCAGGGAAGGAGGGAGGGGATACAAATTTTTAGTGTGTTTGCCTCATGGTATTCGATTGTAATCGAATACCTCGACCGGCCTGATATTCGATCGAATATCAATTCGATCGAACACCGTTCGCTCATCTCTAGTTACTATCTCTCAATCGAGAGGGAGAGTAATGAGGAACACGACCACTAAATGTGGTCATATCACCAACCTCCTGACGGCATCTCCAGCATAAGTTAGAGGAGGGTAAATTATGTAATGGAGGAAAACTGGAATCTAGGGTTGAGCCGATCTTGAGATTTCAGGATCGATTTTAAAATCCAATTTCCGATCATTTTCCAGCCGATCGCGATTGTGAAATTGGCTCATTCGCCGATCGGGATCTGATCTTTCCCGATCGCTCAACCCTATTAATGATATATAAGATCTTGAGATAACCTCTGACCTCAATCCCACCGGAAAAGATCAGGATTGGAATTCCGATCGCAATCGTGAAATTTACTAGATTGGAATCCGATCTTTTCCGATCCCGATCACACAACCCTACTGGATTCCTATACCAATGAGAGTTCATCTAAAGGAGGTGAAGATGGCAGAAGAGTAAAGTTGTCAAGCCAAGTAGGGTCAGTAATTAACTCTTTGGAAGTTGCAGAAAATAAGTAGAACAGCCGTGTTTGTCATTGTGGCCAAGTTTAGAGAAGATGGGGATCTTCTTTAGTACAAGTGTCATAGCCCCATTTTTTTGTGAGGGCTAGGCTGCAATACCAGTACTAACTCCACAAATATGTCTGGAAATGGACCTAGATACACTAAAAAAGTATTTTGGTGAAGCAATATCCTCTTCATTCTTTTTACTTTACATATGCAAATCAAGTTTTGAGGGCATTATCTCAGGACAGGTCAGCAAATGCAAAGTCTTGGACAACCCCTTAAAATTACTAGATATGACATACGAGGGGGTACCCAAAACAACACTTGCAAGAAAATTCACTGCAGGTAGACGAAACCTTCCGCATCAACGTCGCTTGGCACACTGACTGAGAAGGCGTGGTTGAACAAATAACTAGCTGGAGAATCGCATGCTATGAAAACTGTGCGCGCAGCAGCCTCATTCTGGATACTTTTGGGTCCCCCCTCGTATATATTACTTTATTGAACTACTACCTTTATGTTCTCTCTAGTCTCTGTATCCATCTTATAGAATAGGACACATGTTATATTGTGAAGAACCTTGGACATCTGATCCCTGAGTTTGGCCGTTCTGTAGATCAGGTAGGAGGAATGGAGAACTGGGAGAAAGTCCAAAAAAACATGAAGCCATGAAAAGTATACACAGTAATAATAGTAATACAAAATTAAAGCGATAAATCCAATGAAGTGTATAGTGTTATACATGAAGGCGAAGGAGACAAATCTCATCAGTGAGTAATATGTCTCCAGATTGATGGATAAGTTACTGCTCATCTTCATCCTTGTTGTGTGCTGATACAGAGAGGTGAAGAGGAGGACGGAGGAGATGGAACAGAAAAGCACGGGGAAGAAGGCTCCTATAGAAAAATTATATAGAGAGTTAATAGACATACAATCAGTGGATCGATTAGTTGTAGTTATATCTAATGTTCCGTTATTGGTAATCTCACTGTTACTCTTCACCAAGAGTATCAGAGTATTTAAAGCAGAGAGAAGTAGCGAGGCCACAATGGGATAACTAGTCCTGTGTAATATCATCCTCCTCAGATACGGGAACAGTCTGGTGTGGAGGTTGGAGATCTTCAGATAGAAGACAACGGAGAGCAGAGATGTTAGCCAAGCATTAGTAAAAGTAAAGAAGTCATGAACCTGACTTGTAATAATCACATATACATTTACAGAAAGTTTTTTGAAGTAGAGTCCCACCATAAATATTTGTACAGTTACAGCAAATTGAGCACACATCCTTGAAATCCCAAGAGACGTTACAATGTGGTCAACAGGAGTCACTGATCTTCCTTTCCACCAGTCGGTGACATTGACCCCTATAATAAATGAATGTATCACCAGTCCGACTATGAGAGCCATCAGTGTAGAGGCCAAATACAGGAGAGCAGTGCCCCCCTCTATAGTATCAGCCATCTCTTGTGTCTTGTGAAGCTTCTGAGGACACGGCAAGACTTTACTGCAAAAGAAAAAAAAAAACCATGTCATTTATTCAAATATTTACTTTGGAAATACAGACTACATCACCCGTCTAAAAATCCAGCAGATCACATAACATAGCGAGCTCATTTTACCATTGGCACTGTCATAAAGGAAAAATACAAATATGTTCACCAGGTGAATTTCACTGTAAATAAATGAATTTACTTATCCTGTACTGATCCTGAGTTACATCATGTATTATACTCCAGAGCTGCGCTCACTATTCTGCTGGTGCAGTCACTGTGTACATACATGACATTACTTATCCTGTATTATACTCCAGAGCTGTGCTCACTATTCTGCTGGTACAGTCACTGTGTACATACATTACATTACTTATCCTGTATTATACTCCAGAGCTGCGCTCACTATTCTGCTGGTACAGTCACGGTGTACATACATTACATTACTTATACTGTATTATACTCCAGAGCTGCGCTCACTATTCTGCTGGTACAGTCACTGTGTACATACATTACCTTACTTATCCTGTATTATACTCCAGAGCTGCACTCACTATTCTGCTGGTACAGTCACTGTGTACATACATTATATTACTTATCCCGTACTATCCTGTACTTATTCATCATTCAAAAACCACTGAGGCGATTAACATACAAAAGGTATGTGTTGAATAGCTTTTCTAAAGACTATGCAAGTATCTGCTTAGTTAAAAATGACTTTTCAATGATAAAGCCCCTTTAAACGCCTTTAAAAAGGCATGAGAAAAGATAATTGCAAGTATTAGTGAATGATAATTCACTGTTTTGCTGTAAAAGGCTTGTTGTGTTGCACCTTGTACACACCGGTATGAGTAATGAGCAGCATTATAGCGGCAGTGAGTGCTGCAATGTGTATTAAGTTTCTTTCTGTTAATGGCGCTGCAACCACCCCAAATTCTTTTTTGATTTTTTCCCTATACTTTCCTTTCACTAGCGATCCTTCCCTGAACTTCTATCCATTTTATATCACTGTCCCTAGTCCTGCTGATGTGTGTCCCTGCAGTAAGAGAGATGTGAAATGACTGTACCTAAATTGGCCGCTCGTTTTTATAGAAAAATAAGTCTTCCATTGACTTCAATGGGTTCCTTTTTCTGCTGTGGTGACAACTGGACAAGCCCCCACATCAGTAACATTCAGATTACCCTCCTCCATCTCACAGTCAGCCATACTATCTTCCATACCCTCACTCACACCCTAAGGGGGCATTCACATGGAGTAACGTGGCGCTGATTCTGACATGATAACTCGTGTAAGAATCAGCCCTGCAAAACAGAATCCCATTGGCTTCAATGTGTTACGTTAAATGGAACCCATTGAAGTCAATGGGATTCTGTTTTGCAGGGCTGATTCTTATGCGAGTTATCATGTCAGAATCAACACTGCATTACTCCATGTGAATGCCCCCTTAGCTGGTAATTGTTTTTCACCACTCACACCAGAAACTAAAACCCCATTCTAACTTCCATTTGAATCAGCTGGACCAGTAATAACAGTGGAAGATGAGGTAACCTCAACATCCGTGGGTACAAGGGACGGGACCACCTTCACAGAACTATGTCTAGAGGTGACCCAAACTCTGGTCACACTTGCGCCCTCTGCAACATCAGTACTGGTTGTTATTTTGCCTTTCTTATTAATCAAAATTCTGCGTTGATCCTTGGCAGGAACAAGGTGCCACTGATCTCCTACATTATCAGTGTCAGAACCCTGGTTGTCCGCAATACCAACTCAAAAAGTACTTTGCTCTTAGGTTTTTCAATGTTCTGGATGGGAGGACTGGCCCTGACAGCCCCGGTAACCCCTTTGCATTGCAGCCACTGCTTAACTAAGTGACCAGCTGCAACAATGCCCGGAGCTGCCAAGGCAACTGCAACTCTCCTGCTCCATCAATGCCATTGCAAGCAGAGACAGAGCCCATTGCTACATTTGCTTCATTTGCAATCTCCCCGCTCCCTTGCACCAAGTCCACTGTAGGATGAACCATTCCCACAGCTGACCCAGAGGACACAGGAAGGGGGCTATAAACAAAACTCACCTCTTCTTTTGCTTTGCTCTTCTTCTTCTTTCCGTGGCCTCCAGGTCTTCCTCTGGGACATCATCGCCAAAGAAAAAGTTCTGGAGTCTCACTGGGGATTCCAGCAGTTTAATCTGGGCCATTAGTGCCCCTCCCTGGCTACTGCTCTCATCTTCCTTCCCTGAGTCGACAGAACTGTGGCTAGGTGTCCTTTCCACTTGTCTTGCATGGAAGTCTCTGTACACGGTGCTGGTTTTAGACAAAATGTGGCCCTGGGCAAAATTAAGTTAGGCACCAAATGCTAATGCATAATGTTGCTTCTCCCTATATGTTCTCCCTCATCTCTGTCTGCCACTTATATCCCATGTTCTCTGTTTGGTCAATGACCTAAGACTAAAATCCTCTATAATCAAATACTCCTACTCCATGTTCCAAAATTTCTCCCAAGTTGCACAACTTCTCTGGAATGCTCTACCCAGGACGATCAACCTAATCTCAGTGCCTTGTAAAACCTTGATAGCTTTCAAATATGATTCTGTTATTCAGAAAAAAAAAAAAAAAAACTATTTACAATTTGTTTTATACATTCTAGTTTTATTGAAATATAATAAAAATCTACAAAAGCGAATATATAGGGAATTACAGGAAATTACACCTAAGGTTTTGAAACACTGCCAATGAAAAAAACTAAACCATCATGGAGAGACTAAGACAGTGGAAGAACTTCCCTCAAGAAGGGTAAAAAAAAAGTCAGAAGGGTATTTCTCCCTGTGTTATGTCCCATCCTGCTAGTTGCTCCACTCAATAAAGTTGTTGAATTGTAGACACCAACATGTCGACTGTGGGCAGCTACGTATAATGGGAGCAACTTCTAACAACAATGTGAGGAGGTCATTAGCACTTGTTCGGGATGTCGCAGACAGATGAGTTCAGCCGACAACTTAATATTGGTGAGGCAGATGTTCATATAAAATTATCTCTCAATGGAGAGGGAATGTAATGACAGGCACCGCCACCAAATGTGGTCATATCGCCAACCTACTGATTGCATCTCAAACATAAGTTAGAGGAAGGTAAATTATGTCGATGGAGGAAAACTGGAGTCTTTTACGAATGAGAGTTCATCTAAAGGAGGGAAAGGGTTGTCGAGCCAAATAGGGTCAATGGGTTCTGCAGATGTGGAAAAGATAGTTATAATTAGTAGAGATGAGCGAACACTAAAATGTTCGAGGTTCGAAATTCGATTCGAACAGCCGCTCACTGTTCGAATGTTCGAATGGGTTTCGAACCCCATTATAGTCTATGGGGAACATAAACTCGTTAAGGGGGAAACCCAAATTTGTGTCTGGAGGGTCACCAAGTCCACTATGACACCCCAGGAAATGATACCAACACCCTGGAATGACACTGGGACAGCAGGGGAAGCAAGTCTGGGGCCATAAAACTCAATTTATTTCATGAAAATCCCTGTCAGTTTGCGATTTTCGCAAGCTAACTTTTCCCCATAGAAATGCATTGGCCAGTGCTGATTGGCCAGAGTACGGAACTCGACCAATCAGCGCTGGCTCTGCTGGAGGAGGCGGAGTCTAAGATCACTCCACACCAGTCTCCATTCAGGTCCGACCTTAGACTCCGCCTCCTCCGGCAGAGCCAGCGCTGATTGGCCGAAGGCTGGCCAATGCATTCCTATGCGAATGCAGAGACTTAGCAGTGCTGAGTCAGTTTTGCTCAACTACACATCTGATGCACACTCGGCACTGCTACATCAGATGTAGCAATCTGATGTAGCAGAGCCGAGGGTGCACTAGAACCCCTGTGCAAACTCAGTTCACGCTAATAGAATGCATTGGCCAGCGCTGATTGGCCAATGCATTCTATTAGCCCGATGAAGTAGAGCTGAATGTGTGTGCTAAGCACACACATTCAGCACTGCTTCATCACACCAATACAATGCATTAGCCAGTGCTGATTGGCCAGAGTACGGAATTCGGCCAATCAGCGCTGGCTCTGCTGGAGGAGGCGGAGTCTAAGGTCGGACCTGAATGGAGACTGGTGTGGAGCGATCTTAGACTCCGCCTCCTCCAGCAGAGCCAGCGCTGATTGGCCGAATTCCGTACTCTGGCCAATCAGCGCTGGCCAATGCATTCTATTAGCCCGATGAAGTAGAGCTGAATGTGTGTGCTTAGCACACACATTCAGCTCTACTTCATCGGGCTAATAGAATGCATTGGCCAATCAGCGCTGGCCAATGCATTCTATTAGCTTGATGAAGCAGAGTGTGCACAAGGGTTCAAGCGCACCCTCGGCTCTGATGTAGCAGAGCCGAGGGTGCACAAGGGTTCAAGTGCACCCTCGGCTCTCCTACATCAGAGCCGAGGGTGCGCTTGAACCCTTGTGCAGCCTCAGCTCTGCTACATCAGAGCCGAGGGTGCGCTTGAACCCTTGTGCACACTCTGCTTCATCAAGCTAATAGAATGCATTGGCCAGCACTGATTGGCCAGAGTACGAAATTCGGCCAATCAGCGCTGGCCAATGCATCCCTATGGGAAAAAGTTTATGTCACAAAAATCACAATTACACACCCGATAGAGCCCCAAAAAGTTATTTTTAATAACATTCCCCCCTAAATAAAGGTTATCCCTAGCTATCCCTGCCTGTACAGCTATCCCTGTCTCATAGTCACAAAGTTCACATTCTCATATGACCCGGATTTGAAATCCACTATTCGTCTAAAATGGAGGTCACCTGATTTCGGCAGCCAATGACTTTTTCCAATTTTTTTCAATGCCCCCAGTGTCGTAGTTCCTGTCCCACCTCCCCTGCGCTGTTATTGGTGCAAAAAAGGCGCCAGGGAAGGTGGGAGGGGAATCGAATTTTGGCGCACTTTACCACGCGGTGTTCGATTCGATTCGAACATGGCGAACACCCTGATATCCGATCGAACATGTGTTCGATAGAACACTGTTCGCTCATCTCTAATAATTAGAGATGAGCGAACAGTGTTCTATCGAACACATGTTCGATCGGATATCAAGCTGTTCGATGTGTTCGATTCGAATCGAACATCACGTGGCAAACTCCAAAAAAATTTGATTCCCCTCCCACCTTCCCTGGCGCTTTTTTTGCACCAATAACAGCGCAGGGGAGGTGGGACAGGAACTACGACACCGGAGGCATCGAAAAAAATCGGAAAAAGTCATTGGCTGCCGAAATCAGGTGACCTCCATTTTAGACGAATAGTGGATTTCAAATCTGGGTCATATGAGAATGTGAACTTTGTGACTATGAGACAGGGATAGCTGTACAGGCAGGGATAGCTAGGGATAACCTTTATTTAGGTAGGAATGTTATTAAAAATAACTTTTTGGGGCTCTATCGGGTGTGTAATTGTGATTTTTGTGACATAAACTTTTTCCAATAGGAATATATTGGACAGCGCTGATTGGCCAGAGTACGGAACTCGACCAATCAGCGCTGGCTCTGCTGGAGGAGGCGGAGTCTAAGATCGCTCCACACCAGTCTCCATTCAGGTCCGACCTTAGACTCCACCTCCTCCGGCAGAGCCAGCGCTGATTGGCTGAAGGCTGGCCAATGCATTCCTATGCGAATGCAGAGACTTAGCAGTGCTGAGTCAGTTTTGCTCAACTACACATCTGATGCACACTCGGCACTGCTACATCAGATGTAGCAATCTGATGTAGCAGAGCCGAGGGTGCACTAGAACCCCTGTGCAAACTCAGTTCACGCTAATAGAATGCATTGGCCAGCGCTGATTGGCCAATGCATTCTATTAGCCCGATGAAGTAGAGCTGAATGTGTGTGCTAAGCACACACATTCAGCTCTACTTCATCGGGCTAATAGAATGCATTGGCCAGCGCTGATTGGCCAGAGTACGGAACTCGACCAATCAGCGCTGGCTCTGCTGGAGGAGGCGGAGTCTAAGATCGCTCCACACCAGTCTCCATTCAGGTCCGACCTTAGACTCCGCCTCCTCCGGCAGAGCCAGCGCTGATTGGTCGAATTCCATACTCTGGCCAATCAGCGCTGGCCAATGCATTCTATTAGCGTGAGCTGAGTTTGCACAGGGGTTCTAGTGCACCCTCGGCTCTGCTACATCAGATGTACATCATCTGATGTAGCAGAGCCGAGTGTGCATCAGATGTAGCAGAGCCGAGTGTGCATCAGATGTGTAGTTGAGCAGAACTGGCTCAGCACTGCTAAGTCTGCATTCGCATAGGAATGCATTGGCCAGCCTTCGGCCAATCAGTGCTGGCTCTGCCGAAGGAGGCGGAGTCTAAGGTCGGACCTGAATGGAGACTGGTGTGGAGCAATCTTAGACTCCGCCTCCTCCAGCAGAGCCAGCGCTCTGGCCAATCAGCGCTGGCCAATGCATTCTATTAGCCCGATGAAGTAGAGCTGAATGTGTGTGCTTAGCACACACATTCAGCTCTACTTCATCGGGCTAATAGAATGCATTGGCCAATCAGCGCTGGCCAATGCATTCTATTAGCGTGAGCTGAGTTTGCACAGGGGTTCTAGTGCACCCTCGGCTCTGCTACATCAGATTGCTACATCTGATGTAGCAGTGCCGAGTGTGCATCAGATGTGTAGTTGAGCAAAACTGGCTCACCACTGCTAAGTCTCTGCATTCGCATAGGAATGCATTGGCCAGCCTTCGGCCAATCAGCGCTGGCTCTGCCGGAGGAGGCGGAGTCTAAGGTCGGACCTGAATGGAGACTGGTGTGGAGCGATCTTAGACTCCGCCTCCTCCAGCAGAGCCAGCGCTGATTGGTCGAGTTCCGTACTCTGGCTAATCAGCACTGGCCAATGCATTTCTATGGGGAAAAGTTAGCTTGCGAAAATCGCAAGCTGACAGGGATTTCCATGAAATAAAGTGACTTTTATGCCCCCAGACATGCTTCCCCTGCTGTCCCAGTGTCATTCCAGAGGTGTTGGCATCATTTCCTGGGGTGTCATAGTGGACTTGGTGACCCTCCAGACACGAATTTGGGTTTCCCCCTTAACGAGTATCTGTTCCCCATAGACTATAATGGGGTTCGAAACCCATTCGAACACTCGAACAGTGAGCGGCTGTTCGAATCGAATTTCGAACCTCGAACATTTTAGTGTTCGCTCATCTCTAGTTATAATATGTGGTAAAGAAGTTATAACGCTGAAGGAAAGTGAGAGGGTCATATGACTTTCATAAGGTCAAATAGAGAAGGTTCTCTTCCAGGCCGAGTCAACGGAGCGACTTTATCTACTGCTAAATCAGAAGCTCATGCAAGACATTTATCTACAAACAAATGGGTAGTATAAATGTACAGTTTGTGTCAGGAGCCATTAACAATGGTCCATCCTAGAGACCAATGGGGGTTAAATGGGCATTCCCATCTTAGCCAAAAATAACCAAGATGAGAATAAGGGGCTCAGTCCCACGTCCACCAGGTCTGATCATATGAAAACAGCTGAATGTTTCTATAACTCCAGTATAGAGGTAAATGAGAGTTTCAGCAATGGAGAAGCCCAATGGACTATGCTGTTCCCGTAACTCCAAAATTTATGGAAGTAGCATAACTCACTTTACTACTCTATTTCCATAACTCATATTTACATCTTTCAGAGTTACAAAATTAAAGTAGAACAGCCGTGTTTGTCATTGTGGCCAAGTTTGGAGAAAATGGGGATCTTCTTTAGTACAAGTGACATAGCCCCATTTTCTTGTGAGGGCTAAGCTGCAATACCAGTACTAACTCCACAAATATGTCTGACAATGGACACACCAAGAATTGCAGTATTTGAGTGAGACAATATCCTCTACATTCTTCTTCCTTGACCTACACAAATCATGTATTGATAGCCTAATCTCAGGACAGGTCAGCAAATGAAAGTCCTGGACAACCCCTTTAAATAAACTACACATGGCATTCATTTATTGAGCTACTACTTCTAGTTCTCTCTGGTCTCTGTATCCATCTTATAGAATAGGAAATGGATTACATTGTGAAGAACCTTGGACATCTGATCCCTGAGTTTGGCGGTTCCGTAGATCAGGTAGGAGGAATGGAGAAGTGGGAAAAATCCCAAGGCAACATGAAGCCATGATAGGTGTACACAGTAATAATAGTGATACAAAATTAAAGCAAGATATCCAATGAAGTATATAGTGTTATATACAAAAGTGACGGACACAAATCTCATGGCTGAGTAATATGTCTCCAGATTGATGGATAAGTTACTGCTCATCTTCATCTTTGTTGTGTGATGGTACAGAGAGGTGAAGAGGAGGACGGAGGAGATGGAACTGAAAAGCATTGGGAAGAAGGTTCCTATAGAAAAATTATATAGGAATTTAATAGATATACAATCTGTAGAAAGATTAGTTGTTGTTGTATTTAATGTTCCAGTATTGGTAATCTCACTGTCATCTCTCACCAAGTACATTAAAACATTTAAAGCAGAGAGAAGTAGTGTGGATACAATGGGATAAGCAGTCCTGTGTAATATCATCCTCCTCAGATACAGGAACAGTCTGGTGTGGAGGTTGGAGATCTTCAGACACAAGACAATGGAGAGCAAAGTGCTCAACCAAACATTAGCATAAGTAAAGAAACCATGAACCTGACTTGTAATAAGGAAAGATACACGTACAAAAAGATTTTTCGGGAAAAATCCCACAATAAATATTTGTAATGTATCAGCACTCTGAGCGCACATCCTAGAAATCCCGAGGGACGTTACAATGTGGTCAACAGGAGTCACTGATCTTCCTTTCCACCAGTCGGTGACATTGACCCCTATAATAAATGAATGTATCACCAGTCCGGCTATGAGAGACATCAGCACTGAGGCGAAATACAGGATATCAGTCTCAACCATTGTAGTATCAGCCATCTCTTGTGTGTTGTGAAGATTCTGAGAACACGGCAAGACTTTACTGAAGATTAAATCAAGCAAAAAAAAAAAAAAGTCTTTATTCAAATATTTACTTTGGAAATACAGACTCATCGCCGGTCTACAAATCCTGCAGATCACATAACATAGCGAGCTCATTTTACCGTTGGCACTGTCATAAAGGAAAAATACAAATATGTTCACAGAGTAAGTTTCACTGCAAATAAATTAATTCATTTGTCCTGTACTGATCCTGAGTCCTGTAATACACTCCAGAGCTGCACTCACTATGCTGCTGGTACAGTCACTGTGTACATACATTACATGACTTATCCTGTATTATACTTCAGAGCTGCGCTCACTATTCTGCTGGTACAGTCACTTTGTACATACATTACATTACTTATCCTGTACTGATACAGAGTTACATCCTGTATTATACTTCAGAGCTGCACTCACTATTCTGCTGGTGCAGTCACTGTGTACATACATTATATTACTTATCCTGTATTATACTCCAGAGCTACACTCACTATTCTGCTGGTGCAGTCACTGTGTATATACATTACATTACTTATCCTGTACTGATCCTGAGTTACATCCTGTATTATACTCCAGAGCTGCGCTCACTATTCTGCGGGTACAGTCACTGTGTACATACATTACCTTGCTTATCCTGTATTATACTTCAGAGCTGCACTCACTATTCTACTGGTGCAGTCACTGTGTATATACATTACATTACTTATCCTGTACTGATCCTGAGTTACATCCTGTATTATACTCCAGAGCTGCGTTCACTATTCTGTGGGTACAGTCACTGTGTACATACATTACATTACTTATCCTGTATTATACTCCAGAGCTGCACTCACTATTCTGCTGGTGTAGTCACTGTGTACATACATTACATTACTAATCCTGTACTGATCCTGAGTTACATCCTGTATTATACTCCAGAACTGCACTCACTGTTCTGCTGGTACAGTCACTGTGTACATACATTACATTACTTACCCTGTATTATACTCCAGAGCTGCGCTCACTATTCTGCTGGTATAGTCACTGTGTATATACATTACATTACTTATCCTGTACTGATTCTGAGTTACATCCTGTATTATACTCCAGAGCTGCGCTCACTATTCTGCTGGTATAGTCACTGTGTATATACATTACATTACTTATCCTGTACTGATTCTGAGTTACATCCTGTATTATACTCCAGAGCTGCACTCACTGTTCTGCTGGTGCAGTTACTGTGTACATTCATTTTTCCATTGTTATTGTTATGACTAGCAGGATACTTTAAAAAATAAATAAATAAATAAATAAATAATAACCTGCGGAGCCCAACTTGGCTCTGAGGATTTTTTGGAGAATCCTCTCCTGTGTTTTCTCCACCCCTAGGTGTCCCCCAAGCACATGATCATGGGCTATATCAAGTACCACATGGCGGTATGGCTTTGGTAAGCTGCTCCCCAATTTCCCCATTACTTTTTTTTTTTTATTTAATGTAGATTGTGAGCCCCATATAGGTCTCATAATGTACATTATTAATATCTGTCATATTATCACAAGCAAGAGTGGGATCTCTCAACTGTGCAGTACCAAAATTATCCCGTGAGACTTCTAATACAGGTATATTAGGCTCAGGAGCTGGGGAAGAGCCATCATCTTCCTCTCTAGCTAGGATCTTTAACAGAAAGGTGTCGCCCTCCTCATGCACTTTTGGTGTAGGCGGGGTTTCCACATTTGGTTTTGTGGTTGTAACTTTTCCCCACAAATACCAGAACAAAGGGAAATCACATCCCAAAATCACATGAATGTATTCTCCAGGATGTAATTAGGAGAACAGTGCACTCTGTACGCCACCCTATAGAGGGCAGCATCCTTAACATCATGCATGACTCAGTTAAAAAGTCTAATATCATGATGCAGATTTAATTGACAAATTAGTATTTCTATTCCAAAAGGAACAGATTCCCAGCTATGGACAGCGCTGTTTCGGCCTATTGGACCTCCTCAGCATAGCGCAGGGATACTGATTTGGCAGAGTGAGAGACTATAGACCAGGGTCAGGGGATAACCATACACATCAGGGAGAGTGGCTCTTTTCCCTCCACTCTCAAATAACAGAACAGTCTTACCGGGAGGTGGCCTCCGCCAGGTGTTCCTGGGAGATGGACACGCTGTAGGGTCATCACGGAGTTCAGACTCAGTCGCCAGGTATCGCTCCAGAAGGCTAACGAGCTGGTTGGCTCCTTTGGGGTATCCATGTCCAACCCAGTGCTGCAACACAGGAGGAAGAGTTGTGGTGAACCGGTCTAGGACCACCTTCTCCACCATCTTTGCAGGGGTACAGGTATCTGGTTCAAGCCATTTTTTCACCAGGTGAATCAGGTCGTACATCTGGGATCTGGCAGGCTTGTCCATATGGTAGCTCCAGGTATGTACCCGCTGGGCACAGACAGCAGTGGTTACCCAAAGCTGAGCAAGAATTTCTGCCTTTAGTTTGTCATAGTCCTGGACATCTTGCTGGCAGAGGTCATAATTAGAGATGAGCGAGTACTGTTCGGATCAGCCGATCCGAACAGCACGCTCGCCTAGAAATGAATGGACGTAGCTGGCACGCGGGGGGTTAAGCGCGCCGGCTACGTCCAAGCGGAAGTACCAGGTGCATCCATTCATTTCTATGGAGCGTGCTGTTCGGATCGGCTGATCCGAACAGTATTCGCTCATCTCTAGTCATAATAGGCCTTCTGGGGTTCACCGGTTAGATAGGGTGCAATGACGTCTGCCCAGTCAGCAGCTGGCAGTTTCTCCCGTTCGGCCTCTCTCTCAAACACAGTCAGGAAGGCCTCCACGTCATCATCTGGGGTCATCTTTTGCAAAGCTCTTTGCACAGCCGCTTCTCATCTCTGTGGTCTTTGCAGGCTAGTGACACCAGTCTCTTTAAGAAGCTCAATTTGTTCCATCAGTAAACAATTATTTTGTTGTTGCAGCACATTGGACTGTACAAGATGCTTCAGTATCTCCTCCATAGTCTGGGTCTGTATAGCGGCAGCAACCTTCACCCAGGACATAAAAAAAAATAATTCTCCAGCAAGGAGTGGACGTGTCATTGCCCTAGCAACCGCTGTATGCCCGCATCCTCCACCAATTGTCAGGGTCGGGGGTCGCTAGGTGGGGTGGCATAGACACCAGATTCTTTAGTCCAAAACATGGCATGCAGAAGACGGAAACCACAGAACGGAGACCCTGAACGCAAGTGTGATAAGGGGTCATATCCCCGAAACGCGTAGGCTTACTCGTCCTTCTGTACCGTCTGCACAAGGACATATCCACCTGTTGCTTTTCCAAGAACAATATATATATATATATATATATATATATATATATATATATATATATATATATTTTTAACTTGGAGCATGTCTCCACAATAAAATTTGGGAAATTTTTTAAAAAACGAATCTTCCGGCGTGCTGAGACTACTTCAATTTGATTTTCAATGGCTGAAATGGCCATAAATGAAATGTGTCTTTATTCTTAAATAAAGTAGTGACTGTGCCCGCAGCCCATTACAGATGGCAGAACAAGTGCCGAATAAATGGTGGGAAATGTATATAATAATAATTGTTCTGGTATATAATAATAATTGTTCTTGTATATAACAATAATTGTTCTCCTATATAATAATAATTGTTCTGGTATATCATAATAATTGTCCCCGTATATAATAATAATTGTCCTCGTATATAATAATAATTGTTCTCATATATAATAATAACTGTTCTCATATATAATAATAATTGTTCTGGTATATAATAATAATTGTTCTGGTATATAATAATAATTGTTCTCATATATAATAATAATTGTTCTGGTATATAATAATTGTTCTGGTATATAATAATAATAATTGTTCTCATATATAATAATAATTGTTCTGGTATATAATAATAATTGTTCTCATATATAATAATAATTGTTCTGGTATATAATAATAATTGTTCTCGTATATAATAATAATTGTTCTCGTATATAATAATAA
The DNA here is from genome assembly GCF_031893055.1 of Leptodactylus fuscus. NCBI lineage: Eukaryota > Metazoa > Chordata > Amphibia > Anura > Leptodactylidae > Leptodactylus > Leptodactylus fuscus. Next base: position 236,234,357 of record NC_134267.1, read on the forward strand.
TTGTTCTGGTATATAATAATAATTGTCATCGTATATAATAATAATTGTTCTCATATATAATAATAATTGTTCTGGTATATAATAATAATTGTCCTCGTATATAATAATAATTGTTCTCATATATAATAATAATTGTTCTGGTATATAATAATAATTGTCCACGTATATAATAATAATTGTTCTGGTATATAATAATAATTGTTCTCATACATAATAATAATTGTTCTGGTATATAATAATAATTGTTCTGGTATATAATAATAATTGCCCTTGTATATAATAATAATAATAATTGTTCTGGTATATACTAATAATTGTTCTGGTATATAATAATTGTCCTCGTATATAATAATAATTGTTCTCATATAAAATAATAATTGTTCTGGTATATAATAATAATTGTCCACGTATATAATAATAATTGTTCTGGTATATAATAATAATTGTTCTCATATATAATAATAATTGTTCTGGTATATAATAATAATTGTTCTGGTATATAATAATAATTGCCCTTGTATATAATAATAATAATTGTTCTGGTATATACTAATAATTGTTCTGGTATATAATACTTGTCCTCGTATATAATAATAATTGTTCTCTTATATAATAATAATTGTTCTGGTATATAATAATTGTTCTGGTATATAATAATAATAATTGTTCTCATATATAATAATAATTGTTCTGGTATATAATAATAATTGTTCTCATATATAATAATAATTGTTCTGGTATATAATAATAATTGTTCTCGTATATAATAATAATTGTTCTCGTATATAATAATAATTGTTCTGGTATATAATAATAATTGTCATCGTATATAATAATAATTGTTCTCATATATAATAATAATTGTTCTGGTATATAATAATAATTGTCCTCGTATATAATAATAATTGTTCTCATATATAATAATAATTGTTCTGGTATATAATAATAATTGTCCACGTATATAATAATAATTGTTCTGGTATATAATAATAATTGTTCTCATACATAATAATAATTGTTCTGGTATATAATAATAATTGTTCTGGTATATAATAATAATTGCCCTTGTATATAATAATAATAATAATTGTTCTGGTATATACTAATAATTGTTCTGGTATATAATAATTGTCCTCGTATATAATAATAATTGTTCTCATATAAAATAATAATTGTTCTGGTATATAATAATAATTGTCCACGTATATAATAATAATTGTTCTGGTATATAATAATAATTGTTCTCATATATAATAATAATTGTTCTGGTATATAATAATAATTGTTCTGGTATATAATAATAATTGCCCTTGTATATAATAATAATAATTGTTCTGGTATATACTAATAATTGTTCTGGTATATAATACTTGTCCTCGTATATAATAATAATTGTTCTCTTATATAATAATAATTGTTCTGGTATATAATAATAATTGTTCCCGTATATAATAATAATAATTGTCCTCGTATATAATAATAATTGTTCTGGTATATAATAATAATAGTTCTCATATATAATAATAATTGTTCCCGTATATAATAATAATTGTCCTCGTATATAATAATAATTGTTCTCATATATAATAATAATTGTTCTCATATATAATAATAATTGTTCTGGTATATAATAATAATTGTTCTCATATATAATAATAATTGTTCTGGTATATAATAATAATTGTTCCCGTATATAATAATAATTGTCCTCGTATATAATAATAATTATTCTGGTATATAATAATAATTGTTCTGGTATATAATAATAATTGTTCTCATATATAATAATAATTGTTGCCGTATATAATAATAATTGTCCTCGTATATAATAATAATTGTTCTCATATATAATAATAATTGTTCTCATATATAATAATAATTGTTCTCATATATAATAATAATTGTTCTGGTATATAATAATAATTGTTCCCGTATATAATAATATTTGTCCTCGTATATAATAACAATTATTCTGGTATATAATAATAATTGTTCTGGTATATAATAATAATAATTGTTCTTGTATATAATAATAATTGTTCTGGTATATAATAATAATTGTTCTCATATATAATAATAATTGTTCTGGTATATAATAATAATTGTTCTCATATATAATAATAATTGTTCTGGTATATAATAATAATTGTTCTCATATATAATAATAATTGTTCTCGTATATAATAATAATTGTTCTCTTATATAATAATAATTGTTCTGGTATATAATAATAATTGTTCTCGTATATAATAATAATTGTTCCCGTATATAATAATAATTGTCATCGTATATAATAATAATTGTTCTCATATATAATAATAATTGTTCTGGTATATAATAATAATTGTCCACGTATATAATAATAATTGTTCTGGTATATAATAATAATTGTTCTCATATATAATAATAATTGTTCTGGTATATAATAATAATTGCCCTTGTATATAATAATAATAATTGTTCTGGTATATACTAATAATTGTTCTGGTATATAATAATTGTCCTCGTATATAATAATAATTGTCCTCGTATATAATAATAATTGTTCTCTTATATAATAATAATTGTTCTGGTATATAATAATAATTGTCCTCGTATATAATAATAATTGTTCTGGTATATAATAATAATTGTTCTCATATATAATAATAATTGTTCCCGTATATAATAATAATTGTCCTCGTATATAATAATCATTGTTCTCATATATAATAATAATTGTTCTGGTATATAATAATAATTGTTCTGGTATATAATAATAATTGTTCTCATATATAACAATAATTGTTCTGGTATATAATAATAATTGTTCTGGTATATAATAATAATTGTTCCCGTATATAATAATAATTATTCTGGTATATAATAATAATTGTTCTGGTATATAATAATAATTGTTCTTGTATATAATAATAATTGTTCTGGTATATAATAATAATTGTCCTCGTATATAATAATAATTGTTCTCATATATAATAATAATTGTTCTGGTATATAATAATAATTGTTCTGGTATATAATAATAATTGTCCTTGTATATAATAATAATTGTTCTGGTACAGTCCTATGAAAAAGTTTGGGCACCCCTATTAATCTTAATCATTTTTAGTTCTAAATATTTTGGTGTTTGCAACAGCCATGTCAGTTTGATATATCTAATAACTGATGGACACAGTAATATTTCAGGATTGAAATGAGGTTTATTGTACTAACAGAAAATGCGCAATATGCATTAAACCAAAATTTGACCGGTGCAAAAGTATGGGCACCCTTATCATTTTATTGATTTGAATACTCCTAACTACTTTTTACTGACTTACTGAAGCACAAAATTGGTTTTGTAACCTCAGTGAGCTTTGAACTTCATAGCCAGGTGTATCCAATCATGAGAAAAGGTATTTAAGGTGGCCAATTGCAAGTTGTTCTACTATTTGAATCTCCTCTGAAGAGTGGCATCATGGGCTACTCAAAACAACTCTCAAATGATCTGAAAACAAAGATTGTTCAACATAGTTGTTCAGCGGAAGGATACAAAAAGCTGTCTCAGAGATTTAACCTGTCAGTTTCCACTGTGAGGAACATAGTAAGGAAATGGAAGACCACAGGGACAGTTCTTGTTAAGCCCAGAAGTGGCAGGCCAAGAAAAATATCAGAAAGGCAGAGAAGAAGAATGGTGAGAACAGTCAAGGACAATCCACAGACCACCTCCAAAGAGCTGCAGCATCATCTTGCTGCAGATGGTGTCACTGTGCATCGGTCAACTATACAGCGCACTTTGCACAAATAGAAGCTGTATGGGAGAGTGATGAGAAAGAAGCCGTTTCTGCACGTACGCCACAAATAGAGTTGCCTGAGGTATGAAAAAGCACATTTGGACAAGGCAGCTTCATTTTGGAAACAAAAAATAAGTTCTTTGGTTATAAAAAAAGGCGTTATGCATGGCGTCCAAAAAGAAACAGCATTCCAAGAAAAACACATGCTACCCACTGTAAAATTTGGTGGAGGTTCCATCATGCTTTGGAACTGTGTGGCCAATGCCGGCATCGGGAATCTTGTTAAAGTTGAGAGTCGCATGGATTCCACTCAGTATCAGCAGATTCTTGAGAATAATGTTCAAGAATCAGTGACGAAGTTGAAGTTACGCCGGGGATGGATATTTCAGCAAGACAATGATCCAAAACACCGCTCCAAATCCTCAGGCATTCATGCAGAGGAACAATTACAATGTTCTGGAATGGCCATCCCAGTCCCCAGACCTGAATATCATTGAACATCTGTGGGATGATTTGAAGCGGGCTGTCCATGCTCGGCGACCATCTAACTTAACTGAACTTGAATTGTTTGTCCAAAATACCTTTATCCAGGACCCAGGAACTGATTAAAAGCTACAGGAAGCGACTAGAGGCTGTTATCTTTGCAAAAGGAGGATGTACTAAATATTAATGTCACTTTTCTGTTGTGGTGCCCATACTTTTGCACCGGTCAAATTTTGGTTTAATGCATATTGCGCATTTTCTGTTAGTACAATAAACCTCATTTCAATCCTGAAATATTACTGTGTCCATCAGTTATTAGATATATCAAACTGAAATGGCTGTTGCAAATACCAAAATATTTAGAACTAAAAATGATTAAGATTAATAGGGGTGCCCAAACTTTTTCATAGGACTGTATATAATAATAATTGTCCTTGTATATAATAATAATAATTGTTCTGGTATATAATAATAATTGCCCTTGTATATAATAATAATAATAATTGTTCTGGTATATACTAATAATTGTTCTCGTATATAATAATAATTGTATATACTAATAATTGTCCTCGTATATAATAATAATTGTTCTCTTATATAATAATAATTGTTCTCATATATAATAATAATTGTTCCCGTATATAATAATAATTGTCCTCGTATATAATAATAATTGTTCTGGTATATAATAATAATTGTTCTGGTATATAATAATAATTGTTCTCATATATAATAATAATTGTTGCCGTATATAATAATAATTGTCCTCGTATATAATAATAATTGTTCTCATATATAATAATAATTGTTCTCATATATAATAATAATTGTTCTCATATATAATAATAATTGTTCTGGTATATAATAATAATTGTTCCCGTATATAATAATAATTGTCCTCGTATATAATAACAATTATTCTGGTATATAATAATAATTGTTCTGGTATATAATAATAATAATTGTTCTCATATATAATAATAATTGTTCTGGTATATAATAATAATTGTTCTCATATATAATAATAATTGTTCTGGTATATAATAATAATTGTTCCCGTATATAATAATAATTGTCCTCGTATATAATAATAATTATTCTGGTATATAATAATAATTGTTCTGGTATATAATAATATTTGTTCTGGTATATAATAATAATTGTTCTCGTATATAATAATAATTGTTCTTGTATATAATAATAATTGTTCTGGTATATAATAATAATTGTCCTCGTATATAATAATAATTGTTCTCTTATATAATAATAATTGTTCTGATATATAATAATAATTGTTCTCATATATAATAATAATAATTGTTCTTGTATATAACAATAATTGTTCCCGTATATAATAATAATTGTCCTCATATATAATAATAATTGTTCTCGTATATCATAATAATTGTTCTCGTATATAATAATAATTGTTCTGGAATATAATAATAATTGTTCTGGTATATAATAATAATTGTTCTCGTATATAATAATTGTTCTGGTATATAATAATAATTGTTCTGGTATATAATAATAATTGTTCTGGTATATAATAATAATTGTTCTGGTATATAATAATTGTCCTCGTATATAATCATAATTGTTCTCATATATAATAATAATTGTTCTGGTTAATAATAATTGTCCTCGTATATAATAATAATTGTTCTGGTATATAATAATAATTGTTATCATATATAATAATAATTGTTCTGGTATATAATAATAATTGTTCTGGTATATAATGGAAGATTATGTAGATAATCTGTTTTCCCTTAGCCCAAACAGCAGCACAAGATGGGGTATTCCTGCCCCTGTGTACTGTTAGGACAGGTGGAACTTTTAATAAACTAACAAGTTACCCTCCCATAAAAGGTCCCGGAGACCTCCCCTCCCTGTGTTAGTCTCCAAGTACCATACAGACTCTAATTAACTTATCCATACTAAGAAAAAAGGGAGGGAGCTTTGTGCTGCTGTTTGGGCTAAGGGAAAACAGATTATCTACATAATCTTCCATTCCCCCTACGCCCAAACAGCAGCACAAGATGGGGATTTAACAAGTAATACCCCTTCTAGGGAGGGCGATCCTGACAAGCAGAGGTCAGGATAGAATAACCAAAGGACTTTGCCTTGGAAATATGCCAGTCCAATCTATAGTGCCTGGCGAAAGTCAAGTGGGAAGACCAAGATGCAGCCGCACAGATCTGGTCTACTGAGAGGGACTGCCTCTCTGCCCAGGATGCAGCCACCGACCTGGTAGCGTGGGCCCGCAAAAATTCTGGAACCTGCAGCCCCTGTGTCTGCAAGGCCACTGAGATGGCTTCTCTGATCCACCTTGACAGGGTAGGTTTGGACGCCTTAACACCTCTGTTGTGACCAAAAAAATTGATGAGCAGGTTTTCTGACTTGCGGAATGGGCCTGTTAGATCCAGGTATATCTGCAGTGTTCGTACAAGATCCAAACTGTGCATCTTCTCCTCCCACTCCGAGGAAGGAGAGGGGAAGAAGGTGGGCAAGGTTATAGTCTGGTTTATATTTTCCACTGACGGAACCTTGGGCAGAAAGCCTTGAACAAACCTGAGCTGGACTCTGTCTGGAAAAAAGATTGTGTATGGCTCTGATGCCGCCAAGGCCTGGAGCTCACCTACTCGCTTGGCAGATGTGATTGCCAGCAAAAAGGTCACTTTCCAAGAGAGGTACTTGAAGTCCACCTCAGTAAAGGGTTCAAATGGAGGGCCACATAGCCCTTGCAGGACCGCAGCTAAGTCCCATTGGGGGGCCGGGGGCCGTACCGGGGGTCGGAGCCTAGAGGCCCCTTTCTGGAATTGCCTTATAAGAGGATTCTGAGACAGTCTGGTCCCCAATAGAGCGGATAAAGCCGAGACATGTACTCTCAAGGTGGCTGGGGACAATCCTTTGTCCAACCCTTCTTGTAAAAACTCCAGGACTGATTCAATGGCTGATGTATCACACTGCCTCCTGGCTCCCCAATCGTTAAATACTTGAGCGATCCTCTGGTAACTACGATTGGTTGAGTCCGCTCTAGAGTGGGCCAATGTTCTTAAGACGGCCTGGGACAATCCTCTGTCTCCACGTACGGTGCGGTCAACCTCCAGGCAGTGAGGTTGAACCTGTCCAGATCCTGGCAGAGCTGACTGTTTAGAGTTACCAGGTTTTGGACACACGGAAGCCTCCAGTAGGTCCCTCGACTCATTAACATGAGGTGGGTAAACCATGCCCTTTTCGGCCAGAACGGCATGATGACAATGGCCGATGTCTGGTCCTGCCTGAGTTTTGCCAACACCCTGGGAATCATTGGAATCGGAGGGAAAACATATGCTAGTTTGAAGCTCCAGGGTATCGACAGGGCATCGATCGCCAAGGGATTGCCGTCCCGGTACAGGGAGCAAAATCGTCCCACCTTAGCGTTGTGTTGGGTGGCCATCAGATCCACCTCGGGGAGACCCCATATCCTGGTGAGCTGTTGGAAAATTTCCGGGGACAGGGACCACTCGGCTGTTGTTACTAGTCCCCTGCTTAGTTGATCTGCCAGGACGTTGAGGTGGCCTTTGATATGTACCGCTGACAGCCGGGACAAATTCTTCTCCGCCCAGGAAAATATCAGGTCGGTCACCCGCATCAAGGAGGGGGACCTGGTGCCTCCTTGTTTGTTGATATATTGAACAGCTGTAGAATTGTCTGTCCTTACTCTGACAGCCTTCCCTTGGAGATGGGGAGTCAGAGTCCGTAGTGCCAGAAAAACTGCCGTAAGCTCTCGCCAATTGGAGGAGCGAGTTCTCTCCTGCTGGTTCCATGTTCCCCATATTAGGGTCTCCCCCAGATGCGCTCCCCAGCCTGTAAGGGAGGCATCTGTGGTCAACAGGGTCCAGGAGGTCTGGACCGTGGACCTCCCGTCTTTGAGTTGGGACCACCATTGTAGTGATTGACGGGCACTGATGGAAAGCTGGATAGGCTTCTGAAGTCCCAAGGGACTGTGGTTCCATACTCTCAGGATCTCGAGCTGTAAAGGGCGCATATGCCATAGAGCCCAGGGAACTGCCTCGATGGTCGCGGACATGAGACCTAGGACCTTCATCGCTGTCCTGATTGTAACCTTCCTGGTTCGGGATAGGTGGTGAACCGCTCGACCAATCTTCTCCTTTCGAGGAGAGGGCAGGGAGATCATCATACTGAGAGAATCCAAGTTGAACCCTATGAATTGAATCCGGGTAGATGGAACCACTACTGACTTTTGCCAGTTTACTAGCCAGCCCAGCTCGCTTATAAATGCCACTGTGATGCTCAACTGTGTGGCGAGGAGCTCCCTTGACTGAGCTTTTATCAGCCAATCGTCTAAATATGGGACAATAAATATCCCCTGGAGGCGCAGGGCGGCTATGACCGGGGCCACTACCTTTGTAAAGGTGTGGGGGGCTGAGGTTATACCGAACGGGAGAGCTGTAAACTGGAAGTGATGTAATCTTCCGTTTAGATATGTGGCAATCCTTAAATACTTTCTGTGTGGAGGATAGATGGGGATATGGAGGTATGCGTCCCTCAGATCCAAGGTGACGAATAGATCTCCTGGCTGCAGAAAGGGGAGAACCGACTTTATGGTCTCCATCCGGAACCGGACCTTGCGGATAAATTGATTTACATACCTTAGGTCGATAATCATGCGCCACCCTCCGGTCGACTTTGGCACTAGGAACACGGGTGAGTAGACGCCTTGCCCTTGTTCGTCTAGAGGGACGGGTTCCAATGCAGCCTTGTCGATACACTCCAGCACAGATCTTTGCAGATGAAGTTGTTTGGTGCCCTGAAGAGGGCGGGTCCTCCTGCCTCTGTCTGGAGGAAGGGAAAGGAAGCTTATCTTGTAGCCTTCCCGTATAAGCTGGAGAACCCAAGGATCCTGGATATGATGGTGCCAGGCGGTTAAATGTAAGGAAAGACGACCCCCCACCTTGGCCCTGCAGGCAAGGGGATCGTGACAGTCAGAAGGTGGCTCTCTTTTCACCACCACGGGAGGAACCTCGACCGCCTCTTGGGCCCGAGGGGCGCCTACGAAATTGGACTCTAGACATGCCTCTGGAGGGGGCGTAGCCCCGAAAGGATCGTTGCCTGGATCCTGTAGACTGGGGCAGGTTCTTACCTTTTGAATCGGCCAGACCCTCCATTATCCGGTCGAGTTCACTCCCAAATAGTCTGCCTGGCTCAAAGGGCAAGGCGCATAGATTGAATTTGGAGGCGTTATCTGCCCTCCAGGGCTTAAGCCAAAGCGGGCGCCTTGCGGCGGTGGACAATGCCATGGTTCTTGCTGCCAGCTTGACCTGGTAGAAAGCCGCCTCCGAGAGATAGTCAGACATGAGGGTAATATTTGTCATGGCCGACAGCAATTCGTCCCGATGGACCCCGGAGTCAATATCTCTCTCCAGTTTTGAGATGTCTGACCGCAGTTTAGCGACTACCTCGCTAGCCGCGATGCCCACTGAGGCTTGTGCTGAGGAAGAGGCGTATATACGCCTCAGGGACCCCTCCGCCCTCCGATCCATCACATCCTGGAGGTTAGAGCCATCCTCCGCTGGTACTACCGTACGCTTTGACAATTTGGAGACGGCAATGTCAACTTTGGGCGGAGGGCCCCAGGAGCTAGATTGTGCCTCGGATAGGGGAAAGAGAGACCTAAAGCGTCTAGAAGCAATGAATGGGCGTTCAGGGAACCGCCATTCAGCCTCGAGCCTTTTGACCAAGTCTGGGTCCGCCCTGAAGGCTCTGAGAGAGGTAGACGGAGTCTCCTCAGTAGCCTCCCCTAACTCTTTAGCCCGAACCACTTTTAGCAGCTTGGGCATCCTATCCACCGAGAAGACCGGCTTAGTTGGGTCCAGGTTGTCCTCTTCTGAGGAAACCTCATCCAAGATTTGGAGACCCTCCATCGGTGGAAGAGAAGGAGGCGAATCCAAACGCGGTCTCTTAGGTAACTGAGAGATCGAGACCTTCATCTCTCTCATCGACTCCTCGACAAATTCTCTCACCCAACCGACTACGTCATGGACCGAAGTGTCTTCTGAGGGGGGACCTCGACACCCGCGACAACATTGATATGCGTAGCCATCAGGTAAGGGGACCTCGCACTTAACACAGGCTAGGTGGCGACGTTTACTGGAAGCCTTCCTTTTAGGGTTATCAGCCACAGAGGAGGAGGATGACATCTAAGGAAAAACATATTACTCATTATTTTCCTTACCTTTACAGCTTCTACCCTCAGAGCCCACCAGGGGGCATACATCACCTTTAAATGGGATTCAGAGCACTTGAAGTGTCTAGGAATTTTTCTACTTTCTGGTTGCCCAGGGAACAGTAGGAACCTGCAAGTTAAGCAGACAGGCAACCTACTCTGGGCAGACCAGGGCTAAATAGGGCGAAAGGGGGGGGGGGGGCGGAGACCTGCTAGCTCCGCCCCTTCCACCCCCTCGGCCTGAGTCAAGGCTGAGGGGCACAAATTTCTTTTAGCCTAACCTGACTAGAAGGCTGGAGAGGAGGGGGGAACTGCCCCCTTAAAATTTACCCAAAACGGGGGATGAGAAACGCTGAAAAGCGCTCCCAATCCCTGGCCGCGCGGGGAAGCCGGACCGCGCATGCGCGAAAAGGATTCCTGCGCATGCACGGGGAGAGCGGAAGTCCGCGGAGCACCCTAGCAGTGCCCACGGCGGAAACAAAGAACTGCGGCACAAAGTTCCTCCCCCGGCCGCCGGAGAACCCCCTCAGGCGGCGGAGGAGAGCCGGGAGTGTGCGGCGCCGCAGCGCCGAAGACATAGAAGATGCCGCCTCTCACTCCCTCTCCCCCCCCGGACGCCGGAGCATGTCTACCCAGGCCGGGGGAGGGGGGAGGCGCCGCACAGAAGACCAGAAAGAAGCCCCACACCCCCAGGTAAGACCAGAAACAGGGGGGGGGGGCTAAAAAAGGAGATTTCCCAAGAAAAATATGTGGGAGAGGAGGAGACCTCTCCCTCCACCTGTCCTGGTAACAGGACAGAAAAAAACACAGGGAGGGGGAGGTCTCCGGGACCTTTTATGGGAGGGTAACTTGTTAGTTTATTAAAAGTTCCACCTGTCCTAACAGTACACAGGGGCAGGAATACCCCATCTTGTGCTGCTGTTTGGGCGTAGGGGGAATAATAATTGCCCTTGTATATAATAATAATAATAATTGTTCTGGTATATACTAATAATTGTTCTGGTATATAATAATTGTCCTCGTATATAATAATAATTGTTCTCTTATATAATACTAATTGTTCTGGTATATAATAATAATTGTTCTCATATATAATAATAATTGTTCCCGTATATAATAATAATTGTCCTCGTATATAATAATAATTGTTCTCATATATAATAATAATTGTTCTGGTATATAATAATAATTGTTCTGGTATATAATAATAATTGTTCTCATATATAATAATAATTGTTCCCGTATATAATAATAATTGTCCTCGTATATAATAATAATTGTTCTCATATATAATAATAATTGTTCTAGTATATAATAATAATTGTTCTGGTATATAATAATAATTGTCCTTGTATATAATAATAATTGTTCTGGTATATAATAATAATTGTTCTCGTATATTATAATAATAATTGTTCTGGTATATAATAATAATTGTCCTTGTATATAATAATAATTGTTCTGGTATATAATAATAATTGTTCTCATATATAATAATAATTGTTCTGGTATATAATAATAATTGTTCTCATATATAATAATAATTGTTCTGGTATATAATAATAATTGTTCTGGTATATAATAATAATTGTCCTCGTATATAATAATAATTATTCTGGTATATAATAATAATTGTTCTGGTATATAATAATAATTGTTCTTGTATATAATAATAATTGTTCTGGTATATAATAATAATTGTTCTTGTATATAATAATAATTGTTCCCGTATATAATAATTGTCCTCATAATAATAATTGTTCTCGTATATAATAATAATTGTTCTGATATATAATAATAATTGTTCTCATATATAATAATAATTGTTCTTGTATATAATAATAATTGTTCCCGTATATAATAATAATTGTCCTCATAATAATAATTGTTCTCGTATATAATAATAATTGTTCTGGAATATAATAATAATTGTTCTGGTATATAATAATAATTGTTCTCGTATATAATAATAATTGTTCTGGAATATAATAATAATTGTTCTGGTATATAGTAATAATTGTTCTGGTATATAATAATAATTGTTCTCGTATATAATAATAATTGTTCTGGTATATAATAATAATTGTTCTGATATATAATAATAATTGTTCTCGTATATAATAACAATTGCTCCTTTCAACAAACACAAATTCTATTGATCTCGCACTTTATTATCAGTAGAATAGATAGCGGCAGCCATCTTTAGAGATGTAAACGACCATCACACTAGTCTTCACCAGGACTCTCCTAATAATGGACAAGAGTTTCTTTACAAAGGCGTCTGGAGGGCTGTCTATTCCTTAGATGCATCTTGGTGACCCTTCTGGATTTCTGGAGGACATGGGAATGTAAAGTGATGGCCACAGATGACACGTGACCTCCTTCAGTGAGGGCGGTGGATCTTATACGCTCCTTCTATAGATTCTCCAGGACCAGCTTTATGTCCTTGCTCTGGGATCTTCCATTTCCGCACAGGGGACGCTTCCTCCAGCCGATGGTTCACATTGGCTCTAATTCTGAAAAACAGATTAAATATCTCATTAGTCTTGATGGACGGCGGCTACTCGGCGAGCCGCCCTATCCCTACATCTGAGAATGCCGCAACTATTAGAATATACGGAACAGTATTTATCCCATACGCTAAAACACATTCATACCTGAGGGGTCATTTATTTATTTTTGCTTCTTTGCCTCCCAAAAAATTTAATAAAAAGTGATCAAAATGTCTCACATTTCCCTAAATGGTATCAATAAAAACTACAATTAGCTCAGAAAAAAAAACAAAAAAAACGTATGACCCTCCATAGCTAGAAAAAAAAAAGAAAAAACCTATGCAAATTTATTTATTTTTGCAGTTTTAATTTTTTTTTTTTTTATATATATATATTGAAACAACAAAAACTTTACACATTTGGCAGTATCACACATGGCCACAGGTTTTGTGTGGTATTACAGCTCGGCTGCATACACTTCAGTTGAGCTAAAGTGCAGTACCACAAAGGCCAAACTAAAGTATCCCCCATGTATTGTCCCAACTGCCTTGTCCCTTGTCCTGTCCCAACTAATAAAGCTCCTAGACCTGATCCTTCTCATCTTCTACATCGTCTTTTGGTATCTCCACCGGCCAACTCCTGGACCCTGTCGTTGGCATCTTCTGTTTCTACCTCTGGTCACAACTCCAAGTGTCGCCTGTTCCATCCAAGGACTTCTCTTCTGGTCACTGCTCCTGGTGATCTTCTTCTTCCATTTGAGGTCTGCTTTGGCTGCTCCTCCTGGGTCAAATACAACTTTAATACTTCCATTTTGACAAATCCAGCAGTGCCATTCCCATGTTCCCAAGCCTGACTCTACCACTACTATATGACCAAATCCAGCTCTGCTACATGTATTGTGACCGTCATATTGTACATCACATCCAGTCACTGCTTCACACTCACACAAACTCAGCTCAACCATAGACAACGCCAAACTCAGCTCTGCTATACAGAGTTACTTATCTGGTGTCTTCTCTGACCTTGTCCATATTCCAATCCCGGCTGAGCTCACTGCCATAGCAAATACTGGAAATAGATAAGACCACTTACCCAAATACTATAGGGACAAGGTCTGTGGCCATGCCTGCATCTTTTATGCTTCCTCCATTGTGAGATCTGCTCCAAACATGGCGGCTTATCACGGGTCATGTGACCTGACGTGCCCATCAGTGGCCTCAATAGAAATACCGTATGCGCATGTGTAGTGCTCTGCGTATTGTATCTCTGTGGAGGCGACTGAATGCGGTCTGTGATATAAGCCATCCAATGAGTCCATGGTAAAGTCCCCGGAGGGGATGAGGGATAGAAAAAGCTCAAAAAGAGTAAAAAAAACTTTTTATAAAATATAAAAACATAAAAATCCTAATCACCGCCGTAGTTCACATATCAAATAAGTAACCATTGACTTTGTGAACGGAAAAGTAAAAAAAGCTGTAAATTTTGGAAAGCCGGGAGTAAAAAACAAAAATACCAAAAAGGGAAAATGCCGAATCCTCAAGAGGTTAATGTAAGAAGTAAGAAGTTCTGTGTCTCAGAATGGGAAGGTAAGAAAACAAAAGTAAAAAAAAATATTGCTGACTACTTAAAGATGTTCTCCTCACTCGGGCACCTTTTTGGTCCTCACTCGGGCACCATTTATGTGGTACTCAATCGGGCATCATTTCTCTGGTCCAAACTCAGGCACCTTTTATTAGGCCTCTTTTGGGCACCATCTTTGGTCCTCACTCGGGCACCTTTTTGGTCCTCACTCGGGCACCATTTATGTGGTACTCAATCGGGCATCATTTCTCTGGTCCAAACTCAGGCACCTTTTATTAGGCCTCTTTTGGGCACCATCTTTGGTCCTCACTTGGGCACCTTTTTGGTCCTCACTCAGACACCATTTATGTGGTACTCATTCGGGCATCATTTCTCTGGTCCTCACTCGGGCACCTTTTTGGTCCTCACTCGGGCACCTTTTATTAGGCCTCTTTTGGGCACCATCTTTGGTCCTCACTCGGGCACCTTTTTGGTCCTCACTCGGGCACCATTTATGTGGTACTTAATCAGGCATCATTTCTCTGGTCCTCACTCGGGCACCTTTTATTAGGCCTCTTTTGGGCACCATCTTTGGTCCTCACTCAGGCACCTTTTTGGTCCTCACTCGGGCACCATTTATGTGGTACTCAATCGGGCATCATTTTTCTGGTCCTAACTCGGGCACCTTTTTGGTCCTCATTCGGGCACCTTTTATTAGGCATCTTTTGGGCACCAGCTTTGGTCCTCACTCGGGCACCTTTTTGGTCCTCACTTGGGCACCATTTATGTGGTACTCAATCGGGCATCATTTCTCTGGTCCTCACTTGGGCACCTTTTTGGTCCTCACTCAGGCACCTTTTATTAGGCCTCTTTTGGGCACCATCTTTGGTCCTCACTCGGGCACCTTTTTGGTCCTCACTCGGGCACCATTTATGTGGTACTCAATCGGGCATCATTTCTCTGGTCCTCACTCGGGCACCTTTTTGATCCTCACTCGGGCACCTTTTATTAGGCCTCTTTTGGGCACCATCTTTGGTCCTCACTCGGGCACCTTTTTGGTCCTCACTCGGGCACCATTTATGTGGTACTCAATCGGGCATCATTTCTCTGGTCCAAACTCGGGCACCTTTTTGGTCCTCACTCGGGCACCTTTTATTAGGCCTCTTTTGGGCACCATCCTTGGTCCTCACTCGGGCACCTTTTTGGTCCTCACTCGGGCACCATTTATGTGGTACTTAATCAGGCATCATTTCTCTGGTCCTCACTCGGGCACCTTTTATTAGGCCTCTTTTGGGCACCATCTTTGGTCCTCACTCGGGCACCTTTTTGGTCCTCACTCGGGCACCATTTATGTGGTACTCAATCAGGCATCATTTCTCTGGTCCTAACTCGGGCACCTTTTTGGTTCTCATTCGGGCACCTTTTATTAGGCATCTTTTGGGCACCAGCTTTGCTCCTCACTTGGGCACCATTTATGTGGTACTCAATCGGGCATCATTTCTCTGGTCCTCACTTGGGCACCTTTTTGGTACTCACTCAGGCACCTTTTATTAGGCCTCTTTTGGGCACCATCTTTGGTCCTCACTCGGGCACCTTTTGGTCCTCACTCGGGCACCATTTATGTGGTACTCAATCGGGCATCATTTCTCTGGTCCTAACTCGGGCACCTTTTTGGTCCTCACTCGGGCACCTTTTATTAGGCCTCTTTTGGGCACCAGCTTTGGTCCTCACTCGGGCACCTTTTTGGTCCTCACTCGGGCACCATTTATGTGGTACTCAATCGGGCATCATTTCTCTGGTCCTCACTCGGGCACCTTTTTGGTCCTCACTCAGGCACCTTTTATTAGGCCTCTTTTGGGCACCATCTTTGGTCCTCACTTGGGCACCATTTTGGTCCTCACTCGGGCACCATTTATGTGGTACTCAATCGGGCATCATTTCTTTGGTCCTCACTCGGGCAACTTTTTGGTCCTCACTCGGGCACCTTTTATTAGGCCTCTTTTGGGCACCATCTCTGGTCCTCACTCGGGCACCTTTTTGGTCCTCACTCGGGCACCATTTATGTGGTACTCAATCAGGCATCATTTCTCTGGTCTTCACTTCGGCTCCTTTTTGGTCATCACTCGGGCACCTTTTATTAGGCCTCTTTTGGGCACCATCTTTGGTCCTCACTCGGGCACCTTTTTGGTCCTCACTCGGGCACCATTTATGTGGTACTCAATCGGGCATCATTTCTCTGGTCCTAACTCGGGCACCTTTTTGGTCCTCACTCGGGCACCTTTTATTAGGCCTCTTTTGGGCACCAGCTTTGGTCCTCACTCGGGCACCTTTTTGGTCCTCACTCGGGCACCATTTATGTGGTACTCAATCGGGCATCATTTCTCTGGTCCTCACTCGGGCACCTTTTTGGTCCTCACTCAGGCACCTTTTATTAGGCCTCTTTTGGGCACCATCTTTGGTCCTCACTTGGGCACCATTTTGGTCCTCACTCGGGCACCATTTATGTGGTACTCAATCGGGCATCATTTCTTTGGTCCTCACTCGGGCAACTTTTTGGTCCTCACTCGGGCACCTTTTATTAGGCCTCTTTTGGGCACCATCTCTGGTCCTCACTCGGGCACCTTTTTGGTCCTCACTCGGGCACCATTTATGTGGTACTCAATCAGGCATCATTTCTCTGGTCTTCACTTCGGCTCCTTTTTGGTCATCACTCGGGCACCTTTTATTAGGCCTCTTTTGGGCACCATCTTTGGTCCTCACTCGGGCACCTTTTTGGTCCTCACTCGGGCACCATTTATGTGGTACTCAATCGGGCATCATTTCTCTGGTCCTAACTCGGGCACCTTTTTGGTCCTCATTCGGGCACCTTTTATTAGGCCTCTTTTGGTCACCCGCTTTGGTCCTCACTCGGGCACCTTTTTGGTCCTCACTCGGGCACCATTTATGTGGTACTCAATCGGGTATCATTTCTCTGGTCCTCACTTGGGCACCTTTTTGGTCCTCACTCAGGCACCTTTTATTAGGCCTCTTTTGGGCACCATCTTTGGTCCTCACTCGGGCACCTTTTGGTCCTCACTCGGGCACCATTTATGTGGTACTCAATCAGGCATCATTTCTCTGGTCCTAACTCGGGCACCTTTTTGGTCCTCACTCGGGCACCATCTTTGGTCCTCACTCGGGCACCTTTTTGGTCCTCACTCGGGCACCATTTATGTGGTACTCAATCGGGCATCATTTCTCTGGTCCTCACTCGGGAACGTTTTATTAGGCCTCTTTTGGACACCATCTTTGGTCCTCACTCGGGCACCTTTTTGGTCCTCACTCGGGCACCATTTATGTGGTACTCAATCGGGCATCATTTCTCTGGTCCTCACTCGGGCACCTTTTTGGTCCTCACTCAGGCACCTTTTAT
The DNA here is from genome assembly GCF_031893055.1 of Leptodactylus fuscus. Classification (NCBI taxonomy): domain Eukaryota; kingdom Metazoa; phylum Chordata; class Amphibia; order Anura; family Leptodactylidae; genus Leptodactylus; species Leptodactylus fuscus. The sequence goes on from NC_134267.1 coordinate 236,252,309, forward strand.
TAGGCCTCTTTTGGGCACCATCTTTGGTCCTCACTTGGGCACCATTTTGGTCCTCACTCGGGCACCATTTATGTGGTACTCAATCGGGCATCATTTCTTTGGCCCTCACTCGGGCACCTTTTATTAGGCTTCTTTTGGGCACCATCTTTGGTCCTCACTCGGGCATCTTTTTGGTCCTCACTCGGGCACCATTTATGTGGTACTCAATCAGGCATCATTTCTCTGGTCCTCACTTCGTCTCCTTTTTGGTCCTCACTCGAGCACCTTTTATTAGGCCTCTTTTGGGCACCATCTTTGGTCCTCACTCGGGCACCTTTTTGGTCCTCACTCGGGCACCATTTATGAGGTACTCAATCGGGCATCATTTCTCTGGTCCTCACTTGGGCACCTTTTTGGTCCTCATTCGGGCACCTTTTATTAGACCTCTTTTGGGCACCAGCTTTGGTCCTCACTCGGGCACCTTTTTGGTCCTCACTCGGGCACCATTTATGTGGTACTCAATCGGGCATCATTTCTCTGGTCCTCACTTGGGCACCTTTTTGGTCCTCAATCGGGCACCTTTTATTAGGCCTCTTTTGGGCACCATCTTTGGTCCTCACTCGGGCACCTTTTTGGTCCTCACTCGGGCACCATTTATGTGGTACTCAATCAGGCATCATTTCTCTGGTCCTCACTCGGGCACCTTTTTGGTCCTCACTCGGGAACCTTTTATTAGGCCTCTTTTGGGCACCATTTCTATGGACTTTTCTTTTTTGCCCTTTTAGGGCTCCAATTTTTTGACCCTTTAAGGTCTCAGTTTCTTTTGCCTTTCCAGGGCACCATCCTTTTTAGGCCTCTTTGGACATCATGTAGTTTTGACCTTTCTATGGTCCATATTCGGGTATAATTTTTTTTCTACAATAACTTTTATAAGGGCTAGTTCACACGGGGTCTTTTGACAGCAAAAATTGATGTGGAATCTTCCTCAAAATCCGCTGCCAAAAATGTCTCCTATTGAGTAGCTAGTAGCGGAAAAATAAGCGAGCTGTCGTTGACGAGGCTCCGGCCCATTCGTTTGGGCCTAATCTGGAGCAGCCGCGATGGAATATGTAAACGCAGAACTCCGTGTGAACTAACCCTGAAAGTTTTAATATTAGGAGAGATAAACAGTTACAAATAATTACAACATTGTGAAAGTTTCTCCAGTAACAAATGATAAATTGAGAGACAGAGAGAGAGACAACAGACTAGAGAAGATCCCAAGAAGGATGTCGCTGGCGTGTAGTGGAGGAGACGCTGGGCCGTATGGGTCGCCAAGTCCCTCAAATCTGCTGGAGCTGCCACTAACTGGCGGGCACAGCTAAGGAGGGCCGAGTCACAAGACGAGAGGTAAGGGTCTGATTGTGGGGTAACAATGCTTGGGCTCTATCTGTCCTATCCTTTTTGAGTCGCACCGACAATGTAATGCAGTGTCCCCGCAGGACTGTACTATAAGCCTCCTACAGAACAGCACCTGAAGCTGCTGACTCCCCATTCTCCATAAAGTAGTCAGGGGCCTCCCTACTGTAGTTTAGGGAAGTTGGTGATTTAAGTAGAGCCTCATTGAGGCGCCAATGGCAGCGTCTAGTTAGGACTGGGACAGGGGACAGAGATATAGTCACCGGGGCATGATAGGACCGAGGGACTGAGCTCTACCTCAGTAAGCAGCGGAGGGCTGGTGCATTGCAAAATAAATGGGGGTGGGAAAAGATCGTATGAGTCCATAGGCGGGGGGCTCAGCACCCGTGATAATGGTGAATCGTTATGTTTTCATATTTAAAGTAGTCAATAAAGTTATAGTAAACAGTCACATACCTCTTGTCACTTGGTTGGTCACATACCTGTAGGAGGACAACCAGAGGTGCAGCTTTCGGCTCCTGCCCCCAGTGCAGTATCTGTAATGGAGACCAGATCAGCCTTGTGCCATATAACATTTTTGGATCCTTCTCCAGGTTAATACTTGATGGGATATAATATATACATATTGGACCATATTCACATTGTGCTCCTGTTTACCCTTTTATTACCTTTGGATCGCTCAATGGACAGCTATAGAGGTTCATATATCATATGTCACATATTAGTATTGGACTATATTCATACTTGGTGCTGTTTTGGTGCTGTTTTTCTCCCTTTTTCGGGTCTGTGTATTTAAATTTAAGAGGCACATTGAAGGGAACATTAAACTGTGGGGGCCACTATGAGGAGGGCATTATACTACGGGGGCTACAAAGGGGACACTATACTATATGGAGGAGAATGAACAATGGATATGAAGAAAACCGCGCTACTCTCTTGGGATAAACCAATACACGCACTTTATTCCACTTTCTTAAAAACACGACGCTACAACACAGCGTTTCGGGGATTCCCCTTTTTCAAGTGTCACAAAACACACAATATACCCTAATAAAAATAACAAATGGCATAATAAATAAATGCAACAGAAGGCAAAATAAATAAAAATACACATATGCATATAAATATATAAATATATAAACATATAAAAATAGGTAGAATGGCAGGTCTTAAATATGAATGTTCCATTACACAAGTATTTATCGTTGTTTGTCATTAATCCAGCAAAGTCAAACAAAGTTGCTACCCCAGCTATTGGTGATAGTTGTAGCTACATAAACTGACCAACTGTAATATAATGCAGGTCAGCAAATGTTCTAATAATAAAAGAGTAGGGTAACCAAGTATTTCATAGGCATGGCTCAGACAATAATGAAATATATTTATTTATATATTTCAAACAACGATACAAACAACGATAAATACTTGTGTAATGGAACATTCATATTTAAGACCTGCCATTCTACCTATTTTTATATATTTATATGCATATGTGTATTTTTATTTATTTTGCCTTCTGTTGCATTTATTTATTATGCCATTTGTTATTTTTATTAGGGTATATTGTGTGTTTTGTGACACTTGAAAAAGGGGAATCCCCGAAACGCTGTGTTGTAGCGTCGTGTTTTTAAGAAAGTGGAATAAAGTGCGTGTATTGGTTTATCCCAAGAGAGTAGCGCGGTTTTCTTCATATCCATCGGTCATTCTCCTGCATCTTCTGTTCCCTAAGGGGTTCTGGATTGAATTACTGCTGCTGCCAATCTTCCTTGTATTGTATTAACAATCTATTCCTGTGGTTGCTCGGTGTTATCATTTGTTCCTCACTATACTATATGGAGGCCATAAGAGGGCATGATGTCATGCCAGGGCTACCAAAGGGACATTGGCTGGAGGCCGGCCTTACCATACTTAAATACACCAACAACACCCCTAATATACACTGATATATAATAGCTCCTTCTATAGAGTAACAAGTCACATATGCAATGATTTATCTCCACATGTCCTCATATACATGACCACCAGGGGGCATATCTGTAGAGAGGTTGTAACATCATACAGGCCCCCAAACCTGCAGGGGGCCTCTGTCTTGTATTAAGAAACAAATCCTTGTAAATATAGATCACCACTGAGTCGCTGCAGATTCTACATTGGGGCCCCGGAGCTTAAAGCGACTACATTTATACCATCAATATTCACCTACAAACAGCCATATACAATATCAGACACATCCCCCGTATATAGGAACATATCACCATATATACAATGACAGATACTTGTCACTATATACAGTGATATCCACATGTCCTTGTATGTAGTGAGAATCAGATACTCCTATACATATATATATGTCCCCATATACAGTGTCAGTGCCCTAATGTGCAGAACAAACACACACCCTATATGACACATGCCCTAATATACAGTAATAAAAATATGTCCTTTATACAATGACAGATCCATGTTCATATATAGTGATATCCACAAACCACCATATACAATGAGAAACACATGAACCCATATATATATAATGGCAGACATATACCCCCATACAGTGATATACATGTGCCCCCTCCATATACAGTGACAGACCCATGTACCCATATATATATAATGGCAGACATATACCGCCATACAGTGATATACATGTGCCCCCTCCATATACAGTGACAGACCATGTACCCATATATATATAATGGCAGACATATACCCCCATACAGTGATATACATGTGCCCCCTCCATATACAGTGACAGACCCATGTACCCATATATATAATGGCAGACATATACCCCCATACAGTGATATACATGTGCCCCCTCCATATACAGTGACAGACCCATGTACCCATATATATAATGGCAGACATATACCCCCATACAGTGATATACATGTGCCCCCTCCGTATACAGTGACAGCCCCAGGCTCACATATTGGTAATTGCCCCCATTCCCTCCTTCCTGTTCCCCTTTGTTGCCCAATAAGCAGGACAGTGGCCCTGACCGATCCTCCACCTCTGAGGACCACTAAGGTCCTGAGGACGGCCTCTCTCGCTCCCCCTAATAATTACCTGCCCGCACCCCACTGTCATGGCTACAGGGGCAGAAGTCATTAGACTGCCCCCAATATAATCCATGGGCCGCCCACCTGAGCCCTGGGTAACCCAGTGAGGGGACAGGTGACCTCTACCCCAGCTCTCACCTGTCTTGCATGGATCCTCCAGACACAAATGGAGACTTCCTGCTCCTCCTAAATCCTGCAGTAACTGTGACCTCCTTCTGGTCAAGGCTCGGCTGTTCCTGGACAGACTTCTCCCTCCTCCTCCCTCCTCACAAGCAGGACACCTCAGTACTGGAGATCTGGATGGAGCGATTGCTTGATCTTGTGGGCTGAAAATGGCCGCCTTACTGGTCCTGGTCTCCATGGAATGACTGTGACAGCCCGAGTGATGGAAGTGTGACACTGTGATCTCATGATGTGACCAGTCCTGAGATTCTGATGAGCCCCTGCTGTCCTGTACTAGGCCGCAGCCTGAGCTGTAGTAAGCATGACACCGAGCATGAGCCGCCCCACAGCTTGTATAGGAAATAGCCTAATAATAATAATAATAATACAGGTTATTTCTATAGCGCCAACATATTCCGCAGCGCTGTACAATGTGTAGGGCTCAAATACAGACAGAAAGATACAAAGTCTGACAGTAAGAAATCTGCGGGGTGTGAGCGGTGGTGATACCGGGGGTGTATATAGTGCTGATAACTCCCCTCCCCCGCCCGGTGTATAGACACGTACACTGTAGAGCTGGCACTGTGACACTGCTGCTTTGTCCCCATTCACATGGACAGGTACAGAGCGGCTTCCTGCAGTATACTTTATGTTTTTTGGCTTCTGGGAGCCGAATCTGCAGATTGGTGCGATCTGATACTGATGACGTCTCCTGGGGAGTGTAAGTCATCAGTGTCCGTTATACCTGGATTTAGCGGCTGCAAAATCACGGCCGCAAAATAACGCGGCGTATACGATCCAGGCTCCCATTGAAATCAATGTGAGCTTTTACGGCGCGCAAAGTCTCACACGCCGTATATGTGCCACATCACGCGGCATGTTACTCCGTGTGAATGCACCTTAATAGTGTTATACAGTTGTGTAGGGGAGATATTATTTTTACAATACACACATCTGTTGCTGCTGCAGAACCTCATTTTGAAGACCCAGAATTTTCGTGCTAATCACTAATTGAATAACATAACAGCAGAGGGGAGTAGTATGTGGCTGTAGGGGACTAGGATGTAGGACTGTACAGTACATACCCCAGCCGCAGCAGGTAAAGGAAGGTAATGGGACAACCCTGGCTGTTGTGAGTTGTAGTGTGTAGGTTTCATCCTCAGTTTGCAGATAATCCAAGTAAGGCCCGTTCAACATTTCCCCCCATAAGTTAGAACCTATGCTCTCACACAACCCAAGCCAAAAAAATCCAAGAAGTCCAAATACCCCATCCCCCACCTAACTACTATACCTATTTGTAACCCATAATCTTTATCATATCACACCAACACAACAAACATGAAGCCCAAGTTCGACACCTGCAAGCCCTACATCCTGCTATCTTGACCAAAACTAAGTACAGTACAATGTCTCCTCTAAGTAACCCCCCCTCCCCCGCGACTAGGTTTGGTCGATTCCCCCATAACAACTGACAGAACACACTGTTGACCCAAGTCCAAAGAGGCGTTGACAAGATGCGCCGACCGCCCAGATATATGAGCAAAAGGAGCAGGTAAGTTTTGATCTCTTGGGGTCAAATTCCAGCCGTGTCATTGGTCCACCTTCTGAGCAGTGATCTTAAGCCAGCTATGCCAGTTTTGCATGGATTATTTCCCTTGCTTAAATTTGATGCTGAGGACTTTTGCAGATTGTTGAGGCCCTGGAAGGGTGTCCATGAGATCAAAACCAGTATCCCCCCCCCCCCCCCCTCCCAGACAGAGACTTTCACACTTATTCAAGTAGATTTTGGACCCGGATGCCTCTGAGTAGCGATCAACCTCAGACATCACCTCTTCTTCCTCCCTCTAGGAGCAGACAAAGATAGTGACATCATCAGCATAATCCATCATTCTCAGGGCTGCCTTTGGCATTACATGCTGCATCCCGACCCCTGTCAACGCTCCATGATAAACCCTACTAAGGAAAGGGTTAATTGCAAATACATAACAGTGGACAACCCTGCGGAAGACCAGATCTAACTTCAAAAGAAAACCTACAGCCTGAACTTCTGCAATAGTCTTATTCAAGTGTTCATGATGAGGGAACGTCATCAGATAATATTTAATCTCTATGCCACAAGTATTGATGGTACTGTACTATATACTACAGACATGAAATAGATGCACAATGATGAGCGAATCCTGTGCAGTCACGAAAAATGTCAGATATCAGTGACATCAATTGCCATTGTAAAGATAGACATGACAGCCACATCCATATGTATTGCCTGACCATATCAATGAAGCAGAATTTACAATTACACTGATAACAGGTTATTGCAAGGTTTATTGTGACGCAACACAAGTCACTAGAATTCTTTGAATGAATTGAGTTAACGTTCTGTGCCGCTGTGCACATGTCATGTGTAATGTCAAACTTTGTTGCATTTGGTATTCCTGAATCTAGAGATGCTCCAGTAAGGCAGTGACCTCCTAGACGTATTATACATTGTTGGGTCAGCCAATGGTTCGGTATGTATTCACTGAGCTGCCATATCGATATTCTCTCTAGTCTCATCCCCGTTGCTGCGAGAGAACTCTCCAGCGCCGCCTCCATCTTCTTCAGGAATGGGCTCTCTTCACGTCTTCTTCCGACACTGACTTCAGACTTCTAGGCCTCGGCCTAGGGCAAAGCCAAATGTGCATGCTCGGCGTCCACAAGAAAATGGCCGCTTACACAGTATTGGGGCAGATATGCGCGGCCTGAGGCCTAGAAGTTTGAAGCCAGCGCCGGAAGAAGACGCGAAGAGAGGTCGTTCCTGAAGAAGATGGAGACGGTGCTGGAGAGTTCTCTCGCAGCATTCGGGATGCCCCCAGTGCTGTTTGAGCGCTGGGGCCCACCCCCAGTGCTGCGAGATAACTCATTTGCATACTGATCAGATTCAATACCGAACGGCGGCCCAGAGAAAATATCTAAAGGTAGGAGACAAATAGCCTTTCTTAAAGCTATTCCTATGTGTTAGGGACAAAAAAAATGGAGTTTTAAGGATAGAATCCCTTTAAGGACACGGCCTCATTTTCTAAACTGACACGTCATGTTATGTGATATTATCTCTTGCCTGTTTTATAAGAGTTGTCCAGTTTCAGCAAAATAAATAAATAAATAAATACATAAATAAATAAATCTTTATTTAATGAAAAGTTCTACAATCTTCTAATCTACTTTCTCTGCCAATTCTTTACTTTGAGCAGATAAAAATCAGTCTATGTTTATGTGGTGGACAGACAGGCGTACAACAATTATAGATGTTGTTGTGCAAATGAACAAGTTTTTGTTTTTTACATATTAAGTAATTTTTATAAATTTGCTACATTATCAGTAGCAAGAAAGATACCGATGGATGTCCTAGGAGTCCTGACAGTGTTCTACACTATGTTTTATAGATAGGTTCCTAGGAGCCCTGACAGTGTTCTACACTATGTTTTATTGATAGGTTCCTAGGAGTCCTGACAGTGTTCTACACTATGTTTTATAGATGGGGTCCTAGGAGTCCTGACAGTGTTCTACACTATGTTTTATAGATGGGGTCCTAGGAGTCATGACAGTATTCTACACTATGTTTTATAGATAGGTTCCTAGGAGCCCTGACAGTATTCTACACTATGTTTTATAGATAGGTTCCTAGGAGCCCTGACAGTGTTCTACACTATGTTTTATAGATGGGGTCCTAGGAGTCCTGACAGTATTCTACTCTATGTTTTATAGATAGGTTCCTAGGAGTCCTGACAGTGTTCTACACTATGTTTTATAGATGGGGTCCTAGGAGTCCTGACAGTGTTCTACACTATGTTTTATAGATGGGGTCCTAGGAGTCCTGACAGTATTCTACTCTATGTTTTATAGATAGGTTCCTAGGAGCCCTGACAGTGTTATATACTATGTTTTATAGATAGGTTCCTAGGAGCCCTGACAGTGTCATACATTATGTTTTATAGATAGGTTCCTAGGAGCCCTGACAGTATTCTACACTATGTTTTATAGATAGGTTCCTAGGAGCCCTGACAGTGTTATATACTATGTTTTATAGATAGGTTTCTAGGAGCCCTGACAGTGTTCTACACTATGTTTTATAGATAGGTTCCTAGGAGTCCTGACAGTGTTATACACTATGTTTTATATATAAAATCATCAGAGTCCTGACAGTGTTATACACTATGTTCTACAAATAGAGCCCTAGGAGCCCCAATGGTGTTGTACACAATGTCTTATACACTGTCTACCAATAAGTATTAGGACACCCATACAAATGAAAATATCTGCGGTCGTGATGTACGTGACACCTTCCACCGTTAAACAGGAAGAATCATTGGCATTAGTCTCATGCAAGATGCCACGAAGTGCAGAGTCGTCCGTTTTCGAGAAAGGGGTAATTGTCGGGTACCACTATATGCAATAGTCTTATTGAAGTGTTCATGATGAGGGAACGTCATCAGATAATATTTAATTTCTATGTCACAAGAATTGATGGTACTGTACTATATACTACAGACATGAAATAGATGCACAATGATGAGCGAATCCTGCGCAGTCACGAGAAATTTCAGATATCAGTGACATCAGTTGTAAAGATAGACATCACAGCCTCATCCATATGTACTGTCTGACCATCCCAATGAAGCAGTATTTACAATCACACTGATAACAGGTTACTACTTGGTTTCTTGTCACACAACACAAGTCACTAGAGTCCTTTGAATGAATGTACACACAGTACACAGGTCATGTGTAACGTTAAACTTTGTTGCATTTGGTATTCCAGAATCTGCTCCAGTAAGGCTGTGACCTCTTCATTCTGTTGTACAGTGCAGGTCCTAGACGTGTTATACATTGTTGGGTCAGCCTATAGTTCGGTATGTATTCACTGAGCTGCCATCTCGATGTTCTCTCTAGTATCTGTATCTTTCCTATGGAATATGAAATGGATTACATTGTGAAGAACCTTGGACATCTGATCCCTGAGTCTGGCTGTTCTGTAGATCAGGTAGGAGGAATGGAGAAGTGGAAATAAGTTCAAGATAATATAATACCATTGAAGATAAAAACAGAAAATCTGGTAAAGAAAACCCAGAGTAAACAGGCCAATAAGGTATATAGTGTTATAAATGAAAGTGACGGATACAAACTTCATGGCTGAGTAATATGTCTCCAGATTGATGGATAAGTTACTGCTCATCCTCATCCTTGTTGTGTGATGATACAGAGAGGTGAAGAGGAGGACGGAGGAGATGGAACAGAAAAGTAATGGAGTGAAGGTTCCTATAATAATAGTGTATATAGAATTAATATAAATGCAATTTGTGGCAATGTTAGACTTGGTTGTGTTGTATGGTCCACCATTGGTGACCTTAAAAATAACCAACAAGGCCATCAAACTATACAAAGCAGATACAATTAGTGAGGCTGCAATGAGATGTACAGTCCTGTGTAATATCATCCTCCTCAGATACAGGAACAGTCTGGTGTGGAGGTTGGAGATCTTCAGACACAAGACAATGGAGAGCAGAGATGTCAACCAGATATTAGAATAGGTAAAGAAATAATAAACCGTGTCCAGAATAACCAGAGTTACTTGTGAAGAAGGGTTTCTCCGAGAGAATGGATCCACAAAGTAAAATAGAGTATCAGCACATTGAATGCAAAGCCTAGAAATCCCAAGAGAAGTTACAATGTGGTCAACAGGAGTCACTGATCTTCCTTTCCACCAGTCGGTGACATTGACCCCTATAATAAATGAATGGATCACCAGTCCGGCTATGAGAGACATCAGTGCCACAACCGTGAGAGCCAGATAATAGACAGTAGAGAACCCCTCTGTAGTATCCGCCATCTCTTCTACCTGTGAAGATTCTGATAACTTACCAACGCTGTTGAAGGTTTAGTGATAACATATTTGTCATTTATTCAAATGTGGAAATACAGAGAACATCACATAGACTCGGAGCAGAGCAGATCACGTAACATAGGAAGATCCTCTTACAGCAGGACAAAGCAAAGTAATATGTTCACCTGTTTAACTTCTTAAGGACACGGCCTCATTTTCTAACCTCACATGTGTCATGTTAGGGTGCGTTGACACGATGTAAATTGGGGCGTGATCTGGCATGTATACGGCGTGTCAGAGTTTGAGCACTCAAAAAGATCCCATTGATTTCAATGGGAGTTACAAGCGTATACGCCACGTTATTTTGTGCCCGTAATTTTGCCGCAAAATTGACAGTGGCCTATCTGATTACAAAGTGGAAGGTGAACGGTGAATGCCGGAATGTGCCTCGAATCGGCAGAAACTGGGAGATAGAGACTGACGAGTGCTGGCCAGAGAAACCGCACCCAACCGATGGCTCACATACACCAGGAGTGTCACCAGGCATACGGGAGTATTGTGTCCACCAATACCATCCGTAAGGAAGCGTCTGCTGGGCTATACCAACTATTGTGTATGAAGAAATGTTGTTTTTCTATCCTACCACAGGTGTCCATGTACATATTGGTAGACAGTATAGATAGGTTCTTCGGAGCCCTGAGCGTTCTACACTATGTCTTTTTCATGGTTATCTATGCCACTTTCCGGACTAAAGCCATGATAATAAGCCCCAAATAATTGTGTATATTACATTGTAACTGGATGACACCAGTTGGAGCACATTACAATACTTTCTTTATAAAGGATAATTCATAGAAAAATGCCTGACCATTCTGTGCTATTAATGGGGATAACGGGTTAGCCTAGTTGACTCTGGGGCTGTGACAAACTTTGCCAAATTTTCATTTGTCTCAGCTTTAGGTATTGAGCTTTTGCCCTTCGATACTCCTCTGTCTGTTACTGGGGCGGATTTTGCCCCACTGGCCAGGGTTACGGTGCAATATAAGACCTTCTCAATCTCTTTGCAAGTGGGTTCTGCCCATTCGGAGGTCATAAGCTTTTTTGTTATGGTCATTTGTCTTCTGATATTATTTTGGAGCTCCCTTGGTTGAACCTCCATAACCCTATTTCTGATTGGGGTAAAAGAGAGTTGGTAAAATGGGGAGATCAGTGCTCATCCCACTGTATTGCTCTGCACACCTTAGATTATGTCAGTGAGGAGAAGGTCTCAGCTACTAAAGGTTGGGAACCCCCCTCTAGTCTTAAAAGCCAAAAATATTGAAAACACCAGGCGAATACAAATGTTTTCCTGTTCTTCAAATGCCTGTTCTTGAGATCTAGAACACAAGGCTGAGAAAATTCTGAATCCTTCTAATACTGTTTTTTTCTGGTCAGGGTCCTGTGGCTCCTCATAAAAGAGGGGTACTGTAACGTCTACCCTGTTCTGTGAGCCCCCCTCTGCTCGCATGCTGTGGTGCAGGAGACGTGTTCTGCTTGATTCTTTGCTTACAGGTTTTTGTTGCTCTGTGTGATCACTACTGTATTATCGCTCTTATGTAATTGAATTTCCACCACACCCATCTCCTGCACTTTTTTCCCTCTCTCCATCAAATAGTTAATCTTAGCCTTGCCTGTATGAATGATAGCCTGTCTACCAATCTAGCCTGGGGCTAACCCTGGTCTTCCTATATATAGGTCATCAGTCCACACAGGTTTGCTGGCTATTATGACTCTGTCATGCGCCTTTGTCCTCGATAGCTTCATACTTGCTCTTTCTATTGTATTACTGACCTCTGACCTTTGGTTTCACTTGCCACTACTCTTTTGGATCATGATTTTGTACTGCTTTGTCTCTTTGGCTTTGACCCTTGGATTGCTGACTTCGCTTGTGTTGTGTTGTTTTGTTCTGTGTGACATTTATTTCTAGGAAGTGTTGTTCCGCCCAGTTGTCGTCTGTTGCCTAGTAAAGTTCAAGCAAGTAGGCAGGGACAAGGTCGAGTTTAGGGCTCACTGTCTGGCTTCCGCTTCTTCCATTGTTCCAGCACCAGCACTAGGGAATTGCACAATTAGCAGTTTACAGTACTAATTATTTTCTGATTATTTCCTTCCATCTTTACAAAACCATGTGGGTCTCTCTGAACACATTCCAGTCATCTGGTACATCTATATTACATATGTGTTTAATGCTTTCTAATCTTTATATCCAAACAATCCCTCAGTTTATGGCAAACCTAAAACATATGAACTAAATTGGTTATATCCTCTTTACATTTGAGACAACTTAAGTTCCTATACTTATTAAATCTCGCAATCTTTTGTATAGTATACTCTCCATCTATTCCACTTCCTTTCTCCCTTTTTTTGCCAAAATCAGTTGATAATCGTTATTTCCCTGATCTTGGAAATTGACGTGACGTCTCCCCGCCCTGTACCCGCCCACACTCTCCTAACCTGGCAGGGAGGGGGCCGCCAGGCAATTAGAATGAATGGAGGCTGCCGGCGCGCAGGGGGTTAAGGCTGTGTGTCGGCTGCTTCCATTCATTCCTATGGAACCGCAGCAGAGCCTTCACACTGAGTATACACTATATACTCAGTGTGAAGGCATTGTGGGAAATACTACCGATCCCGATCCCACCTAAAAAGATCGTGTTCGGAATTCCGATCGCGATCGTGAAATTTTCTCGATCGCCGATCGGAATCCGATTTTTTCCGAACACGATCGCTCAACCCTAGTTGTGAGCTTTTGCAAGCCCTTAAGCCTGTTGCGTGCATTGATTTGTGACTCTGTAATGTCTCATTTTATCTGTATATGTTGGCGCTATATACAAAGTTTCATAGTAGATGAGGTTGGATGAAGACGTCAGTCCATCAAGTCCAACTTATAATCCTACACTCCCTTACATTGTTGATCCAGAGGAAGGCAAAAAACAAACAAACATGTGGCTCATGCCAATTGCCCCATTTAAGGGGAAAAATTATTTTATTATTATCATCATAAATGCACCTACAGATCTAGAGAGCCACACCAGTATCCCTATGGTAGGCAAAGTTCTAAAAAAGCCAAGTCAAACCAGGAAAGTGTTGAATAGCCAAAACAAAAACAGAGAAATGTCCAAGCCGTAGTCAAACACTGAAGGTCACAGATATGGCCAAATCAGAAGCAAATGGACAATCGAGATGAACAAGCCAAATGTCAGTAACCAGAAGATCAACAATGTGAGGGAGAGGTAGAGGGAGGATATATAGAGGAACAGTCAAGCTGCTGAAACAAATGAGTACTATTGTTGAACCGATCTTGAGATTTCAGAATCATTTTTAAAATCCGATTTCCGATAATTTTCCATCCGAACCCAATCCCGATCCTAATGCAAGTCAATGGGATTTTTTAATGATCGAAAATCGGATTTTAAAAAAGATCCTACTCACTACACAGCGTGGAATCCAAAAATTGAAGTCCCCCCCCTATACAGAACCGCTGCCGCTCCCCGGAGCTTCCGGCCATGGTTCTCTGTCTTCTCCTCTGTCATTCACACGCCGGCAGAGCGCCGAGCAATCCCCCGCCTCCCTAGGCTAGTGTTACTGATGCTGGGAGAAGGCGGAGCTTGTTGTGGCTTGGGAGAGCGTGGGCAGGTACAGGGTGGGGAGACGTGAGTGATGCACTTACATCTCTTCTTCCTGTACCCGCCCACACTCTCCTAAGCCCCATCTACTCCCAGCTTCAGTAACACTAGCCTAGGGAGGTGGGGGCGTGTGCGGCGCTCTGCTGGCATCTGAATGGGAGAGAAGAGGACAGAGAATGACGGATCAGAGCTCTGGTGAGTGGTAGCAAATCTGTGCAGGTAAGTTACCTGCACAGTTGAGCGATCGGGATCAGAATTCCATTCCCGATCTTTTTTAGGCGGGATCGGAACCTGATCGCGATCGTGAAATTTACTCTATCGCTGATCGGGATCCGATCTTTTCTGATCCTGATCACTCAACCCTAATAACTGCACCAACGCCAAGTTTAAACCCACATCCAGCCAAGATTGGACATTGAAGAAGAACTCAGATTGGGTCTGCATCCTAACGTTCTGACAGGCTGGGGAGACCCAGACAGAGTTTGACTGGTGAACATGGCAATCTTAAAAGGATGGCTGCAATCAGGAACACAAAACACTAGGATACTGAGATGGTGATTGGTGTGATTGGTCAGTCAATCTGGACTAACCAATCATAGCAGTGTAAATCAAACTAAACTAAGCTAAATATACAGTATATACAGTAGAATAGTATAGTACATATATCAATCTCATCCAGACATCTGTAAAAGTGTAAACTCCCCTGTGCCATCATTTAAGCCACTGTTTCCTGTTCTTCATATAATGTTTAATAACTAAAAAATTGAAAAAAAAAAACCTTAAAAGAAAATAAAGTAGTTAATTGTTAAGTAGTAGTTGTTCCATAAATACATGAATATACATACTGTAAGCAAGGTAGCTTGGGTGCAGACCCAATCAGAGACAGGGACACAATCTCTGGTACAAACAGGTTTATTTGGAAAAAGAGCAAAAAGAAATAAACTATCACGGTGGGCACAAAGTAAGCAAAATAAAGTACAGTCTTAACTTCAGGTAAAACACCAAACAAAACCCTGCCCGTCTGAGCACTAACTAAATAGTAAGAACTAACTATACGTGTGGCTTACGACCATCCACATGAACAAAACAAAGTAGCACAGTACAGTCTCACCAGACTCTTAGTATTTCAGGACCCAGACTTCAGACCCAGGCGCCTCCTCTCACTCCCAGGATCTGCCCTGAAGTGCAAGCTCTGAAGCCTTTTATGGTGCAGTAATGAACCCAGGACCCACACCTGGGGCTGAGGCCTATTCAAGCCCTGCACTGGACCACACGTGTGTCAGAAACCTGAGGCTGAAATACCAGGACTGTGCCTGTGACACTTCTCACAATACACCCACGTCCATATAGTCTTGTGATCTTACTCTTTGTGCTGATTTCAGGAGCTGTTTTAGTTTTTTCCATAAAATTTTAAAAAAGTTTAAAAGCTAGTCTCAGGTGTCTGATTCTCCTACTTTTATTATATTCCTAAGACTAGATCATCAATAAATAAAAACTGGACAATCCCTTTAACTACGTGGCATTATTAATAAGGGAACACTCAGGGGCATTATTAACCACTTCCGGACTGCCCATAGACTATAAACGTCCGGATAGTGGTTGCCTAGTTCTGACAGGACGTACCGGTACGTCCAGTCAGAACACAGCAGCTGCATTGAGATCGTGCAGCTGCTGAAGCTAGGAGTGGCTGTAACTTCAGCAGGAGCTCCCAGAGTGATGGCAGGGAATGTTTATTCCCTTCCCTGCCTTCTCGTTTGCTGTGTATACAGCACTCAATGAGCGCTGTATACACGGCTATGGGCGGCGCCATGATGCGGCCGCCCTCTGACCCGTAGGTTACGTGATCCGCCAGAAGCAGCGTTTTGGAAGAGCTGCTGGGTCCTACAGGACACAAATCAGCTTTGTATACCATGTATACAGAGTGCAGGAGGCTGGATTCCTCCTGCAACTGGGGTTAAATGTACCAGCCTCAGTTATAGGGTTAATCAGCCTCCAATTAAAAAAAAAAAAAGTGATCAGATGTCCCCAAAGGTCTCTTATGACCTTATGGGGACACAATCTAAAAAAAAAAATAAAAAAAAATAAATAAAAGAAAAAATAAATAAATAATAATAATAATAAAGTTTTTTTTTTTAAAAAAATGTAAATAAAATAATAAAATAATAATACACTAATAAAACACCGTTATTAAAGGTTATAGCCCCACCCCTGACGACACTATACAAAATATAAATTACCGTAACGGAGAGGAAAAACTATTTTATAAAGTTTTTCAGTGACACTTTGTGTTATTAAATAAAAATAAATAAATAAATAAATTGAAAGCCAGACACAATTTCCCTCCTATTCTGTTTATATTTTACCGGATATAAAAAAAAAATTAAAACACATTCGAAAATAAAAACAACATAAAAATAAAGCCCTATGTGTCCCCGAAAATAGATGCAAAAAATAGTTGAATGAGATGTATGAGAAAAATGTTACAGCCCTCAAAACCGCACATACAAAATAAACCTAAAAGGTTTCTGGGCCTGGACCACAAATTGGCCCGGTACTGAAGTGGTTAAATGAGGGGCACTATTATTTTAAGAAGGCAGTTATTATTACTTGAGGGGAAACATAGTGTCACGTTCGTGTCTATGCCCAAGAGGCGTAACTAGGAATGGTAGGGCCCCATGGTGAACTTTTGACATGCCCCCCCATTCCAGCGCGCTCTATTATGCCCCATAGTGGCCTCTGCGCACAGTATTATGCCCCATAGTGGCCCCTGCACACAGTATTATACCCCATAGTGGCCCCTACACACAGTATTATGCCCCATAGTGGCCCCTGCACACAGTATTATGTCCCATAGTGGCCTCTGCGCACAGTATTATGCCCCATAGTGGCCCCTGCACACAGTATTATACCCCATAGTGCCCCCTGCACACAGTATTATGCCCCATAATGGCCCCTGCACACAGTATTATACCCCATAGTGGCCCGTGCACACAGTATTATGTCCCTCAGTGTCCCCTGCACACAGTATTATACCCCATAGTGTCCCCTGCACACAGTATTATACCCCATAGTGTCCCCTGCACACAGTATTATGTCCCATAGTGACCCCTGCACACAGTATTATCCCCCATAGTGGTCCCCGCACACAGTATTATCCCCATAGTGTCCCCTGCACACAGTATTATCCCCATAGTGTCCCCTTCACACAGTATTATCCCCATAGTGGCCCCTGCACACAGTATTATCCCCCATAGTGGCCCCTGAACACAGTATTATACCCCATAGTGGCCCCTGCACACAGTATTATCCCACATAGTGGCCCCTGCACACAGTATTATGCCACATAGTGGCCCCTGCACGCAGTATTATACCCCATAGTGGCTCCTGCACACAGTATTATCCCCCATAGTGGCCCCTGCACACAGTATTATGCCCCATAGTGACCCCTGCACACAGTATTATGTCCCATAGTGGCCCCTGTACACAGTATTATGTCCCATAGTGGCCCCTGCACACAGTATTATACCCCATAGTGGCCCTGCACACAGTAATATACCCCATAGTGGCCCCTGTACACAGTATTATGTCCCTTAGTGGCCCTCTGCACACAGTATTATGTCCCATAGTGGCCCCTGCACACAGTATTATCCCCATAGTGTCCCCTGCACACAGTATTATCCCCATAGTGGCCCCTGCACACAGTATTATCCCCCATAGTGGCCCCTGAACACAGTATTATACCCCATAGTGGCCCCTGCACACAGTATTATCCCACATAGTGGCCCCTGCACACAGTATTATACCACATAGTGGCCCCTGCACGCAGTATTATACCCCATAGTGGCTCCTGCACACAGTATTATCCCCCATAGTGGCCCCTGCACACAGTATTATGCCCCATAGTGACCCCTGCACACAGTATTATGTCCCATAGTGGCCCCTGTACACAGTATTATGTCCCATAGTGGCCCATGCAGACAGTATTATACCCCATAGTGGCCCTGCACACAGTAATATACCCCATAGTGGCCCCTGTACACAGTATTATGTCCCTTAGTGGCCCTCTGCACACAGTATTATGTCCCATAGTGGCCCCTGCACACAGTATTATGCCCCATAGTGGCCCCTGCACACAGTATTATGCCCCATAGTGGCCCCTGCACACAGTATTATCCCCCATAGTAGCCCCTGCACACAGTATTATACACCATAGGGGTGGATAGAGCATGGACAAATATGTTAGGCTGAAAAGGCATCAAGAAGGCTTTACGTCAGACATTGTGATCGGCCTGTCTGAAAAGATGCATCTTTAGTTTGCGTTTGAAACTGTAGAAATTGGGAGTTAATCTGATTGTCCGGGGTAGAGCATTCCAGAGAAGTGGTGCAGCTCGGGAGAAGTCTTGTATACGAGCGTGGGAGGTTCTGATAATAGAGGATGTAATTGTTAGGTCATTGAGTGAGCGGAGAGCACGGGTTGGGCGGTAGACAGAGATGAGGGAGGAGATGTAGGGAGGTGCGGCATTATGGAGAGCCTTGTGGATGAGGGTGATAACTTTATATTTTATTCTATACTGAATGGGCAGCCAATGTAGTGACTGTCACAGACCGGAGGCATCGCTGTAGCGTCTAGCCTGATAGATGAGCCTGGCCGCTGCATTCAGAATAGATTGTAGAGGGGAGAGTTTAGTGAGGGGAAGACCGATTAGTAAGGAGTTACAGTAGTCAAGGCGAGAATGAATCAGAGAGACAATAAGTGTCTTTAGTGTATCTCTGGTAAGGAAAGGGTGTATTCTGGAGATGTTTTTGAGGTGGAGGTGACATGAACGTGCGAGTGATTCAATATGAGGGGTGAAGGAAAGGTCTGCGTCAAACATGATCCCGAGGCAGCGGGCCTGCTGCCTAGGAGTTATAGTAAGGCCTGAGACTGCAATGGATATATCAGGGACAGATCTGTTAGATGGTGGAAACAGTAGTACTTCAGTCTTAGAGAGATTTAGTTTCAGATAGAGCGAGGACATGATATTAGAGACAGCAGAGAGACAGTCACTGGTGTTCTGTATGAGTGCAGGGGTGATGTCACGGGAAGATGTGTATAATTGGGTGTCATCAGCATAAAGATGGTACCTGAAGCCAAATCTGGTGATGGTTTGTCCAATGGGGGCTGTGTAGAGAGAAAAGAGCAGGGGGCCGAGGACCGAGCCCTGAGGAACCTCAACAGCAAGGGGAAGAGGGGAGGAAACAGAGCCCGCAAATGATACACTAAAAGTGCGGTCTGAGAGATAAGAGGAGAACCAGGAGAGCGCAGTGTCATTGAGGCCGACTGAGCGGAGCATAGTGAGGAGAAGTTGATGGTCAACTGTGTCAAAAGCTGCAGAGAGGTCCAGAAGAATAAGAAGAGAGAAATCTAGATATATTCCATATTATATTGTAAAATATTAGAAACATTATGAACATGACCATAAGTATGACTATTTACAAATGCAATAAATATAAAGAAAAAGCTACTTAACCATTCTTACATAAGGTAATAGGGAGGGAGAGGGTGAGGCTGTGTCCCACAGTCAGGAGGACTAAGAAGTGGGGTGGAGGGGGGGACACAAGGGAGGAACGTTAGAGCACAAACAATAATTATCGCATGCAGTGGCGTATCAAGTGTCTTTTGGACCCGGGTGCAAACTTTTGTCCAGGGCACTCCTCCCCAGCGCCCCTTTCCCTCAACCCAGCTCCCCATCTCCCCCCAGGACCCCCACAGCGGTAGCCCAAACACAGTATTATATACCCACCAGTGGCCACTCTTCCACAGTATTACATGCCCATCAGTGTCGTCGTCCCCTAGTACGTATAGCGGTCGGGGAACCATGTTTCCCCAATCGCTGTCATAGTTGTACGGGGCCCCGGTCATCTCCAGCTGGCCGTGAGCCCCGAACCTTGCCGGGCCCGGATTCGGTCTCACGCCCTGTGAACATGATTATTACGCGCCTGATCGCATGGGGTAAAGATCCAGTGGTGTGAGTGGCCCTCTTATAGTAAGATAAAGAGCTAAAACCTAACTTTTATTAAATATCTCACTAAAAATAGCTAAATCAAAAGTCTAGGCCCATGTGTTACACCTCCACCTGTCCTGTCCTAAACACATAAAGCAATGGCAATGGTCATCTATGCGGACACTGACTACTATATAAGTCATATAAGTTATTTGGCTATCATACCCCTGGTGATTTAATCATTGAAACACGTAGAATATTAACTTAGGATCTATCACTGCCACATTGGAGACCTCCTGTTATACAAACTCTCTCTTTCCCACCGTCATCTATGGTGATCCATCCTGTACTCGGTGCCCGATTTGCAGGATACCAGTACCAGCATAATAGATATTGCTATTTTATCAGTGAATTCTTTATAGTAAGACAACCAGTTAGGACAAGTGAGGAGTAAGGTTGAGCCGATCTTGACTTTTCAGGATCGATTTTAAAATCCGATTTCCGATCATTTTTCATTCGAACCCGATCTCGATCCCAATTCCGATCCCAATGCAAGTCAATGAGATTTTTTTTATTAATTGGAGATCGGATTTTAAAAGCAATCCTATTCACTATACAGCATGGAATCTAACAATTGAACGCTTTAATTGTTAGAATCCACGCTGTGTAGTGTTTTTTTTTTTTTTTTAATCATTAAGTAGCCAGAGGATTTTTTTTTTTAATTCACTAGCTACTTAGTCCCCCCTGGTGTCCACTTACCTTCAGAGATGGCTGCTCCGGTGCCCGGTGTTCTTCTTCGCCTCGTTGCCGCTCCATGCTGCTCTTCTCACCTCGCTGCCGCCTGCCTCCCAGGTTAGGAGAGTGTGGGAGGGTTAGGAGAGTGTGGGCGGGTACTGGGAGGGGAGACGTCACGTCTCCTTGCCCTGTACCCGCCCACACTTTCCTAAGCCACAAGCCCCGCCTTCCTAGCTCTTTAAACCCTAACCTGGGAGGCGGCGGCAGCGAGGCGAGAAGAGCAGCATGGAGCGGCAGCGAGGCAAAGAAGAAGGAGAACACTGGGCACCGGAGCAGCCATCTCTGGAGGTAAGTAGCTACTATAGATGTTAGTTTAGTCTCCCATTAGAATGAATGGAGGCAGCCGGCGTGCAGGGGGTTAAGGCTGTGTGCCGGCTGCTTCCATTCATTCCTATGGAACCGTAGCAGAGCCTTCACACTGAGTATACGGTCCGCTCATTCACTCAGTGTGAAGGCTAAGCAAAGCATTGTGGGAAATAGTACCGATCTCAATCCCACCTAAAAAGATCGTGTTCAGAATTCCAATCGCGATCGTGAAATTTTCTCGATCGCCGATCGGAATCCGATCTTTTCTGAACACGATCGCTCAACCCTAGTGAGGAGATATTTCTCCCTCTGTTATGTCCCATCCTGCTAGTTCCTCCTCTCTACAAAATTGTTGAATTTTAGACAGCCACATGTCGACTGGGGGGAGCTACGAATCCCTACACTTAATTAGGAGCAACTTCTAGCTGTGAGGAGGTCATTAGCAGAGGGGGTATAACTGGTTGGGGAAGCCGCAGACAGATGAGTTCAGCCAACAAATTAATATTGGTGAGGCAGATGTTACTGATATGAGATTATCTCTCATTTGAGAGGGAATGTTTATGAGGGGCACGACCACCAAATGTGGTTATATGGCAAACTACTGACTGTATCTCCAACATAGGTTAGAGGAGAGTGAATTATGTAAATGGAAGAAAACTGGAGTCCTAGACCAATGAGAGTCCATCTAAAGGAGGGAAAGATGGCAGAAGGGTAAAGTTGTCGAGCCAAGTAGCGTCAGTGGGCTTCACTGCTGTGTAAGAGGTAACTATTACATGTGGCAGAGAAGTTATAATGCTGAAGGTAAGTGAGAGGGTCATCTGACATTCGTAAGGTCAAATAGAGATGTCAACGGAGCCACTTTATCTACTGCTGATCAGAGCCTCATGCAAGACACTTACCTACAATAAAATAAGTAAAATATATAACGTATAGTTTGTGTCATCGACCATTAAATGGAATGGAGGCCAGTAGGTGTAAAAGGGGCATTCCCATCTTAGCCAAAAATAACCAAGATGAGAATAATGGGCTCATTCCCACATCCACCAGGTCTGATCATTTGTAAACAGCTGAACATGACCATTTCTATAACACCAGTATAGAGGGAAATGGGAGTTACAGCAAACGGAGAAGCTCAATGTACTCTGCTCTTTCCGTAACTCCGGAACTTATGGACACAGCATAGCTCACTCTGCTGCTCTACTGCCATAACTCGTAATTACCTCTTTGGGAGTTACAGAAATAAAGTAGAACACACATAGCCCCATTTTCTTAAGAGAGCCAGACTGCAATACCAGTACTAACTCCACCATTCACAGTAAGTTCAGACAGGGTTTTTTGGTCAGGATTTTGAGGCCGTATCCGCCTCAAAATCCTGACCAAAAAGACAGCTCCCATTGAAATCAATGGGAGCCGGTCAGGTGTTTTTTTCGGGAGCTTGCAATGCAAGTGAAATGCTCATTCTTAAGGCCATTTTGCCTTGCAATTCGGCCTGAAGATACACCCACCTCCGGACTAGGCCCATTCAGTGGGTCTATTCCGGAGCGGAGTGCGCGGCTGGATGCCAGTGCAGTGCACCAGCTTTCAGTCGTGGCTACCCGTCTTTTGGACCGGAAACTGAGGCAGCCTCCGCTTCAGGTTCCGATCCAAAAAAAAACATCTGAACTTACCCTAAGTCTGGCAATAGACACACAGAGAAATGCAGTTTTCGAGTGAGACAATATCCTCTACATTCTTCTTCCTTGACCTACACAAATCACGTATTGATGTCCTAATCTCAGGACAGGTCAGCAAATAAAAGTCCTGGACAAAACCTTAAAATAACTAGATATGACATTCATTTACTTTATTGAGCTACTACTTCTAGTTCTCTCTAGTCTCTGTATCCATCTTATAGAATAGGACATTGATCATATAGTTAAGAACCTTGGACATCTGATCCCTGAGTTTGGCCGTTGTGTAGATCAGGTAGGAGGAATGGAGAAGTGGGAGAAAGTCCAAAATAATAAAAAGCAATGAATTGCGTACACAGTAAAAATAGAAATATAACATAATAGCAATAAATCCAAAGAAGTATGTATTGATACATATGAAAGTGAAGGACACAAATCTCATGGCTGAGTAATATGTCTCCAGATTGATGGATAAGTTACTGCTCATCTTCATCCTTGTTGTGTGATGGTACAGAGAGGTGAAGAGGAGGACGGACGAGATGGAACAGAAAAACAGTGGGAAGGAGGCTCCAATAGAAAAATTGTATAGAAAGTTATTAGAAATACAATTGGTAGATAGATTAGTTGTGGTTGTATTTAATGTTCCAATATTGGTAATCTGACTGATAACAATCACTAACTGCATGGAAGAATTAAAAGCAGAGAGAAGTAGTGAGGCTGCAATGAAATAACCAGTCCTGTGTAATATCATCCTCCTCAGATACAGGAACAGTCTGGTGTGGAGGTTGGAGATCTTCAGACACAAGACAATGGAGAGCAGAGTTGATAGCCAGATATTAGCATAGGTAAAGAAAGCGTAAACCAGACTTGTAATCAGCTGAGATACACGTACAGAAAGATCTTCTAGGAAGAGACTTGCCATAAATATGTGTACTGTATCAGCACTCTGAGCGCACATCCTCGAAATTCCAAGAAAAGTTACAATGTGATCAACAGGACTCACTGATCTTCCTTTCCACCAGTCAGTGACATTGACCCCTATAATAAATGAATTTATCACAAGCCCAGCTATGAGAGACATCAGTACTGGGAGATGAAAACCAAGATTTAGGACAATAATATCCCCCTCTGTAGTATCAGCCATCTCTCCTGTGCTGTGAGGTTTCTGAGAACGGCAAGACTTTACTGAAAATTAAATAAACAAAAAAAAAAAATCTTTATTCAAATATTTACTTTGGAAATACAGACTACATCACCCGTCTACAAATCCAGCAGATCACGTAACATAGCGAGCTCATTTTACCGTTGGCACTGTCATAAAGGAAAAATACAAATATGTTCACCAGGTGAATTTCACTGTAAATGAATGAATTTACTTTTTCTGTACTGATCCTGTATTATACTCCAGAGCTGCACTAATTATTCTGCTGGTACAGTCACTGTGTACATACATTACATTACTTATCCTGTATTATACTCCAGAGCTGCACTCACTATTCTGCTGGTACAGTCACTGTGTACATACATTACATTACTTATCCAGTACTATACTCCAGAGCTGCGCTCACTATTCTGCTGGTATAGTCACTGTGTACATACATTACATTACTTATCCTGTACTGATCCTGAGTTACATCCTGTATTATACTCCAGAGCTGCACTCACTATTCTGCTGGTGCAGTCACTGTGTACGTACATTACATTACTTATTCTGTACTGATCCTGAGTTACATCCTGTATTATACTCCAGAGCTGTGCTCACTATTCTGCTGGTATAGTCACTGTGTACATACATTACATTATTTATCCTGCACTGATCCTGAGTTACATCCTGTATTGTACTTCAGAGCTGCGCTCACTATTCTGCTGGTGCAGTCACTGTGCACATACATTATATTACTCATCCTGTATTATACTCCAGAGCTACGCTCACTATTCTGCTGGTACAGTCAATGTGTACATAGATTACATTACTTATCCTGTACTGATCCTGAGTTACATCCTGTATTAGACTCCAGAGCTGCACTCACTATTCTGTTGGTACAGTCACTGTGTACATACATTACATTACTTATCCTGTATTATACTCCAGAGCTGCGCTCACTATTCTGCTGGTATAGTCACTGTGTACATACATTACATTACTTATCCTGTACTGATCCTGAGTTACATCCTGTATTATACTCCAGAGCTGCACTCACTATTCTGCTGGTACAGTCACTGTGTACATACATTACATTACTTATCCTGTACTGATCCTTAGTTATATCCTGTATTATACTCCAGAGCTGCACTCACTATTCTGCTGGTGCAGTCACTGTGTACGTACATTACATTACTTATTCTGTACTGATCCTGAGTTACATCCTGTATTATACTCCAGAGCTGCACTCACTATTCTGCTGGTATAGTCACTGTGTACATACATTACATTATTTATCCTGCACTGATCCTGAGTTACATCCTGTATTGTACTTCAGAGCTGCGCTCACTATTCTGCTGGTGCAGTCACTGTGTACATACATTATATTACTCATCCTGTATTATACTCCAGAGCTACGCTCACTATTCTGCTGGTACAGTCAATGTGTACATAGATTACATTACTTATCCTGTACTGATCCTGAGTTACATCCTGTATTAGACTCCAGAGCTGCACTCACTATTCTGTTGGTACAGTCACTGTGTACATACATTACATTACTTATCCTGTATTATACTCCAGAGCTGCGCTCACTATTCTGCTGGTATAGTCACTGTGTACATACATTACATTACTTATCCTGTACTGATCCTGAGTTACATCCTGTATTATACTCCAGAGCTGCACTCACTATTCTGCTGGTACAGTCACTGTGTACATACATTACATTACTTATCCTGTACTGATCCTTAGTTATATCCTGTATTATACTCCAGAGCTGCACTCACTATTCTGCTGGTGCAGTCACTGTGTACGTACATTACATTACTTATTCTGTACTGATCCTGAGTTACATCCTGTATTATACTCCAGAGCTGCACTCACTATTCTGCTGGTATAGTCACTGTGTACATACATTACATTATTTATCCTGCACTGATCCTGAGTTACATCCTGTATTGTACTTCAGAGCTGCGCTCACTATTCTGCTGGTACAGTCAATGTGTACATAGATTACATTACTTATCCTGTACTGATCCTGAGTTATATCCTGTATTATACTCCAGAGCTGCACTCACTATTCTGTTGGTACAGTCACTGTGTACATACATTACATTACTTATCCTGTATTATACTCCAGAGCTGCGCTCACTATTCTGCTGGTATAGTCACTGTGTACATACATTACATTACTTATCCTGTACTGATCCTGAGTTACATTCTATATTATACTCCAGAGCTGCACTCACTATTCTGCTGGTACAGTCACTGTGTACATATATTATATTACTTATCCTGTATTATATTCCAGAGCTGTGCTCACTATTCTGTTGGTACAGTCACTGTGTACATACATTACATTACTTATCCTGTACTGATCCTGAGTTACATCCTGTATTATACTCCAGAGCTTCACTCATTATTCTGCTGGTACAGTCACTGTGTACATACATTACATTACTTATCCTGTATTATACTCCAGAGCTGTGCTCACTATTCTGCTGGTACAGTCACTGTGTACATACATTACATTACTTACCCTGTACTGATTCTGAGTTACATCCTGTATTGTACTTCAGAGCTGTGCTCACTATTCTGCTGGTACAGTCACTGTGTACATACATTACATTACTTATCCTGTGCTGATCCTTAGTTACATCCTGTATTATACTCCAGAGCTGCGCTCACTATTCTGCTGGTATAGTCACTGTGTACATACATTACATTACTTATCCTGTACTGATCCTGAGTTACATTCTATATTATACTCCAGAGCTGCACTCACTATTCTGCTGGTACAGTCACTGTGTACATATATTATATTACTTATCCTGTATTATATTCCAGAGCTGTGCTCACTATTCTGTTGGTACAGTCACTGTGTACATACATTACATTACTTATCCTGTACTGATCCTGAGTTACATCCTGTATTATACTCCAGAGCTTCACTCATTATTCTGCTGGTACAGTCACTGTGTACATACATTACATTACTTATCCTGTATTATACTCCAGAGCTGTGCTCACTATTCTGCTGGTACAGTCACTGTGTACATACATTACATTACTTACCCTGTACTGATTCTGAGTTACATCCTGTATTGTACTTCAGAGCTGTGCTCACTATTCTGCTGGTACAGTCACTGTGTACATACATTACATTACTTATCCTGTGCTGATCCTTAGTTACATCCTGTATTATACTCCAGAGCTGCACTCACTATTCTGCTGGTACAGTCACTGTGTACATCCATTACATTACTTATCCTGTACTGATCCTGAGTTATATCCTGTATTATACTCCAGAGCTGCACTCATGATTCTGTGCGTACAGTCACTATGTACATACATTACAGTACTTATCCTGTACTGATCCTGAGATACATACTGTATTATACTCCAGAGCTGCACTCATTATTCTGCTGATACAGTCACTGTGTACATACATTACATTATTTATCCTGTACTGATCTTGAGTTACATCCTGTATTATACTCCAGAGCTGCACTCACTATTCTGCTGGTACAGTCACTGTGTACATACATTACATTACTTATCCTGTAATATACTCCAGAGCTGTGCTCACTATTCTGCTGGTATAGTCACTGTGTACATACATTACATTACTTATCCTGTACTGATCCTGAGTAATATCATATATTATACTCCAGATCTGCGCTCACTATTCTGCTGGTATAGTCACTGTGTACATACATTACATTACTTATCCTGTACTGATCCTGAGTTACATCCTGTATTATACTCCAGAGCTGCACTCACTATTCTGCTGGTACAGTCACTGTGTACATACATTACATTACTTATCCTGTATTATACTCCAGAGCTGTGCTCACTATTCTGCTGGTACAGTCACTGTGTACATACATTACATTATTTATCCTGTATTATACTCCAGAGCTGCGCTCACTATTCTGCTAGTACAATCACTGTGTACATACATTACATTACTTATCCTGTACTGATTCTGAGTTATATCCTGTATTATACTCCAGAGCTGCACTCATTATTCTGCTGGTGCAGTCACTGTGTACATACATTACATTACTTATCCTTTATTATACTCCAGAGCTGCGCTCACTATTCTGCTGGTGCAGTCACTGTGTACATATATTACATTACTTATCCTGTACTGATCCTGAGTTACATCCTGTATTATACTCCAGAGCTGCGCTCACTATTCTGCTGGTACAGTCACTGTGTACATACATTACATTACTTATCCTGTATCATACTCCAGAGCTGCGCTCACTATTCTGCTGGTGCAGTCACTGTGTACATACATTACATTACTTATCCTGTACTGATCCTGAGTTACATCCTGTATTATACTCCAGAGCGGCGCTCACTATTCTGCTGGTGCAGTCACGGTGTTTCTACAGTGTTGGTTAAAAGTATTGGCCCCCCTGCAATTCTGTCAGATAATACTCAGTTTCTTCCAGATAATGATTGCAAGCACAAACACTTTGGTATTAAAATCTTCATTTATTTTGCTTGCAATGAAAAAACATAAAAGAGAATTTAAAAAAAGTCAAATCATTGATCATTTTACACAAAACTCTAAAACTGGTGCGGACAGAAGTATTGGCGCCCTCAGCCTAATACTTGGTAGCACAACCTTTAGACACAATAACTGCGCACAACCGCTTCCTCTAACCAGCAATGAGTTTCTTACAAGGCTCTGCTGGAATCTTAGACCATTCTTCTTTGGCAAACTGCTCCAGGTCCCCCCTGAGATGTGAAGGGGGCCTTCTCCAAACTGCCACCAAGAGATCTCTCCCCCTCCCCCACAGGTGTTCTATGGGATTCAGGGCTGGACTCATTGCTGCCACTTTACACGTCTCCAGGGCTTTCTCTCACCACCATTTTCTAGTGCTGACCTGAAGTGTGTTTTGGGTCCTTGTCCTGCTGGAAGACCCCTGACCTCTGAGGGAGACCCAGCTTTCTCACACTGGGCCCTACATGATGCTGCACAATGTGTTGGTCGTCTTCAGACTTCATAATGCCATGCACACGGTCAAGCAGTCCAGTGCCAGAGGCAGCAAAGTAACCCCAAAACATCAGGGACCTCCGCCATGTCTGACTGTAGGGACCGTGTTCTTTTCTTTGAAGGCCTCTTTTTTTTCCTGTAAACTCTATGTTGATGCCTTTTCCTACTTTTGTCTCCTCTGACCAGAGAACATTCTTCCAAAATGTTTTTGTTTCTCTCAGGTAAGTTTTGGCAAACTCCAGCATGGCTTTTTTATGTGTCTGGGTAATAGTGGGGTCTTCCTGGGTCTCCTACCATACAGTCCCTTTTCATTCAGACGCCGACGGATAGTACGGGGTGACACTGTTGTACCCTCGGACAGGTCTCCAGTTTTTTCTCTCAAACCATTTTCTAGTGCTGACCTGAATGTTCCTGTGTCTACCGTGCGCAGTGTCATCAAGAAGTGTAAAGCCCATGGCACTGTCGCTAACCTCCCTAGATGTGGATGGAAAAGAAAAATTGATGAGAGATTTCAACACAAGATTGTGCGGATGGCGGATAAAGAACCTCGACTAACATCCAAACAAGTTCATGCTGCCCTGCAGTCCGAGGGTACAACAGTGTCACCCCGTACTATCCGTCAGCGCCTTTTCTGTCCTTACCTTTCCCTACCCTTTTCCTTTCTGGAGGGAGGCTCAGTGGCTCTCGACAACCCCACTTTCCCCTCTGAATGCTTACCCAATGAAGATGAATTCTGACAGAGGATTTGGTAATGGTTTTAACCAAGCACCAGAAAACAGTTGACTTTCCTTTCCTTGGTTGGGGAGAGATTTTGATACCCTGACTTTCCTCGGTACCCCTCTCCACTTGACCACCGCCCCTCCCCAGAACTTTCATACTAGGAAGAAGAAGATAAGCAAGCATCTTCCTCTGTCTGAATCCTCCTCCTCTATTCTATCATGGCATTGTCAGCTGCTGCCTTAGCATCGGGATCAAACTGGGTAGGGTTGGGAACAGCTGGAACAGGCATAACTCCTTCTCTCTGTAACCCCCATATCCTGGCTTGGGCAATCCTAGAGCACTAGTGGGCTCTGAAAATCAGCCAACAGGACCCTCTTATCAAGAAGTTTCCTTGGCAGACTCCTGATCTCCCATGCTCCCAGACCCCACCAATGAACTACCTTCAGAACTGGGGTAACATAAGCCGGAAAATGCCCATGTGGTGTGCGAAGATCCTTCACTTGCCCTCTTATATCTTATTCCTGGAAGAAAGGCTGAAACCATACCCTACAGGAGAAAACAAACCGAGGAGCCCTTTCTTGCCAGAGTTTTGCAATGTTGGTCTTACGAAAGGTATTCACTAAGAACACTCGGTTGACCACATACAACCCCTTTGTCTCCTCATATGGTAAGAAATCCCCTCTTGACTAGGTTCAGTCTATTCCCCCATAACAGCTGTAGATCTGAGTCCAAAGAAGCTCCAGCAAGATGCACACACTTCCCGCATATATCAGCAAAGGGAGAAGGTAAGTTTTGATCAGGTTTACCCAATCTCTTAGGGTCAAAGACCAACCCATCCATTGGTCTACCTTCTGAGCAGTGATCTTAAACCTGCTATCCCAGGATCTCCCCATCCCAGCCAGAGACTCTCACACTTATCCAAGTAGATCTTGTACCCAGATGCCTCTGAGTAAATATCAACCTCAGACATAACCCACTTTGCCTCCTTCTGTGAGGACATAAAGATAGTGACATCATCAGCATACACCACCACTCTCAGGGCTGCCTCTAGCATTACCTGCTTCATCCCGATCCCTGTCAATGGTCCCTGACCAACCCTACTAAGGAAAGGGTCAATTGTAAACACTTGTAACAGTGGGCTCAAAGGACAAACCTGGTGAAGGCCAGACTCAACTTCAAAAGCGCGACCAACCCAACCACTCACAAGTGGGAAACTCTCTGCCCCTGCATACAAGGTTATAAGCCAATCAACACCCCCCCCCTCCCCCTGCAGCCATATCTCAACAGGACAGACCAAATATATTTACGGATAACACGATCAAATGCTTTTTCCTGATCCAAGGACAGCAAGTACCCCTTCCAGTGACCTGCACTGCCCTGCTCCACGTCCTCCTGGTCACCAAGCGCAGCAATAATTGTACTGCAGCTTGGAAAAGAGCAGTGCTGAGCCACCAAAAGGAACTGGGGTGTGAACTTCACCAGAACAGCACCTTTGCCAGAACGTCTCTGTCTATATTGAGTAGTGTTATGGGTTGCCAATTCTCAATATAAAACGGTCCTTACTCTTTGACAGGATGATCAGAGCAGACCTCCTCATTGACCTCAGCCGAGTGCCCGAGGAAAGACACTCATTGAATAACTCAGTCAAGAGGGGAACCAAGATGTCCTTAAAGGTCTTTTAGAAAACCGATGTCAAGCCATCCAGAGTTGGCAATTTTTGAAGCTGAAGCCCATCAATGGCCAGTCTGATTTCCTCTTTCCTGATCATCTCTGCCAAAATGATGAAGACAGGGGTAATCCCCCCCCCCATCCCGGTTCAGGGAAGGTTTCATCCAGGAAAGCCAACATTACATCTGGATCTAGATCCCTCTTCCCCAAGAAGTGTGAGTAGAAAGACCTGATGACCTTCGAGGAGTCCCGATCTAGACCTTTTCATGGATCCTGTACTATCAAAAAGCCCTATAAAAACCTTACTACTCACTGACATTTTACACTTTCTGTAAGGGTCGGGCGAGCAGTACTTCCCATAATTCCTCTCAAAAACCAAAGATGCATGCCTATCATACCGACACCTCTTTAGCAAAGATTTCAAGCTGGAGATATCCTCACAGCTACCTCCATGTGAGAAAAGATTAGGGTTGAGCAATCGGGATGGGGAAACATCGGATCCCAATCAGCGATCGAGCAAATTTCACGATCACAAATTTTCAGCTGGAAAATTATCTAAAATCGGATTTTAAAAACGATCCTGAAATCTCAAGATTGGCTCAACCCTAGAAAATATTCTTCCTCAGACCTTGATACAGGGAATACCTGTTCAGACTCCTAAGACTTGAGAGCTGGTGGAAGAACGTCGCCACTAGGGTTGAGCAATCATGTTCGGAAAAGATTGGATTCAGATCGGCAATCGAGACAATTTCACGATCACCATCGCAATTCCGAACACGATCTTTTCAGGTGGGATCGAGATTGGTGATTATTTCCCACAATGCTTTGCTACTGACCAAGCATTGTGGGTAAAGCTTGTTAGCCTTCACACTGAATATACGCTCCACTCATTCTGAGCGGAGTGTATGCTCAGTGTGAAGACTCCGCTGCGGTTCCATAGGAATGAATGGAAGCAGCCGGCACACATTCATTCTAATGGGAGACTAGCTAACATCTCTAGTAGTTACTTACCTGAAGAGATGGCTGGTCCGGTGCCAGGTGTTCTCCTTCTTCTTCGCCTCGCTGCCCCCGCCTCCCAGGTTAGTATTAAAGAGCTAGGAAGAAGGTGGGGCTTGTGGCATAGGAGAGTGTGGGCGGGTACAGGGCGGGGAGACGTGACGTCTCCCGTCCCAGTAACCGCCCACACTCTCCTAAACCACCCACACTCTCCTAACCTGTTGAGGCAGGGGGCAGCGAGGCGAAGAAGAATGAGAACACCGGGCACTGGAGCAGCCATCTATGCAGGTAAGTGGACACCAGGGGGGACTAAGTAGCCAGAGGATTAAAAAGAAATCCTCTGGCTACTTAGTGATTTAAAAAAATCACTATACAGTGTGGATTCTAACAATTAAAACGTTCAATTGTTAGATTCCATGCTGTATAGTGAATAGGATTGTTTTTAAAATCCGATCTCTGATTAGTAAAAAAATCCCATTGACTTGCATTGAGATCGGAATTGGGATCGAGATCGGGTTCGAATGAAAAATGATCAGAAATCGGATTTTAAAATCGATCCTGAAAAGTCAAGATCGGCTCAACCCTACTCGCCACCCTTTTCTTGAACATTTCTCACCATGACACTATGTATCTATCACATCACCTATACAAGGAATGGTCCAAAAAACTTCTCAAAAATTCTCAAATCCCTTTATTGAGAATAAAACAGAAAATGTTAAAAAATCTTAATAAGCAAAAGGAAAACTTCAACATCATTTCTACATACTAGCATAGATATGTATATAGTTGTATGTCCCACTACTGGTGACTTTAAAAATAGAGACAACAAGGGTATCAAACAATTCAAAGCAGATACAATGAGTGATACTATTATGAAATGAACAGTCCTGTGTAATGTCTCAGACAAACATTATCATCAATAAGTCGCATAGGACATACAATGTAGCCAATATAGCAGTAGATAAGAATCCTTCTGTACTTTTAACATAGACACGTTTTACATTTATTGTGGTCATATTTAAGGAAAGCCAGGTGTTCTTTATCTTTTGTCTTTTATCTACAAATTTGGACTTGTTGACAACATAGAACATGTTCGGAAATAAATGTAACTCCTGATTTCAATGCATCAGATAATAATCCCAATGCCACAACATAAGAGAAATCAGGGCGGCCACGAGAATTTTTAGGCATCAGTGATATCAGTAAGTTGCCATTGTGAAGATAGATATCACAGACACTTCCATATATAATCAATAGGCACGCTGGTCCTAACGTGAAAAGCTTTTATTGACAGACGACGCGTTTCGGGAACAGGTCTCTTTCTTAAGTGGGTATAACAAGTGTGTTTTTAAAGTACTCTCATGACTCTGCAAGAGTAGGCCTCATCACAGATGGAGATGACAGGGAGTGCAGAGACTTAAACTGGGATTTTGTGGACTGGTGGCAGCAGAACCAACTCAGGATTAATACCAGGAAGACCAAGGAGATGGTGGTGGACTTTAGTAAAATCAAGACCTATAAGTACCTGGGTGTGCTTCTTAATAATAAGCTGGACTGGGGTCAAAAGAAAGGGTCACGGCAGGCTGTACCTGCTCAGGAGGCTGAGGGCCTTTGGAGTCCAGGGGCTACTTCTTAGGGCCTTTTTCAACTCTGTAGTAGCATCAGTCAGCTTCTTCGGAGTGGCCTGCTGGGGGAGTAGCATACCAGCCAGGAACAGAAATAGACTTGATAGGCTGGTTAGAAGGGCCAGCTCTGTCCTGGGGAGACCTTGGACCCAGTACAAGTGGTGGGTGACAGAAGGATACTGTCTGTGGTTGGTTCCATGCTGGAGAATAAATCCCAACCCATGTATGAGACCATGCCAGCTCTGGGCAGTACTGTCAGGGACCGACTGCTTCACCCCAAGTGTGAGAAGAAACATTATCAGAGATCTTTCCTCCCAACCGCGGTCAGGCTGTATAATCAACATCAGACTAAGCAGAGATCACTCCGCACAGAGAACTAAATGATCCTGAAGTCTTTCTTTTCTTCTTAATTTTTAGGACTCCTAGTATCTTTTCTATCTGCTATGAGCTTGTATGTGTCTTTCTTGTAACATATTACTGTATTATCCATGCTGCTGTAACACACTGAATCTCCCCATAGTGGGACTATTAAAGAATTATCTTATCTTTTTCTTCTACCACTTGATTTTTCTGACTCATGATCCTTGTTCATTGCATTCCTAAGCCCAGCTTCTGTTACTGGGGTCCGTTCAGTCTACAGGAGTTCTTTCTATATGCCTATACAGTGATTGTGAAGTATCTGTCACAACCCGATAAGGTGAGCCTTCCATCATCTGTTTTTCTTTACAAACTTGTCATACAGTATTGTGCTGTGTTTTTTCTTTCTCTTGGTACGTCTATATGTATTGTCTGACCATACCAATGAAGCAGTATTTACAATGCCATAGATAACAGGTTACTGTTGATTTGTTATCACAGAACACAAGTCACTAGACTTCTTTTAATAAATTGAGTTAACATTCTGTGCCGCATGTCACACGTCACGTGTAAAGTCAAATTTTGTTGTATTTCTATGTCTGGATCTGGAGCTGCTCCAGTAAGGCTGTGACCTCTCTTCATTCTGCTGTACAGTGCAGGTCCTAGACGTATTATACATTGTTGGGTCAGCCTATAGTTCGGTATGTATTCACTGAGCTGCCATCTCTATGTTCTCTCTAGTTTCTGTATCTTTCCTATGGAATATGAAATGGATTACATTGTGAAGAACCTTGGACATCTGATCCCTGAGTCTGGCTGTTCTGTAGATCAGGTAGGAGGAATGGAGAAGTGGAAGTAAGTTTAAGATAATATAAAGCCATTGAAGATAAGCACAGAAAAGCTGGTAAAGGAAATGAAGAGTAAACTGGCCAATAAGGTATATAGTGTTATACATGAAAGTGATGGATACAAATGTCAACGCTGAGTAATATGTCTCCAGATTGATGGATAAGTTACTGCTCATCTTCATCCTTGTTGTGTGATGATACAGAGAGGTGAAGAGGAGGACGGAGGAGATGCAATAGAACAGTAATGGGAAGAAGGTTCCTGCTGAAAAAATGTATATATAATTAATACTAATGCAATTTGTGGATATAATAGACTTGGTTGAGTTGTCTGTTCCACTACTGGTGATCTCTGTGATTGCCAACAACAAGGCTATCAAACTATACAAAGCAGATACAATTAGTGAGGCTACAATGAAATGGACAGTCCTGTGTAATATCATCCTCCTCAGATACAGGAACAGTCTGGTGTGGAGGTTGGAGATCTTCAGGCACAAGACAATGGAGAGCAGAGATGTTAACCAGGTATTAGAATAGCTAAAGAAAATATAAACCGTATCCAGAATAACCAGAGTTATGTGTGAAGAAAGGTTTCTTGGAGAGAATGTATCCACAAAGAGAAATAGAGTAATAGCACATTGAACGCACATCCTAGAAATCCCAAGAGAAGTTACAATGTGATCAACAGGAGTCACTGATCTTCCTTTCCACCAGTCGGTGACATTGACCCCTATAATAAATGAATGGATCACCAGTCCGGCTGTGAGAGACATCAGTCCCACAACCATAAGAGCCAGATAATAGACAATAGAGAACCTCTCTGTAGTATCAGCCATCTCTTGTGCCTGTGAAGATCCTAATAACTTACTGACACTGCCGGAGGTTTAGTGATACACTTCTTGTCATTTATTCAAATGTTGATTTATTTAATTTGGAAATACAGGGAACATGACATAGCCTCGGAACTGGCGCCAGGAGCAGATCAGATCATGTAACATAGGAAGATCCTCTTACAGCAGCAGATCCTCTTACAATAATATGTTCACCTGTTTAAGTTCTTAAAGAGAAGTTCTTTAAGATGTCTTCTCCGCGCCACCATTCGGTAGAAATCTTGGTTTTCTTCTTTATGCAAATGAGTTCTCTCGCACCACCGGAGGTGGTCCCCAGCACTCAAACAGTACTGGGGCCATCACCAAGGCTGCAAGATAATTCTCTGGGCTGGGGGTAACAACTGCTGTCCGTGCCCGGTGGGTACATACCTGGAGCTACCATATGGACAAGCCTGCCAGATCCCAGATGCATGGCCTGATTCACCTGGTGAAAAAGTGGTTGGAACCAGACACCTGTACCCCTACAAAGATGATGGAGAAGGTGGTCCTAGACCTGTTCACCAGAGCTCTTCCTCCTGGACATGGAGACCCCAAAGATGCCAACCAACTCGTCAGCCTTCTGGAAAGGTACATGACAACTGAGGCGAAAGTCTGTGATGACCCTACAGCGCAACCATCCCCCAGGAACATCCGGCGGAGGGCATCTCCCGGTAAAACTGTTCCGTTATTTGAGAGCGGAGGAGAAAGAGCTGGAGATGTGTTTTCTAGGCAGTCCACCAGCCCAAGAAGGGACTCTCTGCTGGAGAAACCAGGGCTGGTACAGTGTTGGAGATGCCATGAGTGGGGACATATTGCAGCCCAGTGCCATTAACCTCGGAGCTAATGGACATCGATCATTATTTGCCAGACCTGTCTGTGCTGCGGCAACGGGACTTGAGACTGGGCTGCAGGTCTGTCAAGTTGAGGTGAATGGCCATTCTGTCCAGGTGTTGGTGGACTCTGGTAGCCTGGTCACTCTGAGGCATGCCAGCTTAATATCTGGGGACTTTATCCCAGATCATATAAACTCAGAGTAGGGGAGTATAACCTACCCAAAATGGGACGTATTAAAATATAGCCTTTATTGGTTCAGTTAAAATACCCAAAGGAACAAACAAACAAAAAATTCCCCATTAAAAAAGAAAGAAAGGAAAGGAGAATGGACAGAGTAGTGTGTCTCTGAAATTGCTATGTCAATTGGACAGCATTCACACCTAGCAGTTACTAGAGAACCACAGTGAGCAATCTGATTTACTTGTATGGAATCTCACAACACTCCTGCACTTGTGTCCATATCATTAATAGAGATGAGCGAACACTAAAATGTTCGAGGTTCGAAATTCGAATCGAACAGCCGCTCACTGTTCGTGTGTTCGAACGGGTTTCGAACCCCATTATAGTCTATGGGGAACATATACTCGTTAAGGGGGAAACCCAAATCCGTGTCTGGAGGGTCACCAAGTCCACTATGACACCACAGGAAATGATGCCAACACCTCTGGAATGACACTGGGACAGCAGGGGAAGCATGTCTGGGGGCATCTAACACACCAAAGACCCTCTATTACCCCAACATCACAGCCTAACAACTACACACTTTACACACTCAATACCACCTCTCTGACAGTAGGAAAACACCTTGAAACATGTGTATTTGGCACTTGCAGTGAGGAGAGCTTGTCACCAGCAGTGAATTTGGCCCTTGTAGTAAGTTGAGGTTGGCACCAACATTTGTTTTGAAAATCAGGGTGGATTGAGCCTCTAACCAGCAGAGTTTGGGCAAATTCATGGTGGAGGGAGCCTCTAAAAACCCCAGTTTGGACCAATTCATGGTGGAGGGAGCCTCTAAAAACCCCAGTTTGGACCAATTCATGGTGGAGGGAGCCTCTAAAAAACCCAGTTTGGACCAATTCATGGTGGAGGGAGCCTCTAAACAGCCCAGTTTGGGCAAATTCATGGTGAAGGGAGCCTCTAAAAACCCCAGTTTGGACCAATTCATGGTGGAGGGAGCCTCTAAAAACCCCAGTTTGGACCAATTCATGGTGGAGGGAGCCTCTAAAAACCCCAGTTTGGACCAATTCATGGTGGAGGGAGCCTCTAAAAAACCCAGTTTGGACCAATTCATGGTGGAGGGAGCCTCTTACCAGCCCAGTTTGGACCAATTCATGGTGGAGGGAGCCTCTAAAAACCCCAGTTTGGACCAATTCATGGTGGAGGGAGCCTCTAAACAGCCCAGTTTGGACCAATTCATGGTGGAGGAAGCCTCTAAAAACCCCAATTTGGACCAATTCATGGTGGAGGGAGCCTCTAACCAGCCCAGTTTGGACCAATTCATGGTGGAGGGAGCCTCTAACCAGCCCAGTTTGGGCAAATTCATGGTGGAGGGAGCGTCTAAAAACCCCAATTTGGACCAATTCATGGTGGAGGGAGCCTCTAAACAGCCCAGTTTGGGCAAATTCATGGTGGAGGGAGCCTCTAAAAACCCCAGTTTGGACCAATTCATGGTGGAGGGAGCCTCTAAACAGCCCAGTTTGGACCAATTCATGGTGGAGGAAGCCTCTAAAAACCCCAATTTGGACCAATTCATGGTGGAGGGAGCCTCTAACCAGCCCAGTTTGGACCAATTCATGGTGGAGGGAGCCTCTAACCAGCCCAGTTTGGGCAAATTCATGGTGGAGGGAGCGTCTAAAAACCCCAATTTGGACCAATTCATGGTGGAGGGAGCCTCTAACCAGCCCAGTTTGGATCAATTCATGGTGGAGGGAGCCTCTAAACAGCCCAGTTTGGACCAATTCATGGTGGAGGGAGCCTCTAAAAACCCCAATTTGGACCAATTCATGGTGGAGGGAGCCTCTAACCAGCCCAGTTTGGACCAATTCATGGTGGAGGGAGCCTCTAACCAGCCCAGTTTGGACCAATTCATGGTGGAGGGAGCCTCTAAACAGCCCAGTTTGGGCAAATTCATGGTGGAGGGAGCCTCTAACCAGCCCAGTTTGGACCAATTCATGGTGGAGGGAGCCTCTAAAAACCCCAGTTTGGACCAATTCATGGTGGAGGGAGCCTCTAAAAACCCCAGTTTGGACCAATTCATGGTGGAGGGAGCCTCTAAAAACCCCAGTTTGGACCAATTCATGGTGGAGGGAGCCTCTAAAAAACCCAGTTTGGACCAATTCATGGTGGAGGGAGCCTCTAAACAGCCCAGTTTGGGCAAATTCATGGTGGAGGGAGCCTCTAAAAACCCCAGTTTGGACCAATTCATGGTGGAGGGAGCCTCTAAAAACCCCAATTTGGACCAATTCATGGTGGAGGGAGCCTCTAAACAGCCCAGTTTGGGCAAATTCATGGTGGAGGGAGCCTCTAAAAACCCCAGTTTGGACCAATTCATGGTGGAGGGAGCCTCTAAAAACCCCAGTTTGGACCAATTCATGGTGGAGGGAGCCTCTAAAAAACCCAGTTTGGACCAATTCATGGTGGAGGGAGCCTCTAAACAGCCCAGTTTGGGCAAATTCATGGTGGAGGGAGCCTCTAAAAACCCCAGTTTGGACCAATTCATGGTGGAGGGAGCCTCTAAAAACCCCAGTTTGGACCAATTCATGGTGGAGGGAGCCTCTAAAAACCCCAGTTTGGACCAATTCATGGTGGAGGGAGCCTCTAAAAAACCCAGTTTGGACCAATTCATGGTGGAGGGAGCCTCTAACCAGCCCAGTTTGGACCAATTCATGGTGGAGGGAGCCTCTAAAAACCCCAGTTTGGACCAATTCATGGTGGAGGGAGCCTCTAAACAGCCCAGTTTGGACCAATTCATGGTGGAGGGAGCCTCTAAAAACACCAATTTGGACCAATTCATGGTGGAGGGAGCCTCTAACCAGCCCAGTTTGGACCAATTCATGGTGGAGGGAGCCTCTAACCAGCCCAGTTTGGGCAAATTCATGGTGGAGGGAGCCTCTAAAAACCCCAATTTGGACCAATTCATGGTGGAGGGAGCCTCTAACCAGCCCAGTTTGGGCAAATTCATGGTGGAGGGAGCCTCTAACCAGCAGAGGTGTGGGAAAGCAGGGTGGAGGGAGCCTCTAACCAGCAGAGTTGGTGGAAATCAGGGTGGAGGGAGCCTCTAACCAGCAGAGTTGGGGGAAATCATGTTGGAGGGAGCCTAGTATTAGCAGAATTGTGCAACGCTTATGGTGGATGAGTATGAGGATGCGGAGGAATTGGAGAGGTTGAGTACAGACATGGAGTTTCATGTTGGGGTGCTTTACACAGGTGGGCACAAAAATGAAGGCTCTATCCAGTGGTGGTTCATTTTTATCAAAGTGAGCCGGTCGGCACTCTCAGCTGACAGACGGGTGCGCTTGTCAGTGATGATGCCACCGGCTGCACTGAACACCCTCTCAGATAGGACGCTGGCGGCAGGACAGGACAGCACCTCCAAGGCATATAGGGCAAGTTCAAGCCACAGGTCCAACTTCGACACCCAATACGTGTAGGGCGCAGAGGGGTCGGAGAGGACAGGGCTGTGGTCGGAAAGGTATTCCCGCAACATGCGCCTATACTTCTCACGCCTGGTGACACTAGGACCCTCTGTGGCGGCACTTTGGCGAGGGGGTGCCATCAAGGTGTCCCAGACCTTAGACAGTGTGCCCCTCGTTTGTGTGGACCGGTGAGAACTTGGTTGCCTACTGGAGGAACTGCCCTCCCTGCCGCCAACGTCACATGCTGGAAACATCTCCATCATATTCTGCACCAATTGCCTGTGGCAAGCA
Source organism: Leptodactylus fuscus (assembly GCF_031893055.1). Taxonomy (NCBI): domain Eukaryota; kingdom Metazoa; phylum Chordata; class Amphibia; order Anura; family Leptodactylidae; genus Leptodactylus; species Leptodactylus fuscus. The sequence goes on from NC_134267.1 coordinate 236,293,179, forward strand.
TTGATGCGATTGGCCCTCCCCTCTACCGGAATAAAAGACGAGATGTTGTTTTTATACCGGGGGTCAAGGATAGCAAAGATCCAGTACTGGTTGTCCTCCATGATTTTGACAATACGCTTGTCGGTTGTAAAGCACCCCATTATGAACTCAGCCATGTCTGCCACAGTGTTAGTTGGCATGACTCCTCTGGCCCCACCGGAAAGTTCAATCTCCATTTCCTCCTCATCCTCCATGTCTACCCATCCGCGCTGCAACAATGGGATGATTCGAAGTTGCCCGGAAGCCTCCTGTATCACCATCACATCATCGGACAACTCTTCTTCCTCCTCCTCCTCCTCCTCCATTAAACGCGATGAAGCGGACAGATGTGTGGACCTACTCTCCAGCTGTGACGGATCGGATGCTATCCCTAACTCCTCTGTGTGATCTGAGTTATCCCTGATGTCAATCAGGGATTCTCTCAGAACACACAAGAGCGGGATTGTAAGGCTCACCATCGCATCCTCAGAGCTCACCCTCCTTGTGGACTCCTCAAACACCCGTAGGATGTCACAAAGGTCTCTCATCCATGGCCACTCATGGATGAGAAACTGAGGCAGCTGACTTTGTGGCACCCTAGGGTTTTGTAGCTGGTATTCCATCAAAGGTCTCTGCTGCTCAACCACTCTATTCAACATCTGAAACGTTGAGTTCCAGCGTGTGGGGACGTCGCACAAAAGTCGGTGTTGTGGCACATGCAGGCGTTGCTGGAGAGATTTTAAGCTAGCAGCGGCTACTGTCGACTTGCGAAACTGGGCGCACATGCGCCGCACTTTCACCAGTAGCTCTGGAACATTGGGGTAGCTCTTTAGGAAACGTTGCACCACTAGGTTGAAGACGTGGGCCAGGCATGGAACATGTTGGAGTCCGGCAAGCTCCAGAGCTGCTACCAGGTTCCGGCCGTTATCACAAACGACCATGCCTGGGCCCAGGTGCAGCGGCTCAAACCATATTGCCGTCTCATCGAGGAGGGCATCCCTCACCTCGGAGGCAGTGTGCTGTCTGTCCCCCAAGCTGATCAGCTTCAGCACAGCCTGCTGACGTCTACCAACGCCAGTGCTGCAACGTTTCCAACTCGTAGCTGGGGTCAATCTAACAGCGGAGGAGGAGGCGGTGGCGGAGGAGGAGGCGGTGGCGGAGGAGGAGGCGGTAGAGGAGGAGGAGGAGGGGGGTGTTCTTCTCGTGTCCCTGCCAGGAATGTTAGGCGGGGAGACGAGGTACACCGGGCCAGTTTGGGAAGCAGTCCCAGCCTCAACTACATTCACCCAGTGTGCCGTCAGTGAAATGTAGCGTCCCTGTCCGCATGCACTTGTCCACGCGTCGGTGGTCAAGTGGACCTTTGTGCAAAGCGCGGAACTAAGGGCCCGCCTGATGTTGAGTGACACGTGCTGGTGCAAGGCGGGGACGGCACACCGGGAGAAGTAGTGACGGCTAGGGACGGCATAGCGAGGTGCCGCAGTTGCCATCAGGTCCAGGAAGGCGGGAGTTTCAACAAGCCGGAACGCCAACATCTCCTGGGCCAGCAGTTTAGCGATGTTGGCGTTCAAGGCTTGCGCGTGTGGGTGGTTAGCAGTGTATTTCTGCCGCCGCTCCAATGTCTGAGAGATGGTGGGTTGTTGTAAAGAAGCGCCTGATGGTGCCTTTGATGGTGCAGGAGAAGGAGATAAGACAGGAACAGGGGAGGATGAGGGAGAAGTCAACAAAGTGGCGGAGGCAGATGAAGTGGTGTCCTGGCTCGTCCTCTGGAGTGCATCGCCAGCACAGTCAGCAGTGGCAGTGGCAGAGGCAGAGGCAGAGGCAGTGGCAGAGGCAGTGGCAGTGGCGTGAACGGCAGGCGGCCTTTGTCCTGCCGTTGCTGCCTGCCACTGATTCCAGTGCTTGGATTCCAAATGACGGCGCATTGAAGTGGTGGACAGGTTGCTCTTCTCAGAGCCCCTAATCAATTTCGAGAGGCAAATTGTGCAGACAACACTATATCTGTCCTCGGCGCATTCCTTGAAAAAACTCCACACCTTCGAGAAACGTGCCCTCGAGGTGGGAGTTTTTCGGGGCTGGGTACGAACTGGAACATCTTGGGAGATTCCGGGTGTGGCCTGGCTTCGCCTAAGCTGCTGACCTCTGCCTCTGCCTCTAGCTACCCTTTTTGGTGCTGCACCTGCCTCAACATCCACACTACTTTCCCCGCTTGACATCCCCCCTGTCCAGGTGGGGTCAGTGTCCTCATCATCCACCACTTCCTCTTCCAACTCCTGTCTCATCTCCTCCTCCCGCACAATGCGCCGGTCAACTGGATGCCCTGACGGCAACTGCGTCACATCATCGTCGATGAGGGTGGGTTGCTGGTCATCCACCACCAAATCGAACGGAGATGGAGGAGACTCTAGTGTTTGAGCATCTGGACACAGATGCTCCTCTGTTAGGTTCGTGGAATCGTGACGTGGAGAGGCAGGTTGAGGGACAATGAAAGGAGCGGAGAACAGCTCTGGGGAGCAGGGACAGTTTGGGTTATTGTTCTGTAAAGCTTCGGAATTTTGGGAGGAAGGAAGACAAGACTGTTGGGTAATAGGAGGAGAGGAGGCAGAGTCTGACTGGCTGCTGGACAATGTGCTGTAAGCGTTCTCTGACAGCCATTGCAAGACCTGTTCCTGGTTCTCGGGCCTACTAAGGTTTGTACCCTGCAGTTTAGTTAATGTGGCAAGCAACCCTGGCACTGTGGAGTGGCGCAATTCTTGCTGCCCCACAGGAGTAGGCACGGGACGCCCTGTGGCTTCACTGCTACCTTGCTCCCCAGAACCATTCCCCCGACCTCGCCCACGGCCTCGTCCACGTCCCTTTCCGGGAGCCTTGCGCATTTTGAATTCCCAGTTAGAAATTGGCACTATATACCAGTAGCAAAAATTGTGGGTGCACGTAACCCCAATATATTCTTTGAATTCCCAGTCAGACAATGGCACTATATACCAGTAGCAAGAAATGAGGGTATTTATAACCCCAATATATTCTTTGAATTCCCAGTCAGAAACTGGCACTATATGGCAGTAGCAAGAAATGAGGGTATTTATAACCCCAATATATTCTTTGAATTCCCAGTCAGACAATGGCACTGTATACCAGTAGTAAAAATTGTGGGTGCACGTAACCCCAATATATTCTTTGAATTCCCAGTCAGACAATGGCACTATATGGCAGTAGCAAAAAAAATGGGTGTATATAGCCCCAATTCTATTGCTAGGGGACTTGCAGGGTATTTCTGGGGTGAAGGTGGGGGGGCACACCGTTGGAACGGGTATCGGGGGTATATATCGGGTATACGGGAATACACTGACAGTGTATTCCATTCAGGATCCTGGGAAAGCTGGGTTGTGGCGATTGAGCCCGTCAGTGCCACGTTACACTGACAAGCTAATACAGGATAAGTAATGTAATGTATGTACACAGAGACTGCACCAGCAGAATAGTGAGCGCAGCTCTGGAGTATAATACAGGATAAGTAATGTAATCTATGTACACAGAGACTGCACCAGCAGAATAATGAGCGCAGCTCTGGAGTATAATACAAGATAAGTAATGTAATCTATGTACACAGAGACTGCACCAGCAGAATAGTGAGCGCAGCTCTGGAGTATAATACAGGATAAGTAATGTAATGTATGTACACAGTGACTGCACCAGCAGAATAGTGAGCGCAGCTCTGGAGTATAATACAGGATAAGTAATGTAATGTATGTACACAGAGACTGCACCAGCAGAATAGTGAGCGCAGCTCTGGAGTATAATACAGGATAAGTAATGTAATCTATGTACACAGAGACTGCACCAGCAGAATAATGAGCGCAGCTCTGGAGTATAATACAGGATAAGTAATGTAATCTATGTACACAGAGACTGCACCAGCAGAATAGTGAGCGCAGCTCTGGAGTATAATACAGGATAAGTAATGTACTGTATGTACACAGTGACTGCACCAGCAGAATAGTGAGCGCAGCTCTGGAGTATAATACAGGATAAGTAATGTAATGTATGTACACAGTGACTGCACCAGCAGAATAGTGAGCGCAGCTCTGGAGTATAATACAGGATAAGTAATGTAATGTATGTACACAGTGACTGCACCAGCAGAATAGTGAGCGCAGCTCTGGAGTATAATACAGGATAAGTAATGTAATGTATGTACACAGAGACTGCACCAGCAGAATAGTGAGCGCAGCTGTGGAGTATAATACAGAATAAGTAATGTAATGTATGTACACAGTGACTGCACCAGCAGAATAGTGAGCGCAGCTCTGGAGTATAATACAGGATAAGTAATGTAATGTATGTACACAGAGACTGCACCAGCAGAATAGTGAGCGCAGCTCTGGAGTATAATACAGGATAAGTAATGTAATCTATGTACACAGAGACTGCACCAGCAGAATAATGAGCGCAGCTCTGGAGTATAATACAAGATAAGTAATGTGATCTATGTACACAGAGACTGCACCAGCAGAATAGTGAGCGCAGCTCTGGAGTATAATACAGGATAAGTAATGTAATGTATGTACACAGTGACTGCACCAGCAGAATAGTGAGCGCAGCTCTGGAGTATAATACAGGATAAGTAATGTAATGTATGTACACAGAGACTGCACCAGCAGAATAGTGAGCGCAGCTCTGGAGTATAATACAGGATAAGTAATGTAATCTATGTACACAGAGACTGCACCAGCTGAATAATGAGCGCAGCTCTGGAGTATAATACAGGATAAGTAATGTAATCTATGTACACAGAGACTGCACCAGCAGAAAAGTGAGCACAGCTCTGGAGTATAATACAGGATGTAACTCAGGATCAGTACAGGATAAGTAATGTAATGTATATACACAGTGACTGTACCAGCAGAATAATGAGCGAAGCTCTGGAGTATAATACAGGATAAGTAATGTAATGTATGTACACAGAGACTGCACCAGCAGAATAGTGAGCGCAGCTCTGGAGTATAATACAGGATAAGTAATGTACTGTATGTACACAGTGACTGCACCAGCAGAATAGTGAGCGCAGCTCTGGAGTATAATACAGGATAAGTAATGTAATGTATGTACACAGTGACTGCACCAGCAGAATAGTGAGCGCAGCTCTGGAGTATAATACAGGATAAGTAATGTAATGTATGTACACAGTGACTGCACAAGCAGAATAGTGAGCGCAGCTCTGGAGTATAATACAGGAAAAGTAATGTAATGTATGTACACAGTGACTGCACCAGCAGAATAGTGAGCGCAGCTCTGGAGTATAATACAGGATAAGTAATGTAATGTATGTACACAGTGACTGCACCAGCAGAATAGTGAGCGCAGCTCTGGGGTATAATACAGGATAAGTAATGTATGTAACACAGTGACTGCACCAGCAGAATAGTGAGCGCAGCTCTGGAGTATAATACAGGATAAGTAATGTAATGTATGTACACAGTGACTGCACCAGCAGAATAGTGAGCGCAGCTCTGGGGTATAATACAGGATAAGTAATGTATGTAACACAGTAACTGCACTAGCAGAATAGTGAGCGCAGCTCTGGAGTATAATACAGGATAAGTAATGTAATGTATGTACACAGTGACTGCACAAGCAGAATAGTGAGCGCAGCTCTGGAGTATAATACAGGAAAAGTAATGTAATGTATGTACACAGTGACTGCACCAGCAGAATAGTGAGCGCAGCTCTGGAGTATAATACAGGATAAGTAATGTAATGTATGTACACAGTGACTGCACCAGCAGAATAGTGAGCGCAGCTCTGGGGTATAATACAGGATAAGTAACGTATGTAACACAGTGACTGCACCAGCAGAATAGTGAGCGCAGCTCTGGAGTATAATACAGGATAAGTAATGTAATCTATGTACACAGAGACTGCACCAGCAGAATAATGAGCGCAGCTCTGGAGTATAATACAAGATAAGTAATGTAATGTATGTACACAGTGACTGCACCAGCAGAATAGTGAGCGCAGCTCTGGAGTATAATACAGGATAAGTAATGTAATGTATGTACACAGTGACTGCACCAGCAGAATAGTGAGCGCAGCTCTGGAGTATAATACAGGATAAGTAATGTAATGTATGTACACAGTGACTGCACCAGCAGAATAGTGAGCGCAGCTCTGGAGTATAATACAGGATAAGTAATGTAATATATGTACACAGAGACTGCACCAGCAGAATAGTGAGCGCAGCTCTGGAGTATAATACAGGATAAGTAATGTAATGTATGTACACAGTGACTGCACCAGCAGAATAGTGAGTGCAGCTCTGGAGTATAATACAGGATAAGTAATGTAATGTATGTACACAGTGACTGCACCAGCAGAATAGTGAGCGCAGCTCTGGAGTATAATACAGGATAAGTAATGTAATGTATGTACACAGTGACTGCACCAGCAGAATAGTGAGCGCAGCTCTGGAGTATAATACAGGATAAGTAATGTAATGTATGTACACAGTGACTGCACCAGCAGAATAGTGAGCGCAGCTCTGGAGTATAATACAGGATAAGTAATGTAATGTATGTACACAGTGACTGCACCAGCAGAATAGTGAGTGCAGCTCTGGAGTATAATACAGGATAAGTAATGTAATATATGTACACAGTGACTGCACCAGCAGAATAATGAGCGCAGCTCTGGAGTATAATACAGGATAAGTAATGTAATGTATGTACACAGTGACTGCACCAGCAGAATAGTGAGCGCAGCTCTGGAGTATAATACAGGATAAGTAATGTAATGTATGTACACAGTGACTGCACCAGCAGAATAGTGAGCGCAGCTCTGGAGTATAATACAGGATAAGTAATGTAATGTATGTACACAGTGACTGCACCAGCAGAATAGTGAGCGCAGCTCTGGAGTATAATACAGGATAAGTAATGTAATATATTTTTTTTTTTTTTTTTTTTTTTTTTTTTTTTTTGTAAATTCTGATTTTATTAAAGATTTTTACAAATTATAATACAAATTAAGTTCACAGAAATGGTAGTTACAATAAGGTAGTACATATAAGTGATAGAAACAGTGCACCAACAATCAATTCAATTACAACAAGTAAATTGAAAGATCTACTGAAAATAGGTACAAATATACGTATTTAGATAATAATCATAGAGATAAGAAATAAATTGGCATCATATGTAAGATAGGCAAGTATATGAACATTATACAGGGCATTACGGGGAAGGGTCAGGGATTAAAGTACGGTTGATAATACATTACGAAGGTAAAGATTGCAAATGAAGGGGTTAGTTGTAGAACAGATAATTAGGTGAGAGTATCACAGGTGGACCACCAGGTGGACCAGATTTTAAGGTATGAATCTCTGGATCTAAGTTTCCAACTGATTAGCTCCTCATATCTCGCTATTTGATGGACTTTTTCTAGCCATACTGAAATGGGCGGGGATGAGGATTGCAGCCAGTAAAGGGGTATCAATGATTTAGCTGCTTCTAGTAGGTGGGTGGATAGGTCATGTTTGGAAGGAGTGAAGCTTGAGGAAGGTTTTGACAGCAGAACCAATTCGGGTGTGAGCACAATCTTTTTACCGATTATTTTTGAAATTTTTTCACCAATGTCTCTCCAGTAGGGCTCGATTAATTCGCATGTCCACCAAATGTGTAGCATATCTCCTTTATGTTTCTGACATCTCCAGCAAGTGCTGGAATCTGACAAATTAAGGGCATGAAGTCGCTCAGGGGTTCTATACCACCTTGAAATGATTTTGTAATGTGTTTCCTGGAGACGCACACATCTGGAGAATCCATGTGAGTTTCTCAAGATAGAGTTCACCTCCTCATCAGTAAAGGCCATATGAAGGTCCTTTTCCCATGAGGTAACAAAATTCGGTTTATATAGAGGTTGCGAATTAATCATGACCGTCCTCAAATGTGAAATTTTCCGGAAAATCTTGTTACCAGTCTTTAGCTGAGTTTCAAAAGAAGTCAAATGCCTAGAGATAGGGCCTGTTTCCAAAACTGTCGTGAGCCAGTGTTGGAAAGTAGAATAGGACAGAAAGTTCAATTTGGTAGTAGGGATCAGCTGCTGAAGGGCCGAAAAAGAGATCGGTTTCCCATCAGCGACTAAGTCACCGATAGTGAAGTAATGTAATATATGTACACAGTGACTGCACCAGCAGAATAATGAGCGCAGCTCTGGAGTATAATACAGGATAAGTAATGTAATGTATGTACACAGTGACTGCACCAGCAGAATAGTGAGCGCAGCTCTGGAGTATAATACAGGATAAGTAATGTAATATATGTACACAGAGACTGCACCAGCAGAATAGTGAGCGCAGCTCTGGAGTATAATACAGGATAAGTAATGTAATGTATGTACACAGTGACTGCACCAGCAGAATAGTGAGTGCAGCTCTGGAGTATAATACAGGATAAGTAATGTAATGTATGTACACAGTGACTGCACCAGCAGAATAGTGAGCGCAGCTCTGAAGTATAATACAGGATAAGTAATGTAATCTATGTACACAGTGACTGCACCAGCAGAATAATGAGCGCAGCTCTGGCGTATAATACAGGATAAGTAATGTAATGTATGTACACAGAGACTGCACCAGCAGAATAGTGAGCGCAGCTCTGGAGTATAATACAAGATAAGTAATGTAATCTATGTACACAGAGACTGCACCAGCAGAATAATGAGCGCAGCTCTGGAGTATAATACAGGATAAGTAATGTACTGTATGTACACAGTGACTGCACCAGCAGAATAGTGAGCGCAGCTCTGGAGTATAATACAGGATAAGTAATGTAATGTATGTACACAGAGACTGCACCAGCAGAATAGTGAGCGCAGCTCTGGAGTATAATACAGGATAAGTAATGTAATCTATGTACACAGAGACTGCACCAGCAGAATAATGAGCGCAGCTCTGGAGTATAATACAAGATAAGTAATGTAATCTATGTACACAGAGACTGCACCAGCAGAATAGTGAGCGCAGCTCTGGAGTATAATACAGGATAAGTAATGTAATGTATGTACACAGTGACTGCACCAGCAGAATAGTGAGCGCAGCTCTGGAGTATAATACAGGATAAGTAATGTAATGTATGTACACAGAGACTGCACCAGCAGAATAGTGAGCGCAGCTCTGGAGTATAATACAGGATAAGTAATGTAATGTATGTACACAGAGACTGCACCAGCAGAATAATGAGCGCAGCTCTGGAGTATAATACAGGATAAGTAATGTAATCTATGTACACAGAGACTGCACCAGCAGAATAGTGAGCACAGCTCTGGAGTATAATACAGGATGTAACTCAGGATCAGTACAGGATAAGTAATGTAATGTATATACACAGTGACTGTACCAGCAGAATAATGAGCGAAGCTCTGGAGTATAATACAGGATAAGTAATGTAATGTATGTACACAGAGACTGCACCAGCAGAATAGTGAGCGCAGCTCTGGAGTATAATACAGGATAAGTAATGTACTGTATGTACACAGTGACTGCACCAGCAGAATAGTGAGCGCAGCTCTGGAGTATAATACAGGATAAGTAATGTAATGTATGTACACAGTGACTGCACCAGCAGAATAGTGAGCGCAGCTCTGGAGTATAATACAGGATAAGTAATGTAATGTATGTACACAGTGTCTGCACAAGCAGAATAGTGAGCGCAGCTCTGGAGTATAATACAGGAAAAGTAATGTAATGTATGTAAACAGTGACTGCACCAGCAGAATAGTGAGCGCAGCTCTGGAGTATAATACAGGATAAGTAATGTAATGTATGTACACAGTGACTGCACCAGCAGAATAGTGAGCGCAGCTCTGGGGTATAATACAGGATAAGTAATGTATGTAACACAGTGACTGCACAAGCAGAATAGTGAGCGCAGCTCTGGAGTATAATACAGGATAAGTAATGTAATGTATGTACACAGTGACTGCACCAGCAGAATAGTGAGCGCAGCTCTGGGGTATAATACAGGATAAGTAATGTATGTAACACAGTGACTGCACCAGCAGAATAGTGAGCGCAGCTCTGGAGTATAATACAGGAAAAGTAATGTAATGTATGTACACAGAGACTGCACTAGCAGAATAGTGAGCGCAGCTCTGGAGTATAATACAGGATAAGTAATGTAATGTATGTACACAGTGACTGCACCAGCAGAATAGTGAGCGCAGCTCTGGAGTATAATACAGGATAAGTAATGTAATCTATGTACACAGAGACTGCACCAGCAGAATAATGAGCGCAGCTCTGGAGTATAATACAGGATAAGTAATGTAATCTATGTACACAGAGACTGCACCAGCAGAATAATGAGCGCAGCTCTGGAGTATAATACAAGATAAGTAATGTAATGTATGTACACAGTGACTGCACCAGCAGAATAGTGAGCGCAGCTCTGGAGTATAATACAGGATAAGTAATGTAATGTATGTACACAGTGACTGCACCAGCAGAATAGTGAGCGCAGCTCTGGAGTATAATACAGGATAAGTAATGTAATGTATGTACACAGTGACTGTACCAGCAGAATAGTGAGCGCAGCTCTGGAGTATAATACAGGATAAGTAATGTAATCTATGTACACAGAGACTGCACCAGCAGAATAATGAGCGCAGCTCTGGAGTATAATACAGGATAAGTAATGTAATCTATGTACACAGAGACTGCACCAGCAGAATAGTGAGCGCAGCTCTGGAGTATAATACAGGATGTAACTCAGGAGCAGTACAGGATAAGTAATGTAATGTATATACACAGTGACTGTACCAGCAGAATAATGAGCGAAGCTCTGGAGTATAATACAGGATAAGTAATGTAATGTATGTACACAGAGACTGCACCAGCAGAATAGTGAGCGCAGCTCTGGAGTATAATACAGGATAAGTAATGTACTGTATGTACACAGTGACTGCACCAGCAGAATAGTGAGCGCAGCTCTGGAGTATAATACAGGATAAGTAATGTAATGTATGTACACAGTGACTGCACCAGCAGAATAGTGAGCGCAGCTCTGGAGTATAATACAGGATAAGTAATGTAATGTATGTACACAGTGACTGCACAAGCAGAATAGTGAGCGCAGCTCTGGAGTATAATACAGGAAAAGTAATGTAATGTGTGTACACAGTGACTGCACCAGCAGAATAGTGAGCGCAGCTCTGGAGTATAATACAGGATAAGTAATGTAATGTATGTACACAGTGACTGCACCAGCAGAATAGTGAGCGCAGCTCTGGAGTATAATACAGGATAAGTAATGTAATGTATGTACACAGAGACTGCACCAGCAGAATAGTGAGCGCAGCTCTGGAGTATAATACAGGATAAGTAATGTAATGTATGTACACAGAGACTGCACCAGCAGAATAGTGAGCGCAGCTCTGGAGTATAATACAGGATAAGTAATGTAATGTATGTACACAGAGACTGCACCAGCAGAATAGTGAGCGCAGCTCTGGAGTATAATACAGGATAAGTAATGTAATGTATGTACACAGTGACTGCACCAGCAGAATAGTGAGCGCAGCTCTGGGGTATAATACAGGATAAGTAATGTATGTAACACAGTGACTGCACCAGCAGAATAGTGAGCGCAGCTCTGGAGTATAATACAGGAAAAGTAATGTAATGTATGTACACAGAGACTGCACTAGCAGAATAGTGAGCGCAGCTCTGGAGTATAATACAGGATAAGTAATGTAATGTATGTACACAGTGACTGCACCAGCAGAATAGTGAGCGCAGCTCTGGAGTATAATACAGGATAAGTAATGTAATCTATGTACACAGAGACTGCACCAGCAGAATAATGAGCGCAGGTCTGGAGTATAATACAAGATAAGTAATGTAATGTATGTACACAGTGACTGCACCAGCAGAATAGTGAGCGCAGCTCTGGAGTATAATACAGGATAAGTAATGTAATGTATGTACACAGTGACTGTACCAGCAGAATAGTGAGCGCAGCTCTGGAGTATAATACAGGATAAGTAATGTAATCTATGTACACAGAGACTGCACCAGCAGAATAATGAGCGCAGCTCTGGAGTATAATACAGGATAAGTAATGTAATCTATGTACACAGAGACTGCACCAGCAGAATAGTGAGCGCAGCTCTGGAGTATAATACAGGATGTAACTCAGGAGCAGTACAGGATAAGTAATGTAATGTATATACACAGTGACTGTACCAGCAGAATAATGAGCGAAGCTCTGGAGTATAATACAGGATAAGTAATGTAATGTATGTACACAGAGACTGCACCAGCAGAATAGTGAGCGCAGCTCTGGAGTATAATACAGGATAAGTAATGTACTGTATGTACACAGTGACTGCACCAGCAGAATAGTGAGCGCAGCTCTGGAGTATAATACAGGATAAGTAATGTAATGTATGTACACAGTGACTGCACCAGCAGAATAGTGAGCGCAGCTCTGGAGTATAATACAGGATAAGTAATGTAATGTATGTACACAGTGACTGCACAAGCAGAATAGTGAGCGCAGCTCTGGAGTATAATACAGGAAAAGTAATGTAATGTGTGTACGCAGTGACTGCACCAGCAGAATAGTGAGCGCAGCTCTGGAGTATAATACAGGATAAGTAATGTAATGTATGTACACAGTGACTGCACCAGCAGAATAGTGAGCGCAGCTCTGGAGTATAATACAGGATAAGTAATGTAATGTATGTACACAGAGACTGCACCAGCAGAATAGTGAGCGCAGCTCTGGAGTATAATACAGGATAAGTAATGTAATGTATGTACACAGAGACTGCACCAGCAGAATAGTGAGCGCAGCTCTGGAGTATAATACAGGATAAGTAATGTAATGTATGTACACAGAGACTGCACCAGCAGAATAGTGAGCGCAGCTCTGGAGTATAATACAGGATAAGTAATGTAATGTATGTACACAGTGACTGCACAAGCAGAATAGTGAGCGCCGCTCTGGAGTATAATACAGGATAAGTAATGTAATGTATGTACACAATGACTGTACCAACAGAATATTGAGCGCCGCTCTGAAGTATAATACAGCATAAGTAATGTAATGTATGTACACAGTGACTGTACCAGCAGAATATTGAGCGCAGCTCTGGAGTATAATACAGGATAAGTAATGTAATGTATGTACACAGTGACTGTACCAGCAGAATAGTGAGTGCAGCTCTGGAGTATAATACAGGATAAGTAATATAATGCATGTACACAGCGACTGTACCAGCAGAATAGTGAGTGCAGCTCTGGAGTATAATACAGGATAAGTAATGTAATGTATGTACACAGCGACTGTACCAGCAGAATAGTGAGTGCAGCTCTGGAGTATAATACAGGATAAGTAATGTAATGTAGGTACACAGTGACTGTACCAGCAGAATATTGAGCGCAGCTCTGGAGTATAATACAGGATAAGTAATGTAATGTATGTACACAGTGACTGTACCAGCAGAATAGTGAGCGCAGCTCTGGAGTACAATACAGGATAAGTAATATAATGCATGTACACAGCGACTGTACCAGCAGAATAGTGAGTGCAGCTCTGGAGTATAATACAGGATTTAACTCAGCATCAGTACAGGATAAATAATGTCTAGAGATGAGCGAACGGTGTTCTATCGAACTCATGTTCGATCGGATATTAGGCTGTTCGGCATGTTCGAATCGAATCGAACACCGCGTGGTAAAGTGCGCCATTACTCGATTCCCCTCCCACCTTCCCTGGCGCCTTTTTTGCTCTAATAACAGCGCAGGGTAGGTGGGACAGGAACTACGACACCGGTGACGTTGAAAAAAGTAGGCAAAACCCATTGGCTGCCGAAAACATGTGACCTCTAATTTAAAAGAACAGCGCCGCCCAGCTTCGCGTCATTCTGAGCTTGCAATTCACCGAGGACGGAGGTTTCCGTCCAGCTAGCTAGGGCTTAGATTCTGGGTAGGCAGGGACAGGCTAGGATAGGAAGGAGAAGACAACCAACAGCTCTTATAAGAGCTAAATTCCAGGGAGAAGCTTGTCAGTGTAACGTGGCACTGACGGGCTCAATCGCCGCAACCCAGCTTTCCCAGGATCCTGAATGGAATACACTGTCAGTGTATTCCCGTATACCCGATATATACCCCGATACCCGTTCCAACGGTGTGCCCCCCCACCTTCACCCCAGAAATACCCTGCAAGTCCCCTAGCAATAGAATTGGGGCTATATACACCCACAATTTTTACTACTGGTATACAGTGCCATTGTCTGACTGGGAATTCAAAGAATATATTGGGAATACAAATACCCTCATTTCTTGCTACTGCCATATAGTGCCAGTTTCTGACTGGTAATTCAAAGAATATATTGGGGTTACGTGCACCCACAATTTTTACTACTGGTATACAGTGCCATTGTCTGACTGGGAATTCAAAGAATATATTGGGAATACAAATACCCTCATTTCTTGCTACTGCCATATAGTGCCAGTGTCTGACTGGGAATTCAAAGAATATATTGGGGTTACGTGCACCCACAATTTTTACTACTGGTATACAGTGCCATTGTCTGACTGGGAATTCAAAGAATATATTGGGAATACAAATACCCTCATTTCTTGCTACTGCCATATAGTGCCAGTGTCTGACTGGGAATTCAAAGAATATATTGGGGTTACGTGCACCCACAATTTTTACTACTGGTATACAGTGCCATTGTCTGACTGGGAATTCAAAGAATATATTGGGAATACAAATACCCTCATTTCTTGCTACTGCCATATAGTGCCAGTGTCTGACTGGGAATTCAAAGAATATATTGGGGTTACGTGCACCCACAATTTTTACTACTGGTATACAGTGCCATTGTCTGACTGGGAATTCAAAGAATATATTGGGGTTATAAATACCCTCATTTCTTGCTACTGCCATATAGTGCCAGTTTCTGACTGGTAATTCAAAGAATATATTGGGGTTACGTGCACCCACAATTTTTACTACTGGTATACAGTGCCATTGTCTGACTGGGAATTCAAAGAATATATTGGGAATACAAATACCCTCATTTCTTGCTACTGCCATATAGTGCCAGTGTCTGACTGGTAATTCAAAGAATATATTGGGGTTACGTGCACCCACAATTTTTACTACTGGTATACAGTGCCATTGTCTGACTGGGAATTCAAAGAATATATTGGGAATACAAATACCCTCATTTCTTGCTACTGCCATATAGTGCCAGTGTCTGACTGGGAATTCAAAGAATATATTGGGGTTACGTGCACCCACAATTTTTACTACTGGTATACAGTGCCATTGTCTGACTGGGAATTCAAAGAATATATTGGGGTTATAAATACCCTCATTTCTTGCTACTGCCATATAGTGCCAGTTTCTGACTGGTAATTCAAAGAATATATTGGGGTTACGTGCACCCACAATTTTTACTACTGGTATACAGTGCCATTGTCTGACTGGGAATTCAAAGAGTATATTGGGAATACAAATACCCTCATTTCTTGCTACTGCCATATAGTGCCAGTTTCTGACTGGGAATTCAAAGAATATATTGGGGTTACGTGCACCCACAATTTTTACTACTGGTATACAGTGCCATTGTCTGACTGGGAATTCAAAGAATATATTGGGGTTATAAATACCCTCATTTCTTGCTACTGCCATATAGTGCCAGTTTCTGACTGGTAATTCAAAGAATATATTGGGGTTACGTGCACCCACAATTTTTACTACTGGTATACAGTGCCATTGTCTGACTGGGAATTCAAAGAATATATTGGGAATACAAATACCCTCATTTCTTGCTACTGTCATATAGTGCCAGTTTCTGACTGGTAATTCAAAGAATATATTGGGGTTACGTGCACCCACAATTTTTACTACTGGTATACAGTGCCATTGTCTGACTGGGAATTCAAAGAGTATATTGGGAATACAAATACCCTCATTTCTTGCTACTGCCATATAGTGCCAGTTTCTGACTGGTAATTCAAAGAATATATTGGGGTTACGTGCACCCACAATTTTTACTACTGGTATACAGTGCCATTGTCTGACTGGGAATTCAAAGAATATATTGGGGTTATAAATACCCTCATTTCTTGCTACTGCCATATAGTGCCAGTTTCTGACTGGTAATTTAAAGAATATATTGGGGTTACGTGCACCCACAATTTTTACTACTGGTATACAGTGCCATTGTCTGACTGGGAATTCAAAGAGTATATTGGGAATACAAATACCCTCATTTCTTGCTACTGCCATATAGTGCCAGTGTCTGACTGGGAATTCAAAGAATATATTGGGGTTACGTGCACCCACAATTTTTACTACTGGTATACAGTGCCATTGTCTGACTGGGAATTCAAAGAGTATATTGGGAATACAAATACCCTCATTTCTTGCTACTGCCATATAGTGCCAGTGTCTGACTGGGAATTCAAAGAATATATTGGGGTTACGTGCACCCACAATTTTTACTACTGGTATACAGTGCCAATTTCTAACTAGGAATTCAAAATGCGCAAGGCTCCCGGAAAGGGACGTGGACGAGGCCGTGGGCGAGGTCGGGGGAATGGTTCTGGGGAGCAAGGTAGCAGTGAAGCCACAGGGCGTCCCGTGCCTACTCCTGTGGGGCAGCAAGAATTGCGCCACTCCACAGTGCCAGGGTTGCTTGCCACATTAACTAAACTGCAGGGTACAAACCTTAGTAGGCCCGAGAACCAGGAACAGGTCTTGCAATGGCTGTCAGAGAACGCTTACAGCACATTGTCCAGCAGCCAGTCAGACTCTGCCTCCTCTCCTCCTATTACCCAACAGTCTTGTCTTCCTTCCTCCCAAAATTCCGAAGCTTTACAGAACAATAACCCAAACTGTCCCTGCTCCCCAGAGCTGTTCTCCGCTCCTTTCATTGTCCCTCAACCTGCCTCTCCACGTCACGATTCCACGAACCTAACAGAGGAGCATCTGTGTCCAGATGCTCAAACACTAGAGTCTCCTCCATCTCCGTTCGATTTGGTGGTGGATGACCAGCAACCCACCCTCATCGACGATGATGTGACGCAGTTGCCGTCAGGGCATCCAGTTGACTGGCGCATTGTGCGGGAGGAGGAGATGAGACAGGAGTTGGAAGAGGAAGTGGTGGATGATGAGGACACTGACCCGACCTGGACAGGGGGGATGTCAAGCGGGGAAAGTAGTGTGGATGTTGAGGCAGGTGCAGCACCAAAAAGGGTAGCTAGAGGCAGAGGCAGAGGTCAGCAGCTTAGGCGAAGCCAGGCCACACCCGGAATCTCCCAAGATGTTCCAGTTCGTACCCAGCCCCGAAAAACTCCCACCTCGAGGGCACGTTTCTCGAAGGTGTGGAGTTTTTTCAAGGAATGCGCCGAGGACAGATATAGTGTTGTCTGCACAATTTGCCTCTCGAAATTGATTAGGGGCTCTGAGAAGAGCAACCTGTCCACCACTTCAATGCGCCGTCATTTGGAATCCAAGCACTGGAATCAGTGGCAGGCAGCAACGGCAGGACAAAGGCCGCCTGCCGTTCACGCCACTGCCACTGCCTCTGCCTCTGCCTCTGCCACTGCTGACTGTGCTGGCGATGCACTCCAGAGGACGAGCCAGGACACCACTTCATCTGCCTCCGCCACTTTGTTGACTTCTACCTCATCCTCCCCTGGTCCTGTCTTATCTCCTTCTCCTGCACCATCAAAGGCACCATCAGGCGTTTCTTTACAACAACCCACCATCTCTCAGACATTGGAGCGGCGGCAGAAATACACTGCTAACCACCCACACGCGCAAGCCTTGAACGCCAACATCGCTAAACTGCTGGCCCAGGAGATGTTGGCGTTCCGGCTTGTTGAAACTCCCGCCTTCCTGGACCTGATGGCAACTGCGGCACCTCGCTATGCCGTCCCTAGCCGTCACTACTTCTCCCGGTGTGCCGTCCCCGCCTTGCACCAGCACGTGTCACTCAACATCAGGCGGGCCCTTAGTTCCGCGCTTTGCACAAAGGTCCACTTGACCACCGACGCGTGGACAAGTGCATGCGGACAGGGACGCTACATTTCACTGACGGCACACTGGGTGAATGTAGTTGAGGCTGGGACTGCTTCCCAAACTGGCCCGGTGTACCTCGTCTCCCCGCCTAACATTCCTGGCAGGGACACGAGAAGAACACCCC
Organism: Leptodactylus fuscus; assembly: GCF_031893055.1. Lineage (NCBI taxonomy): Eukaryota > Metazoa > Chordata > Amphibia > Anura > Leptodactylidae > Leptodactylus > Leptodactylus fuscus. The sequence continues at coordinate 236,311,419 of NC_134267.1, forward strand.
CCTCCTCCTCCTCCTCTACCGCCTCCTCCTCCGCCACCGCCTCCTCCTCCGCCACCGCCTCCTCCTCCGCTGTTAGATTGACCCCAGCTACGAGTTGGAAACGTTGCAGCACTGGCGTTGGTAGACGTCAGCAGGCTGTGCTGAAGCTGATCAGCTTGGGGGACAGACAGCACACTGCCTCCGAGGTGAGGGATGCCCTCCTCGATGAGACGGCAATATGGTTTGAGCCGCTGCACCTGGGCCCAGGCATGGTCGTTTGTGATAACGGCCGGAACCTGGTAGCAGCTCTGGAGCTTGCCGGACTCCAACATGTTCCATGCCTGGCCCACGTCTTCAACCTAGTGGTGCAACGTTTCCTAAAGAGCTACCCCAATGTTCCAGAGCTACTGGTGAAAGTGCGGCGCATGTGCGCCCACTTTCGCAAGTCGACAGTAGCCGCTGCTAGCTTAAAATCTCTCCAGCAACGCCTGCATGTGCCACAACACCGGCTTTTGTGCGACGTCCCCACACGCTGGAACTCAACGTTTCAGATGTTGAATAGAGTGGTTGAGCAGCAGAGACCTTTGATGGAATACCAGCTACAAAACCCTAGGGTGCCACAAAGTCAGCTGCCTCAGTTTCACATCCATGAGTGGCCATGGATGAGAGACCTTTGTGACATCCTACGGGTCTTTGAGGAGTCCACAAGGAGGGTGAGCTCTGAGGATGCGATGGTGAGCCTTACAATCCCGCTCTTGTGTGTTCTGAGAGAATCCCTGATTGACATCAGGGATAACTCAGATCACACAGAGGAGTTAGGGATAGCATCCGATCCGTCACAGCTGGAGAGTAGGTCCACACATCTGTCCGCTTCACTGCGTTTAATGGAGGAGGAGGAGGAGGAGGAGGAGGAGGAAGAAGAGTTGTCCGATGATGTGATGGTGATACAGGAGGCTTCCGGGCAACTTCGAATCGTCCCATTGTTGCAGCGCGGATGGGTAGACATGGAGGATGAGGAGGAAATGGAGATTGAACTTTCCGGTGGGGCCAGAGGAGTCATGCCAACTAACACTGTGGCAGACATGGCTGAGTTCATGTTGGGGTGCTTTACAACCGACAAGCGTATTGTCAAAATCATGGAGGACAACCAGTACTGGATCTTTGCTATCCTTGACCCCCGGTATAAAAACAACATCTCGTCTTTTATTCCGGTAGAGGGGAGGGCCAATCGCATCAATGCTTGCCACAGGCAATTGGTGCAGAATATGATGGAGATGTTTCCAGCATGTGACAGTGGCGGCAGGGAGGGCAGTTCCTCCAGTAGGCAACCAAGTTCTCACCGGTCCACACAAACGAGGGGCACACTGTCTAAGGTCTGGGACACCTTGATGGCACCCCCTCGCCAAAGTGCCGCCACGGAGGGTCCTAGTGTCACCAGGCGTGAGAAGTATAGGCGCATGTTGCGGGAATACCTTTCCGACCACAGCCCTGTCCTCTCCGACCCCTCTGCGCCCTACACGTATTGGGTGTCGAAGTTGGACCTGTGGCTTGAACTTGCCCTATATGCCTTGGAGGTGCTGTCCTGTCCTGCCGCCAGCGTCCTATCTGAGAGGGTGTTCAGTGCAGCCGGTGGCATCATCACTGACAAGCGCACCCGTCTGTCAGCTGAGAGTGCCGACCGGCTCACTTTGATAAAAATGAACCACCACTGGATAGAGCCTTCATTTTTGTGCCCACCTGTGTAAAGCACCCCAACATGAAACTCCATGTCTGTACTCAACCTCTCCAATTCCTCCGCATCCTCATACTCATCCACCATAAGCGTTGCACAATTCTGCTAATACTAGGCTCCCTCCAACATGATTTCCCCCAACTCTGCTGGTTAGAGGCTCCCTCCACCCTGATTTCCACCAACTCTGCTGGTTAGAGGCTCCCTCCACCCTGCTTTCCCACAACTCTGCTGGTTAGAGGCTCCTTCCACCATGAATTTGCCCAAACTGGGCTGTTTAGAGGCTCCCTCCACCATGAATTGGTCCAAACTGGGCTGGTTAGAGGCTCCCTCCACCATTAATTGGTCCAAACTGGGCTGGTTAGAGGCTCCCTCCACCATGAATTTGCCCAAACTGGGCTGTTTAGAGGCTCCCTCCACCATGAATTTGCCCAAACTGGGCTGTTTAGAGGCTCCCTCCACCATGAATTGGTCCAAACTGGGTTTTTTAGAGGCTCCCTCCACCATGAATTGGTCCAAACTGGGGTGGTTAGAGGCTCCCTCCACCATTAATTGGTCCAAACTGGGCTGGTTAGAGGCTCCCTCCACCATTAATTGGTCCAAACTGGGCTGGTTAGAGGCTCCCTCCACCATGAATTTGCCCAAACTGGGCTGTTTAGAGGCTCCCTCCACCATGAATTTGCCCAAACTGGGCTGGTTAGAGGCTCCCTCCACCATGAATTGGTCCAAACTGGGGTTTTTAGAGGCTCCCTCCACCATGAATTGGTCCAAACTGGGGTGGTTAGAGGCTCCCTCCACCATTAATTGGTCCAAACTGGGCTGGTTAGAGGCTCCCTCCACCATTAATTGGTCCAAACTGGGCTGGTTAGAGGCTCCCTCCACCATGAATTTGCCCAAACTGGGCTGTTTAGAGGCTCCCTCCACCATGAATTTGCCCAAACTGGGCTGGTTAGAGGCTCCCTCCACCATGAATTGGTCCAAACTGGGGTTTTTAGAGGCTCCCTCCACCATGAATTGGTCCAAACTTGGCTGTTTAGAGGCTCCCTCCACCATGAATTGGTCCAAACTGGGGTGGTTAGAGGCTCCCTCCACCATTAATTGGTCCAAACTGGGCTGGTTAGAGGCTCCCTCCACCATGAATTTGCCCAAACTGGGCTGTTTAGAGGCTCCCTCCACCATGAATTTGCCCAAACTGGGCTGGTTAGAGGCTCCCTCCACCATGAATTGGTCCAAACTGGGGTTTTTAGAGGCTCCCTCCACCATGAATTGGTCCAAACTGGGGTGGTTAGAGGCTCCCTCCACCATTAATTGGTCCAAACTGGGCTGGTTAGAGGCTCCCTCCACCATTAATTGGTCCAAACTGGGCTGGTTAGAGGCTCCCTCCACCATGAATTTGCCCAAACTGGGCTGTTTAGAGGCTCCCTCCACCATGAATTTGCCCAAACTGGGCTGGTTAGAGGCTCCCTCCACCATGAATTGGTCCAAACTGGGGTTTTTAGAGGCTCCCTCCACCATGAATTTGCCCAAACTGGGGTGGTTAGAGGCTCCCTCCACCATTAATTGGTCCAAACTGGGCTGGTTAGAGGCTCCCTCCACCATTAATTGGTCCAAACTGGGCTGGTTAGAGGCTCCCTCCACCATGAATTTGCCCAAACTGGGCTGTTTAGAGGCTCCCTCCACCATGAATTTGCCCAAACTGGGCTGGTTAGAGGCTCCCTCCACCATGAATTGGTCCAAACTGGGGTTTTTAGAGGCTCCCTCCACCATGAATTGGTCCAAACTTGGCTGTTTAGAGGCTCCCTCCACCATGAATTGGTCCAAACTGGGGTGGTTAGAGGCTCCCTCCACCATTAATTGGTCCAAACTGGGCTGGTTAGAGGCTCCCTCCACCATGAATTTGCCCAAACTGGGCTGTTTAGAGGCTCCCTCCACCATGAATTTGCCCAAACTGGGCTGGTTAGAGGCTCCCTCCACCATGAATTGGTCCAAACTGGGGTTTTTAGAGGCTCCCTCCACCATGAATTGGTCCAAACTGGGGTGGTTAGAGGCTCCCTCCACCATTAATTGGTCCAAACTGGGCTGGTTAGAGGCTCCCTCCACCATTAATTGGTCCAAACTGGGCTGGTTAGAGGCTCCCTCCACCATGAATTTGCCCAAACTGGGCTGTTTAGAGGCTCCCTCCACCATGAATTTGCCCAAACTGGGCTGGTTAGAGGCTCCCTCCACCATGAATTGGTCCAAACTGGGGTTTTTAGAGGCTCCCTCCACCATGAATTGGTCCAAACTTGGCTGTTTAGAGGCTCCCTCCACCATGAATTGGTCCAAACTGGGGTGGTTAGAGGCTCCCTCCACCATTAATTGGTCCAAACTGGGCTGGTTAGAGGCTCCCTCCACCATTAATTGGTCCAAACTGGGCTGGTTAGAGGCTCCCTCCACCATGAATTTGCCCAAACTGGGCTGTTTAGAGGCTCCCTCCACCATGAATTTGCCCAAACTGGGCTGGTTAGAGGCTCCCTCCACCATGAATTGGTCCAAACTGGGGTTTTTAGAGGCTCCCTCCACCATGAATTGGTCCAAACTGGGGTTTTTAGAGGCTCCCTCCACCATGAATTGGTCCAAACTGGGGTGGTTAGAGGCTCCCTCCACCATTAATTGGTCCAAACTGGGCTGGTTAGAGGCTCCCTCCACCATTAATTGGTCCAAACTGGGCTGGTTAGAGGCTCCCTCCACCATGAATTTGCCCAAACTGGGCTGTTTAGAGGCTCCCTCCACCATGAATTTGCCCAAACTGGGCTGGTTAGAGGCTCCCTCCACCATGAATTGGTCCAAACTGGGGTTTTTAGAGGCTCCCTCCACCATGAATTGGTCCAAACTTGGCTGTTTAGAGGCTCCCTCCACCATGAATTGGTCCAAACTGGGGTGGTTAGAGGCTCCCTCCACCATTAATTGGTCCAAACTGGGCTGGTTAGAGGCTCCCTCCACCATTAATTGGTCCAAACTGGGCTGGTTAGAGGCTCCCTCCACCATGAATTTGCCCAAACTGGGCTGGTTAGAGGCTCCCTCCACCATGAATTTGCCCAAACTGGGCTGGTTAGAGGCTCCCTCCACCATGAATTGGTCCAAACTGGGGTTTTTAGAGGCTCCCTCCACCATGAATTGGTCCAAACTGGGGTGGTTAGAGGCTCCCTCCACCATTAATTGGTCCAAACTGGGCTGGTTAGAGGCTCCCTCCACCATTAATTGGTCCAAACTGGGCTGGTTAGAGGCTCCCTCCACCATGAATTTGCCCAAACTGGGCTGTTTAGAGGCTCCCTCCACCATGAATTTGCCCAAACTGGGCTGGTTAGAGGCTCCCTCCACCATGAATTGGTCCAAACTGGGGTTTTTAGAGGCTCCCTCCACCATGAATTGGTCCAAACTTGGCTGTTTAGAGGCTCCCTCCACCATGAATTGGTCCAAACTGGGGTGGTTAGAGGCTCCCTCCACCATTAATTGGTCCAAACTGGGCTGGTTAGAGGCTCCCTCCACAATTAATTGGTCCAAACTGGGCTAATTAGAGGCTCCCTCCACCATGAACTGGTCCAAACTGGGTTTTTTAGAGGCTCCCTCCACCATGAATTTGCCCAAACTGGGCTGTTTAGAGGCTCCCTCCACCATGAATTGGTCCAAACTGGGCTGGTTAGAGGCTCCCTCCACCATGAATTTCCCAAAACTTGGCTGTTTAGAGGCTCCCTCCACCATTAATTGGTCCAAACTGGGCTGGTTAGAGGCTCCCTCCACCATGAATTGGTCCAAACTGGGGTTTTTAGAGGCTCCCTCCACCATGAATTGGTCCAAACTGGGGTGGTTAGAGGCTCCCTCCACCATTAATTGGTCCAAACTGGGCTGGTTAGAGGCTCCCTCCACCATTAATTGGTCCAAACTGGGCTGGTTAGAGGCTCCCTCCACCATGAATTTGCCCAAACTGGGCTGTTTAGAGGCTCCCTCCACCATGAATTTGCCCAAACTGGGCTGGTTAGAGGCTCCCTCCACCATGAATTGGTCCAAACGGGTTTTTAGAGGCTCCCTTCACCATGAATTGGTCCAAACTTGGCTGTTTAGAGGCTCCCTCCACCATGAATTGGTCCAAACTGGGGTGGTTAGAGGCTCCCTCCACCATTAATTGGTCCAAACTGGGCTGGTTAGAGGCTCCCTCCACCATGAATTGGTCCAAACTGGGGTTTTTAGAGGCTCCCTCCACCATGAATTGGTCCAAACTTGGCTGTTTAGAGGCTCCCTCCACCATTAATTGGTCCAAACTGGGCTGGTTAGAGGCTCCCTCCACCATGAATTGGTCCAAACTGGGTTTTTTAGAGGCTCTCTCCACCATGAATTTGCCCAAACTGGGCTGTTTAGAGGCTCCCTCCACCATGAATTGGTCCAAACTGGGTTTATTAGAGGCTCCCTCCACCATGAATTGGTCCAAACTGGGCTGGTTAGAGGCTCCCTCCACCATGAATTGGTCCAAACTGGGGTGGTTAGAGGCTCCCTCCACCATTAATTGGTCCAAACTGGGCTGGTTAGAGGCTCCCTCCACCATTAATTGGTCCAAACTGGGCTGGTTAGAGGCTCCCTCCACCATGAATTTGCCCAAACTGGGCTGGTTAGAGGCTCCCTCCACCATGAATTGGTCCAAACTGGGTTTTTTAGAGGCTCCCTCCACCATGAATTTGCCCAAACTGGGCTGGTTAGAGGCTCCCTCCACCATGAATTGGTCCAAACTGGGCTGGTTAGAGGCTCCCTCCACCATGAATTTGCCCAAACTGGGCTGTTTAGAGGCTCCCTCCACCATTAATTGGTCCAAACTGGGCTGGTTAGAGGCTCCCTCCACCATGAATTTGCCCAAACTGGGCTGTTTAGAGGCTCCCTCCACCATGAATTGGTCCAAACTGGGTTTTTTAGAGGCTCCCTCCACCATGAATTGGTCCAAACTGGGCTGGTTAGAGGCTCCCTCCACCATGAATTTCCCAAAACTTGGCTGTTTAGAGGCTCCCTCCACCATGAATTGGTCCAAACTGGGCTGGTTAGAGGCTCCCTCCACCATGAATTTCCCAAAACTTGGCTGTTTAGAGGCTCCCTCCACCATGAATTGGTCCAAACTGGGCTGGTTAGAGGCTCCCTCCACCATTAATTGGTCCAAACTGGGCTGGTTAGAGGCTCCCTCCACCATGAATTTGCCCAAACTGGGCTGGTTAGAGGCTCCCTCCACCATGAATTGGTCCAAACTGGGGTTTTTAGAGGCTCCCTCCACCATGAAATGGTCCAAACTTGGCTGTTTAGAGGCTCCCTCCACCATGAATTGGTCCAAACTGGGGTGGTTAGAGGCTCCCTCCACCATTAATTGGTCCAAACTGGGCTGGTTAGAGGCTCCCTCCACAATTAATTGGTCCAAACTGGGCTAATTAGAGGCTCCCTCCACCATGAATTGGTCCAAACTGGGTTTTTTAGAGGCTCCCTCCACCATGAATTTGCCCAAACTGGGCTGTTTAGAGTCTCCCTCCACCATGAATTGGTCCAAACTGGGCTGGTTAGAGGCTCCCTCCACCATGAATTTCCCAAAACTTGGCTGTTTAGAGGCTCCCTCCACCATTAATTGGTCCAAACTGGGCTGGTTAGAGGCTCCCTCCACCATGAATTGGTCCAAACTGGGGTTTTTAGAGGCTCCCTCCACCATGAATTGGTCCAAACTTGGCTGTTTAGAGGCTCCCTCCACCATGAATTGGTCCAAACTGGGGTGGTTAGAGGCTCCCTCCACCATTAATTGGTCCAAACTGGGCTGGTTAGAGGCTCCCTCCACCATTAATTGGTCCAAACTGGGCTGGTTAGAGGCTCCCTCCACCATGAATTTGCCCAAACTGGGCTGGTTAGAGGCTCCCTCCACCATGAATTGGTCCAAACTGGGGTTTTTAGAGGCTCCCTCCACCATGAATTGGTCCAAACTGGGGTGGTTAGAGGCTCCCTCCACCATTAATTGGTCCAAACTGGGCTGGTTAGAGGCTCCCTCCACCATTAATTGGTCCAAACTGGGCTGGTTAGAGGCTCCCTCCACCATGAATTTGCCCAAACTGGGCTGTTTAGAGGCTCCCTCCACCATGAATTTGCCCAAACTGGGCTGGTTAGAGGCTCCCTCCACCATGAATTGGTCCAAACTGGGGTTTTTAGAGGCTCCCTCCACCATGAATTGGTCCAAACTTGGCTGTTTAGAGGCTCCCTCCACCATTAATTGGTCCAAACTGGGCTGGTTAGAGGCTCCCTCCACCATGAATTGGTCCAAACTGGGGTTTTTAGAGGCTCCCTCCACCATGAATTGGTCCAAACTTGGCTGTTTAGAGGCTCCCTCCACCATGAATTGGTCCAAACTGGGGTGGTTAGAGGCTCCCTCCACCATTAATTGGTCCAAACTGGGCTGGTTAGAGGCTCCCTCCACCATTAATTGGTCCAAACTGGGCTGGTTAGAGGCTCCCTCCACCATGAATTTGCCCAAACTGGGCTGGTTAGAGGCTCCCTCCACCATGAATTGGTCCAAACTGGGGTTTTTAGAGGCTCCCTCCACCATGAATTGGTCCAAACTGGGGTGGTTAGAGGCTCCCTCCACCATTAATTGGTCCAAACTGGGCTGGTTAGAGGCTCCCTCCACCATTAATTGGTCCAAACTGGGCTGGTTAGAGGCTCCCTCCACCATGAATTTGCCCAAACTGGGCTGTTTAGAGGCTCCCTCCACCATGAATTTGCCCAAACTGGGCTGGTTAGAGGCTCCCTCCACCATGAATTGGTCCAAACTGGGGTTTTTAGAGGCTCCCTCCACCATGAATTGGTCCAAACTTGGCTGTTTAGAGGCTCCCTCCACCATGAATTGGTCCAAACTGGGGTGGTTAGAGGCTCCCTCCACCATTAATTGGTCCAAACTGGGCTGGTTAGAGGCTCCCTCCACAATTAATTGGTCCAAACTGGGCTAATTAGAGGCTCCCTCCACCATGAATTGGTCCAAACTGGGTTTTTTAGAGGCTCCCTCCACCATGAATTTGCCCAAACTGGGCTGTTTAGAGGCTCCCTCCACCATGAATTGGTCCAAACTGGGCTGGTTAGAGGCTCCCTCCACCATGAATTTCCCAAAACTTGGCTGTTTAGAGGCTCCCTCCACCATTAATTGGTCCAAACTGGGCTGGTTAGAGGCTCCCTCCACCATGAATTGGTCCAAACTGGGGTTTTTAGAGGCTCCCTCCACCATGAATTGGTCCAAACTTGGCTGTTTAGAGGCTCCCTCCACCATGAATTGGTCCAAACTGGGGTGGTTAGAGGCTCCCTCCACCATTAATTGGTCCAAACTGGGCTGGTTAGAGGCTCCCTCCACCATGAATTGGTCCAAACTGGGGTTTTTAGAGGCTCCCTCCACCATGAATTGGTCCAAACTTGGCTGTTTAGAGGCTCCCTCCACCATTAATTGGTCCAAACTGGGCTGGTTAGAGGCTCCCTCCACCATTAATTGGTCCAAACTGGGCTGGTTAGAGGCTCCCTCCACCATGAATTTGCCCAAACTGGGCTGTTTAGAGGCTCCCTCCACCATGAATTTGCCCAAACTGGGCCGGTTAGAGGCTCCCTCCACCATGAATTGGTCCAAACGGGTTTTTAGAGGCTCCCTTCACCATGAATTGGTCCAAACTTGGCTGTTTAGAGGCTCCCTCCACCATGAATTGGTCCAAACTGGGGTGGTTAGAGGCTCCCTCCACCATTAATTGGTCCAAACTGGGCTGGTTAGAGGCTCCCTCCACCATTAATTGGTCCAAACTGGGCTGGTTAGAGGCTCCCTCCACCATGAATTGGTCCAAACTGGGGTTTTTAGAGGCTCCCTCCACCATGAATTGGTCCAAACTTGGCTGTTTAGAGGCTCCCTCCACCATTAATTGGTCCAAACTGGGCTGGTTAGAGGCTCCCTCCACCATGAATTGGTCCAAACTGGGTTTTTTAGAGGCTCCCTCCACCATGAATTTGCCCAAACTGGGCTGTTTAGAGGCTCCCTCCACCATGAATTGGTCCAAACTGGGTTTATTAGAGGCTCCCTCCACCATGAATTGGTCCAAACTGGGCTGGTTAGAGGCTCCCTCCACCATGAATTGGTCCAAACTGGGGTGGTTAGAGGCTCCCTCCACCATTAATTGGTCCAAACTGGGCTGGTTAGAGGCTCCCTCCACCATTAATTGGTCCAAACTGGGCTGGTTAGAGGCTCCCTCCACCATGAATTTGCCCAAACTGGGCTGGTTAGAGGCTCCCTCCACCATGAATTGGTCCAAACTGGGTTTTTTAGAGGCTCCCTCCACCATGAATTTGCCCAAACTGGGCTGGTTAGAGGCTCCCTCCACCATGAATTGGTCCAAACTGGGCTGGTTAGAGGCTCCCTCCACCATGAATTTGCCCAAACTGGGCTGTTTAGAGGCTCCCTCCACCATTACTTGGTCCAAACTGGGCTGGTTAGAGGCTCCCTCCACCATGAATTTGCCCAAACTGGGCTGTTTAGAGGCTCCCTCCACCATGAATTGGTCCAAACTGGGTTTTTTAGAGGCTCCCTCCACCATGAATTGGTCCAAACTGGGCTGGTTAGAGGCTCCCTCCACCATGAATTTCCCAAAACTTGGCTGTTTAGAGGCTCCCTCCACCATGAATTGGTCCAAACTGGGCTGGTTAGAGGCTCCCTCCACCATGAATTTCCCAAAACTTGGCTGTTTAGAGGCTCCCTCCACCATGAATTGGTCCAAACTGGGCTGGTTAGAGGCTCCCTCCACCATTAATTGGTCCAAACTGGGCTGGTTAGAGGCTCCCTCCACCATGAATTGGTCCAAACTGGGTTTTTTAGAGGCTCCCTCCACCATGAATTTGCCCAAACTGGGCTGTTTAGAGGCTCCCTCCACCATGAATTGGTTCAAACTGGGCTGGTTAGAGGCTCCCTCCACCATTAATTGGTCCAAACTGGGCTGGTTAGAGGCTCCCTCCACCATTAATTGGTCCAAACTGGGCTGGTTAGAGGCTCCCTCCACCATGAATTTGCCCAAACTGGGCTGGTTAGAGGCTCCCTCCACCATGAATTGGTCCAAACTGGGTTTTTTAGAGGCTCCCTCCACCATGAATTTGCCCAAACTGGGCTGGTTAGAGGCTCCCTCCACCATGAATTGGTCCAAACTGGGGTTTTTAGAGGCTCCCTCCACCATGAATTTGCCCAAACTGGGGTGTTTAGAGGCTCCCTCCACCATGAATTTGCCCAAACTCTGCTGGTTAGAGGCTCAATCCACCCTGATTTTCAAAACAAATGTTGGTGCCAACCTCAACTTACTACAAGGGCCAAATTCACTGCTGGTGACAAGCTCTCCTCACTGCAAGTGCCAAATACACATGTTTCAAGGTGTTTTCCTACTGTCAGAGAGGTGGTATTGAGTGTGTAAAGTGTGTAGTTGTTAGGCTGTGATGTTGGGGTAATAGAGGGTCTTTGGTGTGTTAGATGCCCCCAGACATGCTTCCCCTGCTGTCCCAGTGTCATTCCAGAGGTGTTGGCATCATTTCCTGGGGTGTCATAGTGGACTTGGTGACCCTCCAGACACGGATTTGGGTTTCCCCCTTAACGAGTATCTGTTCCCCATAGACTATAATGGGGTTCGAAACCCGTTCGAACACACGAACATTGAGCGGCTGTTCGAGTCGAATTTCGAACCTCGAACATTTTAGTGTTCGCTCATCTCTAATAATGTCATTTATTTATAACTAGAGATGAGCGAACAGTGTTCTATCGAACACATGTTCGATCGGATATCAGGGTGTTCGCCATGTTCGAATCGAATCGAACACCGCGTGGTAAAGTGCGCCAAAATTCGATTCCCCTCCCACTTTCCCTGGCGCCTTTTTTGCACCAATAACAGCGCAGGGGAGGTGGGACAGGAACTACGACACTGGGGGCATTGAAAAAAATTGGAAAAAGTCATTGGCTGCCGAAATCAGGTGACCTCCATTTTAGACGAATAGTGGATTTCAAATCCGGGTCATATGAGAATGTGAACTTTGTGACTATGAGACAGGGATAGCTGTACAGGCAGGGATAGCTAGGGATAACCTTTATTTAGGGGGGAATGTTATTAAAAATAACTTTTTGGGGCTCTATCGGGTGTGTAATTGTGATTTTTGTGAGATAAACTTTTTCCCATAGGGATGCATTGGCCAGCGCTGATTGGCCGAATTCCGTACTCTGGCCAATCAGTGCTGGCCAATGCATTCTATTAGCTTGATGAAGCAGAGTGTGCACAAGGGTTCAAGCGCACCCTCGGCTCTGATGTAGCAGAGCTGAGGCTGCACAAGGGTTCAAGCGCACCCTCGGCTCTGATGTAGGAGAGCCGAGGGTGCACTTGAACCCTTGTGCACCCTCGGCTCTGCTACATCAGAGCCGAGGGTGCGCTTGAACCCTTGTGCACACTCTGCTTCATCAAGCTAATAGAATGCATTGGCCAGCGCTGATTGGCCAATGCATTCTATTAGCCCGATGAAGTAGAGCTGAATGTGTGTGCTAAGCACACACATTCAGCTCTACTTCATCGGGCTAATAGAATGCATTGGCCAGCGCTGATTGGCCAGAGTACGGAATTCGGCCAATCAGCGCTGGCTCTGCTGGAGGAGGCGGAGTCTAAGATCGCTCCACACCAGTCTCCATTCAGGTCCGACCTTAGACTCCGCCTCCTCCAGCAGAGCCAGCGCTGATTGGCCGAATTCCGTACTCTGGCCAATCAGCACTGGCTAATGCATTGTATTGGCGTGATGAAGCAGTGCTGAATGTGTGTGCTTAGCACACACATTCAGCTCTACTTCATCGGGCTAATAGAATGCATTGGCCAATCAGCGCTGGCCAATGCATTCTATTAGCGTGAACTGAGTTTGCACAGGGGTTCTAGTGCACCCTCGGCTCTGCTACATCAGATTGCTACATCTGATGTAGCAGTGCCGAGTGTGCATCAGATGTGTAGTTGAGCAAAACTGACTCAGCACTGCTAAGTCTCTGCATTCGCATAGGAATGCATTGGCCAGCCTTCGGCCAATCAGCGCTGGCTCTGCCGGAGGAGGCGGAGTCTAAGGTCGGACCTGAATGGAGACTGGTGTGGAGTGATCTTAGACTCCGCCTCCTCCAGCAGAGCCAGCGCTGATTGGTCGAGTTCCGTACTCTGGCCAATCAGCACTGGCCAATGCATTTCTATGGGGAAAAGTTAGCTTGCGAAAATCGCAAACTGACAGGGATTTCCATGAAATAAAGTGACTTTTATGCCCCCAGACATGCTTCCCCTGCTGTCCCAGTGTCATTCCAGGGTGTTGGTATCATTTCCTGGAGTGTCATAGTGGACTTGGTGACCCTCCAGACACGAATTTGGGTTTCCCCCTTAACGAGTTTATGTTCCCCATAGACTATAATGGGGTTCGAAACCCATTCGAACACTCGAACAGTGAGCGGCTGTTCGAATCGAATTTCGAACCTCGAACATTTTAGTGTTCGCTCATCTCTATTTATAACATGATTAAACAGGTGAACATTGTAGTTTGATACTTCTGTTGCACCAGCTGTAAGAAGATCTTCCTATGTTATGTGATCTGCTCCGCTGGTTTGTAGACTGGAGCTGTCTCGGAGTTTGTGTGATGTTTCCAATATAAATAAATAAACATTTGAATAAATGACAAACACTTTCTAGTAAACCTGTAAAAAGGTTAACTGAGTTATCAGAATCCTCACACACAGGAGAGATGGCTGATACTACAGAGGGAGACTCTACTGCCCTGTATCTGGATCTCCTGCTCCCAGCACTGATGGCTCTCATAGCCGGACTGGTGATCCATTCATTTATTATAGGGGTCAATGTCACCGACTGGTGGAAAGGAAGATCAGTGACTCCTGTTGACCACATTGTAACTTCTCTTGGGATTTCTAGGGTGTGCAATCAATGTGCTAATACTTTGTATTTCTTATTGGGCACACTCTTCCTGCGAGATCTTTCTTCAGTAACTCTGGTTATTCTGGATGCAGTGTATTGTTTCTCTATGTATGCCAATATCTGGTTGACATCTCTGCTCTCCATTGTCTTGTGTCTGAAGATCTCCAACCTCCACACCAGACTGTTCCTGTATCTGAGGAGGATGATATTACACAGGACTCTTCATCTCATTGTAGTCTCAGTCATTGTTTCTGCTTTTAATAGTATGATACACTTGTTGGTTATTTATTTTAAGGTCACCAATACCGGAACATACAACACAACCATGTCTGATATACCCACAAATTGCATTTATGATAATTCTTTATACAGTTATTCTATAGGATCCTTCTTCCCAATGCTTTTCTATTCCATCTCCTCTGTCCTCCTCTTCACCTCTCTGTATCATCACACAACAAGGATGAAGATGAGCAGTAACTTATCCATCAATCTGGAGACATATTACTCAGTCATGAGACTTGTGTCCTTCACTTTCCTATATAACACTATGTACTTTGTGTGTCATCTTGTTATTGTGTTTTATTACTATTTTTACTGTGTTCTTCTTTTTTGGCTTTATATTGTCTTGGACTTTCTCCCACTTCTCCATTCCTCCTACCTGATCTACAGAACGGCCAAACTCAGGGATCAGATGTCCAAGGTTCTTCACAATGTAACTGATTTCTTATTCCATAGGAAAGATACAGAAACCAGAGAGAACATAGAGATGGCAGCTCAGTGAATACACACTGTACTGTAGGACGGGTCATCAAGGTAATAAGTCGTTGTCTAGTACCGATACTGCTCAGCAAAATAAAGAGGTCACAGCCGTATTCTGACAGCTGTAATTTTTTTTATTTAAATGTATGGGGCTATTTAAGGCAGATTTTTTTTTTTTTCTTTTTTTGTACAGTGACATATGTACTTTCTATTTTTACCTTTTTGGGGAATGTCTGATGTTTTTATCACTTTGCCATATTTTTGCTTCCAAAAATGTAAATGAATAGCATTTTTATTGTTTGTTTGTTTGTTTGTTTGTTTTTGCCACTGTGGCGTTAACCATGTGGTAAAAAAATATTTTATACATTTGTAGACAGTGATTGTTATTTATTGGAATGGTTTTGTTTATTTTTTTATTTGAGGCCATTTGAATTTTTTTTACATTTTTTTAATATTTTGTTTAATTTTATTTTATTTTTTTAATTTTTTTTTTTCACCCCCTTCCCAAAGGAAATAGAACCTGCAACCATTAAATCGCTTGTCCCATAAACTGCAATATAACTGTCTATGGTAGATTTACAGTGTAACTGTTGAGTCCTTCTGAAGAAAATAACACTCTTGGCTACCATAGGAATGGGACCGCCACCCCGATCCGTCCTGTAATGGAATAGTGGGGGGCTGCACGGGGGAACCTGGAGAAGGATCAGGAGCTATAAAGATATAAGATAAAACGCCTGCGATCAGCATCAGAGTTGCCTCCATTTTTTAACATTTCACATCTGTCATACTGTTACTGGAAGGGGTTAACAGTAGAGATGAGCGAACACTATACGGAACAGCCATTCCGAATAGCACGCTCCCATAGAAATGAATGGAAGCGGCCGGCATGCACACTTTGCCAGCAGCCGGTCGCTTAACCCCCGCGTGCCGGCTACGTCCATTCATTTCTATGGGAGCGTGCTGTTCAGAACAGCTGTTCCGAATAGTGTTTGCTCATCTCTAGTTAACAGTTGTCACTTGGATGCAAATCTATTTTGATGGGCATTAAAAATAGACCCGATGTCAGATCATGGAACAGATTATACTGTGTGGGGGCCACCGTGGAGAAAATTGTACTGTGTGGGGACCACTGTGCAGCAGATTATACTGTGTGGGGAAGACTGTGCAGAAGATTATACTGTGTGGGGACCACTGTGCAGCAGATTATACTGTGTGGGGACCACTGTGCAGCAGATTATACTGTGTGGGGACCACTGTGCAGCAGATTATACTGTGTGGGGAAGACTGTGCAGAAGATTATACTGTGTGGGGACCACTGTGCAGCAGATTATACTGTGTGGGGATCACTGTGCAGCAGATTATACTGTGTGGGGAAGACTGTGGAGCTGATTTTGCTGTGTGCGGGCTGCTGTGGAGCATATTGTACTGTGTGGGGGTCACAGCGGATCAGAAAGCTCTATAAAGCCCCATTTGTATGACCATATTCTGCAGGTCTGTAATTGTGTGCAATGGTGGATCCACACATTATTAAGGTTAAATTTCTGTGTTGGCACTTTGTGATAAATTAGTAGGTTTTGGGTTGAAGTTTGGGCACTTGGTCTCTAAAAGGTCCACCATCACTGACTTAGCCCATAAAAGTGATGGGGTGTAGTGGGGCTACACTATATGGGGCTCTGTCTGAATAAACAGTGAAGGCACTGGATTGTTATCAGTCAACAACCTGTTCTGCTGGTGTTCTATTACCTTTGGAATATTGTCTCTCCCATTGGCCTAGGATGTGCAAAAGTGCAAACGCATTACCATTCCCTGGCCAATCCCTGTTGGTAAGACTAAATTTAAACATAGTCATTGGGCACCTGATGTATGCCTGAGCAAAATAGGTTCATAGTATGCTAGTTTATAGATAGATAGATAGATAGGAGGGAGATAGATAGATAGATAGATAGATAGATAGATAGATAGATAGATAGATAGATAGATAGATAGATAACATGCAAATATAACATGATACCTAAAAGAGCAAAATTTGTCCTTCAAAATCACAATAGAGCTCCTTCTGTTTCGGACCCTACAATGTGCCCATACAGCAGTTTACATTTACAGGTTGGATAATTTCATGCTCAAGACAAATTGTATAACTGTTTATGGGATGCATTTTCAACTTTAACCCCTTTTCAATGTGCATTCTAGAGCCAAATAAATATATTAGTTGCAGAAATTGAAATGTGTAAATTTCACCTCCATTTTGTTTTAATTCCTGTGAAATGCTGAAAGAATTAAGAAACTTTCTAACTACCATATTGAATTATGTCATGACTGCAGTATATACAATATAGAGAATTACAGGGATTTCTCTTAAAGAGGCCTTTTCAAAGCCCCTTCAGAACTGCATTTGAAAAGAAAAAAATGATTTTGGGAAATGTTATTAAAAATTTGGAAAATTACTGTCTGATTGTAAACCTTACAATATGTGGAAAAAAAAATAGAGCAATTTAAGTTTGAAGCTAAAATAAATCATATATATATATATATATATATATATATATATATATATATATATATATAGTAAATTAGGATTATGATATGATTGAGTAATATATCTATATGAAATGTAATTTAAAAATTTGAAAACTTTACAATTTTATCATAGTTTAAACACAAATCTTTACCGCTGGTACGAAGTTCAATGAGTCACAAAAATGAAATTCGGAATCACTTTGATAAGTTAAAATTTCTCCTCTGATGGAGCTCTGGCTGTAAAAATTGTTGTAAAAAAATTGCAAGGACATTCTGGTACGCCCTGCAGAACAACGAACTACTATCCAGCCATAAATACCCAATAGGAGGTTTGGAAGTAGCTAAGAGAGTTTTAGTCTGTGTCCTTAAGGGTTTAAAAAAATTTACATATTGATTTGATTTTTCTATTGCACCAGCTGTAAGAAGATCTTGCTATGTTATGTGATCCGGAGCCGTCTCGGAGTCTGTGTGATGTTCTCTGTATTTCCAATGGAAATAAATAAGGATTTGAATATATGACAAAGGTTTTATAGTGAACCTTCAGTAACGATGCGCTGAGTTATCAGGATCCTCACAAACACAAGAGATGGCTGATACTACAGAGGGGGACACTATTGTCCGTTATCTGGGTCATTTGGCTTCAGAACTTATTGCTCTCATAGCCGGACTGGTGATCCATTCATTTATTATAGGGGTCAATGTCACCGACTGGTGGAAAGGAAGATCAGTGACTCCTGTTGACCACATTGTAACTTCTCTTGGGATTTCAAGACTTTGCGCTCAATGTGCTCGTATTCTCCACTTCCTTGTGAAAACACTGTCCCTTTCATCACAAGTAACCCTTTATATTCTAGATGCAGTTTATTGTTTTTTTAATTACGTCAATCTTTGGTTAACATCTCTGCTCTCCATTGTCTTCTATCTGAAGATCTCCAACCTCCACACCAGACTGTTCCTGTATCTGAGGAGGATGATATTACACAGGACTGGTTATTTCATTGTAGCCTCAGTCGTTTTTTCTGCTTTTAATAGTTTGGTGACCTCGTTGTGGGGTGTTTTTAAGGTCACCAACAGCGGAACAAACAATACAACCATGGATAATCTGTCCACAGATTGCATTTATGCTCATTCTATCTATGTCATTACTATAGGAGCCTTCTTCCCACTGCTTTTCTATTACATCTCCTCCGTCCTCCTCATCACCTCTCTGTATCATCACACAACAAGGATGAAGATGAGCAGTAACTTATCCATCAATCTGGAGACATATTACTCAGCCATGAGATTTGTATCCGTCAATTTCCTATATAACACTATGTACCTTATTGTTCATTGTAGTATTGTTTTTTATTACTATTTTTATTGTGTATTTCTTGATTGGCTTTTAATTGCCGCTGACTTCCTACCACTTCTCCATTCCTCCTACCTGATCTACAGAACAGCCAGACTCAGGGATCAGATGTCCAAGGTTCTCCACAATCTAATCCATGTCCTATTCTATAAGATGGATACAGAGACCAGAGAGAACATAGAAATGGCGGCTCAGTGAGATGTAATACATAGGGTAGGATGGGCCATTGCCATACAGTATGATAAATTGGGGTCTAGGCCCTAAACTAACAGAATAAAGGGGTCACAGCCTTAGGCCTTATTCATACCTCATATGATGGCCATTGAATGGGTCTACTCACAGACATGTTTGCAGACATGTTCTATCTTTGTCAATTTCGACTATTTCACTATTACACCCATAAACTTCCATGGATTTTAAAGTAGCCATTATGTGAATAAGGTCAAAAACAGACTGATATTTGGTCAGAATACTCATGTGAACAAGGCCTTAGGGCTCATGTATATGAATTTACAGTCACTTTTTGACATCCACGTTCCATCCATTTCTTATCTGTATGTCTGTGTTGGATCCGATTTCCATCCATCTCTCACTGATCAAATTTTGCAAATTTGTCTCTTGGCAACAAACCAGTGAACAATTCCATGTTACCTATATCCTGTGGATCATAACGATTGCGGAAATACTAGGGTAATTTCAGATGGGTTTTTTTGGACTGGAACCTTGTTTATTTTAATTTGAGATTTGAGGTGATTTGAAATTTTTTTTAAATTTTTTAAAAATATGTAATGCTTTTTAATCATTTATAAAAGACTTGAATCATCAATAATTAGATTGCTTGCCCCATAGACTGCATTACAACTGTATGTATAGTAGATTTACATTGTAACTATTGAGGCCTGCTACATGTAAGCCTCAATAGTTAAATATCATATATATATATATATATATATATATATATATATATATATATATATATATATTTATATATATATGATTGATTTTAGCTTCAAACTTAAATTACTCTATTTTTTTTTTTTTTCATATATTGTAAGGTTATACTCGCTCATCTCTAATTGCGAAGTACTTTCATGTCCGCATGTTCCCTGCGGAGATCTGGCGGTAAGCACATAGACCCCATTATAGTCTAAGTAGTCCGTGTGCTCTCACTGCCACACCGCTTGCAAATGCATTTAGTATTCTGTTCGGAGGGATCCCCATGCGGACTCTTCCAAATAGAATACAAACGCAGATGTGAATGAGGAGTTGCTCAGGTCTTACACTGTTGCGGAGCACTGGCACAATATTTGATTCTATGCGTGGTTTCCAGGCTTTGTAGTGATCATTGGCTATATGGAATATATTATACACTTTATTGGGGATTATTGCTGGTTGGTGTGTCTAGGCTACATACTTGGGCTATCATATTGCTATTTCTGGTTAGATACAATGTAGGTAACACCATCTGTTGTCTTTTAGATATTTTCTACTGTGTGGCTAATTGTAATGTGTGTGAAATGTCTTTTGCAATTCTCAATAAAGTTTTTTGACTCACAGTTTACAGTATGTTTGTGCGTGTTTAGTATTGTTCCTTCTATAGGTGATGTGATTGATGGTGCGTTTGCTTGGACTTGGGTTCACAACTACATGATGGAATCTTCCTTGTTCCTAGATGTGATCTATATAACGGCAAGAGGAGTTCACACAATCTGGATATCATTTAGTTCTCGGGACAGACATCTCTTGGTCAAGATAGTCGGCACATCAAAAATTACAACCACCAAAAATTTGTAACAAAAATAATCCCTCTGCCCATTGGCTACTATGTAGGAAATCAGTGTCCCACACTACAAGACCTCAGGTCTACTATCCCATAGGTCAGATAAGTTTAACATTACAAATTATCCACACTTTTGTACAGTGTCTTCTTGAATTTTCAATAGATTTCAATGTTGTCTTCTGTGACAAGTGCAGTGCAGAAAATTCTTCAAAAATGTTTAAAAAAAAAACGTCAGACTAAGATGTCCTGGCCATGGACGCCCTTCATTCCTACCCCACAAAAACTAAAATTGAACGTCACTCCAAATATGGTTATGCATTGTATAAATAAAGAAATTTTTTGAAGCTTAACCATATTTGGAGTGACGTTCAATTCTATTTTTTTCTGGGATACTACAATTTACGATGAGATGGTCAGCCCCTAACCGAACCGGCATCCATAAGATTTTACATTACTTGAGTGTTTCCCTCAAAAGTTATTTGAACAGACTTCCTTCCCAGCTGACCCCACCCACGTTTTGCACAAGCTTTTGATGTAGCACAAAATGCCAAAAAGCCACATTATTTTGTGAAAAAATGTCAAGTGCCAAACTTTAAACTATCATCATGTTTTATCTTCCAAAAAAAATTGGACACTCACCAGAGAATTATGTGCTTACAAAGGAAGTCCTGAATGTTGGGAGGGGGCACAGCCATGTGTGGGCTGTGTGGCTGCTTGCACGAGAAGACACTGCTAACAAAGGGGGTTGTAAATCTTGGATTGGAAGCAAAGATAACAGTGGCTGGACAGCTCAGCTGCAGTGTGATAAGAAGATAGACATTCTTGAACATATCCAGCTTTGTCACTGGTAAAATATCTATTTCACAGAACATGAAGTCATTTAAGAAATAAAAGAGATAGGAAACCACAAGAGTCATTGTTAGTGAACATTTAAGTATAAAAGTTCATAATTGCATGATGCTTTTTGTTTGGTTATCAATAGCTTCAAAGGGGGAGTGAAGAAGACTAAGACAACTAAGACAACTGAAGAAAAAATTTTTGCTAATATGAATCTATTGATAACTTTGAGTTCTTTTGTAGATGGCAGATTCTGCAACGGATATGCCACAGTCACCAGAAATACAGTCCTATGAAAAAGTTTGGGCACCCCTATTAATCTTAATCATTTTTAGTTCTAAATATTTTGGTGTTTGCAACAGCCATTTCAGTTTGATATATCTAATAACTGATGGACACAGTAATATTTCAGGATTGAAATGAGGTTTATTGTACTAACAGAAAATGCGCAATATGCATTAAACCAAAATTTGACCGGTGCAAAAATATGGGCACCTCAACAGAAAAGTGACATTAATATTTAGTAGATCCTCCTTTTGCAAAGATAACAGCCTCTAGTTGCTTCTTGTAGCTTTTAATCAGTTCCTGGATCCTGGATGAAGGTATTTTGGACCATTTCTTTCTACAAAACAATTCAAGTTCAGTTAAGTTAGATGGTCGCCAAACATGGACAGCCCGCTCTCAAATGATCTGAAAACAAAGATTGTTCAACATAGTTGTTCAGGGGAAGGATACAAAACGTTGTCTCAGAGATTTAACCTGTCAGTTTCCACTGTGAGGAACATAGTAAGGAAGTGGAAGACCACAGGGACAGTTCTTGTTAAGCCCAGAAGTAGCAGGCCAAGAAAAATATCAGAAAGGCAGAGAAGAAGAATGGTGAGAACAGTCAAGGACAATCCACAGACCACCTCCAAAGAGCTGCAGCATCATCTTGCTGCAGATGGTGTCACTGTGCATCGGTCAGCAATACAGTGCACTTTGCACAAGGAGAAGCTGTATGGGAGAGTGATGAGAAAGAAGCCGTTTCTGCACGTACGCCACAAATAGAGTTTCCTGAGGTATGCAAAAGCACATTTGGAGAAGCCAACTTCATTTTGGAAACAAAGATTGAGTTGTTTGGTTATAAAAAAAAGGCATTATGCATGGCGTCCAAAAAGAAACAGCATTCCAAAAAAAACACTTGCTACCCACTGTAAGATTTGGTGGAGGTTCCATCATGCTTTGGGGCTGTGTGGCCAATGCCGGCATCGGGAATCTTGTTAAAGTTGAGAGTCGCATGGATTCCACTCAGTATCAGCAGATTCTTGAGAATAATGTTCAAGAATCAGTGACGAAGTTGAAGTTACGCCGGGGATGGATATTTCAGCAAGACAATGATCCAAAACACCGCTCCAAATCAACTCAGGCATTCATGCAGAGGAACAATTACAATGCTCTGGAATGGCCATCCCAGTCCCCAGACCTGAATATCATTGAACATCTGTGGGATGATTTGAAGTGGGCTGTCCATGCTCGGCGACCATCTAACTTAACTGAACTTGAATTGTTTGTCCAAAATACCTTTATCCAGGATCCAGGAACTGATTAAAAGCTACAGGAAGCGACTACAGTCTGTTATCTTTGCAAAAGGAGGATCTACTAAATATTAATGTCACTTTTCTGTTTTGGTTTAATGCATATTGCACATTTTCTGTTAGTACAATAAACCTCATTTCAATCCTGAAGTATTACTGTGTCCATCAGTTATTAGATAGATCAAACTGAAATGGCTGTTACAAATACCAAAATATTTAGAACTAAAAATGATTAAGATTAATAGGGGTGCCCAAACTTTTTCATAGGACTGTATGGTAAACCAAGCACAGATAGAGGCCATCACTTGAACATGGTACAATGTCTGAGGGTAGGTGTTTGATATAGCAGGACAATGGTCTGATCTGGAGGGCAAAAACTTTCTGTATGCTTAATGTTAATCCTAAAAGGATTTCCAGGCTGTTCAATTAGTGATGGAGACTCTGCCACTGCCCCCACACAGGTGGATATATTTGGAAGTCATGGCACACACCAAGGCTGATATGAAAGAAAGTAGAGGTAACATGTGGGCAGACACTGCCATTAGCCCAGCTGCACAAGCCTAGGGGTCATGTTTACTGATAAGGGGTCACCATGCTAGACCCAAATGTTTTAGCTCTCTTTTCAGGTTCTAGAACATTGCGGCACCGAGAATGGTCCAGGAGGAGAGGAGACTTGGAAAGAGGATGTACAAGTCCTGGTGACAGGTGGTAAGAGAGTATCTTTACTGACAGCATCGTCCCCATTGATGGCATAAGCAGCTTCTTACTAAGTGTACTGTTTAGAATTAGCCATGTGTGACCTGGTGAGTGGAGGATGGGCAGCTGCAGGACTTAGCATCACTACAGTCAGAGAGATATCTAAGCCCGCATGGCATGTGTTAGGCCTGAAGCCCTTTTACCTGTTCCAGGGATTGCAGGTTAACTATATACAGTTACAAAAGGTGAGACGGTATTAGTATGTGCTTGTGTAGTTATCTCCCTTCAGGATGGTTTGGGGCATATCTGGTGAAGAAAATCACCATAAACAGGACTACAGATAGACGGCTACTGAAAGATGTAGTGTAAGTAAGATCCCCGAGAGCATCAAAGTGCTAATGGAACTTACCATACGGGTAATAAGGAAAATACTATGCTATATTATGGGTATATAATAAGTGTTTCTTACCCCCATGCAGTTCCCAGAGTATTGGAAAGTATTTATTGGTTGTCACATGTATTTGTTTTCTCTGTAAGGTACATTCTTGACAGGAGAAATTAGCTTTAGCCCTGTCTTTGGGTTGTATTTTTCACAATTATTTCAGATGTAATATGGTGTGCTGACTGACTACGTGATGAATTATGAAAAACATATGATTAATGTATATTCTTGAGTTTTCCCCTTCCCTCCAGGTTCTAAGTCAGTGGAAGGAACTTAGAAACTAAAACCCAAAGATTGGATGGAGATAAAAAGATATATGAGATCCTGAGAGGAGAAATATCAAGAACTGTTGGATGAATCTGCACTTATGTTTCTGTTATATTTTATGCAACGTAGAGACTGATCCTGTTAGTGATATCAATCTGTGTAATCCCGTGTCTAAAAGGGATGATAAACAAGGCTGTGGGTTTAGATAATGAGACCTGAGACTGATATTGAGACAATAAAGGTGTATGACAATGTGAAAGCTTCCCCTCGAGAATATACGGAGTTGCTTTAGGGACAGCTAGGATCTGACTTTCCTATGTGAAAGCCCTTTAAGTGGGAGCTTATCTACAAGGGATAAGTTGTCACCCAAGAGGTGAAGAAAGATGTAGTACATTAGAACAGATCAGTAGGTCCACAAGCTCAGGGAAAAATTAGTATTTAGGGGGGAATGTCAAGTCTGAGAACATGAATTAATATTCTTATACTTTATATTGTATGTTATATGTTGCAAATACTATTTTTTCACTTGCTACTGAGTGCTGACAGTTTGAGACAAAGGACTTTGAATCCAAGATGGAGCTTATTTTCTGTTTGCCATGCCTCGTGGTGGAATTCTTTAGGTTAGAGGAGATGGTGCCCAGCTGGATGTCAGAGGTCTGAAGCCAATGAGAGATGGACAACACTCAGGAATGCCAAAGGATGCATTAACCCCTCCTTTCTTTGTTGGATAAGTGTGTGAGCTTTTCAATAAACTTGGGCAGTGCAAAGCTGACCAGAGGGGGCTAAGCATGGCTGTTTGATACGGAAATTCAGTGTCTGTGTCATTATTAGCAATTTACACATGCTCATTTAATTTGGACTGACTGATTGATCCAAGATATAGTCGATTACGACCACAACAGTAACTCAGGATCAGTACAGGATAAGTAATGTAATGTATGTACACAGTGACTGTACCAGCAGAATAGTGAGCACAGCTCTGGAGTATAATACAGGATGTAACTCAGGATCAGTACAGGATAACTAATGTAATGTATGTACACAGTGACTGTACCAGCAGAATAGTGAGCGCAGCTCTAGAGTATAATACAGGATGTAACTCAGGATCAGTACAGGATAAGTAATGTAATGTATGTACACAGTGACTGTACCAGCAGAATAGTGAGCACAGCTCTGGAGTATAATACAGGATGTAACTCAGGATCAGTACAGGATAACTAATGTAATGTATGTACACAGTGACTGCACCAGCAGAATAGTGAGTGCAGCTCTGGAGTATAATACAGGATGTAACTCAGGATCAGTACAGGATAAGTAATGTAATGTATGTACACAGTGACTGTACCAGCAGAATAGTGAGCGCAGCTCTAGAGTATAATACAGGATAAGTAATATAATGTATGTACACAGTGACTGCACCAGCAGAATAGTGAGTGCAGCTCTGGAGTATAATACAGGATGTAACTCAGGATCAGTACAGGATAAGTAATGTAATGTATATACACAGTGACTGCACCAGCAGAATAGTGAGCGCAGCTCTGGAGTATAATACAGGATAAGTAATGTAATGTATGTACACAGTGACTGTACCAGCAGAATAGTGAGCGCAGCTCTGGAGTATAATACAGGATGTAACTCAGGATCAGTACAGGATAAGTAATGTAATGTATGTACACAGTGACTGTACCAGCAGAATAGTGAGTGCAGCTCTGGAGTATAATACAGGATAAGTAATGTAATGTATGTACACAGTGACTGCACCAGCAGAGTAGTGAGCGTAGCTCTGGAGTATAATACATGATAAGGGTGCGTTCACATGATGTAAAATTGAGCATGATCTGGCACGTATATGGCATGTCAGAGTTTGAGCACTCAAAAAGACCGCAAAATCACGGGCGCAAAATAACGCGGCCTATACGCTCGTAACTCCCATTGAACTCAATGGGGTCTTTTTGAGTGCTCAAACTCTGACACGCCATATACGTGCCAGATCACGCTCAATTTTACATCCTGTGAATGCACCCTAAGTAATGTCATGTATGTACACAGTGAATTCACCAGCAGAATAGTGAGCGCAGCTCTGGAGAATAACATAATCTATCAATAGGAATCAGAACAAGATAAATAATGTAATAATGTAACATGATTAAAAAGTGACCATTTTGATTTCCCTGTTGTCCCAGCTGTAAATGTTTCTTCTACGCCCTGGTTTCCAGAACATTGTGCGGTTTTTCTTATTTTTTATTTCCAATTCAAATAAAACAATATTTGAATAAATGAAAAAAACTTTCAATAACCTTCAATAACATCTCACTGAGTTACCAGGATCCTCACACACAGGAGAGATGGCTGATACTACAGTCCATTTTCTGACTATTCTGCTGCAAACTCTATCTATCATAGCCGGACTGGTGATACATATATTTATTATAGGAGTCAATGTCACCGACTGATGGAAAGGAAGATCAGTGACTCCTATTGACCACATTGTAACTTCTCTTGGGATTTCAAGGATGTGCAGTCAATGTGCTGATACTTTGCACTTCTTTATCTATACACTGTCCCCGAGAATCCTGCATTCGCATGTAACACCGATTGTTCTGGATACAGTTTATTTTTTCTCTACTTATGCCAATATCTGGTTGACAACTCTGCTCTCCATCGTCTTGTGTCTGAAGATTTCCAACCTCCACACCAGACTGTTCCTGTATCTGAGGAGGATGATATTACACTGGACTGTGCATCTCATTGGAGTCTCAGTCATTTTTTCTGCTTTTACTAGTTTGATTACCTTGTTTTTGGCTATTTTTAACATCACCAACAGTGGAACATACAATACAACCGTGTCTGATGTATCCACCGATTGCAGCTATGCACTATACAGTTATATTATCGGATCTTTCTTCCCATTACTTTTCTATTCCATCTCCTCCCTCCTTCTCTTCACCTCTCTGTACCATCACACAACAAGGATGAAGATGAGCAGTAACTTATCCATCAATCTGGAGACATATTACTCAACGATGAGATTTGTGTCCTTCACTTTCCTATATAACACTATGTACTTTATTAGCCATTTTGCTTTTGTTTTCTATTACTATTTGTACTGTCTAGACTTTGAATGGCTTTATATTATCGTGGACGTTCTACCTCTTCTCCATTCCTCCTACCTGATCTACAGAACGGCCAAACTCAGGGATCGGATGTCCAAGGTTTTTCACAATGTGATTCATTTCTTAGTACATAGGAAAGATACAGATACCAGGGAGAACATCGAGATGATAGATCAGTGAGGTAAATACAAAGAGTAGGATGGGCCATTGATGTGTGATATGTTGGGGTGTAGAATAAAGGGGTTCCTCTAGTTCCTGTTTTACAAATGCAACAAAGTTCAACTTTACACTTAAGTAATTAACTAAAATATGTAAATTTACGCCAATCCAATTATTAATCATTTCTTGGATCCCTCAATACTATCAAAAGTCTGAAACATGCATGAAAATAGAAGCCCCTTATGTTGTACTACGATTGTGTATACATTATCTGCCCAGAGAGCTACATGAGGGTTTAATCTGTGTTTAAAAAGTTGCACTTGTATTTGTCATTATGTTGGGTACATATAATGCTTTGATTAGCCGTTCTGTTTTGGGGGTCTTTGTGAAATAACACACAGTTCTATCATAATTTTTTCTGCTGACATGAATGTAAATTTTTCACTCATTTGCATCATGGTCATCTCAGTAGAGCCTAAGGGGATTAATATCTAATCACAACCGCAATTCCAAAAAAGTTGTGTAGAATGTAAACAAATCAAGAATGCAGTGATGTGCAAATATCATATAACCATTTTTTGTTCACAATAGAAGTTAGGTGAAACACAGTAGAACATCGATCACAAATCAGAAAGTGAAAGTTACATAATAGAACATAGATCAGATTTCAGAAGGTGAAAGTTAAGACCTTCACTTGTTATACTATTGGGTAAAATGAGACATCAGAATATAATAGCGTATTATTGGTAATGGATCCAATATGTACAGTGTTGGCCAAAAGTATTGGCACCCCTGCAATTCTGTCAGATAATACTCGCTGTCTTCCAGAAAATGATTACAAGCACAAACTCTTTGGTAATATCTTCATTTATTTTGCTTCTTGATGACACTGCGCACGGTAGATACAGGAACATTCAGGTCTTTGGAGATGGACTTGTAGCCTTGAGATTGCCCATGCTTCCTCACAAGTACGGGGTGACACTGTTGTACCCTTGGACTGCAGAGCAGCTTGAACTTGTTTGGATGTTAGTCGAGGTTCTTTATCCGCCATCCGCACAATCTTGCGTTGAAATCTCTCGTCAATTGTTCTTTTCCATCCACATCTAGGGAGGTTAGCCACAGTGCCATGGGCTTTACACTTCTTGATGACACTGCGCACGGTAGACACAGGAACATTCAGGTCTTTGGAGATGGACTTGTAGCCTTGAGATTGCTCATGCTTCCTCACAATTTTGCTTCTCAAGTCCTCAGACAGTTCTTTGGTCTTCTTTCTTTTCTCCATACCCAATGTGGTCACACAAGGATACAGGACAGAGGTGAAGTCAACTTTAATCCATTTCAACTGGCTGCAAGTGTGATTTAGTTATTGCCACCACCTCTTAGGTGCCTCAGGTACGTATCAGGTGCTGTTCATTACACAAATTAGAGAAGCATCACATGATTTTTCAAACACTGCCAATACCTTTGTCCACCCCCTTTTTTATGTTTGCTGTGGAATTATATCCAAATTGACTTTTGGACAATTCTTTTTGTGGTTTTCTATTGAAGACAAATTAAATGAAGATAATAATACCAAAGAATTTGTGCTTGCAATAATTTTCTGGAAGAAACTGAGTATTATCAGACAGAATTGCAGGGGTGCCAATACTTTTGGCCAACACTGTAGCCTTAAAGAAACTTTTTGAACTTTTAAGTAGGACGCAAGATCACCAAATGGCCTAAATGTGAGGCAGGGTATTATGTATCAATACTGAGTAATATATTACTGACTGTGATCTGTATATCTGTATATATCTATAAACCACCCTGCATGATGGTGCTCTGTGTGAGATGGACACTGGGTGTGGTGGGTGTTATTGTGGTCCTGGACACTCGCCCTATACTTGTTTCCAGGGTCTTCTGAATTTATTGGTTAAACTAATAGAATACCTGCAGCTTCGCTTGCGGAAAATATGTTAAATTGTTGGTTATGCTAAAGTAAAATTTTCTGTGTCACACTGAAATTGACATTTTCAGAGCTACAGTAAAAAAAATGTTTCCACTTTTATTATTATTATTATTATTATTTATTTTATTATTTTGGCGTTATACTAATTTGTCGTAACTTTGGTAACAGGTCCTATTTACTTACCGATCCTGGCAGTCGCAGGGATCGGTAACTGATGCCGCGGGCCCCACAAACAGTCTGAAAAGACCCCCGAGTACAATGACCGGAGGCCCAGGAGAGGTAAGGGAACATAAAAAACTGTCACTTACCTCTCCGGGCAGTCTTCGGGCCTACTTGTGTGACATCCCTGACTTCACATGACTGGGCTGGTGTCCTTTGCGTTGCGACGCAGCCCCCCCCCCCCCAGGTCATGTGACAGCGAAGCCAGGGATAGGTAAGTAGCAGTGTTTTTTGTGTTTGTATCCCTCCTGGGTCTCCAATTATTATACTCTGGGGTCTCAAAAGCCCCCAGAGTATAATAATTGTTCATGGGTGTCCACAATGGGGCATAATACTGTGTGCAGGGGCCACTATGGGACATAATACTGTGTGCAGGGGCCACTATGGGATATAATACTGTGTGCAGGGGCCACTATGGGGTACAATAGTGTGCGCAGGAATGCCGGAGGGGGGGGGGGGGTGGTCGGGGTTTTTAGTGTCGGGTGGGGGGCCATGTCAAACTTTCGCCATGGGGCCTGCCATTCCTAGTTATGCCACTGATTTACACTCAATTAACAACACAGTACAGCTCTTCCCCCTCCCTCCAGTGTAATATATAAGTAGTTGATGGACAAAAGAGTAAGATTGGTTTCCAGTTACACAACTTTCTATTGTAGGGCTCAGTGATTCGGCTCCTGTATAATCAGCAATAATGACAATCTTACTATCAGGCAGTTTTCCCCTGACCAATATTGCTGCTCAGTAAGGCTGCCTGCACAATACAGTAACACTATTGTCTCTGGGACGTGTATTCTACATCTCCATAGACTTCTATGAAGCCTGCAAAATTTATAGCTCTGTGCACAAAGAGGTCTATGGAAACACCAAATCCATGGTCTTGGACGCCTGTGAAAAATACTGCAGTGTGCAAGCAGCTACTAAGGATACCAGACATGTTTTGTCAGTGCATGCATGTGTGTACATGTGTGTGATCCATGTGTATGTAAGTGTGTGTGTGTGTGTGCGCGTGTGATCCATGTGTTTCTGTGTGCAGAGAGCAAGTGTCCATGCATGCAGTAGTTGTGTGTGAGTACACATGTGCTCTGTTCATCTGTGTGCGTAGTGTGCATCCATCTGAGTGTGTTTGCATGCGTGTGTGGTCCGTGCATGTGTCTGTGGTATATATGGGGTGGTGTTGTGGTATATATGGGGTGGTGTTGTGGTATATATGGGGTGGTGTTGTGGTATATATGGGGTGGTGTTTGTGTTGTGTGTGTCTAGAGTGCTCTATTGTTTGTGTGGTGTGTTGTGGCATTTGTGTGGTGTTGTGTTTGTGGGTTGGTGTATGTGTGCTGTCTGTACTGTTTTTACTGTAGCTCTGAAAATGTCAATTTCAGTGTGACACAGAAAATTTTACTTTAGCATAACCAACAATTTAACATATTTTCCGCAAGCGAAGCTGCAGGTATTCTATTAGTTTAACCAATAAATTCAGAAGACCCTGGAAACAAGTATAGGGCGAGTGTCTGTGAAATGTTTGTGTGTTGTGTGTGGTGGTGCGGCCCCTTTAGCAGCGACTCTTTGGCGCCGTCGCTATAATCCGTCCCTGTCAGTCACAACTTTTCTTTTCCCCTCAGCGCTTTCCCTTTCACTTTTCCCCTTTATATGTATAGGGCCTAAATTTAGGGGCCCCAATCTCATGACGGGGGGACGCTAGCGAGATGTAACGTGCGCAGTATTCTGCTCCTGTGGGTGGAGAGGGGGTGCCAAATTTCACCCAAATTGGCCCCCATGCTTACATTTTTGCTATTATCTGCAAAATTACTTTAGTTAGAGTTTTAATACTCCGGGTATTCCTCATGTATGTCGTTATTGATAATATCCAGTTATTCATATAATTTTTTCATAGGCATTTTGGTGTAACAATGCTTGTTTGGTGAAAACTACATCTGTATGGATTGAGGGCCTTTTAGTCCCCCGCTATTTTTTATGTAGTGTTTGTGTCTCAAGTTTCTTTATTTGTACCTAGTAATGCTGGTGGAGGGGCCAGGGTGTGGAGAATAACATTGGAGGATGTCATGTGATTTTTGGAGGGAGTGATAAGGCCATGACATCATCTCAGGTCCTTCTGATCACAGTAATTAGCTGTGTATAGAGTACTGAGGACAGTATACACTGTGAGCTAATTGCTGAAGGACCTGTGATAAGATAAGATGTTTCAGTTTCTGTTTCTAAGAAGCTTGCAAAGGGTAGAGCTTGTGAGCCACAGAAATCCAGAGAATTGTACATCACCTAAAAGTATACAGTGGGGCAAAAAAGTATTTAGTCAGTCACCAATAGTGCAAGTTCCACCACTTAAAAAGATGAGAGGCGTCTGTAATTTACATCATAGGTAGACCTCAACTATGAGAGACAAAATGAGAAAACAAATCCAGAAAATCACATTGTCTGATTTTGTAAGAATTTTTTTGCAAATTATGGTGGAAAATAAGTATTTGGTCAGTAACAAAATTTCATCTCAATACTTTGTTCTATATCCTTTGTTGGCAATGACAGAGGTCAAACGTTTTCTGTAAGTCTTCACAAGGTTGGCACACACTGTTGTTGGTATGTTGGCCCATTCCTCCATGCAGATCTCCTCTAGAGCAGTGATGTTTTGGGGCTGTCGCTTGGCAATACGGACTTTCAACTCCCTCCAAAGGTTTTCTATAGGGTTGAGATCTGGAGACTGGCTAGGCCACTCCAGGACCTTGAAATGCTTCTTACAAAGCCACTCCTTCGTTGCCCTGGCGGTGTGCTTTGGATCATTGTCATGTTGAAATCCCTGCCACGTTTCATCTTCAATGCCCTTGCTGATGGAAGGAGGTTTGCACTCAAAATCTCACGATACATGGCCCCATTCATTCTTTCATGTACCCGGATCAGTCGTCCTGGCCCCTTTGCAGAGAAACAGCCCCAAAGCATGATGTTTCCACCCCCATGCTTTACAGTAGGTATGGTGTTTGATGGATGCAACTCAGTATTCTTTTTCCTCCAAACACAAAAAGTTGTGTTTCTATCAAACAGTTCCAGTTTGGTTTCATCAGACCATAGGACATTCTCCCAATACTCTTCTGGATCATCCAAATGCTCTCTAGCAAACTTCAGACGGGCCCGGACATGTACTGGCTTAAGCAGTGGGACACGTCTGGCACTGCAGGATCTGAGTCCCTGGCGGCGTAGTGTGTTACTGATGGTAGGCTTTGTAACATTGGTCCCAGCTCTCTGCAGTTCATTCACTAGGTCCCCCCGCGTGGTTCTAGGATTTTTGCTCACCGTTCTTGTGATCATTTTGACCCCACGGGGTGAGATTTTGCGTGGAGCCCCAGATCGAGGGAGATTATCAGTGGTCTTGTATGTCTTCCATTTTCTAATTATTGCTCCCACAGTTGATTTCTTCAATCCAGGCTGGTTGCCTATTGCAGATTCAGTCTTCCCAGCCTGGTGCAGGGCTACAATTTTGTTTCTGGTGTCCTTTGACAGCTCTTTGGTCTTCACCATAGTGGAGTTTGGAGTCTGACTGTTTGAGGGTGTGCACAGGTGTCTTTTTATACTGATAAGTTTAAACAGGTGCCATTACTACAGGTAATGAGTGGAGGAAAGAGGAGACTCTTAAAGAAGAAGTTACAGGTCTGTGAGAGCCAGAAATCTTGATTGTTTGTAGGTGACCAAATACTTATTTTCCACCATAATTTGCAAATAAATTCTTACAAAATCAGACAATGTGATTTTCTGGATTTGTTTTCTCATTTTGTGTCTCATAGTTGAGGTCTACCTATGATGTAAATTACAGATGCCTCTCATCTTTTTAAGTGGTGGAACTTGCACTATTGGTGACTGACTAAATACTTTTTTGCCCCACTGTAAGTGGTAAGAGCTGAAGATTATTCCAGAGCCAGGAGAAAGAAAACGAAAGCATTGTTTCATGTGTCCAAGAAACGTAGAGAGGAAAACTGAGCGATATTGTTCCACTTGTAAGAAAAAAGTTTGCAAAGAACATTCTTCTGAAAAAATAACATGGCACAATTAGGGTTGAGTGATCGTGTTCAGAAAAGATCAGATTCCAATCGCCGATCGAGAAAATTTCAAATTCCAAACAGAATTCCAAACACGATCTTTTTAGGTGGGATCAAGATCAGTGATTATTTCCCACAATGCTTTGCTACTGGCCAAGCATTGTGGGAAAAGCTAACAATGTTAGTCTTCACACTGAGTATACACTCCGCTCATTCTGAGCAGAGTGTATACTCAGTGTGAAGGCTCCACTGCGGTTCCATAGGAATGAATGGAAGCAGCCGGCACATAGCCTTAACCCCATGTGCGCTGGCTGCCTCCATTCATTCTAATGGGAGACTAGCTAACATCTCTAGTAGCTACTTACCTGCAGAGATGGCTGGCCCGATGCCCAGTGTTCTCATCCTTCTTCTCCTCGTTGCCCCCGCCTCCCAGGTTAGTGTTAAAGAGCTAGGAAGAAGGCAGGGCTTGTGGCTTAGGAGAGTGTGGGCGGGTACAGGGCTGGGAGACGTCCCAGTACCCGCCCACACTCTCCTAACCTGGGAGGCGGGGGGCAGCAAGGAGAAGAGGAATGAGAACACTGGGCACCGGACCAGCCATCTCTGCAGGTAAGTAGCTACTAGAGATGTTAGTTAGTCTCCCATTAGAATGAATGGACGCAGCCGGCACACAGGGGGTTAAGGCTGTATGCCGGCTGCTTCCATTCATTCCTATGGAACCGCAGTGGAGCCTTGACACTGAGTATACACTCCGCTCAGAATGAGTGGAGCGTATACTCAGTGTGAAGGCTAACATTGTTAGCTTTTCCCACAATGCTTGGCAAGTAGCAAAGCATTGTGGGAAATAAACACCGATCTCAATCCCACCTAAAAAGATCATGATCGGAATTCCGTGAAATTTTCTCGATCGCCGATCGGAATTCGATCTTTTCCGAACACGATTACTCAGTGAGAATAATATAATCTATCAATAGGAATCAGAACAAGATAAATAATGTAATAATGTAACATGATTAAAAAGGTGAACATTTTGAATTCTCTGTTCCACCAGCTGTAAATGTTCCTTCTCCGCTCTGGTTTCCAGGACATTGTGTGGTTTTTCTTATTTTGAATTTCCAATTCAAATAAAACAACATTTGAATAGATGAGAAAATCTTTCAATAACCTTCAATAACATCTCACTGAGTTATCAGGATCCTCACACACAGGAGAGATGGCTGATACTACAGAGGGAGACTCTACTGCCCTGTATCTGGGTCTCCTGCTCCCAGCACTGATGTCTCTCATAGCCGGACTGGTGATACATTCATTTATTATAGGGGTCAATGTCACCGACTGGTGGAAAGGAAGATCAGTGACTCCTGTTGACCACATTGTAACTTCTCTTGGGGTTTCTAGGATGTGCAGTCATTTTGCTGATACTTTGTACTTCCTTTTGTATACACTGTCCCTGTCCCCGAGAATCCTGCATTCACATGTAACACCGATTGTTCTGGATACAGTTTATTCTTTCTCTACTTATGCCAATATCTGGTTGACATCTCTACTCTCCATTGTCTTGTGTCTGAAGATCTCCAACCTCCACACCAGACTGTTCCTGTATCTAAGGACGATGATATTACACAGGACTGTGCATCTCATTGTAGTCTCGGTCATTTTTTCTGCTTTTATTAGTCTGATGACCTTGTTTTTGGGTATTTTTAACATCACCAACAGTGGAACATACAATACAACCATGTCTAATGTATCCACAGATTGCAGCTATGCACTATACAGTTATACTACAGGATCCTTCTTCCCAATGCTTTTCTATTCCATCTCGTCCGTCCTCCTCTTCACCTCTCTGTATCATCACACAACAAGGATGAAGATGAGCAGTAACTTATCCATCAATCTGGAGACATATTACTCAACGATGAGATTTGTGTCCTTCACTTTCATATATAACACTTTATACTTCATGGGTCATTTTGCTTTTGTTTTCTATTACTATATTTACTGTCTAGACCTTGATTGGCTTTATATTATCGTGGAATTTCTCCCAGTTCTCCATTCCTCCTACCTGATCTACAGAACGGCCAAACTCAGGGATCAGATGTCCAAGGTTCTTCACGATGTAATTCATTTCTTAGTACATAGGAAAGATAGAGAGACCAGAGAGAACATAGAGATGATAGTTCAGTGAGATAAATGCCTGCTATAGGATGGGCTATTGATGTGTGATATGTTGGGGTGTAGAATAAAGGGGTCACATTCTTGCTCCTCTAGTTCCTGTTGTACAAATACGATAGTGTTCACTCATCTCTATTTATGTGGAAATCCGATTAGGTCCTGGCAATTGTCCTACCTGCGATGGTTTCATCTCTACCCTAGAGATTATATTTGTTGCATCAGTCCAAATATAGTTTTGCAACTGTCCTGCTTTGGGTGTATTCATTAGGTTTTTGTTCTAGGTTGTTCATTATATTTGTTGCAATTATTTATTTTCTGCTTATCATATATGAGATAAGATAAGATAATCATTTAATAGTCCCACAGTGGGGAAGTTTCAGCATGTTACAGCAGCATAGTAATACAGATACAGGATAATACACAGTAATATATTACAGACGTAGACACACATATGCTGAGAAGAGAAGGTATACTAGGAGTCCATAGCAGCTAAGGAACAGAAGAAGAAAGAAGGAAGACTTCATGGTCATCGTCATAATCATTAGTTCTCTGTGCGGAGTCTTCGCTTGGTCTGATGTAGATTATACAGCCTGGTCGCGGTTGGAAGGAAGGACTTACGATAGCTCCTTCTCACACTTGGGATGAAGCAGACGGTTACTTACAGTGCTGCCAAGTCCCATCAGGGTCCCATACATGGGGTGGGATTTGTTCTCCCGCATGCAGGTCACCACAGACAGTATCCTTCTGTCACCCACCATCTGTACTGGGTCCAAGGGGCTCCCCAGGACAGAGCCGGGCCCTCCTGATCAGCCTGTCAAGTCTATTTCTGTCCCTGGTTGATATACTGCTCCCCCAGCAGGCCACACCAAAAAAGATGGCTGAAGCAACCACAGAGTTGAAGAAGGCCCTAAGAAGTGTCCCCTGGACTCCGAAGGCCCTAAGAAGTGGCGCCTGGACTCCGAAGGCCCTCAGCCTCCTGAGCAGGTAGAGCCTGCTGTGGCCCTTTCTGAGCAGCGCCTCCAGGTGATCAGCCCAGTCTAGTTTATTATTGAGGAGCACACCCAGATACATATAGGTCCTGACTATCTCAATGCAACAAGGTTCAACTTTACACTTAAATAATTAACTAAAATATAGCGCAGAATGTTAATTTCATTTTACGTCATTCCAATTATTAATCATTTCTTGGATCCCTCACTACTATCAAAAGTCTGACACACGCATAAAAATGGAAGCCCCTTATGTTGTACTAAGGTTGTGTATACATTATCTGTCCAGATAGCTATATGAGGGTTTATTCTGTGTTTAAATAGTTGAACTTGTATTTGTCATCATTTTGGGTACATGTAATGCTTTGATTAGCCGTTATGTTTTTGGGGGTCTTTGTGAAATAACACACAGTTCTATCATACATTTTTCTGTTGATCTACTGACATGACAGTTTTAATGGGTCAACAAAAATTAGTTTATGTCCAATTTTTATTTTTCCAGTTTTCATGGATCAATCATTGAACTCATGGGTGCCTCAGAAGTAAAATGGCTGAGAAAAATGTAAATTTTTCAGTCGTTTGCATCATGGTCATCTCAGTAGAGCCTAAGGGGGTTAATATCTAAACACAACCGCAATTCCAAAAAAGTTGGGTAGAATGTAAACAAATCAAGAATGCAGTGATGTGCAAATGTCATATAACCATTATTTATTCACAATAGAAGTTAGGTGCAAGTTACACAGTAGAACATCGATCACATATCAGAAAGTGAAAGTTACATAATAGAACATAGATCAGATTTCAGAAGTAGAGATGAGCGAACACTAAAATGTTCGAGGTTCGAAATTCGATTCGAACAGCCGCTCAATGTTCGTGTGTTCGAACGGGTTTCGAACCCCATTATAGTCTATGGGGAACAGATACTCGTTAAGGGGGAAACCCAAATCCGTGTCTGGAGGGTCACCAAGTCCACTATGACACCCCAGGAAATGATGCCAACACCTCTGGAATGACACTGGGACAGCAGGGGAAGCATGTCTGGGGGCATCTAACACACCAAAGACCCTCTATTACCCCAACATCACAGCCTAACAACTACAAACTTTACACACTCAATACCACCTCTCTGACAGTAGGAAAACACCTTGAAACATGTGTATTTGGCACTTGCAGTGAGGAGAGCTTGTCACCAGCAGTGAATTTGGCCTTTGTAGTAAGTTGAGGTTGGCACCAACATTTGTTTTGAAAATCAGGGTGGATTGAGCCTCTAACCAGCAGAGTTTGGGCAAATTCATGGTGGAGGGAGCCTCGAAAAACCCCAGTTTGGACCAATTCATGGTGGAGGGAGCCTCTAAAAACCCCAGTTTGGACCAATTCATGGTGGAGGGAGCCTCTAAAAACCCCAGTTTGGACCAATTCATGGTGGAGGGAGCCTCTAACCAGCCCAGTTTGGGCAAATTCATGGTGGAGGGAGCCTCTAACCAGCCCAGTTTGGACCAATTAATGGTGGAGGGAGCCTCTAACCAGCCCAGTTTGGACCAATTAATGGTGGAGGGAGCCTCTAACCACCCCAGTTTGGACCAATTCATGGTGGAGGGAGCCTCTAACCAGCCCAGTTTGGACCAATTCATGGTGGAGGGAGCCTCTAAAAAACCCAGTTTGGACCAATTCATGGTGGAGGGAGCCTCTAAACAGCCCAGTTTGGGCAAATTCATGGTGGAGGGAGCCTCTAAAAAACCCAGTTTGGACCAATTCATGGTGGAGGGAGCCTCTAACCAGCCCAGTTTGGACCAATTAATGGTGGAGGGAGCCTCTAAACAGCCAAGTTTGGACCAATTCATGGTGGAGGGAGCCTCTAAAAAACCCAGTTTGGACCAATTCATGGTGGAGGGAGCCTCTAAACAGCCCAGTTTGGGCAAATTCATGGTGGAGGGAGCCTCTAAAAAACCCAGTTTGGACCAATTCATGGTGGAGGGAGCCTCTAACCAGCCCAGTTTGGACCAATTAATGGTGGAGGGAGCCTCTAAACAGCCAAGTTTGGACCAATTCATGGTGGAGGGAGCCTCTAAAAACCCCAGTTTGGACCAATTCATGGTGGAGGGAGCCTCTAACCAGCCCAGTTTGGACCAATTAATGGTGGAGGGAGCCTCTAACCACCCCAGTTTGGACCAATTCATGGTGGAGGGAGCCTCTAAAAACCCCAGTTTGGACCAATTCATGGTGGAGGGAGCCTCTAACCAGCCCAGTTTGGGCCAATTCATGGTGGAGGGAGCCTCTAAACAGCCCAGTTTGGGCAAATTCATGGTGGAGGGAGCCTCTAACCAGCCCAGTTTGGACCAATTAATGGTGGAGGGAGCCTCTAACCAGCCCAGTTTGGACCAATTAATGGTGGAGGGAGCCTCTAACCACCCCAGTTTGGACCAATTCATGGTGGAGGGAGCCTCTAAAAACCCCAGTTTGGACCAATTCATGGTGGAGGGAGCCTCTAAAAACCCCAGTTTGGACCAATTCATGGTGGAGGGAGCCTCTAACCAGCCCAGTTTGGGCAAATTCATGGTGGAGGGAGCCTCTAAACAGCCCAGTTTGGGCAAATTCATGGTGGAGGGAGCCTCTAACCAGCCCAGTTTGGACCAATTAATGGTGGAGGGAGCCTCTAACCAGCCCAGTTTGGACCAATTAATGGTGGAGGGAGCCTCTAACCACCCCAGTTTGGACCAATTCATGGTGGAGGGAGCCTCTAACCAGCCCAGTTTGGGCAAATTCATGGTGGAGGGAGCCTCTAAACAGCCCAGTTTGGGCAAATTCATGGTGGAGGGAGCCTCTAACCAGCCCAGTTTGGACCAATTAATGGTGGAGGGAGCCTCTAACCAGCCCAGTTTGGACCAATTAATGGTGGAGGGAGCCTCTAACCAGCCCAGTTTGGACCAATTAATGGTGGAGGGAGCCTCTAACCACCCCAGTTTGGACCAATTCATGGTGGAGGGAGCCTCTAACCAGCCCAGTTTGGGCAAATTCATGGTGGAGGGAGCCTCTAAACAGCCCAGTTTGGGCAAATTCATGGTGGAGGGAGCCTCTAACCAGCCCAGTTTGGACCAATTAATGGTGGAGGGAGCCTCTAACCAGCCCAGTTTGGACCAATTAATGGTGGAGGGAGCCTCTAACCAGCCCAGTTTGGACCAATTAATGGTGGAGGGAGCCTCTAACCACCCCAGTTTGGACCAATTCATGGTGGAGGGAGCCTCTAACCAGCCCAGTTTGGGCAAATTCATGGTGGAGGGAGCCTCTAACCAGCCCAGTTTGGACCAATTAATGGTGGAGGGAGCCTCTAACCAGCCCAGTTTGGACCAATTAATGGTGGAGGGAGCCTCTAACCACCCCAGTTTGGACCAATTCATGGTGGAGGGAGCCTCTAACCAGCCCAGTTTGGACCAATTCATGGTGGAGGGAGCCTCTAAAAAACCCAGTTTGGACCAATTCATGGTGGAGGGAGCCTCTAAACAGCCCAGTTTGGGCAAATTCATGGTGGAGGGAGCCTCTAAAAAACCCAGTTTGGACCAATTCATGGTGGAGGGAGCCTCTAACCAGCCCAGTTTGGGCAAATTCATGGTGGAGGGAGCCTCTAACCAGCCCAGTTTGGACCAATTAATGGTGGAGGGAGCCTCTAACCAGCCCAGTTTGGACCAATTAATGGTGGAGGGAGCCTCTAACCACCCCAGTTTGGACCAATTCATGGTGGAGGGAGCCTCTAACCAGCCCAGTTTGGACCAATTCATGGTGGAGGGAGCCTCTAAAAAACCCAGTTTGGACCAATTCATGGTGGAGGGAGCCTCTAACCAGCCCAGTTTGGACCAATTAATGGTGGAGGGAGCCTCTAAACAGCCAAGTTTGGACCAATTCATGGTGGAGGGAGCCTCTAAAAACCCCAGTTTGGACCAATTCATGGTGGAGGGAGCCTCTAACCAGCCCAGTTTGGACCAATTAATGGTGGAGGGAGCCTCTAACCACCCCAGTTTGGACCAATTCATGGTGGAGGGAGCCTCTAAAAACCCCAGTTTGGACCAATTCATGGTGGAGGGAGCCTCTAACCAGCCCAGTTTGGGCCAATTCATGGTGGAGGGAGCCTCTAAACAGCCCAGTTTGGGCAAATTCATGG
The DNA here is from genome assembly GCF_031893055.1 of Leptodactylus fuscus. Lineage (NCBI taxonomy): Eukaryota > Metazoa > Chordata > Amphibia > Anura > Leptodactylidae > Leptodactylus > Leptodactylus fuscus. Next base: position 236,352,121 of record NC_134267.1, read on the forward strand.
TGGAGGGAGCCTCTAACCAGCCCAGTTTGGACCAATTAATGGTGGAGGGAGCCTCTAACCAGCCCAGTTTGGACCAATTAATGGTGGAGGGAGCCTCTAACCACCCCAGTTTGGACCAATTCATGGTGGAGGGAGCCTCTAAAAACCCCAGTTTGGACCAATTCATGGTGGAGGGAGCCTCTAAAAACCCCAGTTTGGACCAATTCATGGTGGAGGGAGCCTCTAACCAGCCCAGTTTGGGCAAATTCATGGTGGAGGGAGCCTCTAAACAGCCCAGTTTGGGCAAATTCATGGTGGAGGGAGCCTCTAACCAGCCCAGTTTGGACCAATTAATGGTGGAGGGAGCCTCTAACCAGCCCAGTTTGGACCAATTAATGGTGGAGGGAGCCTCTAACCACCCCAGTTTGGACCAATTCATGGTGGAGGGAGCCTCTAACCAGCCCAGTTTGGGCAAATTCATGGTGGAGGGAGCCTCTAAACAGCCCAGTTTGGGCAAATTCATGGTGGAGGGAGCCTCTAACCAGCCCAGTTTGGACCAATTAATGGTGGAGGGAGCCTCTAACCAGCCCAGTTTGGACCAATTAATGGTGGAGGGAGCCTCTAACCAGCCCAGTTTGGACCAATTAATGGTGGAGGGAGCCTCTAACCACCCCAGTTTGGACCAATTCATGGTGGAGGGAGCCTCTAACCAGCCCAGTTTGGGCAAATTCATGGTGGAGGGAGCCTCTAAACAGCCCAGTTTGGGCAAATTCATGGTGGAGGGAGCCTCTAACCAGCCCAGTTTGGACCAATTAATGGTGGAGGGAGCCTCTAACCAGCCCAGTTTGGACCAATTAATGGTGGAGGGAGCCTCTAACCAGCCCAGTTTGGACCAATTAATGGTGGAGGGAGCCTCTAACCACCCCAGTTTGGACCAATTCATGGTGGAGGGAGCCTCTAACCAGCCCAGTTTGGGCAAATTCATGGTGGAGGGAGCCTCTAACCAGCCCAGTTTGGACCAATTAATGGTGGAGGGAGCCTCTAACCAGCCCAGTTTGGACCAATTAATGGTGGAGGGAGCCTCTAACCACCCCAGTTTGGACCAATTCATGGTGGAGGGAGCCTCTAACCAGCCCAGTTTGGACCAATTCATGGTGGAGGGAGCCTCTAAAAAACCCAGTTTGGACCAATTCATGGTGGAGGGAGCCTCTAAACAGCCCAGTTTGGGCAAATTCATGGTGGAGGGAGCCTCTAAAAAACCCAGTTTGGACCAATTCATGGTGGAGGGAGCCTCTAACCAGCCCAGTTTGGGCAAATTCATGGTGGAGGGAGCCTCTAACCAGCCCAGTTTGGACCAATTAATGGTGGAGGGAGCCTCTAACCAGCCCAGTTTGGACCAATTAATGGTGGAGGGAGCCTCTAAAAAACCCAGTTTGGACCAATTCATGGTGGAGGGAGCCTCTAACCAGCCCAGTTTGGACCAATTAATGGTGGAGGGAGCCTCTAAACAGCCAAGTTTGGACCAATTCATGGTGGAGGGAGCCTCTAAAAACCCCAGTTTGGACCAATTCATGGTGGAGGGAGCCTCTAACCAGCCCAGTTTGGACCAATTAATGGTGGAGGGAGCCTCTAACCACCCCAGTTTGGACCAATTCATGGTGGAGGGAGCCTCTAAAAACCCCAGTTTGGACCAATTCATGGTGGAGGGAGCCTCTAAAAACCCCAGTTTGGACCAATTCATGGTGGAGGGAGCCTCTAACCAGCCCAGTTTGGGCAAATTCATGGTGGAGGGAGCCTCTAAACAGCCCAGTTTGGGCAAATTCATGGTGGAGGGAGCCTCTAACCAGCCCAGTTTGGACCAATTAATGGTGGAGGGAGCCTCTAACCAGCCCAGTTTGGACCAATTAATGGTGGAGGGAGCCTCTAACCAGCCCAGTTTGGACCAATTAATGGTGGAGGGAGCCTCTAAAAAACCCAGTTTGGACCAATTCATGGTGGAGGGAGCCTCTAACCAGCCCAGTTTGGACCAATTAATGGTGGAGGGAGCCTCTAAACAGCCAAGTTTGGACCAATTCATGGTGGAGGGAGCCTCTAAAAACCCCAGTTTGGACCAATTCATGGTGGAGGGAGCCTCTAACCAGCCCAGTTTGGACCAATTAATGGTGGAGGGAGCCTCTAACCACCCCAGTTTGGACCAATTCATGGTGGAGGGAGCCTCTAAAAACCCCAGTTTGGACCAATTCATGGTGGAGGGAGCCTCTAAAAACCCCAGTTTGGACCAATTCATGGTGGAGGGAGCCTCTAACCAGCCCAGTTTGGGCAAATTCATGGTGGAGGGAGCCTCTAAACAGCCCAGTTTGGGCAAATTCATGGTGGAGGGAGCCTCTAACCAGCCCAGTTTGGACCAATTAATGGTGGAGGGAGCCTCTAACCAGCCCAGTTTGGACCAATTAATGGTGGAGGGAGCCTCTAACCACCCCAGTTTGGACCAATTCATGGTGGAGGGAGCCTCTAACCAGCCCAGTTTGGGCAAATTCATGGTGGAGGGAGCCTCTAAACAGCCCAGTTTGGGCAAATTCATGGTGGAGGGAGCCTCTAAACAGCCCAGTTTGGGCAAATTCATGGTGGAGGGAGCCTCTAACCAGCCCAGTTTGGACCAATTAATGGTGGAGGGAGCCTCTAACCAGCCCAGTTTGGACCAATTAATGGTGGAGGGAGCCTCTAACCAGCCCAGTTTGGACCAATTAATGGTGGAGGGAGCCTCTAAAAAACCCAGTTTGGACCAATTCATGGTGGAGGGAGCCTCTAACCAGCCCAGTTTGGACCAATTAATGGTGGAGGGAGCCTCTAAACAGCCAAGTTTGGACCAATTCATGGTGGAGGGAGCCTCTAAAAACCCCAGTTTGGACCAATTCATGGTGGAGGGAGCCTCTAACCAGCCCAGTTTGGACCAATTAATGGTGGAGGGAGCCTCTAACCACCCCAGTTTGGACCAATTCATGGTGGAGGGAGCCTCTAAAAACCCCAGTTTGGACCAATTCATGGTGGAGGGAGCCTCTAAAAACCCCAGTTTGGACCAATTCATGGTGGAGGGAGCCTCTAACCAGCCCAGTTTGGACCAATTAATGGTGGAGGGAGCCTCTAACCACCCCAGTTTGGACCAATTCATGGTGGAGGGAGCCTCTAAAAACCCCAGTTTGGACCAATTCATGGTGGAGGGAGCCTCTAAAAACCCCAGTTTGGACCAATTCATGGTGGAGGGAGCCTCTAACCAGCCCAGTTTGGGCAAATTCATGGTGGAGGGAGCCTCTAAACAGCCCAGTTTGGGCAAATTCATGGTGGAGGGAGCCTCTAACCAGCCCAGTTTGGACCAATTAATGGTGGAGGGAGCCTCTAACCAGCCCAGTTTGGACCAATTAATGGTGGAGGGAGCCTCTAACCAGCCCAGTTTGGACCAATTAATGGTGGAGGGAGCCTCTAAAAAACCCAGTTTGGACCAATTCATGGTGGAGGGAGCCTCTAACCAGCCCAGTTTGGACCAATTAATGGTGGAGGGAGCCTCTAAACAGCCAAGTTTGGACCAATTCATGGTGGAGGGAGCCTCTAAAAACCCCAGTTTGGACCAATTCATGGTGGAGGGAGCCTCTAACCAGCCCAGTTTGGACCAATTAATGGTGGAGGGAGCCTCTAACCACCCCAGTTTGGACCAATTCATGGTGGAGGGAGCCTCTAAAAACCCCAGTTTGGACCAATTCATGGTGGAGGGAGCCTCTAAAAACCCCAGTTTGGACCAATTCATGGTGGAGGGAGCCTCTAACCAGCCCAGTTTGGGCAAATTCATGGTGGAGGGAGCCTCTAAACAGCCCAGTTTGGGCAAATTCATGGTGGAGGGAGCCTCTAACCAGCCCAGTTTGGACCAATTAATGGTGGAGGGAGCCTCTAACCAGCCCAGTTTGGACCAATTAATGGTGGAGGGAGCCTCTAACCACCCCAGTTTGGACCAATTCATGGTGGAGGGAGCCTCTAACCAGCCCAGTTTGGGCAAATTCATGGTGGAGGGAGCCTCTAAACAGCCCAGTTTGGGCAAATTCATGGTGGAGGGAGCCTCTAACCAGCCCAGTTTGGACCAATTAATGGTGGAGGGAGCCTCTAACCAGCCCAGTTTGGACCAATTAATGGTGGAGGGAGCCTCTAACCAGCCCAGTTTGGACCAATTAATGGTGGAGGGAGCCTCTAACCACCCCAGTTTGGACCAATTCATGGTGGAGGGAGCCTCTAACCAGCCCAGTTTGGGCAAATTCATGGTGGAGGGAGCCTCTAAACAGCCCAGTTTGGGCAAATTCATGGTGGAGGGAGCCTCTAACCAGCCCAGTTTGGACCAATTAATGGTGGAGGGAGCCTCTAACCAGCCCAGTTTGGACCAATTAATGGTGGAGGGAGCCTCTAACCAGCCCAGTTTGGACCAATTAATGGTGGAGGGAGCCTCTAACCACCCCAGTTTGGACCAATTCATGGTGGAGGGAGCCTCTAACCAGCCCAGTTTGGGCAAATTCATGGTGGAGGGAGCATCTAACCAGCCCAGTTTGGACCAATTAATGGTGGAGGGAGCCTCTAACCAGCCCAGTTTGGACCAATTAATGGTGGAGGGAGCCTCTAACCACCCCAGTTTGGACCAATTCATGGTGGAGGGAGCCTCTAACCAGCCCAGTTTGGACCAATTCATGGTGGAGGGAGCCTCTAAAAAACCCAGTTTGGACCAATTCATGGTGGAGGGAGCCTCTAAACAGCCCAGTTTGGGCAAATTCATGGTGGAGGGAGCCTCTAAAAAACCCAGTTTGGACCAATTCATGGTGGAGGGAGCCTCTAACCAGCCCAGTTTGGACCAATTAATGGTGGAGGGAGCCTCTAACCAGCCCAGTTTGGACCAATTAATGGTGGAGGGAGCCTCTAACCACCCCAGTTTGGACCAATTCATGGTGGAGGGAGCCTCTAACCAGCCCAGTTTGGACCAATTCATGGTGGAGGGAGCCTCTAAAAAACCCAGTTTGGACCAATTCATGGTGGAGGGAGCCTCTAAACAGCCCAGTTTGGGCAAATTCATGGTGGAGGGAGCCTCTAAAAAACCCAGTTTGGACCAATTCATGGTGGAGGGAGCCTCTAACCAGCCCAGTTTGGACCAATTAATGGTGGAGGGAGCCTCTAAACAGCCAAGTTTGGACCAATTCATGGTGGAGGGAGCCTCTAAAAAACCCAGTTTGGACCAATTCATGGTGGAGGGAGCCTCTAAACAGCCCAGTTTGGGCAAATTCATGGTGGAGGGAGCCTCTAAAAAACCCAGTTTGGACCAATTCATGGTGGAGGGAGCCTCTAACCAGCCCAGTTTGGACCAATTAATGGTGGAGGGAGCCTCTAAACAGCCAAGTTTGGACCAATTCATGGTGGAGGGAGCCTCTAAAAACCCCAGTTTGGACCAATTCATGGTGGAGGGAGCCTCTAACCAGCCCAGTTTGGACCAATTAATGGTGGAGGGAGCCTCTAACCACCCCAGTTTGGACCAATTCATGGTGGAGGGAGCCTCTAAAAACCCCAGTTTGGACCAATTCATGGTGGAGGGAGCCTCTAACCAGCCCAGTTTGGGCCAATTCATGGTGGAGGGAGCCTCTAAACAGCCCAGTTTGGGCAAATTCATGGTGGAGGGAGCCTCTAACCAGCCCAGTTTGGACCAATTAATGGTGGAGGGAGCCTCTAACCAGCCCAGTTTGGACCAATTAATGGTGGAGGGAGCCTCTAACCACCCCAGTTTGGACCAATTCATGGTGGAGGGAGCCTCTAAAAACCCCAGTTTGGACCAATTCATGGTGGAGGGAGCCTCTAAAAACCCCAGTTTGGACCAATTCATGGTGGAGGGAGCCTCTAACCAGCCCAGTTTGGGCAAATTCATGGTGGAGGGAGCCTCTAAACAGCCCAGTTTGGGCAAATTCATGGTGGAGGGAGCCTCTAACCAGCCCAGTTTGGACCAATTAATGGTGGAGGGAGCCTCTAACCAGCCCAGTTTGGACCAATTAATGGTGGAGGGAGCCTCTAACCACCCCAGTTTGGACCAATTCATGGTGGAGGGAGCCTCTAACCAGCCCAGTTTGGGCAAATTCATGGTGGAGGGAGCCTCTAAACAGCCCAGTTTGGGCAAATTCATGGTGGAGGGAGCCTCTAACCAGCCCAGTTTGGACCAATTAATGGTGGAGGGAGCCTCTAACCAGCCCAGTTTGGACCAATTAATGGTGGAGGGAGCCTCTAACCAGCCCAGTTTGGACCAATTAATGGTGGAGGGAGCCTCTAACCACCCCAGTTTGGACCAATTCATGGTGGAGGGAGCCTCTAACCAGCCCAGTTTGGGCAAATTCATGGTGGAGGGAGCCTCTAAACAGCCCAGTTTGGGCAAATTCATGGTGGAGGGAGCCTCTAACCAGCCCAGTTTGGACCAATTAATGGTGGAGGGAGCCTCTAACCAGCCCAGTTTGGACCAATTAATGGTGGAGGGAGCCTCTAACCAGCCCAGTTTGGACCAATTAATGGTGGAGGGAGCCTCTAACCACCCCAGTTTGGACCAATTCATGGTGGAGGGAGCCTCTAACCAGCCCAGTTTGGGCAAATTCATGGTGGAGGGAGCCTCTAACCAGCCCAGTTTGGACCAATTAATGGTGGAGGGAGCCTCTAACCAGCCCAGTTTGGACCAATTAATGGTGGAGGGAGCCTCTAACCACCCCAGTTTGGACCAATTCATGGTGGAGGGAGCCTCTAACCAGCCCAGTTTGGACCAATTCATGGTGGAGGGAGCCTCTAAAAAACCCAGTTTGGACCAATTCATGGTGGAGGGAGCCTCTAAACAGCCCAGTTTGGGCAAATTCATGGTGGAGGGAGCCTCTAAAAAACCCAGTTTGGACCAATTCATGGTGGAGGGAGCCTCTAACCAGCCCAGTTTGGGCAAATTCATGGTGGAGGGAGCCTCTAACCAGCCCAGTTTGGACCAATTAATGGTGGAGGGAGCCTCTAACCAGCCCAGTTTGGACCAATTAATGGTGGAGGGAGCCTCTAAAAACCCCAGTTTGGACCAATTCATGGTGGAGGGAGCCTCTAACCAGCCCAGTTTGGACCAATTAATGGTGGAGGGAGCCTCTAACCACCCCAGTTTGGACCAATTCATGGTGGAGGGAGCCTCTAAAAACCCCAGTTTGGACCAATTCATGGTGGAGGGAGCCTCTAAAAACCCCAGTTTGGACCAATTCATGGTGGAGGGAGCCTCTAACCAGCCCAGTTTGGGCAAATTCATGGTGGAGGGAGCCTCTAAACAGCCCAGTTTGGGCAAATTCATGGTGGAGGGAGCCTCTAACCAGCCCAGTTTGGACCAATTAATGGTGGAGGGAGCCTCTAACCAGCCCAGTTTGGACCAATTAATGGTGGAGGGAGCCTCTAACCACCCCAGTTTGGACCAATTCATGGTGGAGGGAGCCTCTAACCAGCCCAGTTTGGGCAAATTCATGGTGGAGGGAGCCTCTAAACAGCCCAGTTTGGGCAAATTCATGGTGGAGGGAGCCTCTAACCAGCCCAGTTTGGACCAATTAATGGTGGAGGGAGCCTCTAACCAGCCCAGTTTGGACCAATTAATGGTGGAGGGAGCCTCTAACCAGCCCAGTTTGGACCAATTAATGGTGGAGGGAGCCTCTAACCACCCCAGTTTGGACCAATTCATGGTGGAGGGAGCCTCTAACCAGCCCAGTTTGGGCAAATTCATGGTGGAGGGAGCCTCTAAACAGCCCAGTTTGGGCAAATTCATGGTGGAGGGAGCCTCTAACCAGCCCAGTTTGGACCAATTAATGGTGGAGGGAGCCTCTAACCACCCCAGTTTGGACCAATTCATGGTGGAGGGAGCCTCTAACCAGCCCAGTTTGGACCAATTCATGGTGGAGGGAGCCTCTAAAAAACCCAGTTTGGACCAATTCATGGTGGAGGGAGCCTCTAAACAGCCCAGTTTGGGCAAATTCATGGTGGAGGGAGCCTCTAAAAAACCCAGTTTGGACCAATTCATGGTGGAGGGAGCCTCTAACCAGCCCAGTTTGGACCAATTAATGGTGGAGGGAGCCTCTAAACAGCCAAGTTTGGACCAATTCATGGTGGAGGGAGCCTCTAAAAACCCCAGTTTGGACCAATTCATGGTGGAGGGAGCCTCTAACCAGCCCGGTTTGGACCAATTAATGGTGGAGGGAGCCTCTAACCACCCCAGTTTGGACCAATTCATGGTGGAGGGAGCCTCTAAAAACCCCAGTTTGGACCAATTCATGGTGGAGGGAGCCTCTAACCAGCCCAGTTTGGGCCAATTCATGGTGGAGGGAGCCTCTAACCAGCCCAGTTTGGACCAATTAATGGTGGAGGGAGCCTCTAACCAGCCCAGTTTGGACCAATTCATGGTGGAGGGAGCCTCTAAACAGCCAAGTTTTGGGAAATTCATGGTGGAGGGAGCCTCTAACCAGCCCAGTTTGGACCAATTCATGGTGGAGGGAGCCTCTAAAAAACCCAGTTTGGACCAATTCATGGTGGAGGGAGCCTCTAAACAGCCCAGTTTGGGCAAATTCATGGTGGAGGGAGCCTCTAACCAGCCCAGTTTGGGCAAATTCATGGTGGAGGGAGCCTCTAACCAGCCCAGTTTGGACCAATTAATGGTGGAGGGAGCCTCTAACCAGCCCAGTTTGGACCAATTCATGGTGGAGGGAGCCTCTAACCAGCCCAGTTTGGACCAATTAATGGTGGAGGGAGCCTCTAAACAGCCAAGTTTTGGGAAATTCATGGTGGAGGGAGCCTCTAACCAGCCCAGTTTGGACCAATTAATGGTGGAGGGAGCCTCTAACCAGCCCAGTTTGGACCAATTCATGGTGGAGGGAGCCTCTAAACAGCCCAGTTTGGGCAACTTCATGGTGGAAGGAGCCTCTAACCAGCAGAGTTGTGGGAAAGCAGGGTGGAGGGAGCCTCTAACCAGCAGAGTTGGTGGAAATCAGGGTGGAGGGAGCCTCTAACCAGCAGAGTTGGGGGAAATCATGTTGGAGGGAGCCTAGTATTAGCAGAATTGTGCAACGCTTATGGTGGATGAGTATGAGGATGCGGAGGAATTGGAGAGGTTGAGTACAGACATGGAGTTTCATGTTGGGGTGCTTTACACAGGTGGGCACAAAAATGACGGCTCTACCCAGTGGTGGTTCATTTTTATCAAAGTGAGCCGGTCGGCACTCTCAGCTGACAGACGGGTGCGCTTGTCAGTGATGATGCCACCGGCTGCACTGAACACCCTCTCAGATAGGACGCTGGCGGCAGGACAGGACAGCACCTCCAAGGCATATAGGGCAAGTTCAAGCCACAGGTCCAACTTCGACACCCAATACGTGTAGGGCGCAGAGGGGTCGGAGAGGACAGGGCTGTGGTCGGAAAGGTATTCCCGCAACATGCGCCTATACTTCTCACGCCTGGTGACACTAGGACCCTCCGTGGCGGCACTTTGGCGAGGGGGTGCCATCAAGGTGTCCCAGACCTTAGACAGTGTGCCCCTCGTTTGTGTGGACCGGTGAGAACTTGGTTGCCTACTGGAGGAACTGCCCTCCCTGCCGCCACTGTCACATGCTGGAAACATCTCCATCATATTCTGCACCAATTGCCTGTGGCAAGCATTGATGCGATTGGCCCTCCCCTCTACCGGAATAAAAGACGAGATGTTGTTTTTATACCGGGGGTCAAGGATAGCAAAGATCCAGTACTGGTTGTCCTCCATGATTTTGACAATACGCTTGTCGGTTGTAAAGCACCCCAACATGAACTCAGCCATGTCTGCCACAGTGTTAGTTGGCATGACTCCTCTGGCCCCACCGGAAAGTTCAATCTCCATTTCCTCCTCATCCTCCATGTCTACCCATCCGCGCTGCAACAATGGGACGATTCGAAGTTGCCCGGAAGCCTCCTGTATCACCATCACATCATCGGACAACTCTTCTTCCTCCTCCTCCTCCTCCTCCTCCTCCTCCATTAAACGCAGTGAAGCGGACAGATGTGTGGACCTACTCTCCAGCTGTGACGGATCGGATGCTATCCCTAACTCCTCTGTGTGATCTGAGTTATCCCTGATGTCAATCAGGGATTCTCTCAGAACACACAAGAGCGGGATTGTAAGGCTCACCATCGCATCCTCAGAGCTCACCCTCCTTGTGGACTCCTCAAAGACCCGTAGGATGTCACAAAGGTCTCTCATCCATGGCCACTCATGGATGTGAAACTGAGGCAGCTGACTTTGTGGCACCCTAGGGTTTTGTAGCTGGTATTCCATCAAAGGTCTCTGCTGCTCAACCACTCTATTCAACATCTGAAACGTTGAGTTCCAGCGTGTGGGGACGTCGCACAAAAGCCGGTGTTGTGGCACATGCAGGCGTTGCTGGAGAGATTTTAAGCTAGCAGCGGCTACTGTCGACTTGCGAAAGTGGGCGCACATGCGCCGCACTTTCACCAGTAGCTCTGGAACATTGGGGTAGCTCTTTAGGAAACGTTGCACCACTAGGTTGAAGACGTGGGCCAGGCATGGAACATGTTGGAGTCCGGCAAGCTCCAGAGCTGCTACCAGGTTCCGGCCGTTATCACAAACGACCATGCCTGGGCCCAGGTGCAGCGGCTCAAACCATATTGCCGTCTCATCGAGGAGGGCATCCCTCACCTCGGAGGCAGTGTGCTGTCTGTCCCCCAAGCTGATCAGCTTCAGCACAGCCTGCTGACGTCTACCAACGCCAGTGCTGCAACGTTTCCAACTCGTAGCTGGGGTCAATCTAACAGCGGAGGAGGAGGCGGTGGCGGAGGAGGAGGCGGTGGCGGAGGAGGAGGCGGTAGAGGAGGAGGAGGAGGGGGGTGTTCTTCTCGTGTCCCTGCCAGGAATGTTAGGCGGGGAGACGAGGTACACCGGGCCAGTTTGGGAAGCAGTCCCAGCCTCAACTACATTCACCCAGTGTGCCGTCAGTGAAATGTAGCGTCCCTGTCCGCATGCACTTGTCCACGCGTCGGTGGTCAAGTGGACCTTTGTGCAAAGCGCGGAACTAAGGGCCCGCCTGATGTTGAGTGACACGTGCTGGTGCAAGGCGGGGACGGCACACCGGGAGAAGTAGTGACGGCTAGGGACGGCATAGCGAGGTGCCGCAGTTGCCATCAGGTCCAGGAAGGCGGGAGTTTCAACAAGCCGGAACGCCAACATCTCCTGGGCCAGCAGTTTAGCGATGTTGGCGTTCAAGGCTTGCGCGTGTGGGTGGTTAGCAGTGTATTTCTGCCGCCGCTCCAATGTCTGAGAGATGGTGGGTTGTTGTAAAGAAACGCCTGATGGTGCCTTTGATGGTGCAGGAGAAGGAGATAAGACAGGACCAGGGGAGGATGAGGTAGAAGTCAACAAAGTGGCGGAGGCAGATGAAGTGGTGTCCTGGCTCGTCCTCTGGAGTGCATCGCCAGCACAGTCAGCAGTGGCAGTGGCAGAGGCAGAGGCAGTGGCAGTGGCGTGAACGGCAGGCGGCCTTTGTCCTGCCGTTGCTGCCTGCCACTGATTCCAGTGCTTGGATTCCAAATGACGGCGCATTGAAGTGGTGGACAGGTTGCTCTTCTCAGAGCCCCTAATCAATTTCGAGAGGCAAATTGTGCAGACAACACTATATCTGTCCTCGGCGCATTCCTTGAAAAAACTCCACACCTTCGAGAAACGTGCCCTCGAGGTGGGAGTTTTTCGGGGCTGGGTACGAACTGGAACATCTTGGGAGATTCCGGGTGTGGCCTGGCTTCGCCTAAGCTGCTGACCTCTGCCTCTGCCTCTAGCTACCCTTTTTGGTGCTGCACCTGCCTCAACATCCACACTACTTTCCCCGCTTGACATCCCCCCTGTCCAGGTCGGGTCAGTGTCCTCATCATCCACCACTTCCTCTTCCAACTCCTGTCTCATCTCCTCCTCCCGCACAATGCGCCAGTCAACTGGATGCCCTGACGGCAACTGCGTCACATCATCGTCGATGAGGGTGGGTTGCTGGTCATCCACCACCAAATCGAACGGAGATGGAGGAGACTCTAGTGTTTGAGCATCTGGACACAGATGCTCCTCTGTTAGGTTCGTGGAATCGTGACGTGGAGAGGCAGGTTGAGGGACAATGAAAGGAGCGGAGAACAGCTCTGGGGAGCAGGGACAGTTTGGGTTATTGTTCTGTAAAGCTTCGGAATTTTGGGAGGAAGGAAGACAAGACTGTTGGGTAATAGGAGGAGAGGAGGCAGAGTCTGACTGGCTGCTGGACAATGTGCTGTAAGCGTTCTCTGACAGCCATTGCAAGACCTGTTCCTGGTTCTCGGGCCTACTAAGGTTTGTACCCTGCAGTTTAGTTAATGTGGCAAGCAACCCTGGCACTGTGGAGTGGCGCAATGCTTGCTGCCCCACAGGAGTAGGCACGGGACGCCCTGTGGCTTCACTGCTACCTTGCTCCCCAGAACCATTCCCCCGACCTCGCCCACGGCCTCGTCCACGTCCCTTTCCGGGAGCCTTGCGCATTTTGAATTCCTAGTTAGAAATTGGCACTGTATACCAGTAGTAAAAATTGTGGGTGCACGTAACCCCAATATATTCTTTGAATTCCCAGTCAGACACTGGCACTATATGGCAGTAGCAAGAAATGAGGGTATTTGTATTCCCAATATACTCTTTGAATTCCCAGTCAGACAATGGCACTGTATACCAGTAGTAAAAATTGTGGGTGCACGTAACCCCAATATATTCTTTGAATTCCCAGTCAGACACTGGCACTATATGGCAGTAGCAAGAAATGAGGGTATTTGTATTCCCAATATATTCTTTGAATTCCCAGTCAGACAATGGCACTGTATACCAGTAGTAAAAATTGTGGGTGCACGTAACCCCAATATATTCTTTGAATTACCAGTCAGAAACTGGCACTATATGGCAGTAGCAAGAAATGAGGGTATTTATAACCCCAATATATTCTTTGAATTCCCAGTCAGACAATGGCACTGTATACCAGTAGTAAAAATTGTGGGTGCACGTAACCCCAATATATTCTTTGAATTACCAGTCAGACACTGGCACTATATGGCAGTAGCAAGAAATGAGGGTATTTGTATTCCCAATATATTCTTTGAATTCCCAGTCAGACAATGGCACTGTATACCAGTAGTAAAAATTGTGGGTGCACGTAACCCCAATATATTCTTTGAATTCCCAGTCAGACACTGGCACTATATGGCAGTAGCAAGAAATGAGGGTATTTGTATTCCCAATATACTCTTTGAATTCCCAGTCAGACAATGGCACTGTATACCAGTAGTAAAAATTGTGGGTGCACGTAACCCCAATATATTCTTTGAATTCCCAGTCAGACACTGGCACTATATGGCAGTAGCAAGAAATGAGGGTATTTGTATTCCCAATATATTCTTTGAATTCCCAGTCAGACAATGGCACTGTATACCAGTAGTAAAAATTGTGGGTGCACGTAACCCCAATATATTCTTTGAATTACCAGTCAGAAACTGGCACTATATGGCAGTAGCAAGAAATGAGGGTATTTGTATTCCCAATATACTCTTTGAATTCCCAGTCAGACAATGGCACTGTATACCAGTAGTAAAAATTGTGGGTGCACGTAACCCCAATATATTCTTTGAATTCCCAGTCAGAAACTGGCACTATATGGCAGTAGCAAGAAATGAGGGTATTTATAACCCCAATATATTCTTTGAATTCCCAGTCAGACAATGGCACTGTATACCAGTAGTAAAAATTGTGGGTGCACGTAACCCCAATATATTCTTTGAATTCCCAGTCAGACACTGGCACTATATGGCAGTAGCAAGAAATGAGGGTATTTGTATTCCCAATATATTCTTTGAATTCCCAGTCAGACAATGGCACTGTATACCAGTAGTAAAAATTGTGGGTGCACGTAACCCCAATATATTCTTTGAATTCCCAGTCAGACACTGGCACTATATGGCAGTAGCAAGAAATGAGGGTATTTGTATTCCCAATATATTCTTTGAATTCCCAGTCAGACAATGGCACTGTATACCAGTAGTAAAAATTGTGGGTGCACGTAACCCCAATATATTCTTTGAATTCCCAGTCAGACACTGGCACTATATGGCAGTAGCAAGAAATGAGGGTATTTGTATTCCCAATATATTCTTTGAATTCCCAGTCAGACAATGGCACTGTATACCAGTAGTAAAAATTGTGGGTGCACGTAACCCCAATATATTCTTTGAATTACCAGTCAGACACTGGCACTATATGGCAGTAGCAAGAAATGAGGGTATTTGTATTCCCAATATATTCTTTGAATTCCCAGTCAGACAATGGCACTCTATACCAGTAGTAAAAATTGTGGGTGCACGTAACCCCAATATATTCTTTGAATTACCAGTCAGACACTGGCACTATATGGCAGTAGCAAGAAATGAGGGTATTTGTATTCCCAATATATTCTTTGAATTCCCAGTCAGACAATGGCACTGTATACCAGTAGTAAAAATTGTGGGTGCACGTAACCCCAATATATTCTTTGAATTCCCAGTCAGACACTGGCACTATATGGCAGTAGCAAGAAATGAGGGTATTTGTATTCCCAATATATTCTTTGAATTCCCAGTCAGACAATGGCACTGTATACCAGTAGTAAAAATTGTGGGTGTATATAGCCCCAATTCTATTGCTAGGGGACTTGCAGGGTATTTCTGGGGTGAAGGTGGGGGGGCACACCGTTGGAACGGGTATCGGGGTATATATCGGGTATACGGGAATACACTGACAGTGTATTCCATTCAGGATCCTGGGAAAGCTGGGTTGCGGCGATTGAGCCCGTCAGTGCCACGTTACACTGACAAGCTTCTCCCTGGAATTTAGCTCTTACAAGAGCTGTTGGTTGTCTTCTCCTTCCTATCCTAGCCTGTCCCTGCCTACCCAGAATCTAAGCCCTAGCTAGCTGGACGGAAACCTCCGTCCTCGGTGAATTGCAAGCTCAGAATGACGCGAAGCTGGGCGTCGCTGTTCTTTTAAATTAGAGGTCACATGTTTTCGGCAGCCAATGGGTTTTGCCTACTTTTTTCAACGTCACCGGTGTCGTAGTTCCTGTCCCACCTACCCTGCGCTGTTATTGGAGCAAAAAAGGCGCCAGGGAAGGTGGGAGGGGAATCGAGTAATGGCGCACTTTACCACGCGGTGTTCGATTCGATTCGAACATGCCGAACAGCCTAATATCCGATCGAACATGAGTTCGATAGAACACTGTTCGCTCATCTCTATTCAGAAGGTGAAAGTTAAGACCTTCACTTGTTATACTATTGGGTAAAATGAGACATCAGAAAATAATAATATATTATTGGTAATGGATCCAATATGTACAGTGTTGGCCAAAAGTATTGGCCCCCCTGCAATTCTGTCAGATAATACTCATGTTCTTCCAGAAAATGATTGCAATCACAAACTCTTTGGTATTAATATCTTCATTTATTTTGTCTTCAATGGAAAACCACAAAAAGAATTGTCAAAAAGCCAAATTGGATATAATTCCATAGCAAACATAAAAAAGGGGGTGGAGAAAAGTATTGGCACTGTTTGAAAAATCACGTGATGCTTCTCTAATTTGTGTAATTAACAGCACCTGTTACTTACCTGAGGCACCTAACAGGTGGTGGCAATAACTAAATCACACTTGCAGCCAGTTGAAATGGATTAAAGTTGACTCAACCTCTGTCCTGTCTCCTTGTGTGCACCACATTGGGCATGGAGAAAAAAAAGAAGACCAAAGAACTGTAAAGATAAAGAACATTCTTCTGAAAAAAGAACATTTCACAATTAGGGTTGAGCGATCGTGTTCGGAAAAGATCGGATTCTGATCGGCGATCGAGAAAATTTCATGATTGCGATCGAAATTCCGAACACGATCTTTTTAGGTGATTATTTCCCACAATGCTTGGCCAGTAACAATGTTAGCCTTCACACTGAGTATTGTATACTCAGTGTGAAGGCTCCGCTGCGGTTCCATAGGAATGAATGGAAGCAGCCGGCACACAGCCTTAACCCCCTGCACGCCAGCTGCGTCCATTCATTCTAATGGGAGACTAGCTAATATCTCTAGTAGCTACTTACCTGCAGAGATGCCTGGTGTTCTCGTTCTTCTTCGCCTCCCAGGTTAGTGTTAAAGAGCTAGGAAGAAGGCGGGGCTTGTGACTTAGGAGAGTGTGGGCAGGTACAGGGCGGGGAGACGTGACGTCTCCCCTCCCAGTACCCGCCCACACTCTCCTAACTTGGGAGACAGGGGTCAGCAAGGTGAAGAAGAATGAGAACACCGGGCACCGGACCAGCCATCTCTGCAGGTAAGTGGACACCAGGGGGGGACTAAGAAGCCAGAGGATTAAAAAAAATCCTCTGGCTACTTAATGATTTTAAAAAATCACTACACAGTGTGGATTCTAACAATGAAAGCGCTCAATTGTTAGATTCCATGCTGTATAGTGAATAGGATTGTTTTTAAAATCCAATCTCCGATTAGTAAAAAAAATCCCATTGACTTGCATTGGGATCGAGATCGGGTTCGAATGAAAAATGATCAGAAATCGTATTTTAAAATCAATCCTGAAAAGTCAAGATCGGCTCAACCCTAATCACAATTGTTTGGAAGACTAATATAATAAAAAAGAAAGTTAGCATACAAATGTAGCTGCAGCTAGTTGGCTATAGGTTTCTATGTGTTTTTGTGTGTGTTTTCATATCTTTGTGTGAAATTTGGAAAAAAAAAAGATCTTTTGGTGTTTTCTGTGAAAAATTATAATTACAATTTTGTCCACTATTCATATTTTATTTAGCAATTTTGAAAAAAAAACTTGAGAAAGTTATTTGTGTGTTTTTCTATATTATTTGCACGTTAATATGTATATTTTTAACGCCATGCGTTCTAGGGTTAATGTCCCCCTCCATATGAATTCAGTTTAACTGCCCACCTACATTTGCTCCTAGTTCCCCCCTCTTGCTCACACCTGCTGTCTCTTCTCTCTTCTTTATCATGCCAAAACCTAAGTGGTATACAGAAAATCTGTGTATAGTATATATATATATATATGCTGGATCCAGCTTTCCTGGTTGTATTCCACTCCCAAATAAAAATGGTATACAGCTAAATATAAAATAGCATCTCTGCTTATGGGCTGAAGCTGAATGGGGCATAAACTTAAAATGCAGGGGCCCCAATCTATCTCTAACTCAAGAGAGAATACACACGCAGGTGCTATCATGCAGTTACAAGTAGAAGAGCGGCTCAGTAAGTTTTCAGCCTAGCAGAGGCTACTTTTCACTTACGAAAATGGACACACTTTGACCAGTATATCAGGCACAATGGTGTAGGTTTCAAAGAACCTTTGCACCAACAAGTTAAAAACATGGGCCATGTGTGGACCATGTTTGAGTCTGGCAAGCTCCAGATCTGCTACCAGGTTCCAGCCATTATCACATACGCAAACATGCCTGGGCCCAGGTGCAGCAGGGAAAAACACATTGCCATCTCAGCCAGGATGGCATCCCTGACTTCGGGGGAAGTGTCTTTTCAGTCAGCCAAGCTCATGAGCTTCAGCACGACCTGCTGACATCTCCACACCCCAGTGCTGAAGCACTTACAGGTTGCAGGTGTGGTCGAGGTTGCAGCGCAGGAGTAGGCTTTCAGAGAGGCTTTCCCCAAAGTGTCAGAGACAGATGTGGAGGTGTCCAGGCTGGTGTAAATAGTGGAATAGGCAGTTGACGGCAACACCATGCAACAATTGTCCTGCGTTTGCTCTCTGCCACTGAACCCAGGGCTTGCCTTCCAAATGACAGCACACACAAGAGGTGGTAAGGTTGCTCTTTTCAGAGCCCCTACTTAGGTTAGACTTGCAAAGTGTGCAAACCGCACTAAATTTGTCCGTGTATATAAAATCTCCACACCATCGAGGAACGTGGCCTCAATGGGGGAGTTTCTCTCAGGTGGCTAGAAGAGGGAACATCTTGGGCCTTACTGCCTCAGGCCTGGCTTCTGTGAAGTAGCTGTCCTGTGCCTCTGGACATGCCTCTGCCTCTAGCTAACTTTTTTCCTGCTTAGTTTGCCTCCATATTTACATATCATTTTTACAATTGTTTTCCTCTCCCCTACCAGAACGACGAGAAGGACAAGATTTTTTACTTATACTGAGGGTCCAGGATTGCAAAAATCCAGTACTGTTTGCTCTCCATGATGTGAACTATGCCTTTATCTCTTGAAAAAAAAAAAAAAAACAACATGAAGTCAGCCATGTATGCCAGTGTGTTACTTGGCATGAATTCTAATGAGCTTCTAACCAGCAGAGTTGGGGGGAATCAGGGTGGATTGAGCCTAGTAGGAGCAAAATTGTGCAACGCTCATGGTGGAAGAGGAGGAGGAATTGTAGAGGGTGAGCACACACATGAAACTTCATGTCAGGGTGCTTAACACTGGTGGACATGTAAATGATGGGTCTATCCATTGGCTGTTCATTTTGATGAAAGTCAGCCTGTCAGCTGACAGCCGGCTGTGCTTATCCGTGATGATGCTACCAGCTGCGCTGAAGACCCTTTCCGGTAGCACACTGGCGGCAGGGCAGGAAAGGACCTCCAAGGCGTATAGCGCAAGTTCCAGCCATAAATCCAACTTGTAGAACCACAAAGTGTAGGACGCTGAGGGATCGAAGAGGACAGGGCTGTGGTTGGCCAGATACTCCCACAACATGCGCCTATACTTGTCTCTCCTGGTGACACTAGGCCCCTCAGTGGTGGTAGTTTGGCCAGGGGGTGCCGCTAGCCTTCTGTGTGACAATGAGATCCTTTGCCACTTTGTCATCCTCCTCCTCCTCTTCCTCCATCAATATATGCTGTGAAGTGGACAAGAGTGTCCACTGACTATCATACTGGAATCGTTCTGCTGCTATGCCCGTCTCCTCAGCATACAATGCATTATCCCTAATGGCAATGAGGGATTCTCGCTTCACACATAGGACCGGGATTATTACACTCACTAATGCGTCGTCACAGCTGACCCTATTTGTGGACTCCTCAAAGACACGCAAGATCTCGCATAAGTCTGCCAACATGGGCAAGTTTTGTGCGAGTGGCTAGTACATGGAAAATCTTTGGCCTTGCTGCCTCTGGACATGCCTCTGCCTCTAGCTACCTTTTTTGCTTCTGCGCTTGCCTCCACATCTACACTACTTCCCCCCTAGACATCACCCCTGTCCATGCCTTTGCCTCTAACCACCTTTATTCCTGCTTAGCTTGCCTCCACATCTACACTGCTTTCCCTCCTAGACATCACCCCTGTCCATGTTGGGTCGGTGGCCTTGTCGTCCACCAACTCCTCTTCCAATTGCTCACTCTCCGCTTACTGCAAACCGCACATAACCACAGCTTGCCCTGATGGCAACTGTGTCTCGTCATGATCACTGAGGCCCAGAAACTCCGGTTGCGGGTCCACAACCACAAAATTGGTAGGAAATGGCAGATGCTCCAGTATTTGGGCATCAGGACACACAAAGTCGTCTGGTAGCTCCTGCAATTCGGGAAGTGGTTCAACAGAGGGAGAAACAGTAAAAGGACCCAAAAATAGATCCTGGGAGAGGCAAAGGGTGGGATGACTCTGTTGGGAAGATTGGGCATGTTCGGAGGAAGGAGGGGCAGACTCTTGGGTATGAACACGACTGCAGGTAGTGGCAGACTGGCTGGTGGAAAAGCAGCTGGAAGCATTATCCGCTAGCCATTGTAACACCTGTTCCTGGTAATCGGGCCTGGTCTGCGTTGTACCCTGCACCCAGCTGTCATATCAGGAATTGTGATGAGCGCATGCTAATGTTTCTTTCGGTTTTCAGTTATGTTTCTGTCCATATTAATGTAGAGGAAAGAAGGTTTCCAATTATTTATCCACTTTCATAGAGGTTCTAGTGAGTTTGTAAAGTGTCCAATGGAAAGGATGGGATAGGATTTCACATAAATCTGCCACCCATGGGCACTCAGGGTGCAGAAACTGAGGGAGCTGACTTTGATAAACCCTTGGGTTTTGGAGATGGAACTCCATCAAAGGTCTCACACACACACACTCTGCTCAACATATGGTATCTAGGGTTTCAGCGTGTGGGGACCTCGCACAACAGCTGGTGTTTCAGGCAGATGTAGGCATTGCTGGAGTATATTGAGGCTAGCAGCAGCTACTGTAGACTTGCCAAAGTTGGTGCACAAGCACCGCACTTTAACCAGTAGCTCGTGTAAATTGGGGTACGTTTTTAAAAACTGTTGCACCAATAATTTGAAAATGTGGGCCAGGCATGGACCATGTTGAAGGCTGGCAAGCTCCAGAGCTTCTACCAGGTTCTGGCCATTATGACGGACAAAAAAATGCCTGGGCTCAGGTGCAGCAGCGAAAACCACATTGCCATATCATCCAGGATGGCGTCCCTCACCTCGGAGGCAGTGTGCCGTCTGTCCCCCAAGCTGATGAGCTTCAGCACGGCCTGCTGACGTCTCCCCACGCCAGTGTTGCAGCGTTTCCAGCTCGTAGCTGGGGTCGATATAATGGCAAAGGAGGAGGAGGGTGGTGTTTCAGCACTCCTGCCAGGAATATTGGGTAGGGAGACAAGGTAGGCTGCCACAGTTTGCGACCCGGTCCCAGCCTCAACTACATTCAGCCAGTGTGCTGTAATTAAGATGTAGCGTCCCTGGCCGCATGCACTTGTCCACGCGTCGGTGGTTAAGTGAAACTTTTTGCAAAGCGCAGAACTTAGGGCCCGCCTGATGTTACGGGATACACGCTGGTGCAAAGCTCAACTCACCCTAAATGCCAAAAACACTGCTGGTGAATTTTGTTCAGTTCCAAAGGACTCTGTGTTTACATTTGGCTCAGTCGCAGCTCCAGGACATGCCTTTGAAGGCAAGGTTTCCTTTAGTGGCTCCATCTCAGCAGGATGATGATGGTGAAGCTTGGTTAAATCTGGTGTTGGAAGGGAAAGTGGTTTCTGATCTACATGTAAAGTACTGGAGCATGTTGTTTGGACTATTAACACCTGATCAGAACCCTGTAGAGGTAATGTAGAGTCCGATATTAGAGGACCATTACCGCTAGTAGTGGTTGCAGCCAATTCTCCACCTTTGCGGTCCTCTAAATAAAAGTTACCCCCAGGACTTGATGCCAAAATGTTATCAATTTCACAATCCAAATCAAGGTCCATTCAACTGGGGAGGAAACAATATTTCCAGGTATTTTCCCACTTTCGTAGAGGTTTTTTGAATGTGGAAAGTGTGTAGTTGATAGGCTGTGATGATGGGGTAAAACAGTGACTTGGGCTTGTTAGATGCCCCCAGACATACTTTCCCTGCTGTCCCAGTTGCATTGCAGAGGTGTTGTCATCATTTGCTGAGGTGTGATAGTGGACTTGGTGACCCTCCTGAGTCAAATTGTGGGTTCCCCTGAAACAAACAGTTTTTCCCCATAGACTATAATGGGGTTCGATATTCGTTCGAATAGTCGAATATTGAGGGGTTATTTGAAATGAATATCGAACATTTCACTGTTCGCTCATCTCTAGTTATCTGTAACACAGGACCAGTAAAAGGATAAGTAATGTATTGCATTTATTGTTTTTATGTATGCATGTATGTGCACAGTAACCACCTGATCAGTACAGCATACCTCCCTACTTTTGAACAACAGAAAGAGGGACAAAATGAGTAGTGCAAATTTAGCTCCGCCCACTGTTATGTTGACTCCACCCATTCTCATTCATTTTTTCATGCCCCTCGACACAGTATAATCCTCCTACAGTCACCTGTGCATTATATGTCCCCACATTATTAGGTTCCCTTCCAACTGCCCCACAGTATTAAGTAGAGATGAGCGAACACTGTTCGGAACAGCCGTTCCGAACAGCACGCTCACAGCACGCTCCCATAGAAATGAATGGAAGCGGCCGCACGCGGGGGGTTAAGCGGCCGGCCGCCGGCAAAGTCTGCGTGCCAGGTGCTTCCATTCATTTCTATGGGAGCGTGTTGTTCGGATCGGCTGATCCGAACAGTGTTCGCTCATCTCTAGTATTAAGTCCCTCTCCTGGTGCCCCAGTTTAAACATGAAACTGAAGTAGCTGGAGGGGACATTAGCAATGGGGGTAGTTGGAGGGGGCATTAAATAAATGGCAGATGAAGTGGGACATTAAACGGGGGGCAACTAGAGGGGGACATTAAACCGTAGGGGTAGCTGGAGGGGGACATTAAACTGAGGGCAACAAGAGGCAGACAGGTCCCCCTCCAGCTCCTCCCACAGTTTAATACTCCCCTCCAGTTGTCCCCAGTTTAATGTCCCCCAGTTTAAGTGCCCCTTTCATCTGCTCCATTTCATGCCCCCTCCTCAATCTCTGCCCCCGGTTTCATATCCTCCCTCCATTTCTCCCTAAGTTTCATATCCCCTTTCATCTGCCCCCAGTTTCATGTCCCCCCTCCATCTCTGCCCCCAGTATAATGACAAACACAAACAGACAGACAGACACACACACACTCTCTATCTCCATTCTGCATCTCACATCCCCCCCTTCCCCTCCCTTCTCAGTACCTTACACGGATGTCTTCCTCTCTTCACTGCACGGGACACTGACACACCCACCTAGTCACGTGACTATGTGATGTCACACAAGGTCCTAGAACCATAGTCGAGTATTCCTCCGATCACCGCAGCATCTTATGTTTTGTAGGAGCAGGCGGTGATCGAAGGAATGATTGATCAGTAAATCATTAAAGGGACATAGCGGGACATGTAGGGAGCTGCACAGGACTGTGGGACAGGGGTAGGAAAGTGTGAGTGTGCCGCAGAAATTGGGATGATTGTAAGGTATGGTACAGTGTTACGGTTCTGTGTATATATATAAATAATAATTTTAAACAACAGAACCTCTAGTCTGCTAGTCTGCAAGACACTGCAGCGAGGTCCACAGGCCCAATGGTGGGCGGCTGTATGTCTGAACTATGTGCTACCAGTTAAACTGCACTGGCAGACAAGTGACGCAATACTTAAAGTGAACTAGCTGCAAGAAAGCCCTGCCAGTTAACCTCACTGGAAAGGTGCACAGTATAGCTGAAACCACAAGGCTGCCAAGGGTTAACCTTCACCCCAGGTCAGCAACTAAACATGCTCCTGCAAGAGCCAGGAGAGTAAAGGAAGTTTGACAGTATAGAGGGGCTATCTGAGAGCCCAAACCTGCTGCAACTCTACAGGCTGGAACAGTGTCTATTGCTCCTAGCCCTGGTATAGAGCGGAGAGTTCAGGATTTACTGGTACTAAACTATAGAGCAGATAGAGCATAAGGAAAACCCCATACAGAGGCCTAGTCTGACACCTGCCTGAATACTGGAGCTAGCCCTAATCTACTGTCATGTACAAACTTCAATCAATCTGATTCAAAGTGCGAGCGCTGGGCGGGCCTCGGCTCACACCATTTAAAGGCAAGTCCCCGCCCAGCAGGGGCGGTGGCCATGACATCCCATGACATCACCGGTCATGCCCAGTATGCTCCAAAATGTCCGAGCACGCTCATTAGGGGAGAAATGGCACTTAGACTGTGAGCAGCTCCAAAATGTCTGAGCATGCTCAGTAGGGAAAAATCAGGACTTATACTCCAGTCGCCTCACTGCATGAGGCCGAGGGTGAGAGTTGGATTGACCCGCAGGATGGAAACCTGCGAGACCCGATCCTAACATTATCCCCTCTCCTAGCATCCCCCCCCCCCGCCCTTCAAAAGCCGCAACAACGTCTAGTGCGTCAATGTTTTTAGCACGCACACCAGACCGATCCATGGGCTGAAGAGAGGGATCAGGATGGCAGTGAGTGTTAGCCGTGGCCCCTTCTTTTGTTGCGGGCCTATTACGGGCGCAGGTTGCACATGCCCGCACAAATCTCCTGGCATCACAAGCCATTCCAGGCCAAAAATAAGACTTTCCCATGAGTTTCTGTGTTCCCCTGCTACTCAAGTGTCCCCCAATACGTGAGAAGAGTGCCCAGGCGAGCATCTCCCGATGCTTGTCGGATGGTACAGAAATTTTATCAGGTGGCCACCCTGCCTGGATCAGGGATGAGATCACCTGAACCCTCTGGGAAGGGATAATAGGTCATTCTGTCTCAGTGACTTCATCAATAGAGTCAGAAGTCACGAGTTGGAGAATGACGCCCTTTGCCTGTGACAGACAGTGCTGATGTCAGTTGTCACTCTAGGACGCTATTTCTCCATTGGCCCAGTTAATCTGCGGCGAGTGTTGATATAGCCACAGAAGACCCAGGAGGAGATCGTCCGTACCCTTATGCAAAGAGAGAAATGACATGGTCTCCCTGTGGTTGGAGGGGAATATCATAGCTAGTGGTACCGTCTGTTGTGTGATCTCCACGGGTAAGGTGGCACCATTTATGAGTCGCACCTTCATGGGTCGTGGCAGAAACACTAACGGGATGCCTTTCTTGCGTGCAAACTCGGTGGACATAAACACCCCGTCTGCTCCAGAGTCTATGCATGCCCTTGCCGGTATAGTACGGTTACCCTCCACTAAGTGTACAGTGAAGACTAGCTTGGTGGGTGGTGTAGATCTGACTAGTCATCCCCCACCAACCGATACTAGCGACTGATGTTTCCCTGCCTTCTCCTGTTTCATAGGGCAGTGGGGGGAGAGATGCCCTGGCAGCTGACAGGAGAAACATACAAAATCTCGCTTTGGACGCCGGGAAATAACTCCGGCGCGAGAAATGTCCATTGGCTCAGGTGCGTCCTGTACAGGCAGCTCAGAGGAACTGGAGGAATTGAATATGGGAGCTAATCGAGTACGGGACTGGCTAGCCGCTATCTCCAGCTCTCGTGCACCATGCCGTAGATCAATACAAGTAGCTAGGGCAATTAAGGCCTCTAGGGTTAAAGGGACTTCACGGGTTGCCAAAGCATCTTTAACGTGGGAAGCCAACCCTCTCCAAAAGACTGGTACTAACGCCTTATCCGGCCAGTCAATTTCGGATGCCAGTGTCCTAAATTGTACTGCATATGCACTGACTGTCCCTGGACCCTGGCTTAAATTGAGTAGCTGCAGGCACGAGTCAAAGGTAACCCGTTGAACCAAAAATGCTGTTTTCAGGGACCCCAAGAAAGATGTGGCACGAGTGGTGACAGAATCTCCCCGCTCCCATAGTGGTGTAGCCCACTCTAATGCCCGGCCAGCCAGGAGAAAGATTATAAACCCCACTTTGCTCTTTTCGGTGGGGAATGCGGCAGATTGTATTTCAAAGTGGATGGTGCACTGGCTGATAAACCCCCTACACTCCTTTGACTCTCCAGAAAATTTATTGGGGAGAGCCAGACGGAGGTTTTGCCCAGTAGCTGATGGTGTAAGAGCTAGGGATGGCGCTAACACCTGTGCAGTGAGGGAGGCGTCCCCAGTAGGTGGCGGTCGCTGCTCCAGCGAAAGCTGACGAGCCTCCAACTGCTGCACATAGCGCTGTAAGTGCGCTTGGTCAGACATAACAGCAAGACCTTGGCTCACACTTCTGTTACGGTTCTGAGTATATTTTAAAAATAATAATTTTAAACAACAGAACCTCTAGTCTGCAAAACACTGCAGCGAGGTCCACGGGCCCAATGGTGGGCGGCTGTATGTCTGAACTATGTGCTACCAGTTAAACTGCACTGGCAGACAAGTGACGCAATACTTAAAGTGAACAAGCTGCAAGAAAGACCTTCCAGTTAACCTCACTGGACAGGTGCACAGTACAGCTGAAACCGCAAGGCTGCCAAGGGTCAACCTTCACCCCAGGTCAGCAACTAAACATGCTCCTGCAAGAGCCAGGAGAGTAAAGGAAGTTTGACAGTGAAGAGGCTATCTGAGAGCCCAAACCTGCTGCAACTCTATGGGCTGGAACAGTGTCTACTGCTCCTAGCCCTGGTATAGAGCGGACAGTTCAGGATTTACTGGTACTAAACTATAGAGCAGATAGAGGCTAGAGAAACCCCACACAGAGGCCTAGTCTGACACCTGCCTGAATACTGGAGCTAGCCCTAATCTACTGTCATGTACAAACTTCATTCAATCTGATTCAAAGTGTGAGCACTGGGCGGGCGTGGGCTCACACCATTTAAAGGCAAGTCCCCGCCCATCACCTCCACATCACCGGTCATGCCCAGTATGGCCAAATTGGGACTCAGTCTGTGAGCGGCTCCAAAACGTCTGAGCATGCTCAGTAGGGACAAAACTGGACTTATACTCCAGTCACCTCACTGCATGAGGCCAAGGGCGAGAGCCAGATTGACCCGCAGGTGGCGCTGTGCGCCGTGATGGAAACCTGTGAGACCCGCTCCTAACATACTGTTAGTGCAGCTCTGGAGTATTATAGAGGATGTAACTCAGGATCAGTACAGGATAAGTAATGTAATGTATGTACACAGTGACTGTACCAGCAGAAAAGTGAGCGCAGCTCTGGAGTATAATACAGGATAAGTAATGTAATGTATGTACACAGTGACTGTACCAGCAGAATAGTGAGCGCAGCTCTGAAGTAAGATGCAAGATGTAATTCACTCATAACATGATTAAACAGGTGAACATTGTAGTTTTATTCCTCTGTTGCACCAGCTGTCAGATGATATTCCTGTGTTATGTGATCTGCTCTGCTGCTTTGTATACTGGAGCTGTCTCGGAGTCTAGGTGATGTTCTCAGCTTTTCAATTTATCAACACTTGAATAAATGACAAACATTTTGCATTAAACCTTTAGTAACGTCTTGCTGAGTTATCAGGATCCTCACACACAGGAGAGATGGCTGATACTACAGAGGGAGACTCTACTGCCCTGTATCTGGGTCTTCTGCTCCCAGCACTGATGGCTCTCATAGCCGGACTGGTGGTCCATTCATTTATTATAGGGGTCAATGTCACCAACTGGTGGAAAGGAAGATCAGTGACTCCTGTTGACCACATTGTAACTTCTCTTGGGATTTCTAGGATGTGCTCTCAGTGTGCTGATATTCTGTATTTCTTCTTGGGTACACTCTCTGTGCGATATTTCTCTTCAGTAACTCTGGCTATTCTGGATGCAGTTTATTGTTTCTTTTTGTATGGCAATATCTGGCTAACATCTCTGCTCTCCATTGTCTTGTGTCTGAAGATCTCCAACCTCCACACCAGACTGTTCCTGTATCTGAGGAGGATGATATTACACAGGACTCTTCATCTCATTGCAGCCTCAATCATTGTTTCTGCTTTTAATAGTTTGATACCTTTGGCTTTTTTGAAGGTCACCAGTAGTGGAACATACAACACAACCATGGCTAATATACACAGTGATTGCATTTATGCTCATGCTATATACAGTTATACTATAGGATCCTTCTTCCCATTACTTTTCTATTCCATCTCCTCCGTCCTCCTCTTCACCTCTCTGTACCATCACACAACAAGGATGAAGATGAGCAGTAACTTATCCATCAATCTGGAGACATATTACTCAGTCATGAGACTTGTATCTATCACTTTCATATATAACACTATATACTTCATTAGCCATTTTGTTATTGTATTTTATTACTATCTTTACTGTTTAGGCCTTGATTGGCTTTATATTATTGTGGACTTTCTCCCACTTCTCCATTCCTCCTACCTGATCTACAGAACGGCCAAACTCAGGGATCAGATGTCCAAGGTTCTTCACAATGTAACTGATTTCTTATTCCATAGGAAACATACAGATACTAGAGAGAACATAGAGATGGCAGCGCAGTGAATATACACTGTACTATAGTATGGGTCATCGAGGTGTGATAAGTCGGAGTTTAGAACCTGAACTGCTCAGTAGAATGAAGGGTTCACAGCCTTAGACCTTATTCACATGTGATGGCCTTTTCTTCACACAGCTAATTTTATATATATATATATATATATATACTTGCAAGCCTTCAGTAGGTGATACCTTTTTTAATGGCTAACTCATAATGATGACAGAATATGACATTTCTGCAGGCTGCATATTTATGCACAACTGGACACATAGGGATAGGATTACTGGAGGGAGGGAGGAAGAGGCTTATTACTATCTCCCTATATTATAAACTAGAGGGAGGACCCGGCTTCGCACAGGTATATTACAATTTATGTTTGTGTAGTGGCCCCATAAGAAATGTCCAGTTTTGCACTGGTGTATGTTGTATGTGGTTTGTGTGTTTGTCCATAAGCGTCATGTGATTATGTGAATCTCATTTTGGATATCAGTGAAAAACCTATGATCAGTTGTTATGGATACCTGGAGTAAAGCTGTATCTAATCCTTCCCCGTGTAGTACTGTGTTTAGACTCAAGTATCTAATCCTTGTTGGTGTGGTACTGTTTGCAGATGCACATATCTAATCCTCCGGCGTGTGGTACTGTGTGCAGATGTGTGTATCTAATCCTCCCCTGTGTGGCATTGTGTGAAGAGGCACGTATCTAATCCTCCGGTAAGTGAAACTGTGTGCAGACGTGCATATCTAATCTTACGGCATGTTGTACTATGTGCAGATGCGCGTATCTAATCTTCTGGCATTGTGGTACCGTGTGCAGACAGGTGTATCTAATCCTCTGGCATGAGGTACTTTGTGCAGATGCGCATATCTAATCCTCCCCAGTGTGGTACTGTGTGCTGAGACGCGTATCTAATTATCTGGCATGTGGTACTGTGTGCAGAGGCATGTATCTAATCCTCCAAAGTGTGGTACTGTGTGAAAAGGCGCATATCTAATCCTACGGCGTGTGGAACTGTGTGTAGACACGCGTATCTAATCCTACAGCATGTGGTACTGTATGCAGACGCATGTATCTAATCCTATAGCGTGTACAACTGTGTGAAGACGTGCGTATCTCATCGTCTGGCATGTGAAACTGTAAGAAGACGCGTGTATCTAATCCTACGGCATGTAGTACTGTGTGCAGACGTGCTTATCTAATCCTCTGGTGTGTGGAACTGTGTGCAGATGTGCGTATCTAATCCTCCCTTGTGTGGTATTGTGTGAAAAGGCGCGTATCTAACCCTACGGCGTGTGTAACTGTGTGTAGACACGCGTATCTAATCCTGCGGCATGTGGTACTGTGTGCAGATGCGTGTATCTAATCCTCTGGCATGTGGTACTGAGTGCTGAGATGCGTATCTGATTCTCTGGCTTGTGGTACTGTGTGCAGAGGCATATATCTAATCCTCCAAAGTGTGGTACTGTGTGCAGACACACGTATCTAATCCTCCCCTGTGTGGTATTGTGTGAAGAGGCACATATCTAATCCTGAGGCATGTGGTACTTTGTGCAGACGCGTGTATCTAATCCTCCCCGTGTTGTACTGTGTGCTTAGACATGTATCTAATTCTCTGACTTGTGGTACTGTGTGCAGACACACGTATCTAATCCTCACCTGTGTGGTATTGTGTAAAGAGGCACGTATCTAATCCTCCGGCATGTGGAACTGTGTGTAGACGCGCGTATCTAATCCTATGGCATGTGGTACTGTGTGTAGACGCGCGTATCCAATCCCCCGGCATGTGGTACTGCGTGTAGACGTGCGTATCTAATCCTCCCCCGTGTGGTACTGTGTGCAGACGCGCGTATCTAATCCTCCCCCGTGTGATACTGTGTGCGGAAATGCGTATCTAATTCTCTGGCTTGTGGTACTGTGTCCAGAGGCATGTATCTAATCCTCCAAAGTGTGGTACTGTGTGCACACACACGTATCTAATCCTCCCTTGTGTGGTATTGTGTGAAGAGGCGCGTATCTAATCCTTCGGCGTGTGGAACTATGTGTAGACGGGCGTATCTAATCCTATGGCATGTGGTACTGTGTGTAGACGCGCGTATCTAATCCTCCCCCGTGTGATACTGTGTGCTGAGACGCATATCTAATTCTCTGGCTTGTGGTACTGTGTGCAAAGGCATGTATCTAATCCTCCAAACTGTGGTAATGTGTTCACACACACGTATCTAATCCTCCCCTGTGTGGTATTGTGTGAAGAGGCACGTATCTAATCCTTCCGCTTGTGGAACTATGTGTAGACTCGCGTATCTAATCCTACTGCATGTGGTACTGTGTGAAGACGCGTGTATCTAATCCTATGGCGTGTACAACTGTGTGCAGACGCGCATATCTAATCCTCTGGAGTGTGGAACTGTATGTAGACGCGTGTATCTAATCCTACGGCATGTGGTACTCTGTGCAGACGTGTGTATCTAATCCTATGGCGTGTACAAATGTGTGCAGATGCGCGTATCTAATCCTACGGCATGTGTTACTGTGTGCAGACGCGTGTATCTAATCCTATGGTGTGTACAACTGTGTAAAGACACGTGTATCTAATCCTCCCCTGTGTGGTATTGTGTGAAGACGCGCGTATATAATCCTATGGCGTGTGGAACTGTGTGTAGACGCGCGTTTTCAATCCCCCGGCATGTGGTACTGTGTGCAGATGCGCGTATCTAATCCTATGGCATGTGGTACTGTGTGTAGACGCGCGTATCTAATCCTCCCCCGTGTGGTACTGTGTGCAGACGCACGTATCTAATCCTCCCCGTGTGGTACCGTGTGCAGACGCACGTATCTAATCCTCCCCCGTGTGATACTGTGTGCGGAGACGCGTATCTAATTCTCTGGCTTGTGGTACTGTGTGCAGAGGCATGTATCTAATCCTCCAAAGTGTGGTACTGTGTGCACACACACGTATCTAATCCTCCCTTGTGTGGTATTGTGTGAAGAGGCGTGTATCTAATCCTTCGGCGTGTGGAACTATGTGTAGACGTGTGTATCTAATCCTACGGCATGTGGTACTCTGTGCAGACGCGTGTATCTAATCCTATGGCGTGTACAAATGTGTGCAGATGCGCATATCTAATCCTCTGGAGTGTGGAACTGTATGTAGACGCCTGTATCTAATCCTTCGGCATGTGGAACCGTGTGCAGAAGTGTGTATTTAATTCTCTGGTTTGTGGGTCTGTGTGCAGACGTGTGTATCTAATCCTCTGGCATGTGATACTGTGTGCTGATCTGTGTATCTAATCCTCTGATGCGTGTATCTCAGTTTGGATATCAGTGTTGTATTGTGCATGTGGAGTGACCGTGTGTATTGCAGTTGGAATATGAGTGAAAGACTTGCAGGTTTGTATTGGCTAAGGGGGGGGGGGGGGGGGCACTGTATTTGGAATGCTGTATCTCAGCAACGGTACGTCCGAGCGAGTTGGAGTCTTGTCTTAAACCTTCCCGGATATCTGAAGTATCTCTGTAACAAATTTGGTGAAGATCGGTCCAGTCGTTTGGTTCGCATTAGAGCACAGACAGACAGACAGACAGACAGACAGAAATTCATTTCTCCCTATATTATAAAAATGAATACATCTTACATGCCGTAAGATTAGATATGCACGTCTGCACACAGTTTCATTTACCGGAGGATTAGATACGTGCCTCTTCACACAATGCCACACGGGGGAGGATTAGATACACACATCTGCACACAGTACCACATGCCGGAGGATTAGATATGTGCATCTGCACACAGTACCACACCAACAAGGATTAGATACTTGCGTCTAAACACAGTACTACACGGGGAAGGATTAGATACAGCTTTACTCCAGGTATCCATAACAAATGATCACAGGTTTTTCACTGATATCCAAAATGAGATACACATAATCACATGACGCTTATGGACATACACACAAACCACATACAAAATACATCAGTGCAAAACTGGACAATTCTTATGGGGCCACTACACAAACATAAAATGTAATATACTCATGCGAAGCCGGGTCCTCCCTCTAGTATACATATAAAAACAAATAATCATTTCTCAGTTCCCAGGTTCTTTATCTTTATGGATCCAATTTCCATTCGTTTTTCATGTTTCTTTGTTTTTTTTACAAGTCTCTTCGAAACAAATCAGTGAAAATATTGCCATTTTTTTCCCTCTGATTCATAGACTTCAGGTCAATTTTGTTTGTTTATTTGAGATTTCAGGTGATTTGGATTTTTTTTTTTTACATTTTTGAAATATTCTTATTTTTATTTTACGGTTGTCTTGCCCCCTCCTCCCAGCTCTCAGAAAAAGAAGCGAGGAGCTCATTATTCATGCCGTTTCGCCTCGCGATTCATCCTGAAGACATACTCTCCTCTGGATCAGGCCCATACATTGGAGTGCGTGGCTGGATGCCAGTGCAGTACACCGGCTTTTAGTCGCAGCTACACGACTTTTGGTCCGGAACCTGAGGCGGCCTCTTCCTCAGGTGGCAGACCAAAATACTCATTGTGAACTTACTGCTTGTCTCCTAGAAAGCAATACAATTCTATGTATGTCTATGGGAAATTCACAGTGTAGCTATTGAAGCCTGATACAGACAAGCCTCAATAGTTAAATATCTATGACAATACTGAGATATATATTATTATTATTATTATTATTATTATTATTATTATTATTATTATTATTATTATTATTCCATTAATTCCATGATGCTGAACATCATTATATTAATTAAACACAAAATATACAGAACAAATGCAATACTGACTGGCACAGTGGGGTAGAGGGCCCTGCCCGTGAGGGCTTACAATCTATGGGGAAAGAGGGTACAGACAGAAGCTGATGATAGAGACTGCTCAGATGGCGGTGCGGTGATAGTGTTATTGGAGGTTGTAGGCCTTCCTGAATAGATGAGTCTTCAGGGCCTTCTTGAATCCTGTGATTGTGGGGGTCAGTCTTATGTGTCTTGGTAAGGAGTTCCAGAGTATGGGGGATGTACGGGAGAAGTCTTGGAGACGGTTGTGTGAGGAGCGGATGAGAGCAGAGCGGAGTAGGAGGTCATTGGAGGATCTGAGGTTACGTGTGGGCAGGTAGTGGGAGATGAGGTCAGAGATATATGGAGGGGACAGGTTGTGGATGGCTTCTTATGTAAGCATTAACATTTTTCCTCTGCAAGGAGTTTGTATGTTCTCCCCGTGTTTGTGTGGATTTCCTCCCATTCTACAAAGACATACCGATAGGAAAAAAACAAAAGAAAACATTGTGATTAGAGATGAGCGAACACTGTTCGGATCAGCCGTTCCGAACAGCACACTCCCATAGAAATGAATGGAAGCACCTGTGACGCTGACTTTGCCGACGGCCGGTCGCCATGCCAGGTGCTTCCATTCATTTCTATGGGAGTGTGCTGTTCGGAACGGCTGATCCGAACAGTGTTCGCTCATCTCTAATTGTGATCCCTCTATGGGGCTCACAATCTACATTTAAAAAAAACAAAAACATGTTGTACTCTATTCGCCATCTAATAGGTAGCCAGTGAAGGGATTGCAGCTGATAAAGAATGGAGGGAGCGGTGTATTAAATGAGTGCCGCAGTTTAAGGTGGACTGGAGGGGGGCGAGAACATTTGCTAGGAAGCCGTGGAGAAGGGTGTTCGGTATTCTAAGCGGGATATGATGAGGGCATGAACGAGCATTTTTTGAGTTTCAGGGGTGAGAAAGGCACAAATTTGATGGATGTGCTTGACTGGGACGTAACTACCAAGAGCCCAGGACACTAGCGCTGCAGTTTTTTTTTTTTTTTTTTAATAGGTCATTACCTGCTGGAGTTACTCCAGCAGATAACAAGCCTTATTTACTTACCAATCCTGGCTCCTGCTCACGGCTGCCAGCGCTTCCCCTTCTGCAGAGGCGACTGTGAGCAGGAGCCGGGGTCAGTAAGTGAGGCCACAGGCCCGTGAACCCCACAAACACTATCATTATATTCGGGGGTCTAACCAGACCCCAAAGTATAGTGATCGGAGGACTGGGAGAGGTGAGGGAACATAAAAAACACACATGTCAAAAGTTCGACAGGGGGCCCCGCCACTCCTAGTTACACCACTGGTTCTTGAGTTGGAGGTGGCAGGAGATGTGAAGGATTTGAATGTATGACTTGAAGGATAGGTCAGAGTCCAAGGTTATCCCAAGGCAGAGGATCTGTGGGACAGGAGTTAACGTGGTTCCATTAACTTTGATAGATGGGTCAGGTAGAGGTGATAAGGTTACAAAATACATATATTCCTTTTGTTTGCTGTCATATTGCAAAAGCATTATAATCTTTGATAAGATGTATCTATGCTGCTTAGGAAACATGCTGTGAGGCTATATGATAAGATGGTGCCTGCATCCAGGATGGGTGCAAGGAAAGCAAACGCTTGGCTTGCTGCCGGAAGATGGCTCCCCAAGGTTACCACGCAGGATCGGGAGCAGCTGGCTATATATGGCACCGCTTAAACTTTTTCTATTTGATTGAGATGTATAATACCAATCAGGAATGAATATGAAAACTTACATTGTTATTATCGCTCTTCCTTTCTCTGCTACTATTTGACCCACATGCTGTTTTAATAAAACGCGTCAGTGCACTCTCTTCACTGCTAAGAGAGGAGTTAATACCAACATTTTGTTAGACACCCTGGAACTCTGGACAACAGAGAGGTAATGTCTGGTCCAGAAAGATATATTTGAGTGTCATTGGCTTAGCAATGGCATTGAAAACTATGAGATTCTATGAACTGGCCAAACAATAAGCAATATTATCTGCCATATGGGGACTTTCTTTTAACAATAAATTGAGCTAGTCACATGACGCTTTTTGATTGCTCATTGTCACGGATTCATGAAAAGACTAACAGGCGCCTCATGGATGCAAAAGAGACATTTTTCCAAACTGTACACTCAACTCTGCTACATCTGAGATGTAGCAGAGCTGATAATACAGTAAAGCAGGGACGAAACAGAAAAGTAGATAGTATCTATCTACTCACGAACTTCACTCAACTTACCTGCACAGAAGTGCTGTCACTGCTGGTTCCGTTCTTCTCACTCCTCTTCTGTTAGAGATGCTGGGAGAAGGCGGGGCTTGTAGCTTAGGAGAGTGTGGGCGGGTACTGGGAGGGGAGACATGAGTGATGCACTCACGTCTCTCCGCCCACACTCTCCTAAGGCACAACAAGCCCTGCTTTCTCCCATAATCTCTAACACTAGCCTAGGGAGGTGGGGGCACGCACGGTGCTCTGAAGGCATGTCAAAGAGAGAAGAGGAGTGAGAACAGGGAGTGGCAGTGGATCTGTGCAGGTAAGTGGACACCAGGGGGGACTAAGTAGCCGGGGGATTTTTTAATCACTACACAGCGTGGACTCCAAAAATTGAAGCGTTCCGATCTTCGATTATTAAAAAAAATCCCATTGGGATCGGGTTCAAATGGAAAATAATCAGAAAATCAAAATTTAAAAACGATGCTGAAGTTTAAAGATCGGCTCAACCCCACCGAGTGTCCTTTGTATTACATTAATTTTTAATAGGCCATTAAAAAAAATAAATAAAATGAATGACTTTCATTGGTCTTTCTTTTTTTGATCCAGCCCATCTAGGACTTCAATCTTTTACATCTGCTAAGAACAGATCCTTTGGCTTCTATTGGGGCGTGTCACGTCAAAATGGATAAAGATAAACGGAGCGGAGAGTAGACCCATATATATTTTTTTTTAATTAAAATAGCCAAGTCACAGCCGTTACAAATATGTGAATAAGGTCTTACTCTGCTCCTAGGCGCTTACCTTAAACTTATTTCTAGGCCTAGTTTTCTGGGACTTCGTTTTTTTGGCTATATGGAAGGTACTATACAC
Source organism: Leptodactylus fuscus (assembly GCF_031893055.1). Taxonomy (NCBI): domain Eukaryota; kingdom Metazoa; phylum Chordata; class Amphibia; order Anura; family Leptodactylidae; genus Leptodactylus; species Leptodactylus fuscus. The sequence goes on from NC_134267.1 coordinate 236,387,890, forward strand.
TTAAATGGGGGGTTGTTGTTTGTTTGTCTGGTTATACTATTATTTTTGCTATTTCTTATCCATACAATATATGTAACACTATTCTGTTGCTTTTTAGATGTTTTGCACTGAGTGATTCATTTTGCAATATTTTAAATGTGTCTTTTGGCAGTCTCAATAAAGTTTTTTGATTCACCGTTTATGTTTGTGTGGGTTTAGTATTGTTCCTTCTATAGGTGATGTGATTTTCTAGAACTTGGGTTTACAAACCCATTTGGCATCTTCCTTATTCCTTGCTGTGATATGTATAGCGACATGAGGAGTTGCACAATTTGGATATCATTTAGCTCTCGAGAAAGCCAATTCTTGGTCAAGATGGTTGGAACATCCAGAAATTCTAACAAAAATAATAACTCTGCCCACTAGCTAATATCTAGGATATCAGTGTCCCTGAATACAAGATGCCAGGAATACTACCCCGTATACACAGGCATACATGCACGGATATAGCAAAGTTTACCATTACAAATAGGGATCAGCAAATCGATTCTGCAGGAGTGGAAATCGATCTAAATTTCAGGAAAACTTCAATTCTCCTAGAATCTGGATTTCTTAACACTTTGATGCATAAAATCACATTTTTTTATAGAATGGCCACTGCACATGTTAAGACAAGGGGCAAGGAACTCTGGGAACGCGGGATTAGCCACAATGCCAATTGTGTAGCAAATCAGGAGCCAGCCGCCCCGGTGATGTCGCAGCCCTATAAAAACCAGCAGCCATTTTAGGAACAGTCATTTCACATCTCTCTTATTGCAGGGACAGACATCAGCAGGAGCTAGGGACAGTGATAGAAAACAGATACAAAGTTCAGAGAAAGAGGATTGTAGGTGAAGGGGAAGTATAGGGAGGAATACAAAAAAGAATTTAGGGTGGTTGCAGCTTTGTTAACAGAAAGAAACTCAATGGACATTGCAGAGCTCACTGCCTCATTACTCATACCTGTGTGTTCAAGGTGCAACACAACAAGCCTTTTTCAGCCAAAAAAAAGTGAATTATCATCCACTAATACCTGCACTCAGATCATCATGCTTTTTTTTAAAGGTGTTCAATGGTGGGGAAGCAAATTAGGGGCTCATTAGCCATTTTGTGCAGAGTATACAAATTGAGGCCTTTTCTCAATACAGTTGTGGCAAAAATCAAGAGTTCTTAGCCACTAATCTCTGTAAATAGTGGCTATTCTAATGCTTATTTAAAAGTGTTTATTATTATAATAATAATAATAATACATTTTATTTATATAGCGCCAACATATTCCGCAGCGCTGTACAATTTATAGGGTTCAGATACAGACATACATAACAAAGAACGTCATTTCACACAATGGGACTGAGGGCCCTGCTCAAAAGAGCTTACAATCTATGAGGTAGAGAGGGTGACACAAGAGGTAGCAGGGGCGGCATTGCTTATACAGTGTTCAGACAATTTTGTGCATTAGGAATTGTGATAGGCTTGTCTGAAAAGATGCGTCTTTAGTTTGCGTTTGAAACTGTAGAAGTTGGGAGTTAATCTGATTGTCCGGGGTAGAGCATTCCAGAGAAGTGGTGCAGCTCGGGAGAAGTCTTGTATACGAGCGTGGGAGGTTCTGATAATAGAGGATGTAAGTGTTAGGTCATTGAGTGAGCGGAGAGCACGGGTTGGGCGGTAGACAGAGATGAGGGAAGAAATGTAGGGAGGTGTGGCATTATGGAGAGCCTTGTGGATGAGAGTAATAACTTTATATTTTATTCTATAATGAATAGGCAGCCAATGTAGCGACTGGCACAGACCGGAGGCATCGCTGTAGCGTCTAGCCTGATAGATGAGCCTGGCCGCTGCATTCAGAATAGATTGTAGAGGAGAGAGTTTAGTGAGGGGAAGACCGATTAGTAAGGAATTACAGTAGTCAAGGCGAGAATGAATCAGAGAGACAATAAGTGTCTTTAGTGTATCTCTGGTAAGGAAAGGGCGTATTCTGGAGATGTTTTTGAGGTGGAGGTGACATGAACGTGCGAGTGATTCAATATGAGGGGTGAAGGAAAGGTCTGCGTCAAATATGACCCCAAGGCAGCGGGCATGCTGCCTAGGAGTTATAGTAAGGCCTGAGACTGCAATGGATATATCAGGGACAGATCTGTTAGATGGTGGAAACAGTAGTAGTTCAGTCTTAGAGAGATTTAGTTTCAGATAGAGCGAGGACATGATATTAGAGACAGCAGAGAGACAGTCACTGGTGTTCTGAATGAGTGCAGGGGTGATGTCACGGGAAGATGTGTATAATTGGGTGTCATCAGCATAAAGATGGTACCTGAAGCCAAATCTGGCGATGGTTTGTCCAATGGGGGCTGTGTAGAGAGAAAAGAGCAGGGGGCCGAGGACCGAGCCCTGAGGAACCCCAACAGCAAGGGAAAGAGGGGAGGAAACAGAGCCCGCAAATGATACACTGAAAGTGCGGCCTGAGAGATAAGAGGAGAACCAGGAGAGCGCAGTGTCATTGAGGCCAACTGAGCGGAGCATAGTGAGGAGAAGTTGATGGTCAACAGTGTCAAAAGCTGCAGAGAGGTCCAGAAGAATAAGAAGAGAGAAGTCACCATTGGATTTAGCCTTTAGTAGATCATTAGAGACTTTTGTGAGAGCTGTTTCAGTAGAGTGCAGAGCGCGGAAACCAGATTGTAAGGGGTCAAGCAGAGAGTTAGCAGAGAGATAACGGATTAACCGAGAATAAACCAGGCGTTCCAAAAGTTTAGAGATGAAGGGGAGGTTAGAGACGGGTCGATAGTTAGCAGCACAGGATGGGTCCAGGGAGGGTTTTTTCAGTAGCGGGATTATAACAGCATGCTTGAAGGAGGATGGGAAGATTCCAGAAGAGAGAGAGAGGTTAAATATTTTAGTAAGGTAAGTAGTGACAGCAGGGGACAGAGATTGGAGAAGGTGTGAGGGGAAGGGGTCACTACTGCAGGTTGTGGGGCGAGATGAAGAAAGTAGCTGGGAAACTTCCTCTTCTGTGACAGGTTCAAAAGATGAGAATGGACAGTCATAAGTGCGGCTGGTGAGGGGATCAGTACTATCGTAGGTGTGGGAGTCAATGCCACCTGGGGCTTGGGCAGTAATTTCCTGATGGATCTTATCAATTTTATCATGGAAATACATGGCCAGGTCATCAGCACTAAGGTCTGTGAATGGCGTCTGCACCTTGGGTGTGAGTAAGGAGTGAAAGGTTTCAAAAAGCCTTAAAACAGACAAAGGGCATATTTGTCGTTCTGTTTGAAGTCTAAAATTACAGGCAATTTTGGCACCCTGGCCACGCTTCACCTTCTGCCCATAGATTGAACATATGGCCATGTTCACCTCCCAGAGCGACTTAACAAAAAACTGCTAGACCACCGAGTAGATGATTTTACACCCAACACTCTGCACTAACTGACTGCTACCGCCACTGCCTCCGCAAAACCCTGCACCACTGCTGTCCCGGTAGTTAGGCTGCTGCAAAGCAGGTGGTCAACCCCAAGCCAGACCGCTCGCAAAGCTAGCTGCCACCCCACTCCCCTCATCGCTATTGGAGGAAGCGGCGGAAGTCTCCTCCAGATCCTGGTTGGGCACTAGCTACTGACTGTTCTGTAGTAGGTCTTCATCACTGAATAGTGGCTCTGAGCTCACAGCATGGAGTATTTCCCTAGCTGAGGGAGCAGAAAAGGACATAAGCAGGTTGGGGACATGAGAGATTACAGGGCTGTTCCCGGGCAATACTAACTAAGGGTTGTGTCTAATGAACCCAACAACTCCTGGCTGAGGGTGTCTGAGGTGACTTGGGATGCAATGGATGACTGAATCAACCAGTCTACAATCGTTGGGTTGCTTGTCAAGAAACAACTGCTATTTGGAACTCAGGCCTCTTTGAGTGACCCCTGCTGCCAAAGCCCCTTACTCTTCTGCGACCTGTGCCTGCACCAGAAACATTTAGGCCTGTGGCCCTGCCCTGTGTATGTCTTTCTGCTTCTCTGTCTAACATTTTGTAAATCGATACAGGCACCATGCCCCTGTGTCAACATATGCCGAGGCAAAATAAAGTGGCCTGGGAGAGCCGTGACTCCAATGTGGGGGTCCAGCCTGCTATAGGAACTGTTGCATGACCCAGTGTTGTACACCCCTTCTGGCCTCAAGCAGTCAACGCTCCATCACCTCAGCCGAAGGAAACTTTATGTCCTTCCCATCATATGTATGGCCTCCAAAGGCTATTGCTACTTACACATTATATCAACTTACCACTCTGTGACCTACTGACACTACTGTCACCTCCACACTCTGACACTGGGTGACTGTATGGGCTCCTCACGCTGTTGCAACCTCTACTCTGCCACTGTGTCCAAATAAGTGAGATGTGCAGCGGTTCTAAGAGTGAAGCCTGTCATGTGTGTGTCATAATCACTCACTGCATTGTTTGACTACCACAGCAGACTCCCCATGTGTGTTACTGCAAGGCCCAGTGTTGTACATCACTATAAGGCTCTCTGCAGTCAGGAAATAGCTGTTTTTTAACGTTATTCACTGCAAATCGATTCAGATAGAATCAAATCTTTTTGTGAAATCCAGAGAAACGGCCAAATCGAACTTTCCAAAACTTCACTCATCTCTAATTACAAATAATGTGCTATCTACACTGTGCACATAATGTTATCTTGACTTTTTAATAGATTTCAATCTTGTCTTCTGTGACAAGTGCAATGGAGAAAAGTCTTTAACCCCTTCCAAGGCTCCCAGCTGTCATATAAACATGATGCCGGCCCCTGACATTACTTCGGGTGCCAGCGATCACAGCACAAATGACAGCGCCAAAGTGCTGCCGGAAAAATGGCGCCTCGCATTTCCAATAAAGTTTCAAGTATGATTTCTATACATGTGTAACACAAATTCATAATCTCCCAAAGCTCCCAAGTATCCAGGGGTCCCGAAAATACCCAAAATTGTATTTACCACTTACGAAGCTGTACTCCTTGATAAATTACTTGAGGGGTTCTTGCTTCCAACAAAATGGAGGGGTTTTTTTTGTTTTTTTTTTTGGGGGGGAGGGGTTGATTCCACTGTTCTGGCACTTCAAAGAAATTGCAGTGCAACATGGTGATTTGAGCAAAATCTGTCCTCCAAAATCCCAGTAGTGAACCTTGCATTCTGTGTGCCCATACCTCAGTTACATCCACTTGTGGGGCAGCTTTCATTTTCTTATTTACCCCCTTGTGGGGTTAAAGCAATATTTTACAGGAAAAGGAGTGAAATAGTTAAACCTATGAGTCTGATTTCCCTGTTAGGGTCAGTTCACACGTGAAAACCGCCTAGCTTATTTGTGCGAGGTAAAAAACCTCGAGGAGTTTTTTTGACGCTGTTTTTTGCATTCCACGCGGTTTTTGACGAGGTTTTTGACGCGGTTTTCGCTAGGGTTTTTTTTTCCTATATGTGCTATAGAAACTGCAGGCGAAAACCGCGCGGTTTTTTGCAAAAAACCGCGCGGTTTTTTACCGCGCGGTTTTCGCCTCTCATTCACTTCTATGCAATTCTTCAGGCGTTTTCCGCCTGAAGAAAGGTCATGTCGCTTCTTCAGGCGGAAAACGCTAGGAGGAAAAAAAAAGCTAGTGGTCTACATAGACCACCATGTTAAAGGAGAGGTTTTTGAAGCGAATTCCGCTGTCAAAAACCTCCCCTTTGCCCACGTGTGAACTAGCCCTTATCCTGTAATGTGATCTTGCTGCGCTGGTCTGTAGACTGGAGTCGCCTCGGAGTCTGTGTGATGTTCTTTGGATTTCCTATTCAAATAAATCAGTGTTTGAATAAATGAGAAACATTTTATATTAAACCTTCAGTAACATCTAAGTTATCAGGATCCTCACACACAGGAGAGATGGCTGATACCACAGAGGGGGGCTCTATTGTCCAATATCTGGATCTCTTGGTACCATCACTGATGTCTCTCATAGCCGGACTGGTGGTCCATTCATTTATTATAGGGGTCAATGTCACCGACTGGTGGAAAGGAAGATCAGTGACTCCTGTTGACCACATTGTAACTTCTCTTGGGATTATAAGGATGTGCGCTCAGTGTTCTGATATTCTGCATTACTTTGTGGAAACACTGTCCCCGAGAGATCTTTCTTCCCAAGTAACTCTGAATATTTTGGACGCAGTTTGCAGTTTCTTTACCTATGCCAATATCTGGTTAAGTACTTTTTTCTCCATTTTCTTGTGTCTGAAGATCTCCAACCTCCACACCAGACTGTTCCTGTATCTGAGGAAGATGATATTACACAGGACTGGATATTTCATTGTAGCTTCAGTCATGTCTTCTGCCTTTAATAGTTTGATGATCTCATTATTGGATCGTTTTAAGGTCTCCACTAGTGGAACATACAATACATCCATGACTAATATACCTGCAGATTGCTTTTATGTTCAATCTATATTCAGTTATGCTTTTGGATTTTTCTTTCCATTACTTTTCTATTCCATCTCCTCCATCCTGCTCTTCACCTCTCTGTATCATCACACAACAAGGATGAAGATGAGCAGTAACTTATCCATCAATCTGGAGACATATTACTCCGCCATGAGATTTGTATCCATCACTTTCCTATATAACACTATATACTTCATTATCCATTTTGTTCTTGTTTTTTTATTCCAGTTATTGCGTATATCTTGATTGGCTTTACATTATCTTAGGCTTCCTACCAGTTCTCCATTCCTCCTACCTGATCTACAGAACGGCCAAACTCAGGGATCAGATGTCCAAGGTCCTTCACAATGTAATTCATATCTTATTCCATAGGAAAGATACAGAAACTAGAGAGAACAGAGATGGCAGCTCAGTGAGGTAAATATATACTATAGGATTGGCCATCGATGTATGATAAGTCGGGGTCTAGGACCTGAATTGTTCAGTAGAGTAAAGGGGTCACAGCCTTAGACCTTATTCATACAACAATGAAACCTGACCATGTGATGCTGTTTTAAAGGCAATGAAGGTGAATGGGTCAGTCACGGGTTCCAGCTTTAGGGCCCCTTCACACGGAGGATACTGTGGCTGATTCGTAATGTGTAAACGTTCGGAATCAGCAGCGTTTAAAGCAGGTCCCATTGCTTTCTATGGGGACCATACGTATGCCGGCTCCCATAGAAAGCAATGGGACCTGCTTTAAACGCTGCGGATTCAGAACGTTTACACGTTACGAATCAGCCACAGTATCCTCCGTGTGAAGGGGCCCTTACACAAGTTCTATCTTTCTGCATTTTGACTGTTTCAAACATGGACATGTGAATACTCCCATAGAGTTTCATGGGTTTTAAAACAACCATTATGTGAATTATTTATGGACATATCTGATATGTCCATTTTTCATGGATGTTTGTTCGATGAAACAGAATTCTTGTGTGAATAAGGCCTCAGGGTTCATGTATTTCATAGTTTTGGACCCTGTTTCCCTTTGCAAATGCCTTCTTCTTACTTCTTTGTCTCCATTTCTGTTCTGTATATACGTGTTGGTGTTACGGTTCTGTGTATATATATATATAAATATTTTTTTTGAACAACAGAACCTCTTAGCTGTAAGACACTGCAGCGAGGTCCACAGGCCCAATGGTGGGTGGCAGTATGTCTGAACTCAATGTGAACAGCTGCAAAGACACTGCATTCTGAAAGTCAATGTGAACAGGGTGTACTGTGCGACACTCCATGTGAACAAGGTGCAACTAAAACCTTGCCAGTTTAGCTCACTAGCCAGGTGCACCAGTACAAGTGAAACACACACGGCTGCCAAGGGTTAACACTCACCCCAGGCCAGCAAACACACAGCAAACTTACCCCTGCGACAGCTAGGGGCCACCACGGAAGTTTAGAACATTCTCCTGCACACAGCTGGGAGCCATACATGAAGTCAGACAGTACACATAGGCTATCTCAGAGACCAAACCTGCCACAGATCTACAAGCTGGAACGGCGTCTACCACTCCTAGCCCTGGTGTAGATCTAACAGTTCAGGGTTTACCGGTCCTACCTAACAGCACCCAGATTGAAGCAGAAGAACCCCACACAGAGACCTGGTCTGAAACCTGCCTGAGTACTGGAGCCTATCCCTGACTACTGTCATTCACTCCATGGACTTAGAGGAGATTTTAGTCAAAGTGTGAGCACCCGGCGGGCGTTGGCTCACAGTATTTAAAGGGAAATCCCCACCCAATAGGGGCAGTGGTGATGAACTCACCGCTCATGCTCAGTAGGTGAGAAATGGCACTTAGTTTGTGAGCAGCTCCAAAAGTTTGAGCATGCTCAGTAGGGTGAAAGCTGGATGGTTAGACTGACCTGCAGGTGGCACTGTGCGCTATGATAGCAACCTGTGGGACCCAATTCTAACAGTTGGATACGATTTCCGTCCATTTTTCACTGATCAAATTTTGCAAATCTGTCTCTTGCAAACAAATCAGTGAAAAATAGGCGGATATCTGTATTTTCCTCTGAGCCAGATGTGAGCCAGAGATGTGTGTGACAGGAGGAATAGCCAAGCTGAGTGCATGGCTGGCTCTGCTTCATTTTTCCATAGGAATGCATTGACCAGCGTTGATTGGCCAGTCTTACAGCATTCGGCCAATCAATGCTGGTTCTGCCGAGGAGGCGGAGTCCAAAATCGGACCAGAATGGAAACTGCTGTGGACGGCTCTTAGACTCCGCCTCCTCAGGTAGAACCAGCGTTGATTGGCCGAATGTTGTAGACTGGCCAATTAACGCTGGTCAATGCATTCCTATGGGAAAAAGTCTGCTCCATCATATTGCAAGCTGACAGGGGATCCCAACATAATTCCCCTGCTGTCCCAGTTGCATTGCAGAGGTGTTGGCATCATTTCCTGGGGTGTCATAGTGGACTTGGTGACTCTCCTGAGTCGAATGGTGGGATCCCCTGTAGCGAAGCATTTTCTCCCATAGACTATAATGGGGTTCGATATTCGTTCGAATAGTCCAATATTGAGATGCTACTCGAAACGAATAACGAATATCGAACATTTTACTGTTAAAGATTTTTTAATGCCTTTTAGTCATTTTTAAAGTTGGAATCTGTCTTTTCCCATAAACTGCAATACAGCTGTAATGCAGTTTATGGGAGTTTCATTGCATATCCTTTGAGGCCTACATAGTTTCCAGGGCCTTGGGAGTTTGTTAGCTATATTGTATATACTATACGCTTTAATAAGGATATTGCTTGAGTGTCTAGGTTACATATTTATGCCTTCATATTTCTGGTCAATACAATATATGTAACATGTTCCTGTTGCTTTTTAGATGTTTTGCACTGTGTGATTTATTTTGTGATTGTGATTAATTGCCAATAAAGTTGGTTTGATTCAGTTTCTTTGTGCAGGGTTCGTACTATTCCTTCTATGGGTGATGTGAGTAATGGCGCATTTTCTAGGACTTGGTTTTACATACTTATTTGTAATCTCCCTTGTTCCTAGATGTGACATGTATAGCAGCAAGAGGAGATGACACAATTTGGATATATCATTTAGTTCTTGGGGCAGCCATTTCTTGGTCAAGATAAAAAATTTAACAAAAATAATCCCTCTGACCACCATTTACCATCTAGAAAATCAGTGTCCCTCACTGCGAGACCCCAGGCCTACTACCTCATATACCCAGACACAGATACGGCAAAGTTTAATGTTACAAATGATGTATTTTCTACTTTTTTTTTTTTTTTTTTAATCTAATTTTATTTTATTTTTTTCAGGTTTTACAAAAAATAATTCACAAAAGTACCGTAGTTTTTGTGCTGAAAAAGTCCGCCTCGGCTTATACTTGGGTCATTACGGTACTTAAAAACCCACCCATGCAGACCCGGCATACAGACACCGGGACGGGTGCTCATAGCAGGAGCGTAGCGATGCTGCTCATTTCAAACTGCAGAAGTACTTACAGTACTTCTGCTAGCAGGGCCGGAATACAGACCCCGCCACTCCCACTCCATCACACGCCGGGGACATGGTCACGTAAGCTCAGGCCCGCACCCGGCGTGTATCTGCGTTCCAGCCCTGCTAGCAGAAGTACCGTAAGTACTTCTGCAGTTTGAAATTGATAGCATTGCTACACTCCTGCTATGAGCGTGGCGATGCTGCGGCCCGGCACCCGTCCCGGTGTCTGTATGCCAGGTCCAGATGCCGCATCTGTAACTTTTATGGCGCCACTCTGCTTTAGAGCGGTCACCATACCAACCGGCACCTCCGGAGCTCCCTTCAATCATGCCTGCAATCAGAGATTGCAGGCATGGGGAGCCAGAACATCTCCGCTGTGTTACAGCGGAGATGCTCTACGATGTCCCGGTACGAGGGAGGGAGGAGGGAGCGGGCGCGACTGCTCTCTCAAGGGCGATCCCAGTAACTGTGGCCGGCCACCGGCAGACACGCTTCTGCCGGGAATTCCCCTCAGTGCTCCTGTAAAGGCTCCCTGACTGGCAGTGCCTCTCTTTTGCAGGCTGCTCTATGCAAAAGAAAATGACAATTTTTGCAATGTATTGCAATGCATTAGCATTGTAATGCATTGCATTAGTGATCAGACCCCCTGGGGTTCAACACCCCTAGGGGGTCTAATATATGCAAAAAAAAAAAAAAAAAATTAAAAAAAAGCAAAAAAAAAAATAAAAAAAATAAAGTATTAGTAAATAAAAAGTATAAAAAATTCAAATCCTCCCCCTTTCCCTAGAACACATATAATACTAATACTGTGAAACACGTACACGTTAGTTATCCCTCTGTCCAAAAACACCCGCTCTACATACCTATAAATATATTTTTCTTGTATGGTAAATGCCGTAGCGGGAAAAAAAAATGTTGTCTAACTGCCCCTTCACTGAGACTGAGTCCCCAGACAAACAACCAAAACACCCCCTCCCCTTCCCCAGCATCTACTGAACCCAAAAAATCCGGCAATTTTAATTTTTGAAATTTTCCAGTAGCTGCTGCATCCCCCCCCCCCCCCCCCTCGGCTTATACTCGAGTCAATAAGTTTTCCCAGTTTTTTGTGGTAAAATTAGGGGGGTCGGCTTATATTTGGGTCGGCTTATACTCGAGTATATACGGCACATAAATAATAAGTGAACAAGCATGAAAACTCACCGCTAATTGTATAGTCTCATCAAAAAAAGTCTGCAAAAGGATAAGATCTGAGATTCATGTATGAGTCCAAGAGAACATATAGAAAACTCATAAACATAATGTAAATAAAGAGCAGTGATCTGAGGAAACTCATTTCAAGCTAGCCTTCCCTAAATCGCAACATTGGAGTATGAAATCTAAGTACATACATATCATACTGTCGGGGAAACTCCCCGGGTAGATGTTGCCGATTTCTGAATCTGGGAAAGAAGTATTCTAAAGTATATTATCTTCATCACCTATTTATAGTTAGTGGGGGCTACATAAAGCGAGCGGATAAAGCTGGTTTGTACATTTTGTGACTGCTACAGGATAGGAGTAACTGAGAAAAGTTCAAGCTTTCAGTAAACAAGATAAAGAAGTTGCTGACATGTCTTTCTCAAGGTTAGTAATAGGGTTGAGCCGATCTTGAAATTTCAGGATCATTTTTACAATCCGATTTCCGATCATTTTCCATTCGAACCCGATCCCAATTCCGATCCCAATGCAAGTCAATGGGATTTTTTAAATAATCGGAGATTGAATTTAAAAAAATGACCCTATTCACTACACAGCATGTAGTCCAAAAATGTATTAAATTTTTGGACCCCACGCTGATTAGTGATTAATGCCAACCCCCTCCCTCGGTGTTCGCTTACCTGCAGCTCCCAGTTCTTCTTCGTCTGGTCCTCTCTCCTTCATGTCTTCAGAGCGCCCTGCGCTCCCCGCCTCCCTAGACTAGTATTGTAGAGATGCAGGGAGTAGGCGGGGCTTGGTGCGGCCGGAGAGTGTGGGTGGGGAGACGTGAGTGCATCACTCACGTCTCCCTTCCCAGTAACCGCCCACACTCTCCTTAGCCCCACCTTCTCTATAATACTAGTCTAGGGAGGTGGAGGCGGGGGCGGGGCGCAGGATGCTCTGAAGCCACATGAAGGATAGAGGACCGGACCAGCATAGGGCAGCGGCAGCACTTCTGAGCAGGTAAGTTGAGCGAATAGATAGATATTACTGTACATTAACTTGTCTAGTACATAGACAAGTCAATGTACAGTAGTATCTTTCTAATCGTTAACTCATACTGTAAAGGAGTACATAGAACAAAATGGCGTATATAAAAATACATGTATTTAGCCCCTCATATATATACATCATACATCATATAACCCATATAGTGATGGTGAAGGTAGATGAGGAAGAGATATCCTGGGGTCAAATACAGTAGTGGAGCCAGATGGACCACACTCTCAGGTACTGCTCATGTCACCTTTCTGCCAGGCTGATTAATTTTTCAAACCTCACCATCTGATGGACCTATACCCTCCAGATATGTAGTAGGGGTGTAGTCAACTGAAGGCAAAAGAGCGGAATGAGTGTTTTTGTACCCTATATCATATATGTGGTCTGATCGGTTTTGGATAGATGCAGAAGGGGTTGTGGGTCTGGGGTCAGAGGAATATGGTGACCATGGATGAGTGCAATTTGATCAAAGATCTGAGTCCAGAAATGTTGAAAGATCTCACAGGACCACCAAATATGCAATAGAATCCCTGGTTGTTTCTGACAGTGTGAACAAAAATTTGAGTCTACTATTGTATGATTATGAAGCCAGTCTGGATATTTATACCACCTTGAGAGTATCTTATAATGTGACTCCTGTAGCCTTACTCAGGTGGAGAAGTTTGATTTCTTTCTCCCATGGAAGCAAGAACATTGGTTATTGCTTCCATCAGAGTTGCAGAATTGCAAATACAGTGCTGGAGTAATAGTCAGAAGGTTGTGACTCAGGATCAGTACAGGGTAAGAAATGTAACGTATGTACACAGTGACTACACCAGCAGAATAGTGAGCGCAGCTCTGGAGTATAATACAGGATAAGTAATGTAATGTATGTACACAGTCACTGCACCAGCAGAATAGTGAGCGCAGCTCTTGAGTATAATACAGGATGTAACTCAGGATCAGTACAGGATAAGTAATGTAATGTATGTACACAGTGACTGTAAGAGCAGAATAGTGAGCGCAGCTCTGGAGAATAATACAGGATATAACTCAGGATCAGTACAGGATAAGTAATGTATGTACACAGTGACTGCACCAGCAGAATAGTGAGTGCAGCTCTGGAGTATAATACAGGATGTAACTCAGGATCAGTACAGGATAAGTAATGTAATGTATGTAATCAGTGACTGTACCAGCAGCATAGTGAGTGCAGCTCTGAAGTATAATACAGGATGTAACTCAGGATAAGTACAGGATAAGTAATGTAATGTATGTACACAGTGACTGCACAAGCAGAATAGTGAGTGCAGCTCTGGAGTATATTACAGGATGTAACTCAGGATCAGTACAGAATAAGTAATGTAATGTATGTACACAGTGACTGCACCAGCAGAACAGTGAGTGCAGCTCTGGAGTTTAATACAAGATAAGTAAAGTAATGTATGTACACAGTGACTGTACCAGCAGAATAGTGAGCACAGCTCTGGAGTATAATACAGGATAAGTAATGTAATGTATGTACACAGTGACTGTACCTGCAGAATAGTGAGCACAGCTCTGGAGTATAATACAGGATAAGTAATGTAATGTATGTACACAGTGACTGTACCAGCAAAATAGTGAGCACAGCTCTGGAGTATAATACAAGATGTAACTCAGGATCAGTACAGGATAAGTAATGTAATGTATGTACACAGTGAATGTACCAGCAGAATAGTCAGCGCAGCTCTGGAGTATAATACAGGATGTAACTCAGGATCAGTACAGGATAAGTAATGTAATGTATATTCACAGTGACCGTAGCAGCAGAATAATGAGTGCAGCTCTGGAGTATAATACAGGATAAGTAATGTAATGTATGTACACAGTGAATGTACCAGCAGAATAGTGAGTGCAGCTCTGGAGTATAATACAGGATAAGTAATGTAATGTATGTAACAGTGACTGTACCAGCAGAAAAGTGAGCACACCTCTGGAGTATAATACAGGATATAACTCAGGATCAGTACAGGATAAGTAATGTAATGTATGTACACAGTGACTGTACCAGCAGCATAGTGAGTGCAGCTCTGGAGTATAATGCAGGATAAGTAATGTAATGTATGTACACAGTAACTATACCAGCAGCATAGTGACTGCAGCTCAGGAGTATAATACAGGATAAGTAATGTAATGTATGTACACAGTGACTGCACCAGCAGAATAGTGAGTGCAGCTCTGGAGTATAATACAGGATAAGTAATGTAATGTATGTACACAGTGACTGCACCAGCAGAATAGTGAGCACAGCTCTGGAGTATAATACAGGATGTAACTCAGGATCCGTACAGGATAAGTAATGTTATGTATGTACACAGTAACTGCACCAGCAGAATAGTGAGTGCAGCTCTGGAGTATAATACAGGATGTAACTCAGGATCAGTACAGGATAAGTAATGTAATGTATATACACAGTGACCGTACCAGCAGAATAGTGAGTGCAGCTCTGGAGTATAATACAGGATAAGTAATGTAATGTATGTACACAGTGACTGCACCAGCAGAATAGTGAGCGCAGCTCTGGAGTATAATACAGGATATAACTCAGGATCAGTACAGGATAAGTAATGTAATGTATGTACACTTTAACTGCACCAGCAGAATAGTGAGTGCAGCTCTGGAGTATAATGCAGGATATATTTCAGGATCAGTAGAGGATAAGTAATGTAATGTATGTACACAGTGACTGCACCAGCAGAATAGTGAGCACAGCTCTGGAGTATAATACAGAATAAGTAATGTAATGTACGTACACAGTGACTGCACCAGCAGAATAGTGATTGCAGTTCTGGAGTATAATACAGGACATAACTCAGGAACAGTACAGGATAAGTAATGTAATGTATGTACACTTTAACTGCACCAGCAGAATAGTGAGTGCAGCTCTGGAGTATAATGCAGGATATATCTCAGGATCAGTAGAGGATAAGTAATGTAATGTATGTAGAAAGTGACTGTACCAGCAGCATAGTGAGTGCAGCTCTGGAGTATAATACAGGATGTTACTTATGATCAGTACAGGATAAGTAATGTAATGTAAGTACACAGTGACTGCACCAGCAGCATAGTGAGTGCAGCTCTGGAGTATAATACATGATAAGTAATGTAATGTATGTACACAGTGACTGCACCAGCAGAATAGTGAGTGCAGCTCTGGAGTACAATACAGGATGTAACTCAGGATCAGTACAGGATAAGTAATGTAATGTATGTACACAGTGACTGCACCAGCAGAATAGTGAGCGCAGCTCTGGAGTATAATACAGGATAAGTAATGTAATGTATGTACACAGTGACTGTACCAGCAGCATAGTGAGTGCAGCTCTGGAGTATAATACAGGATGTTACTCAGGATCAGTACAGGATAAGTAATGTAATGTATGTACACATTGACTGCACCAGCAGAATAGTGAGTGCAGCTCTGGAGTATAATACAGGATAAGTAATGTAATGTATGTACACAGTGACTGCAGCAGTAGAATAGTGAGCGCAGCTCTGGAGTATAATACAGGATGTAACTCAGGATCCGTACAGGATAAGTAATGTAATGTATGTACACAGTGACTGCACCAGCAGAATAGTGAGTGCAGCTCTGGAGTATAATACAGGATGTAACTCAGGATCAGTACAGGATAAGTAATGTAATGTATATACACAGTGACCGTACCAGCAGAATAGTGAGCACAGCTCTGGAGTATAATACAGGATAAGTAATGTAATGTATGAACACAGTGACTGCACCAGCAGAATAGTGAGTGCAGCTCTGGAGTATAATACAGGATAAGTAATGTAATGTATGTACACAGTGACTGTACCAGCAGAATAGTGATTGCAGCTCTGGAGTATAATACAGGATATAACTCAGGAACAGTACAGGATAAGTAATGTAATGTATGTACACAGTGACTGTACCAGCAGAATAGTGAGTGCAGCTCTGGAGTATAATACAGGATAAGTAATGTAATGTATGTACATAGTGACTGCACCAGCAGAATAGTGAGTGCAGCTCTGGAGTATAATGCAGGATATAACTCAGGATCAGTACAGGATAAGTAATGTAATGTATGTATACAGTAACTGCACCAGCAGAATAGTGAGTGCTGCTCTGGAGTATAATGCAGGATATAACTCAGGATCAGTACAGGATAAGTAATGTAATGTATGTACACAGTGACTGTACCAGCAGCATAGTGAGTGCAGCTCTGGAGTATAATACAGGATAAGTAATGTAATGTATGTACATAGTGACTGCACCAGCAGAATAGTGAGTGCAGCTCTGGAGTCTAATACAGGATAAGTAATGTAATGTATGTACATAGTGACTGCACCAGCAGAATAGTGAGTGCAGCTCTGGAGTATAATACAGGATAAGTAATGTAATGTATGTACATAGTGACTGCACCAGCAGAATAGTGAGTGCAGCTCTGGAGTATAATACAGGATAAGTAATGTAATGTATGTACACAGTGACTGTACCAGCAGCATAGTGAGCGCAGCTCTGGAGTATAATACAGGATAAGTAATGTAATGTATGTACACAGTGACTGCACCAGCAGAATAGTGAGCGCAGCTCTGGAGTATAATACAGGATGTAACTCAGGATCCGTACAGGATAAGTAATGTTATGTATGTACACAGTGACTGCACCACCAGAATAGTGAGCGCAGCTCTGGAGTATAATACAGGATAAGTAATGTAATGTATGTACACAGTGACTGCACCAGAAGAATAGTGAGCGCAGCTCTGGTGTATAATACAGGATGTAACTCAGGATCAGTACAGGATAAGTAATGCAATGTATATACACAGTGACCGTACCAACAGAATAGTGAGTGCAGCTCTGGAGTATAATACAGGATAAGTAATGTAATGTATGTACACAGTGACTGCACCAGCAGAATAGTCAGTGCAGCTCTGGAGTATAATACAGGATAAGTAATGTAATGTATGTAGACATGGACTGTACCAGCAGAATAGTGAGCGCAGCTCTGGAGTATAATACAGGATTTGTAATGTAATGTATGTAGACATGGACTGTACCAGCAGAATAGTGAGCGCAGCTCTGGAGTATAATACAGGATAAGTATTGTAATGTATGTACACAGTGACTGCACCAGCAGAATAGTGAGCGCAGCTCTGGAGTATAATACAGGATGTAACTCAAGATCAGTACATGATAAGTAATGCAATATATATACACAGTGACCGTACCAACAGAATAGTGAGTGCAGCTCTGGAGTATAATACAGGATAAGTAATGTAATGTATGTACACAGTGACTGTACCAGCAGAATAGTGAGCGCAGCTCTGTATTATAATACAGGATAAGTAATGTAATGTATGTACACAGTGACTGCACCAGCAGAATAGTGTGCGCAGCTCTGGGGTATAATACACAATAAGTAATGTAATGTATGTACACAGTGACCATAGCAGCAGAATAGTGAGTGCAGCTCTGGAGTATAATATAGGATAAGTAATGTAATGTATGTACATAGTGACCGCACCAGCAGAATAGTGAGTGCAGCTCTGGAGTATAATATAGGATAAGTAATGTAATGTATGTAACAGTGACTGTACCAGCAGAATAGTGAGCACAGCTCTGGAGTATAATACAGGATATAACTCAGGATCAGTACAGGATAAGTAATGTAATGTATGTACACAGTGACTGTACCAGCAGCATAGTGAGTGCAGCTCTGGAGTATAATACAGGATAAGTAATGTAATGTATGTACACAGTGACTGTACCAGCAGCATAGTGACTGCAGGTCAGGAGTATAATACAGGATAAGTAATGTAATGTATGTACACAGTGACTGCACCAGCAGAATAGTGAGTGCAGCTCTGGAGTATAATACAGGATAAGTAATGTAATGTATGTACACAGTGACTGCACCAGCAGAATAGTGACCACAGCTCTGGAGTATAATACAGGATGTAACTCAGGATCCGTACAGGATAAGTAATGTTATGTATGTGCACAGTGACTGTACCAGCAGAATAGTGAGTGCAGCTCTGGAGTATAATACAGGATGTAACTCAGGATCAGTACAGGATAAGTAATGTAATGTATATACACAGTGACCGTACCAGCAGAATAGTGAGTGCAGCTCTGGAGTATAATACAGGATAAGTAATGTAATGTATGTACACAGTGACTGCACCAGCAGAATAGTGAGCACAGCTCTGGAGTATAATACAGAATAAGTAATGTAATGTATGTACACAGTGACTGCACCAGCAGAATAGTGATTGCAGTTCTGGAGTATAATACAGGATGTAACTCAGGAACAGTACTGGATAAGTAATGTAATGTATGTACACAGTGACTGTACCAGCAGAATAGTGAGCGCAGCTCTGGAGAATAATACAGGATATAACTCAGGATCAGTACAGGATAAGTAATGTAATGTATGTACACTTTAACTGCACCAGCAGAATAGTGAGTGCAGCTCTGGAGTATAATGCAGGATATATCTCAGGATCAGTAGAGGATAAGTAATGTAATGTATGTACACAGTGACTGTACCAGCAGCATAGTGAGTGCAGCTCTGGAGTATAATACAGGATGTTACTCATGATCAGTACAGGATAAGTAATGTAATGTAAGTACACAGTGACTGCACCAGCAGAATAGTGAGTGCAGCTCTGGAGTACAATACAGGATATAACTCAGGATCAGTACAGGATAAGTAATGTAATGTATATACACAGTGACTGTACCAGCAGCATAGTGAGTGCATCTCTGGAGTATAATACAGGATAAGTAATGTAATGTATGTACACAGTGACTGTACCAGCAGCATAGTGACTGCAGCTTAGGAGTATAATACATGATAAGTAATGTAATGTATGTACACAGTGACTGCACCAGCAGAATAGTGAGTGCAGCTCTGGAGTACAATACAGGATGTAACTCAGGATCAGTACAGGATAAGTAATGTAATGTATGTACACAGTGACTGCACCAGCAGCATAGTGAGTGCAGCTCTGGAGTATAATACAGGATGTTACTCAGGATCAGTACAGGATAAGTAATGTAATGTATGTACACATTGACTGCACCAGCAGAATAGTGAGCGCAGCCCTGGAGTATAATACAGGATAAGTAATGTAATGTATGTACACAGTGACTGCTGCAGTAGAATAGTGAGCGCAGCTCTGGAGTATAATACAGGATGTAACTCAGGATCCGTACAGGATAAGTAATGTAATGTATGTACACAGTGACTGCACCAGCAGAATAGTGAGTGCAGCTCTGGAGTATAATACAGGATAAGTAATGTAATGTATGTACACAGTGACTGCTGCAGTAGAATAGTGAGCGCAGCTCTGGAGTATAATACAGGATTTAACTCAGGATCCGTACAGGATAAGTAATGTAATGTATGTACACAGTGACTGCACCAGCAGAATAGTGAGTGCAGCTCTGGAGTATAATACAGGATGTAACTCAGGATCAGTACAGGATAAGTAATGTAATGTATATACACAGTGACCGTACCAGCAGAATAGTGAGTGCAGCTCTGGAGTATAATACAGGATAAGTAATGTAATGTATGTACACAGTGACTGCACCAGCAGAATAGTGAGTGCAGCTCTGGAGTATAATACAGGATGTAACTCAGGATCAGTACAGGATAAGTAATGTAATGTATATACATAGTGACCGTACCAGCAGAATAGTGAGCGCAGCTCTGGAGTATAATACAGGATAAGTAATGTAATGTATGTACACAGTGACTGCACCAGCAGAATAGTGATTGCAGCTCTGGAGTATAATACAGGATATAACTCAGGAACAGTACAGGATAAGTAATGTAATGTATGTACACAGTGACTGTACCAGCAGAATAGTGAGCGCAGCTCTGGAGAATAATACAGGATATAACTCAGGATCAGTACAGGATAAGTAATGTAATATATGTACACAGTGACTGTACCAGCAGCATAGTGAGTGCAGCTCTGGAGTATAATACAGGATAAGTAATGTAATGTATGTACATAGTGACTGCACCAGCAGCATAGTGAGTGCAGCTCTGGAGTATAATACAGGATAAGTAATGTAATGTATGTACACAGTGACTGTACCAGCAGCATAGTGAGTGCAGCTCTGGAGTATAATACAGGATAAGTAATGTAATGTATGTACACAGTGACTTTACCAGCAGCATAGTGAGTGCAGCTCTGGAGTATAATACAGGATAAGTAATGTAATGTATGTACACAGTGACTGCACCAGCAGAATAGTCAGTGCAGCTCTGGAGTATAATACAGGATAAGTAATGTAATGTATGTACACAGTGACTGCACCAGCAGAATAGTGAGCGCAGCTCTGGAGTATAATACAGGATGTAACTCAGGATCCGTACAGGATATGTAATGTTATGTATGTACACAGTGACTGCACCACCAGAATAGTGAGCGCAGCTCTGGAGTATAATACAGGATAAGTAATGTAATGTATGTACACAGTGACTGCACCAGCAGAATAGTGAGCGCAGCTCTGGTGTATAATACAGGATGTAACTCAGGATCAGTACAGGATAAGTAATGCAATGTATATACACAGTGACCGTACCAACAGAATAGTGAGTGCAGCTCTGGAGTATAATACAGGATAAGTAATGTAATGTATGTACACAGTGACTGCACCAGCAGAATAGTCAGTGCAGCTCTGGAGTATAATACAGGATAAGTAATGTAAAGTATGTACACAGTGACTGCACCAGCAGAATAGTGAGCGCAGCTCTGGAGTATAATACAGGATTAGTAATGTAATGTATGTAGACATGGACTGTACCAGCAGAATAGTGAGTGCAGCTCTGGAGTATAATACAGGATAAGTAATGTATTGTATGTACACAGTGACTGCACCAGCAGAGTAGTGATTGCAGCTCTGGAGTATAATACAGGATATAACTCAGGAACAGTACAGGATAAGTAATGTAATGTATGTACACAGTGACTGTACCAGCAGAATAGTGAGCGCAGCTCTGGAGAATAATACAGGATATAACTCAGGATCAGTACAGGATAAGTAATGTAATGTATGTACACAGTAACTGCACCAGCAGAATAGTGAGTGCAGCTCTGGAGTATAATGCAGGATATAACTCAGGATCAGTACAGGATAAGTAATGTAATATATGTACACAGTGACTGTACCAGCAGCATAGTGAGTGCAGCTCTGGAGTATAATACAGGATAAGTAATGTAATGTATGTACATAGTGACTGCACCAGCAGCATAGTGAGTGCAGCTCTGGAGTATAATACAGGATAAGTAATGTAATGTATGTACACAGTGACTGTACCAGCAGCATAGTGAGTGCAGCTCTGGAGTATAATACAGGATAAGTAATGTAATGTATGTACACAGTGACTTTACCAGCAGCATAGTGAGTGCAGCTCTGGAGTATAATACAGGATAAGTAATGTAATGTATGTACACAGTGACTGCACCAGCAGAATAGTCAGTGCAGCTCTGGAGTATAATACAGGATAAGTAATGTAATGTATGTACACAGTGACTGCACCAGCAGAATAGTGAGCGCAGCTCTGGAGTATAATACAGGATGTAACTCAGGATCCGTACAGGATAAGTAATGTTATGTATGTACACAGTGACTGCACCACCAGAATAGTGAGCGCAGCTCTGGAGTATAATACAGGATAAGTAATGTAATGTATGTACACAGTGACTGCACCAGCAGAATAGTGAGCGCAGCTCTGGTGTATAATACAGGATGTAACTCAGGATCAGTACAGGATAAGTAATGCAATGTATATACACAGTGACCGTACCAACAGAATAGTGAGTGCAGCTCTGGAGTATAATACAGGATAAGTAATGTAATGTATGTACACAGTGACTGCACCAGCAGAATAGTCAGTGCAGCTCTGGAGTATAATACAGGATAAGTAATGTAAAGTATGTACACAGTGACTGCACCAGCAGAATAGTGAGCGCAGCTCTGGAGTATAATACAGGATTAGTAATGTAATGTATGTAGACATGGACTGTACCAGCAGAATAGTGAGTGCAGCTCTGGAGTATAATACAGGATAAGTAATGTATTGTATGTACACAGTGACTGCACCAGCAGAGTAGTGAGCGCAGCTCTGGAGTATAATACAGGATGTAACTCAGGATCAGTACAGGGTAAGTAATGTAATGTATGTACACAGTGACCGTAGCATCAGAATAGTGAGTGCAGCTCTGGAGTATAATACAGGATAAGTAATGTAATGTATGTACACAGTGACTGTACCAGCAGAATAGTGAGCGCAGCTCTGTATTATAATACAGGATAAGTAATGTATTGTATGTACACAGTGACTGCACCAGCAGAATAGTGAGCGCAGCTCTGGAGTATAATACAGGATAAGTAATGTAATGTATGTACACAGTGACCGTAGCAGCAGAATAGTGAGCGCAGCTCTGTATTATAATACAGGATAAGTAATGTATTGTATGTACACAGTGACTGCACCAGCAGAATAGTGAGCGCAGCTCTGGAGTATAATACAGGATAAGTAATGTAATGTATGTACATAGTGACTGAACCAGCAGAATAGTGAGCGCAGCTCTGGAGTATAATACACGATAAGTAATGTAATGTATGTACACAGTAACCGTAGCAGCAGAATAGTGAGTGCAGCTCTGGAGTATAATATAGGATAAGTAATGTAATGTATGTACATAGTGACTGCACCAGCAGAATAGTGAGCTCAGCTCTGGAGTATAATACAGGATAAGTAATGTAATGTATGTACATAGTGACTGCACCAGCAGAATAGTGAGCTCAGCTCTGGAGTATAATACAGGATAAGTAATGTAATGTATGTACATAGTGACTGCACCAGCAGAATAGTGAGCTCAGCTCTGGAGTATAATACAGGATATAACTCCGGATCAGTACAGGATAATTATTTAATGCACAAGAAAAATAATGTAATTTAGTTACAACATGATCAACCTTTTGGCGACATGCACTGTACTGTTATGGTGGTGCCGCCGAGGTCTTATGGCAATTTGCTGTAACAGTACAGGGCAGTGTTTACCTGTCTGACTGGTAGAGGATTCCTGCTTTCCATAACCGCAGACACACCAGGAGAAACACTATATACACTGGTGGAAGCAAACATACATGCCACATTTTCAATGCAATTGCAAATAAAATTATTATACACATGTGCAACACAAATCCAAATTGTCCCAAAGCTTCCAAGTGTTCAGGGCTCCTGAAAATACCAAAAAAATGTATTCAGCAGATGAGTTGTATTCCTTACAGGCCTGATACATTGACATGTTGGGCAAGGGAGAAGAGGAAAATGCCCCACTGTTCTATTTTCACCTCCTAATGATAAAAAATACTCTGTGACACAGCAGTAGGGTCACAGCGCTCACTATAGTCCTTGATGAGGGGTTCTTGATTCCAAAATGGAGCGATTCATTTATTTAATTTGGTGGGAGGGGAGAAGAGGAAGGTTGGTTCCACTGTTCTGGCACTTCAGGGGGCTCTACAATGCAACATGGTGATTTGAACAAAATCTGTCCTTCAAGATCCCTGTAGCGCCATCCCTGTTCTGTGTGGCCATACATCAGTATACAACCACATGCGGGGCATCTCTGTAGTCAAGAGGAAATACTGAGCAAATGGTGATAGCATTGGGGTTAAAGCAATATTTTACAGAAAAAAGGGTTAAGTAGTTGAACATATGAGTCTGATATCTCTGTTATCCAGGTGTAAGATAAACTTGCTATGTTATGTGATCTGCTCCGCTGATTTGTATACTGGAGATGCCTCGGAGTCTGTGTGATGTTCTTTGTATTTCCTATGGAAATAAATCAGTGTTGGAATAAATGAGAAACATTTTCTATTAAACCTTCACAAACGTCGTTCTGAGTTATCAGGATCCTCACACACAGGAGAGATGGCTGATACTACAGAGGGGGACACTATTGTCCATTATCTGGATCTCTTGGTACCATCACTGATGTCCCTCATACCCGGACTGGTGGTCCATTCATTTATTATAGGGGTCAATGTCACCGACTAGTGGAAAGGAAGATCAGTGACTCCTGTTGACCACATTGTAACTTCTCTTGGGATTATAAGGATGTGCGCCCAGTGTTCTAATGCTCTGTATTACTTTGTGGAGACATTGACCCTAAGAGATCTTTCTTCACAAGTAACTCTGAACATTTTGGACGCAGTTTGCAGTTTCTTTACTTTTGCCAATATCTGGCTAACATCTCTGCTCTCCGTTGTCTTCTATCTGAAGATCTCCAACCTCCACACCAGACTGTTCCTGTATCTGAGGAGGATGATATTACACAGGACTGGTTATCTCATTGCAGCCTCTGTCATTTCTTCTGCTTTTAATAGTTTTATTACCTCGATTTTGGATCATTTTAAGGCCACCAATAGTGGAACCTACAACACAACCATGAGTAATATATCCACAGATTGCTTTTATGTTCATTCTATATACAGTTACATTATCAGAATTTTCTTCCCAGTACTTTTCTATTGCATCTCCTCCGTCCTCCTCTTCACCTCTCTGTATCATTACACAACAAGGATGAAGATGAGCAGTAACTTATCCATCAATCTGGAGACATATTACTCAGTCATGAGATTTGTGTCCATCAATTTCATATATAACACTTTATATTTCATTATCCATTTTGTTCTTGTGTTTTATTCCAATTATTGTGTATTTTTTGATTGGCTTTATATTCTCTTGGGCTTCCTACCACTTCTCCATTCCTCCTACTTGATCTACAGAACGGCCAGACTCAGGGATCAGATGTCCAAGGTCCTTGACAATGTGATTAATATCTTATTCCATAGGAAAGATACAGAAACGAGAGAGAACATAGAGATGATAGGTCAGTGAGACAAATATACATTATAGGATGGACCATCAATGTATGATAAGTCAGGGTCTAGGATCTTTATTGTTCAGCAGAGTAAAGGGGTCACAGCCTTAGATCTTATTCACACAATGGTGACCATGTGATGGACATTGTTTTCGGAACGGTGTAACATGGGTTAAAACACCCATGTTACGCCGTTCAACAATGTAAGTCAATGGGTCTACTAATTTGACTGTTTCAAATATGGACATGTGAATATTCCCATAGAGCAGGGGTAGGGAACCTTCGGCTCTCCAGCTGCTGTGAAACTACAACTCCCAACATTCTCCATTCACTTCCATGGGAGTTCCAAGAACAGCAGAGCAAGTGTGCATGCTGGGAGTTGTAGTTTTGCAACAGCTGGAGAGCCGTACGTTCCCTACCCCTGCCATAGAGTTTCATGGGTTTTACAACAATCATTAAGTGAATTAACTATGTCTGATGCGTCCATTTTTCATGGATGTTTGGTCAATAAAAACGGAATACTTGTGTGAATAAGGGCTCGTTCACATCTGCGCCTGGTCTCCGTTCATGCAGGTTTTCGATTCCTGCACAAAACAGAGGCAGGATACGGAAACCTGCAGGAGTCTTTCATTTGAATGGGTTTGAAAGCTGTCCGGCCGTGAGCGGGGGGGGGGGGGGGGGGGGGGGGGTTTATGCTCTCCACTGCGAAACCTTTTTTTTTTAATCAGGACACAGAGTCGGACATGCAGTACTCCTGTTCTGTATATATAAGCACTGGATATGATTTCCATCCATTTTTCACTGATCAAACTTTGCAACTATGTCTCTTTGAAACAAATCATTGAAAAATAGATGAATATCTATATTTTCCTCTGAGCCATAGACTTCATAAACCCCCCAGACACCCATTGAATTGGATATACTTTGCAAAAACAGAACAGATACGTCAATAATAGAGATGAGCGAGTAGTATTCGATCGAGTAGGTATTCGATCGAATACTAGGGTATTCGAAATACTCGTACTCATACTCGATCGAGTACCATTTGTTGTTCGAATGGAAAAGTTCGATGCAGAACCAGCATTGATTGGCTGAATGCTATACAGTTGGCCAATCAATACTGGTTCTTCTCCTACCTTTAGAAGTCTTCTCCATGCAGCTTCCCCGCGGCGTCTTCCAGCTCTGAATTCACTCTGCCAGGCATCGGGCCTGGGCACAGCCGACTGCACATGTCCGATTCTAGTGCGGGCATGCGCAGTCGGCTCTGCCCAGGCCCGATGCCTGGCAGAGTGAATTCAGAGCCGGAAGATGCTGCGGGGACGCTGCAAGGAGAAGACTTCTCGGAGGATCCAGCCCGACCCTCACTCGTGGACTTGGTAAGTATAATTTGGTCGAATGTTGCCTACCCCTGAAACGAGCATTTCCCCCCCCCCATAGACTATAATAGCATTCGATATTCGATTTGAGTAGTCGAATATTGAAGGGCTACTCGAAACGAATATCAAACCTCGAACATTTTACTGTTCGCTCATCTCTAGTCAATAATTTTAAAAAAACCTGACATCTACATGAGTCTGTAGGAAAGCATTGATTCTAATGCTGAGTTCCATCCTGTAAAAAATAAAAAGGTAAAGTACTCAGATGGCAAAATCCGTCATGTCTATGAACCCTTAGGCATTGTAAAAAATGACTCTTAAAAACTAATATGTGGCTGTTTACGTGAAAAGGGCCCAGATCGTCGATACTAATTAGAGAGAAAATAGTCCAAAACATTTGGGTAAAAAAAAAATCACAATTTTGTTTTATGCAAAAATTTTATTTAAAAATATGTCAAGTTTACAAATTTGTTGAGACTTTTAAGAATCTGTACACTTTTGGTGCAGATTTCGTTAGAATTAAAGTGACAAATTAAATCGACGATCTGGGCCCTTTTCACGTAAACAGCCACATATTATGGTTCTTTTTTTCCCTGTCTTTCATTCTCGTCACATAATTTTCATTCCATTTCCTGCCATCTCGTTTTTAAAATTAATTTGCCTTCTTTTTGTCATTTTTTCCATACCCAACCCACTAATCTGTTGTTAACCCTTTCCTGCCACAGCCATTTTTTATTTTCATTTTTTTTACTTCCCTCCCTCCTTAAGTCATAACCGATTAAATTTTTGTTCACAGAACCCTAGGAGGGATTCATCTTTTGCTGGACAAAATGTACTTTGTAACGGTAACATTTAATATTCCATACGATGTTCTGGGAAGCTGGAAAAATATTTAGATATTGTTTTTTTTTGGGGGGGGGGGTTGTGCCCCTGTTTATAGGTTTTGTTTTTATGGTGTTCACTGCCGTGTATCCTACATTCTGTGGATCATTACGATTACAGCCATGCCAAGGTTATTTTGGTTTTTAATGTTAGTTATTTGTAAAGTTGGAATTTGTCTTGTCCCATAAACTGCAATAGATCTGTACTGCAGTTTATGGGAGTTTCACTGTGTAACGTTCAGTGGCGGATCCAGGGTTTGCGGGGCCCTGGGCAATTGATTTTGGTGGGGCCCTACTTACTGGGGGTCTCGCACTTCTAACCTGTACTTCCCAACTGTTGAAGACTAGAAAGAGGGAACAAAACGTGTGGCGTGCGCAGCGCGCCGCTGCAAATTAGGCCCTGCCCACTTTTATGTTGACTCCACCCATTCTCATTTAATTTTCATGTGATTCCACACAGTATAATCCTCCTAAAGTCACCCGTAAATTATATCTCCCCCCATTTTCATATACACCCTTCATCTACCCCTAGTTTCATGTCCCCCCCTCTATCTCTGTCCCCAGTTTCATGCCATTCTCCCCCTTTATCTGCCCACAGTTTAATTTCCCCCCGTCTCTGCCCCAGTGTCATGCCATTCTCCCCCCTTCATCTGCCCCAATGTCATGCCGTTTCCCCCCTTCATCTGAACCAGTGTCATGCCATCCCCCCCTTCATCTGCTTCAGTGTCATGCCGTTCTCCCCCCCTTCATTTGCCCCAGTGTCATGCCATTCTCCCCCCTTCATCTGCCCCAGTGTCATGCTGTTCTCCCCCTCTTCATCTGCCCCAGTGTCATGCCATTCTCCCCCCTCCATCTGCCTCAGTGTCAAGCTGTTCTCCCCCCTTCATCTGCCCCAGTGTCATGCCATTCTCCCCCCTTCATCTGCCTCAGTGTCATGCCATTCTCCCCCCTTCATCTGCCCCAGTGCCATGCTGTTCTCCCCCCTCCATCTGCCCC
The DNA here is from genome assembly GCF_031893055.1 of Leptodactylus fuscus. NCBI lineage: Eukaryota > Metazoa > Chordata > Amphibia > Anura > Leptodactylidae > Leptodactylus > Leptodactylus fuscus. The sequence continues at coordinate 236,416,256 of NC_134267.1, forward strand.
AGTGTCATGCTGTTTTCTCCCCCTCCATCTGCCCCAGTGTCATGCTGTTCCCCCCCCTCCATGTGTCCCAGTGCCATGCTGTTCTCTCCCCCTCTATCTGTCCCAGTGCCATGCCGTTCTCCCCCCTCCATCTGCCCCAGTGTCATGCTGTTCTCCCCCCCTCCATCTGCCCCAGTGTCATGCCGTTCTCTCACACACACACACACACACACACACACACACTCACCTTTCCTCGTTCCCCCGCAGCTCTCTCCCTCATACACATATTGTAGCCGCGATGTGATGACGTCATCACATCGCGGCTACAAATGCCGGAGCTCAGCGTTAAAGCAGGAGCTGAGCTGTGACAGCTCCTGCTTTAAACGCCTATGTATTCAGCTTATCGGCGTCCTACCACCGATGAGCTGAATACATAGGCGTTTAAAGCAGGAGCTGACAGCTCCTGCTTTAACGCTGAGCTCAGTTGGAATCTGGACATGCCAACCGGGACCATTTTGCCGGCTCGCCCGGCCTTGGATCTGCCCCTGGTAACGTTTGAGGACTTCTACATAGTTTCCAGGGTCTTGGGAGTTTATTGGCTATATTTAATGCACTATACGCTTTACTAAGGATATTGCTTGTCTGTCTAGGTTACATATTTAGGCTATTATATTTCTGGTCAATACAATATATGTAAGGCCGGGTTCACACAGAGTTTTTGGGTCAGGGTTTTGAGGCAATTACGAAAAAGACAGTTCCCATTGAAATCAATGGGAGCCGCTCAGGAGCTTTTTCCGGGAGCCGTTTCTTCCAGCTCCCGGAAAAAAGAAGCGAGGTTTTCATTTTTCAGGCGTGTTGTGGTGAGACCTTCCAAAATTAACTTTTCTGGCCCTTAAGGTGAGCCCTTCCAAATTAAGTTAGAGGCCCTTAAGCTGAGTTAGCAGCAGAGATTGCGGTCGGCACTCTCAGCTGACAGCTGGCTGTGCTTATCCGTGATGATACCACCGGCTGCGCTGAACACCCTCTCAGATAGGACGCTGGCGGCAGGACAGGACAGCACCTCCAAGGCGTATAGGGCAAGTTCAAGCCACAGGTCCAACTTTGACGCCCAATACGTGTAGGGCACAGAGGGATCGGAGAGGACAGGGCTGTAGTCGGACAGGTATTCCCACAACATGCGCCTATACTTTTCCCGCCTGGTGACACTAGACCCTTCAGTGGCGAGGGTTTGGCGAGGGGGTGCCATTAACATGTCCCAGAGCTTAGACAGTGTACCCCTTGTAGGTGTGGACCGGACGGCACTTGTTTGTCTCATGGAGGAACTGTCCTCTCTGCCGCCAACGACACATGTTGGAAACATCTCCATCATGTTCTGCACCAGTTGCTTGTGGCAGCCATTAATGCACAATTTTCTTTATTTTTTTTTTGCGCAATGGCCTTGTTTCAATCTGCCACAATTTCTTATTTCTAATAAAACCTGGTTGCTCCACAGCTATAAATTTCTGAATTTTAAGATCATGGTTATGGATGTAATCCAATATTAAATCCTTTAGGCTGTCAAAATTACTATTCTGAGTATTAGCAACGTTTAGTGCAATCCCACTAATCTTTTAAACCATCTTACCAGTTTGTATCCATAAGGGTGCATTCACACGATGTAACGTTGCACGCGATCTGGTACGTATACACATGCTGGCAGATGACGCGCTCAAAATGCTCCCATTCATTTCAATGGGAGTTAGGAGCGTATACGCCGCGTTATTTTGCGCCCGTGATTTTGCAGCCGCACCTGCCGCTGCCGCATCTGCCGACACGTGGGCATCACACACAAGAGTCGCCCACCAGGAGTAACTAACTTGTACATGCAGCTTTTACTTAATCAACTCCATAACAATAAAGTATCTATCGTACCTATTGGCATTATGAGCTGTCAACGTACACCCGGCAAATTTATCACTGGTAAAGAAGCTAACAAACTTCTCTGTACAGGTTTTGACCTTAAACTTCCAGGTATTAGCACCATACAACGTCGTGACATAAATGTAAGTGGATAGTGCGTCCGCGTCTCCTGCATGAACACAAAATCGTAAAACACTTCACTACACTTTTCACCGAAGTAGGCTTCACACTTTTAATACCATAGTAATGGCCGCCATGATACATTATATACACAGTTTCTCCCATACATTTTGTTCCCAGCATCAAACACTGCGACTGCGGTACAATAACTTAATGACAATGTCAAGGTGGCTCTCAAAAGCATCTATACCGATATACAGATATATCTATATATTAGTTTGTATTGCATAGTAGAGAGTAGTGGTTAAGTACAGCCATACACCAGCACGCTCAATGTGAATGACTCTCACGGCCACTCCCAATGCTTACATGATGGTGACCATTTACTAGGTGTTGTATGTGTGGTGTGTGAATGAGTGTTTGATGACAGTCTTTAAGGCACTCTCTCTTGATTTAGTAATTTGAACTCTGGGAACATGGCTGGAAATGTATGAATATAGATATTACACTTATTTTGCTATCTTGCATTTTTTATTTGAAACTACAATATGCGTTAGTACTAGAGATGAGCGAGTAGTGAAATATTCAAGATTTGATATTCGTTTCGAGTAGAGCCTCAATACTCGACTACTCAATTGAATATCGAATCCCATTATAGTCTATGGGAAAAAATGCTTGTTTCAGGGGAAACCACTATTCGACTAAAGGAGAGTCACCAAGCCCACGAATAGCAGGAGGAGAGTGTTTAGGAGGAGCGCTGAGCAGTTAAAGTGCACGGACCCCATAGACTATAACAAGTCCATGTGTTTGCAGCGCACTGTCCACATGAATGATTCATGCGGGCAGTACGCGGCAAGCACACAGACCCCATTATAGTCTATGGGGTCTGTGAGCTTTAACTGCACAGCGCTTGCAGTTGCGTTGATATACCGTTCAGGGGGGTCCTCCTGCAGACTCCTTCCGGACGGGAGGCAAGTGCTAATATGAACCGGCCCTTACTTGTCCTGAAGAACCAGCATTGATTGGCTGAATGCTATACACTGTATAGCATTCGGCCAATCAATGCTGGTTCTGCAGCAGGCTCTTCTTTGCTAGTAGGGAGAGCTGGCAGTTTGCGGTTATTCAGGAGCTGACTTTTTTCTCATAGGAATGCATTGACCAGCGTTGATTGGCCTAATGCTATACAGTGTACAGCATTCGGCCAATCATTGCTGGTTCTGCCGGAGTCTCGTCTGTGACGAGGTGGAGTCTAAGATTGGACCACAATGGAGACTGCCGTGGTCTGATCTTAGACTCCGCCTCCTCACAGACGAGCCTCCGGCAGAACCAGTGTTGATTGGCCGAATGCTATACACTGTACAGCATTTGGCCAATCAATGCTGGTTCTGAATCGAATCTTTACTGCGAATAGGAGTAGTATTCAATCGAGTACAAGTATTTCGAACACCTTAGTATTTTGAACTCCAAGAAACTCACCGTGTACCAGTCACTGCAAAGGGACTACACCATGGCCACCTACAGGGAGACAATACACCACCCCAAGCACAGACAGACCCTGAGCCGGTACAGACTGAGCTCCCACAATCTACAGATCGAAACAGGCCGACACAGGCAGACGTACAAGCCACAGGAGAACAGACTGTGCCAACACTATGGCCAAGGGGCCCTAGAAGACAACTTTTACTTTACTTTTACTTTTTGGTAGAGTTGGAAGGGACCTCAAGGGCCATCGGGTCCAACCCCCTGCGAGTGCAGGTTTTCCTAAATCATCCCAGCTATATGTTTATCCAGATTCCGCTTGAAGATTTCCATTGATGGAGCGCCCACCACCTCCCGTGGCAGCCTATTCCACTCTCTCACTACCCTCACTGTCAGAAAGTTTTTCCTAATGTCTAATCTGTATCTCTTTCCCTTTAGTTTCATCCCATTGCTTCTTGTACTTCCTTGTGCTAATGAGAATAGGGGAGATCCCTCTGAACTGTGACTACCTTTCAGATATTTGTAGACTGCTATTAAATCTCCCCTCAGCCTTCTCTTCTGCAAACAAGGCCCACTTCCTGCTACACCAAATACTCAGCTGTGAGGGCCGTCTACTATCAAAGACTCTCTGCCCACATCCCAGACTTCACATCTGCAGACGAGAAGAGGAAATTCTCCATCCTACTGAGAGAAAAGGAGTCCACGGTGGAGATCGCTGCCCAATACGTGTCCAGCTGTCACCAAACAAGAGGACGATGAGACACATGGACTATCAAACCTTCCACCCACCACCCAAAAGACCACTTAGCCCCCCCATCACCTATCTACACCATACTCACTGATACCCACATGCCCCAAATAAGAATGATGAGACCCTAAGGACACTCAAACCCCCAAACCAAGGACCCCGTACCCACCCCCCTCCACCACCCCCCAACCTCCTTTTTGCTTTGGAAACACCAAATGTCTTATTCTTTGGTATTTTGTATCTTGTACCTTAGTATTTGTTCAAATACCTACTCGCTCATCTCTAGTTAGTACCTTTTTTAGCATGGGGTTGAAGTGCTGGTGTTTTCCTTGCGTCGTGAGAATAACAGACGTGCAGAAAAAGTGAAGAGTCACCTACACTAGGAGAATTGTCCGCTGTATATGTCTTTGTAGAATGGGAGGAAATCCACACAAACACGGGGAGAACATACAAACTCCTTGCAGATGTTGTTCCTGGTAGGAGTCGAGCCCAGGACTCTTGACATGGAGACCACACACACGACTGAGCCTCATTCTAACATGTTTTAAGGACATTACATCAAAGTTGGATCAGCTTGTAGTGTGTTTTTCCACTTTAATTTTGGGGGTGACTCCAAATCCAGGCCCTCACTGGTTAATAAATGTGATTTCCATTGATGATTTTTGTGTGATTTTGCTGTCATCATATTTAACTTTGTATGGAACAAAGTATTCAATGAGAATATTTCATTCATTCACATCTAGGAGGTGTTATTTGAGTGCTCCCTTTATTTTTTTCAGCAGTATATATATATATATATATATATATATATATATATATATATATATATATATATGTTTTTTGTTTTATAATCAGGATAATATACATGACATCATTTATTTATAACATGATTAAACAGGCGCACACTTTAGTTTGATCTCTCTGTTGCAGCAGCTGTAAGATGATCTTCCTATGTTATGTGATCTGCTCCGCTGGTCTGTAGACTGGAGCTGCCTCGGAGTTTGTGTGATGTTCTCTGTTTTCCAGTGTTTGAATAAATGACAAACATTTTATACCAATCCTCCTTCGCCCAGCACTGCTGGCTCTCATAGCTGGGCTGCTGATACATTCGTTTATTATAAGTATGATGGTTTCTTCCAGTTGCTCTATATCTAATTGCTCTGGGTAGGTAGCAGAGGTAACATGTTCCATGGAGTTGTAGGTCAGAGGGACAGGGTTAGTAACTACAGATGAGCGAACACCGTTTGAACAAATAGATATTCGATCGAATATCAGGCTGTTCGAGGTATTCGTTCCCAATCGAATACCACGTGGCATACGCAGTAAAAATTTGTATCCCCTCACACCTTCCCTGGCGCATTTTTTACACCAATAACTGTGCAGGGGAGGTGAGACAGGAACTACGACAACGGAAGCATCGAAAAAAAATGGAAAAAACCCATTGGCTGCCGAAAACATGTGACCTCCCATTTATAAGAACGGCCGCCGCCATATTCGCCAGATTTGCGTTCAGAGATAGGGAGAGAAACATATCTGCTGAGGGTTAGATGGCGATTAGCTTCAGATAGGCAGGGAAAAACCAGAGAACAACAGCTCTTCTCAGAGCTATACACTGCAGGGACAGGAGTCCAGCTGTCCACGGACGGTGGAAAACAGGGATACAGAACAGTTACTTGTTGCTATATACGTGACAAACAGCTTTTGTTAGGGGTGTCCCTCCACAAAATAACAGAATAACAGGTATCCACAGCAGTTACTTCTTGCTATATACGTGACAAACAGCTTTTCTCAGAGGTGTGTAGAACATAAAAAGGGCATTAGTATACATCAAAAAATGCGTAAGGCTAGCACAAGGGGACGAGGACGGGGGCCTGGAAATGCAGATGTGGAGCAAGGTTGCCCTCAACCAACAGCGTCTGCTGTGCCTACAGCTCTGCGGCAGCAAGCATTACGCTTCCCCACAGTCTCCAGCTTCATTACCACATTAAGTAGGATCCAGGGTACAACCCTAAGCAGGCCCAAGCACCAGGAAGAGGTGTTACAATGGCTGGTGGACAATGCTTCCAGCACATTCTCCACCAGCCAATCTGCCTCTACCTCAACTCCTCCTCCTACCCAACAGTCTGCCCCTCCTTCCTCACAACATGCCCAATCTTCCCAGCAACCTAATCCCACCTAAAGTTATTGAAGAATCTCTGAGAGACTCTTGTTGGATTTGTGCCCGCTTCTCCTGGGATAGTCCCCACCTGATTGGTCCAGTACCTTGAGGGCTGTTTGCATTTCTAAAGATATCTAATGGCCCTTCTGAGGAGTCCTTATGTCTCTCCAGTACTGATAAAAGAAATAGAACTTGGTGTTTATTTGGGCATATGTATTAGGTGTATGTATTAGGTATAGTGAAAATGGAGTTGCCTATGTCACATTTACAAGAACACATACCTGGCTTCAGGATCTTTTTGAGGTTGATGATTTTGTAAGGTAGGTTCTTCTGAATTAAACTTGCCACTCCCTTAGTTTTGCCCTCATATTTACTACAATAGAACCCGGTGTTACAATAGTTATTCCAAGAATCATGCAAGCCATAAGGACTAGGGTTGAGCTGATCTTGAAATTTCAGAATGATTTTGAAATCCAATTTCTGATCAAAAGGTAACAAGAGCCCATGAGATGGTACCTACAAGCACTGTAGGAGATCAGAACAGAGAACTTCAGCTAAGAAAACCACATCCAAAGAAATGTATTGTGGCAACTGGAAAACCAACTGGAGATTTCTTTAGATCTGCAAACTTTTTTTTTAGCAACCCATTCAGCATGAGTGGATGCAAGAGGCTGTATCCATTTTGGGGGGTTTAACAGCTTTGCTGCAGAGAGCAAATGCGTAATCAGACCATTTTGAGATGGTCTAAAGATATTGTCAGGAAGTCAAAGCCAAAACTGCCTTCAGGAGTGATAGCTGAAATCTTGAGACAGTTATTTCCTGGATTCAACTGATTCCCAGTAGGGAGCCAAGACCAGGCATGACCATCCCAGGTGGGAGAAGGGGCCACCATATTGGTTGCAGTGCCAGTAAAGATTAGAAGAAGCCAATTGATTGTGCAGTGTATCTAGTGTTTTGTACTACCTGGATAGAAGCTTATAATTGTTTTCCCGGATTCTAATGCAACCAGAAAAAACATGAATTCTCAATAGGACAAACCTGGCTTCCTCATCTGTCAGGGATATGTCCAGCTCCTTCTCTTAGGATTGTAGGAATACCAGTATCCTGAGATGCTCAAACGGCACTGGGGGCGTCCCCAATGCTGCCAGAGAACTCTCCAGCTCCACCTCCATCTTTTTCTTGAACGAAGTCTTCACCACATCTTCTTCCAGCGGTGTTTTCTAACTTTGAGGCCTCGGGCCTAAGTTAAAGCCGACTATGCATACTTGCGGTCACTTATACAGTATTGTAGGAGGCCATTTTCTCATGGCTGTTGGGACTGGAAGAAGATGCGGTGAAGACGTCGCTGCATTAGAAAATGGAGGTGGTGCTGGAGATTTCTCTGGCAACATTGGGGCCTCCCCCAGTGCTGTTTGAGTGCTGGGGCCCGCCCCCAGTGCTGCGAGAGAACTCATTTCACATACCATGAAAAATTTGGAATTTCAAGCGAATGGTGACGCGGAGAAGACAACGAAAGGTAGGAGAAGAATAGCCTTTCTTCCTGATCCAGTAATTTTTTTTTTTGGGGGGGGCACATTATGATGTTATTCTTTGCCCATTCTGTGGCTGATGGGCTATTACATATATAAGTGATTCCATATGGTTAGCCTCAAATATGTGGTAGCAGATCTGAGTCGGGACTCCCTTATACCTTTTTTGTCTTTTGTAGTGTATCCTTTTGGGTATGTTCACACAGCGGAATTTGCATTCCGCTTGTGAACACTTCAGCGCAAACCAGTATCGCTTTGACTGGTCGGTATGCATGACATCAGGGGAGAGCGGCGCCTTGGTTTTTATAGCTAAGACTGCGAGCATGCTACGTCGGCTATTGCGCGTACCGAGGTCCACCACCAGGACTCTGGAAAGTGCAGTACTGTATTTCATCTATAGACCTTTTTTCATCGCTCTAATTTGATATGCCATCTGTCTTCTATATATTTGAGCAACTATATGTGATAGATTTATTTAGGAGCATTACATTTGGGCTGAACCCTATACACATTCATCTGTGGCAGTGGTGTATTTAACCCCTCTTTTACCAAGTGTTAACCCTTAGGGAGACCTACCGCTATTGGCATCATCTTTGAGGGACTATTTAGGTTTGGGGGGTTGGTGTTTATATAAGTGACACCTTGCCTTTACCCTTCCTAATAGTCATCCATCTAGCCACAGCTTTATTGTGTATGATCAGATGGGCACCGGTGGGTTTATGTGGAAATCCGATTAGGTCCTGGCAATTGTCCTACCTGCAATGGTTTCATCTCTACCCTAGAGATTATATTTGTTGCATCAGTCCAAATATAGACACGAAGACCCAATGCTGTGAGAAAAATCTCCAGTGCCTGGAATGACCTCTCCCAGCGTCTTCTTCCGACACTAGCTTCAAACTTCGTCGGGCCTCGGGCAGAGCCAACTGTGAATGCTCGCGGTCATGCACAGTCGGCTCTGCCCGAGGCCTGATGGCAAAACCAACTGCACATGCCTAAAAGTTTGAAGCCAGCACCGGAAGAAGATGCAGAGAGAGACCATTCCAAGCGAAGATAGAGCCAGTACTAGAGAATTCTCTTGCAGCCTTGGGGATTGCCCCAGTACTGTTTGAATGGCGGCGTGGAGAAGACAGCTTAAAGAACTTCTCTTTAAGAACTTAAACAGGTGAACATATTACTTTGCTTTGTCCTGCTGTAAGAGGATCTTCCTATGTTACGTGATCTGATCTGCTCCTGGCGCCAGCTCCGAGTCTATGTGATGTTCTCTGTAGTTCCAAATTAAATAAATCAACATTTGAATAAATGACAAGAAGTGTATCACTAAACCTCCGGCAGCGTCAGTAAGTTATTAGGATCTTCACAGGCAGAAGAGATGGCTGATACTACAGAGAGGTTCTCTTCTGTCTATTATCTGTCTCTCACGGTCGTGGGACTGATGTCTCTCATAGCCGGACTGGTGATACATTTATCTATTATAGGGGTCAATGTCACCGACTGGTGGAAAGGAAGATCAGTGACTCCTGTTGACCACATTGTAACTTCTCTTGGGATTTCTAGGCTTTGCATTCAATGTGCTGATACTCTATTTTACTTTGTGGATACATTCTCTCCAAAAAACCCTTCTTCAGATGTAACTCTGGTTTTTCTGGATACAGTTTATTTTGTCTTTACCTATTCTAATATCTGGCTAACATCTCTGCTCTCCATTGTCTTGTGTCTGAAGATCTCCAACCTCCACACCAGACTGTTCCTGTATCTGAGGAGGATGATATTACACAGGACTGTCCATTTCATTGTAGCTGCACTAATTGTATCTGCTTTGAATAATTCGATAGCCTTGTTGTTGGCAATCACAGGATTCACCAGTAATGGAACATACAACTCAACCAAGTCTATTAGAACCACAAATTGCATTAATATTAATTCTATATCCATTTTTTCTGCAGGAACCTTGATACCATTACTTTTCTATTCCATCTCCTCCGTCCTCCTCTTCACCTTTCTGTATCTTCACACAACAAGGATGAAGATGAGCAGTAACTTATCCATCAATCTGGAGACATATTACTCAGCCATGAGATTTGTATCCATCACTTTCATATATAACACTATATACCTTATTGGCCAGTTTACTCTTGGTTTCCTTTACAAACTTTTCTGTGCTTATCTTCAATGGTATTATATTATCTTGAACTTACTTCCACTTCTCCATTCCTCCTACCTGATCTACAGAACAGCCAGACTCAGGGATCAGATGTCCAAGGTTCTTCACAATGTAATCCATTTCATATTCCATAGGAAAGATACAGAAACCAGAGAGAACATAGAGATGGCAGCTCAGTGAATACATACTGAAGTATAGGCTGACCCAACAATGTATAATACGTCTAGGACCTGCACTGTACAGCAGAATGAAGAGGTCACAGCCTTACTGGAGCAGCTCCAGGTCCAGACATAGAAATACAACAAAATTTAACTTTACACGTAACATGTAACACGCGGCACAGAAAGTTAACTCAATTTAGTAAAAGAAGTCTAGTGACTTGTGTTCTGTGACAACAAACCAACAGTAACCTGTTATCTATGTAATTGTAAATACTGCTTCATTGGTATGGTCAGACAATATATAGAGAAGTACCAAGAGAAAGAAAAAACACAGCACAATACTGTATGACAAGATTGTAAAGAAAAACAGATGATGGAAGGCTCACCTTGTCGGGTTGTGACAGATACTTCACAATCACTGTATAGACATTTAGAAAGAACTCCTGTAGACTGAACGGACCCCAGTAACAGAAGCTGGGCTCAGGAAAGCAATGAACAAGGATCATGAGTCAGAAAAATCAAGTGGTAGAAGATAAAGATAATAGTCCCACCATAGAGAAAATCAGTGTGTTACAGTGCCATGGATAATACAGTAATATATTACAAGAAAGAATACATACAGGCTCATAGCAGATAGAAAAGATACTAAGAAAAGAAAGACTCAGGATCATTTAGTTCTCAGTGCGGAGTGATCTCTGCTTAGCCTGATGTTGATTATACAGCCTGACCGCGGTTGGGAGGAAGTATCTCTGATAATGTTTCTTCTCACACTTGGGGTGAAGCAGTCGGTCCCTGACAGTACTGCCCAGGGCTGGCATGGTCTCATACATGAGTTGGGATTTATTATCCAGCATGGAACCAACCACAGACAGTATCCTTCTGTCACCCACCACTTGTACTGGGTCCAGGGGGCCTTTCTAATCAGCCTGTCAAGTCTATACCTGTTCCTGGCTGGTATGCTTCTCCCCCAGCAGGTCACTCCAAAGAAGATGGCTGATGCTACTACAGAGTTGAAAAAAAGGCCCTAAGAAGTGTCCCCTGGACCAAAGGCCCTCAGCCTCCTGAGCAGGTAGAGTCTGCTGTGACCCTTTCTGTTCAGCACCTCCAGGTGATCGGCCCAGTCCAGCTTATTATTAAGAAGCACACCCAGCTACCTATAGGTCTTGACTTTACTAAAGTCCACCACCATCTCCTTGGTCTTCCTGGCATTAATCCTGAGGTGGTTCTGCTGCCACCACTCCACAAAATTCCAGTTTAAGTCTCTGTACTCCCTGTCATCTCCATCTGTGATGAGGCCTACTATTGCAGAGTCATGAAAGTACTTTAAAAACACACTTGTTATACCCACTTAAGAAAGAGACCTGAAACACGTCGTGTGTCAATAAAAGCTTATCACGTTAGGACCAGCACGCCTATTGATTACCTATGGAAGTGTCTGTGATATCTATCTTCACAATGGCAACTTACTGATATCACTGATGCCTAAAAATTCTCGTGGCCGCCCTGATTTCTCTTATGTTGTGGCATTGGGATTATTATCTGATGCATTGAAATCAGGAGTTACATTTATTTCCGAACATGTTCTATGTTATCAACAAGTCCAAATTTGTAGATAAAAGACAAAAGATAAAGAACACCTGGCTTTCCTTAAATATGACCACAATAAATGTAAAACGTGTCTATGTTAAAAGTACAGAAGGATTCTTATCTACTGCTATATTGGCTACATTGTATGTCCTATGCGACTTATTGATGATAATGTTTGTCTGTGACATTACACAGGACTGTTCATATTAATATTACTCATTGTATCTGCTGTGAATAGTTTGATACCCTTGTTGTCGCTATTTTTATAGTCACCAGTAGTGGGACATATATATGTAGAAATGATGTTGAAGTTATCCTTTTGCTTATTAAGATATTTTAACATTTTCTGTTTTATTCTCAATAAAGGGATTTGAGAAGTTTTGAGAAGTTTTTTGGACCATAAGGTGATGTGATAGATACATGTTCTAGTGTCAGTGGTGAGAAATGTTCAAGAAAAGGGCGGCGAGAAGGGTTGAGCCGATCTTGACTTTTCAGGATCGATTTTGAAATCTGATTTCCGATCATTTTTCATTCAAACCCGATCTCGATCCCAATTCCGATCCCAATGCAAGTCAATGGGATTTTTTTACCAATCGGAGATCGGATTTTAAAAACAATCCTATTCACTATACAGCATGGAATCTATGAATTGAACGTTTTAATTGTTAGAATCCACGCAGTGTAGTGAATCACTAAGTAGCCAGAGGATTTTTTATTAATCCTTTGGCTACTTAGTCCCCCCTGGTGTCTACTTACCTGCAGAGATGGCTGCTCCGGTGCCCGGTGTTCTCGTTCTTTTTCGCCTCGCTGCCCCCTGCTTCCCAGGTTAGGAGAGTGTGGGCGGGTACTGGGAGGGGAGACGTCACATCTCCCCACCCTGTACCCGCCCACACTCTCCTAAGCCACAAGCCCCGCCTTTCTAGCTCTTTATACATTAACCTGGGAGGCGGGGCCAGCGAGGCGAAGAAGAACGAGAACACCTGGCACCGGAGCAGCCATCTCTGCAGGTAAGTAACTACTAGAGATGTTAGCTAGTCTCCCATTAGAATGAATGGACGCAGCAAGCGCAGGGGGTTAAGGCTGTGTGCCGGCTGCTTCCATTCATTCCTATGGAACCTGTCGGGGGAATCATAATACCCCAGAGATATGCTGTCTGTAAAGGAAAATTAATTAACAGGCCAAGATCGGCCTCCGCCATCTTTGACCTGGGGAACCACAAGACACATGGTGGTAGTGTATCAAAATCGATTCTGCTTTAATGGTATCTAGAACAAAGTATATATCACATGGCATAGACAGAACAGGATTGGCTAGTATAATTAGCATACATCCATTGGTGGAGAAGTTTGTAACATTAGCCCTGATGCATATCTATTGGATAAGAAACTGGAGAGAGGTCACACCCCCCTGAGGACTCTAAAATGGAGTCTTGTGAGCACATGGTCTGGTGACCGCATGGTGACACAAAATGGCAGCCATCAGCACATGTCTCAAATACACACCCTAGATGTCTATCTCATGGTATTCTAAAGACAATAGGCATCCTGTTGGAGACAATTAGCTTAATTACCCTTCTCTTGTCCCTTTATCTTAAAAAGGGTCTTTGGTCTTTGATCCTTTCCTAACAATGCCCGTGGTTCCAGACAATCTGTCCCCATCCCTTGTAAGATAGCATCACCCAATACACAGAGCATAGTATTTACATAACCAGTCTGGCAAGATCCAAACTGCATCTCTCTGGGAGAGAGATGGACAGATAGAATAATCGCTGCCTCTACCTCTATACATAATTTTTCATAAGATATTATTAGCCCCCCACAAACCGCAGCGGAGCCGTCACACTGAGTATACACTCTGCTCAGAATGAGTGGGAAGGCTAACATTGTTATCTTTTCCCACAATGCTTGGCCAGTAGCAAAGCATTGTGGGAAATAATCACCAATCTCGATCCCACTTAAAAAGATCGTGTTCAGAATTCCGATGGCGATCGTGAAATTTTCTCGATCGCCGATCGGAATCCAATCTTTTCCGAACATGATCACTCAACCCTAGTGGCAATATTCTTCCACCAGCTCTCAAGTCTTAGGAGTCTGAACAGGTATCCCCAGTATCAAGGTCTGAGGAAGAATCTTTTCTAGGGTTGAGCCGATCTTGAGATTTCAGGATCGTTTTTAAAATCCGATTTTAGATAATTTTCCAGCTGAAAATTTGTGATCGTGAAATTTGCTCGATCGCTGATTGGGATCCGATGTTTCCCCATCCCAATTGCTCAACCCTAATCTTTTCTCACATGGAGATAGCTGGAAGGGGTACTTGCTGTCCTTGGATCAGGAAAAAGCATTTGATCGGGTTAACCATGAATATCTTTGGTCTGTCCTGTTGAGATACGGCCGGGGGGGATTGGTTGGCTTATTACCTAGTATGCAGGGGCAGAGAGTTTCCCACTTGTGCGTGGTTGGGTTGGTCACACTTTTGAAGTTGAGTCTGGCCTTCACCAGGTTTGTCCTTTGAGCCCACTGTTACATGTGTTTACAATTGACCCTTTCCTTAGTAGGGTTGGCCATGGACCATTGACAGGGATCGGGATGAAGCAGGTAATGCTAGAGGCAGCCCTGAGAGTGGTGGTGTATGCTGATGATATCACTATCTTTATGTCCTCACAGAAGGAGGAAAAGTGGATTATGTCTGAGGTTGATATTTACTCAGAGGCATCTGGATACAAGATCTACTGGGATAAATGTGAGAGTCTCTGGCTGGGAGGGGGAGATCCTGGGATAGCAGGTTTAAGATCACTGCTTAGAAGGTAGGCCAATGGACGGTTTGGTCTTTGACCCTAAGAGTTTGGGTAAACCTGATCAAAACTTACTTGCTCCCTTTGCTGATATATCTGGGCAGTATGTACATCTTGCTGGAGCCTCTTTGGACTCAGATCTACAGCTGTTATGGTGGAATAGACTGAACCTAGTCAAGAGGGGATTTCTTACCATATGAGGAGACAAAGAGGTTGTATGTAGTCAACCGAGTGTTCTTAGTGAATACCTTTCGTAAGACCAACATTGCAAAACTCTGACAAGAAAGGGCTCCTTGGTTTGTTTTCTCCTGCAGGGTATGGTTTCAGCCTTTCTTCCAGGAATAGGATACAAGAGGGCAAGTGAAGGATCTTCGCACACCACATGGGCATTTTGTTGAGGGAAGGGGAGTATGCTGTGTGTAAGGGCCCGGACTGGCCCTGGACTATTCAAACATGATATTGGACATGAGGTGAGGGGCCAGACTGGGGTGGTTTTTGTGAGATCTGGGTCTTGTTTATTATTACTTTTTGCAAATGTTTACTGTATTAGTTGACGATTTATCACAGAAGACCTCTGGTAAGGGATGGAGAAGGTGTCTGTGTGCCAATGTGTCTTTATGCTGGACTGGAAAAAAAAATAAGGAAGTAACTAAAGCATAGCATTCATTGGTCCGCAGTTAAAATAACCAAATATCTCAATTTATATTGTTATATATAAAAAATTATGTGGAGCCCCTAAAGGTGTTTCTCCATCAAAGACTATATAGGTATATATTGAGCGATCCCCCAGGTACTCCTCACTGGTCAGGACTCAATTCATACCTATTCTCCCCACTACCCACACCAGCTATTCACTGGTGAGATCACTCCTAAAAAACACTCTGTGAATTCTAGCTCCCTGTGTATCCACCTAATCTATCATAGGATAAGTCGTTGCTCATATAGGAATAACGCAGCCAAAAACACTACCCATTCACTGGTATGGGAAATCACAGTACCATAATTACCAGCCCCATCCCCTGACACTCCAGATCAACACACACACTTCACTGGGGCATACAAAAGCTACAAGCTGAGGCTGGCTACAGTGCTGATATTCTACCAGACACTACACAGTCTGCACCGCTGCTATGACTTAGGGATAAGCTGACCAACCCGCTCACAATTCCCTAGGGATTTCTATCACTATTGGAGCGTTACTGCATATGTAGAGCTGTCCTATCCATAACTCAAGGCCGTAGGGTCTCATCAGGGGAATCCAAGTCTTGCTTTTTAGCACAGCACTAATAAAAACGAAAAAACAGGCTAATACAAGGCTGGAACGGTCAGCGTCTAGTGCACCTACACCATTCTGCCCTGCAATAGAGGCAAAGTTTGGCAGAAACCTCCAATAGTAACCCACAATGGCAAGAAATGCCCTGACTTGCTTCTTGGTTAGCGTTCTTGGCCAGTTCTGTATTGCCTCCACTTTCTTGATTTGGGGCTTTATTACCCCTTTGCCAATGACATAGCACAGGTATTTGTCTTCCTCCAGCCCTAAAGCACATTTCTCAGGGTTGATAGTAAGGTCTGTCTCACTTATGGAGTCTAGTACTGCCTGCACCTAGACTCCAGCCCAGTCTGGACTATGAATGACCACATCGTCCAGGTAAGCTGCTGTATAGTCACGATGTGGCCGCAAGATCTGGTCCATCAACCTCTGAAAGGTAGCAGGAGCTCCATGCAGTCCAAAAGGCATAACCCTGTACTGGATCAGACCTTCTGGTACAACAAAGGCAGTTTTCTCCTTGGCTTCTTTAGACAAAGGTATTTTCCAGTAACCTTTTGTAAGGTCCAGTGTGGTTATATACCTGGCATTACCCAACTTCTCAATAAGCTCATCAACCCTGGGCATGGGATAAGCGTCAAACTTGGAAATCCCATTCAATTTTCTAAAATCATGGCAGAACCGCCAAGTACCATTGGGCTTTGATATCAATACAATTGGGTTAGACCATTCACTTTTGAATTCCTCAGTTACACCTAACTCCAGCATACGTTTAACCTCAGCTGACACTACCTCCCTACATGCCCCTGGTATTCTGTAGGGTTTGAGGTTTACTTTCCTCCCAGGTTCTGTCTCTACATGGTGCTCTATCAGGTGTGTACGCCCTGGTAGATCAGAAAACTTGCGTCTGTTTTTCTGCAGGAACTCTTTTGCCTCCTGTTGCTGGGGCACTGAAAGGGTCTCATTCACATGGACTGGAGGGATTGGTGGCAACGAATCACCCACTATTTGAGGCCACCAAGGATTCCCTCTGGTTCCAGGGCTTAGTCAAATTCACATGGTAGATTTGAAAAGGATTCATTTTCCCTGGTTAGTGAACCTTATAGTTGACTGGCCCTACTTTTTCCACAATTTCATATGGGCCTTGCCATTTTGCTAAGAACTTGCTATCCACAGTAGGCAGTAAAATAAGGACTCTGTCTCCTGAGTTAAACTCTCGGGCTCTGGCATAACGATTGTAAATTCTGCTTTGGGCGTCCTGTGCTCTTTGCAGATGTTCTTTTACAATTGGCATGACTGTTGATATGCGGTCCTGTATTTGAGCTACATGCTCTATGACACTACGGTATGGGGAAGCCTCCATTTCCCAGGTTTCTTTGGCTATATCTAGTAAGCCCCTGGGATGTCTACCATAGACAAAAGGGGAAACGCTTGTGGAACGTCTCTAATAGAGAACATTAGGTATGGCAACAGGCAATCCCAGTCACGACCATCTTTTTCTACCACTTTTTTAAGCATATGCTTGAGAGTCTTATTAAAGCGTTCCACTAACCCATCTGTCTGGGGGTGATACACAGAGGTCCGTATGTGGGTAATATTAAACAGCTTGCATAGCTCTTTCATCACCTTTGACATGAAGGGCGTGCCTTGGTCAGACAGTATCTCTTTAGGTATGCCTGTTCTTGAAAACATATAGAATAACTCACGGGCAAGGGAACCGCCTCAGAATAGCGAGAAGCGTAATCTAAGACAACCAGAATATATTGGTGACCTCTAGCTGACTTGACTATGGGACCGACCAAGTCCATACCAATCCCTTCAAAAGGCACTTCAATGATGGGCAGGGGAACCAAGGGACTATGGAAATGTGGGGCTGGGGCAATTGTCTGACATGTAGGACAGGACGCACAGTAGTCCTTCACTTCCCTGTACATGCCTGGCCAATAAAATTTTCGGAGAATCCTCTCCTGTGTTTTCTCTGCCCCTAGGTGTCCCCCAAGCACATGATTATGGGCCATATCAAGTACCACACGTCGGTATGGCTTCGGTACGAGAAGCTGCTCCACAATTTCCCCATTACTTTTTGCAACTCGATACAAGAGGTCATTATTCATAGCAAAATGTGGGAATTGGTGGTCAGCATCAGGTTCCTGAGGCACATTGTTAACAACTGTCACATTATCACGAGCATTAGCAAGAGTGGGATCTCTCAAGTGTACAGTACCAAATTTAACCCGTGAGACCTCTAATTCAGGTATATTAGGCTCAGGAGCTGGGGAAGAGGCATCACCCTCCTCTCCAGCTAGGACCTGTAATGGAAAGGTGTTGCCCTCCTCATGCACTTTGGGCGTAGGTGGGGTTTCCATCTTTCGCTGTGTGGTTGTACCTTTTTCCCATAAATTCCAGAACAAAGGGAAATCACATCCCAAAATCACATTATGCATAAAGTTTTTTACAACACCCACTTCATAATAAACAGATTCTAATATAGTCTCTATTGTGACCTTGACATCCCCATGGATGCAAAAAACACTCATACGTTTGTCCGGGATAAAGTCATTTTATTTTAGATTATTAATATTCTTGTAGCGTACCCAAAAATTTTTTTATCATATAAACTCAGAGTAGGGGAGTATAACCTACCCAAAATGGGACGTATTAAAATATAGCCTTTATTGGTTCAGTTAAAATACCCAAAGGAACAAACAAACAAAAAATTCCCCATTAAAAAAGAAAGAAAGGAAAGGAGTAGAGATGAGCGAACACTAAAATGTTCGAGGTTCGAAATTCGATTCGAACAGCCGCTCACTGTTCGAGTGTTCGAATGGGTTTCGAACCCCATTATAGTCTATGGGGAACATAAACTCGTTAAGGGGGAAACCCAAATTCGTGTCTGGAGGGTCACCAAGTCCACTATGACACCCCAGGAAATGATACCAACACCCTGGAATGACACTGGGACAGCAGGGGAAGCATGTCTGGGGGCATAAAAGTCACTTTATTTCATGGAAATCCCTGTCAGTTTGCGATTTTCGCAAGCTAACTTTTCCCCATAGAAATGCATTGGCCAGTGCTGATTGGCCAGAGTACGGAACTCGACCAATCAGCGCTGGCTCTGCTGGAGGAGGCGGAGTCTAAGATCGCTCCACACCAGTCTCCATTCAGGTCCGACCTTAGACTCCGCCTCCTCCGGCAGAGCCAGCGCTGATTGGCCGAATTATCAAAAGATGACGGTCAAATGCGAATTATTGGCACTTTTGATGAGGCACACCACATGGTACGAAATGTGATCCAGGAGGCCTGGGAAATTCTTTTGGTTGACCCAGATATAGGCCCCCAGTTAAGCCCCCGACCATTGATCACTTATAGACGGGGGGACAAATTTAAGGGACAAGTTGGTGCACAGCCACCTGGCACCTACTGATACAACAACTTGGTTGGATAAAAAGGCAGGGGACCTTGTAGGAACTTATCGATGTGGCTCCTGCAGTGCGTGCCCGTTTATGAATCGCAGTAAGAGCTATGAAAGTACGGCTAATGGACGTCAATTTCAGAATAGGTCTTTCATAAATTGTAAGACAGCGGGTGTTGTGTATTTGATCACCTGCTCCTGCGGAGTACAATATGTGGGAAAAACCACCAGAGAGCTCCGCAGGAGGGTTAGAGAGCATGTTACAGGGGTGAGCAGGGGTGATGACACCACAGTTGTGAGACATATTATTGAAAACCATGGGGGGGAAGTGTCCCATCTAACCTTTCAAGGCATTGAGAGGGTATTCCCCTCCTCTAGGGGAGGTGACCTTGACAAAAAACTCCTACAAAAAGAAGCGAGATGGATTTTCACATTAGATACGGTGCAACCTAAGGGGTTAAATGAGAACATCATGTACGCGTGTTTTATCTAGGAGTTAATTGGCACTCCACAACAAATAGGATCTGTCAAGTTAAACGGAGTGATCTTGATGCATAAAGTTGAGCATTCTTGTCACTGAGGGATAAGAGCGATATAACGTATCGAGAGGGATGGCAATGCATCATTATGGGTGTCCTGGAATACAGTATGAAAGGGAGGTTGCGGACAAATGGTAATAATATTACTCTGAAACAACATGGATAGGTGTACACTGAGATAGGAGATCACGGAGTGATTTGTGATATATGCTGAGACACTCTCCCTCGCTTATGGAAGGCTCCTGAGGAGATAGAACGCCGTTCTTAGGCATTGCTGGAATATTCTTACCTGTAATCGATAGCCATGCTGGTTTGTTTGTTGTTACTCGCCAGTGTGGGCGGGACTTGGAGAGGTTTGGCTGTATGGCCTCTCTCTATTGGCCACCGGTCGGCACATGCTCATGGGATTAAGCCTCAGGTGAGGCAGAGATCAAGCTGGACCTTCAAGCTCCCTGATTGGTTAGAGCTTGGATGAGGGGCGGTCCCTGGGCTTTAAAAGACTGGGCTCCTAGTTCACTCGCGCGGCTGTTATCAATGCTGATGGGGGCTGGGGGCTATATTGAATATACAAAGCATACTCCAGTGTCAGAAAGAAATAATAGAAATGACACCTCTGATGATAGTAAAGGGACATTGAAACCGGTCAGGTGACAGATTGAGGTGGTAGAATGGGCGAGATAAGTGTCTAGCTTGCCCTATTGTTAGTTGAATGATTCCCTGATATATGTGAGTCAGTAAACTTCTCCCTACTCAGCTATACAAACAAGTTACTTAGTGCACTATTAGCATGAGAAAAGGGTTGATACAATAGTGGTTAAGAAGGAGGAATTAGCTATCAGAAAGAAAAGACTAGCCTAGCAGTACACCGATACCAGTGAACAGCAAAGTGTTAATGATTAGAGATGAGCGAACACTAAAATGTTCGAGGTTCGAAATTCGATTCGAACAGCCGCTCAATGTTCGTGTGTTCGAACGGGTTTCGAACCCCATTATAGTCTATGGGGAACAGATACTCGTTAAGGGGGAAACCCAAATCCGTGTCTGGAGGGTCACCAAGTCCACTATGACACCCCAGGAAATGATGCCAACACCTCTGGAATGACACTGGGACAGCAGGGGAAGCATGTCTGGGGGCATCTAACACACCAAAGACCCTCTATTACCCCAACATCACAGCCTAACAACTACACACTTTACACACTCAATACCACCTCTCTGACAGTAGGAAAACACCTTGAAACATGTGTATTTGGCACTTGCAGTGAGGAGAGCTTGTCACCAGCAGTGAATTTGGCCCTTGTAGTAAGTTGAGGTTGGCACCAACATTTGTTTTGAAAATCAGGGTGGATTGAGCCTCTAACCAGCAGAGTTTGGGCAAATTCATGGTGGAGGGAGCCTCTAAACACCCCAGTTTGGGCAAATTCATGGTGGAGGGAGCCTCTAAAAACCCCAGTTTGGACCAATTCATGGTGGAGGGAGCCTCTAACCAGCCCAGTTTGGGCAAATTCATGGTGGAGGGAGCCTCTAAAAAACCCAGTTTGGACCAATTCATGGTGGAGGGAGCCTCTAACCAGCCCAGTTTGGGCAAATTCATGGTGGAGGGAGCCTCTAACCAGCCCAGTTTGGACCAATTAATGGTGGAGGGAGCCTCTAACCAGCCCAGTTTGGACCAATTAATGGTGGAGGGAGCCTCTAACCACCCCAGTTTGGACCAATTCATGGTGGAGGGAGCCTCTAAACAGCCAAGTTTGGACCAATTCATGGTGGAGGGAGCCTCTAAAAACCCCAGTTTGGACCAATTCATGGTGGAGGGAGCCTCTAACCAGCCCAGTTTGGGCAAATTCATGGTGGAGGGAGCCTCTAAACAGCCCAGTTTGGACCAATTCATGGTGGAGGGAGCCTCTAACCAGCCCAGTTTGGACCAATTAATGGTGGAGGGAGCCTCTAACCAGCCCAGTTTGGACCAATTAATGGTGGAGGGAGCCTCTAACCAGCCCAGTTTGGACCAATTCATGGTGGAGGGAGCCTCTAACCAGCCCAGTTTGGACCAATTAATGGTGGAGGGAGCCTCTAACCACCCCAGTTTGGACCAATTCATGGTGGAGGGAGCCTCTAAACAGCCAAGTTTGGACAAATTCATGGTGGAGGGAGCCTCTAAAAACCCCAGTTTGGACCAATTCATGGTGGAGGGAGCCTCTAACCAGCCCAGTTTGGGCAAATTCATGGTGGAGGGAGCCTCTAACCAGCCCAGTTTGGACCAATTAATGGTGGAGGGAGCCGCTAAACAGCCCAGTTTGGGCAAATTCATGGTGGAGGGAGCCTCTAAACAGCCCAGTTTGGACCAATTCATGGTGGAGGGAGCCTCTAAAAAACCCAGTTTGGACCAAATCATGGTGGAGGGAGCCTCTAAACAGCCCAGTTTGGGCAAATTCATGGTGGAGGGAGCCTCTAAACAGCCCAGTTTGGGCAAATTCATGGTGGAGGGAGCCTCTAACCAGCCCAGTTTGGACCAATTAATGATGGAGGGAGCCTCTAAACAGCCAAGTTTTGGGAAATTCATGGTGGAGGGAGCCTCTAACCAGCCCAGTTTGGACCAATTCATGGTGGAGGGAGCCTCTAACCAGCCCAGCTTGGGCAAATTCATGGTGGAGGGAGCCTCTAACCAGCCCAGTTTGGACCAATTAATGGTGGAGGGAGCCTCTAACCAGCCCAGTTTGGACCAATTAATGGTGGAGGGAGCCTCTAACCACCCCAGTTTGGACCAATTCATGGTGGAGGGAGCCTCTAAACAGCCAAGTTTGGACCAATTCATGGTGGAGGGAGCCTCTAAAAACCCCAGTTTGGACCAATTCATGGTGGAGGGAGCCTCTAACCAGCCCAGTTTGGGCAAATTCATGGTGGAGGGAGCCTCTAAACAGCCCAGTTTGGGCAAATTCATGGTGGAGGGAGCCTCTAACCAGCCCAGTTTGGACCAATTAATGGTGGAGGGAGCCTCTAACCAGCCCAGTTTGGACCAATTAATGGTGGAGGGAGCCTCTAACCAGCCCAGTTTGGACCAATTAATGGTGGAGGGAGCCTCTAACCAGCCCAGTTTGGACCAATTAATGGTGGAGGGAGCCTCTAACCACCCCAGTTTGGACCAATTCATGGTGGAGGGAGCCTCTAAACAGCCAAGTTTGGACCAATTCATGGTGGAGGGAGCCTCTAAAAACCCCAGTTTGGACCAATTCATGGTGGAGGGAGCCTCTAACCAGCCCAGTTTGGGCAAATTCATGGTGGAGGGAGCCTCTAACCAGCCCAGTTTGGACCAATTAATGGTGGAGGGAGCCGCTAAACAGCCCAGTTTGGGCAAATTCATGGTGGAGGGAGCCTCTAAACAGCCCAGTTTGGACCAATTCATGGTGGAGGGAGCCTCTAACCAGCCCAGTTTGGGCAAATTCATGGTGGAGGGAGCCTCTAAACAGCCCAGTTTGGACCAATTCATGGTGGAGGGAGCCTCTAACCAGCCCAGTTTGGACCAATTAATGGTGGAGGGAGCCTCTAACCAGCCCAGTTTGGACCAATTAATGGTGGAGGGAGCCTCTAACCAGCCCAGTTTGGACCAATTCATGGTGGAGGGAGCCTCTAAACAGCCCAGTTTGGGCAAATTCATGGTGGAGGGAGCCTCTAAAAAACCTAGTTTGGACCAATTCATGGTGGAGGGAGCCTCTAACCAGCCCAGTTTGGACCAATTAATGGTGGAGGGAGCCTCTAAACAGCCAAGTTTGGACCAATTCATGGTGGAGGGAGCCTCTAAAAACCCCAGTTTGGACCAATTCATGGTGGAGGGAGCCTCTAACCAGCCCAGTTTGGACCAATTAATGGTGGAGGGAGCCTCTAACCAGCCCAGTTTGGACCAATTAATGGTGGAGGGAGCCTCTAACCACCCCAGTTTGGACCAATTCATGGTGGAGGGAGCCTCTAAACAGCCAAGTTTGGACCAATTCATGGTGGAGGGAGCCTCTAAAAACCCCAGTTTGGACCAATTCATGGTGGAGGGAGCCTCTAAACAGCCCAGTTTGGGCAAATTCATGGTGGAGGGAGCCTCTAACCAGCAGAGTTGTGGGAAAGCAGGGTGGAGGGAGCCTCTAACCAGCAGAGTTGGTGGAAATCAGGGTGGAGGGAGCCTCTAACCAGCAGAGTTGGGGGAAATCATGTTGGAGGGAGCCTAGTATTAGCAGAATTGTGCAACGCTTATGGTGGATGAGTATGAGGATGCGGAGGAATTGGAGAGGTTGAGTACAGACATGGAGTTTCATGTTGGGGTGCTTTACACAGGTGGGCACAAAAATGAAGGCTCTATCCAGTGGTGGTTCATTTTTATCAAAGTGAGCCGGTCGGCACTCTCAGCTGACAGACGGGTGAGCTTGTCAGTGATGATGCCACCGGCTGCACTGAACACCCTCTCAGATAGGACGCTGGCGGCAGGACAGGACAGCACCTCCAAGGCATATAGGGCAAGTTCAAGCCACAGGTCCAACTTCGACACCCAATACGTGTAGGGCGCAGAGGGGTCGGAGAGGACAGGGCTGTGGTCGGAAAGGTATTCCCGCAACATGCGCCTATACTTCTCACGCCTGGTGACACTAGGACCCTCCGTGGCGGCACTTTGGCGAGGGGGTGCCATCAAGGTGTCCCAGACCTTAGACAGTGTGCCCCTCGTTTGTGTGGACCGGTGAGAACTTGGTTGCCTACTGGAGGAACTGCCCTCCCTGCCGCCAACGTCACATGCTGGAAACATCTCCATCATATTCTGCACCAATTGCCTGTGGCAAGCATTGATGCGATTGGCCCTCCCCTCTACCGGAATAAAAGACGAGATGTTGTTTTTATACCGGGGGTCAAGGATAGCAAAGATCCAGTACTGGTTGTCCTCCATGATTTTGACAATACGCTTGTCGGTTGTAAAGCACCCCAACATGAACTCAGCCATGTCTGCCACAGTGTTAGTTGGCATGACTCCTCTGGCCCCACCGGAAAGTTCAATCTCCATTTCCTCCTCATCCTCCATGTCTACCCATCCGCGCTGCAACAATGGGACGATTCGAAGTTGCCCGGAAGCCTCCTGTATCACCATCACATCATCGGACAACTCTTCTTCCTCCTCCTCCTCCTCCTCCTCCTCCATTAAACGCAGTGAAGCGGACAGATGTGTGGACCTACTCTCCAGCTGTGACGGATCGGATGCTATCCCTAACTCCTCTGTGTGATCTGAGTTATCCCTGATGTCAATCAGGGATTCTCTCAGAACACACAAGAGCGGGATTGTAAGGCTCACCATCGCATCCTCAGAGCTCACCCTCCTTGTGGACTCCTCAAAGACCCGTAGGATGTCACAAAGGTCTCTCATCCATGGCCACTCATGGATGTGAAACTGAGGCAGCTGACTTTGTGGCACCCTAGGGTTTTGTAGCTGGTATTCCATCAAAGGTCTCTGCTGCTCAACCACTCTATTCAACATCTGAAACGTTGAGTTCCAGCGTGTGGGGACGTCGCACAAAAGCCGGTGTTGTGGCACATGCAGGCGTTGCTGGAGAGATTTTAAGCTAGCAGCGGCTACTGTCGACTTGCGAAAGTGGGCGCACATGCGCCGCACTTTCACCAGTAGCTCTGGAACATTGGGGTAGCTCTTTAGGAAACGTTGCACCACTAGGTTGAAGACGTGGGCCAGGCATGGAACATGTTGGAGTCCGGCAAGCTCCAGAGCTGCTACCAGGTTCCGGCCGTTATCACAAACGACCATGCCTGGGCCCAGGTGCAGCGGCTCAAACCATATTGCCGTCTCATCGAGGAGGGCATCCCTCACCTCGGAGGCAGTGTGCTGTCTGTCCCCCAAGCTGATCAGCTTCAGCACAGCCTGCTGACGTCTACCAACGCCAGTGCTGCAACGTTTCCAACTCGTAGCTGGGGTCAATCTAACAGCGGAGGAGGAGGCGGTGGCGGAGGAGGAGGCGGTGGCGGAGGAGGAGGCGGTAGAGGAGGAGGAGGAGGGGGGTGTTCTTCTCGTGTCCCTGCCAGGAATGTTAGGCGGGGAGACGAGGTACACCGGGCCAGTTTGGGAAGCAGTCCCAGCCTCAACTACATTCACCCAGTGTGCCGTCAGTGAAATGTAGCGTCCCTGTCCGCATGCACTTGTCCACGCGTCGGTGGTCAAGTGGACCTTTGTGCAAAGCGCGGAACTAAGGGCCCGCCTGATGTTGAGTGACACGTGCTGGTGCAAGGCGGGGACGGCACACCGGGAGAAGTAGTGACGGCTAGGGACGGCATAGCGAGGTGCCGCAGTTGCCATCAGGTCCAGGAAGGCGGGAGTTTCAACAAGCCGGAACGCCAACATCTCCTGGGCCAGCAGTTTAGCGATGTTGGCGTTCAAGGCTTGCGCGTGTGGGTGGTTAGCAGTGTATTTCTGCCGCCGCTCCAATGTCTGAGAGATGGTGGGTTGTTGTAAAGAAACGCCTGATGGTGCCTTTGATGGTGCAGGAGAAGGAGATAAGACAGGACCAGGGGAGGATGAGGTAGAAGTCAACAAAGTGGCGGAGGCAGATGAAGTGGTGTCCTGGCTCGTCCTCTGGAGTGCATCGCCAGCACAGTCAGCAGTGGCAGTGGCAGAGGCAGAGGCAGTGGCAGAGGCAGTGGCAGTGGCGTGAACGGCAGGCGGCCTTTGTCCTGCCGTTGCTGCCTGCCACTGATTCCAGTGCTTGGATTCCAAATGACGGCGCATTGAAGTGGTGGACAGGTTGCTCTTCTCAGAGCCCCTAATCAATTTCGAGAGGCAAATTGTGCAGACAACACTATATCTGTCCTCGGCGCATTCCTTGAAAAAAACTCCACACCTTCGAGAAACGTGCCCTCGAGGTGGGAGTTTTTCGGGGCTGGGTACGAACTGGAACATCTTGGGAGATTCCGGGTGTGGCCTGGCTTCGCCTAAGCTGCTGACCTCTGCCTCTGCCTCTAGCTACCCTTTTTGGTGCTGCACCTGCCTCAACATCCACACTACTTTCCCCGCTTGACATCCCCCCTGTCCAGGTCGGGTCAGTGTCCTCATCATCCACCACTTCCTCTTCCAACTTCTGTCTCATCTCCTCCTCCCGCACAATGCGCCGGTCAACTGGATGCCCTGACGGCAACTGCGTCACATCATCGTCGATGAGGGTGGGTTGCTGGTCATCCACCACCAAATCGAACGGAGATGGAGGAGACTCTAGTGTTTGAGCATCTGGACACAGATGCTCCTCTGTTAGGTTCGTGGAATCGTGACGTGGAGAGGCAGGTTGAGGGACAATGAAAGGAGCAGAGAACAGCTCTGGGGAGCAGGGACAGTTTGGGTTATTGTTCTGTAAAGCTTCGGAATTTTGGGAGGAAGGAAGACAAGACTGTTGGGTAATAGGAGGAGAGGAGGCAGAGTCTGACTGGCTGCTGGACAATGTGCTGTAAGCGTTCTCTGACAGCCATTGCAAGACCTGTTCCTGGTTCTCGGGCCTACTAAGGTTTGTACCCTGCAGTTTAGTTAATGTGGCAAGCAACCCTGGCACTGTGGAGTGGCGCAATGCTTGCTGCCCCACAGGAGTAGGCACGGGACGCCCTGTGGCTTCACTGCTACCTTGCTCCCCAGAACCATTCCCCCGACCTCGCCCACGGCCTCGTCCACGTCCCTTTCCGGGAGCCTTGCGCATTTTGAATTCCTAGTTAGAAATTGGCACTGTATACCAGTAGTAAAAATTGTGGGTGCACGTAACCCCAATATATTCTTTGAATTCCCAGTCAGACACTGGCACTATATGGCAGTAGCAAGAAATGAGGGTATTTGTATTCCCAATATATTCTTTGAATTCCCAGTCAGACAATGGCACTGTATACCAGTAGTAAAAATTGTGGGTGCACGTAACCCCAATATATTCTTTGAATTACCAGTCAGAAACTGGCACTATATGGCAGTAGCAAGAAATGAGGGTATTTGTATTCCCAATATATTCTTTGAATTCCCAGTCAGACACTGGCACTATATGGCAGTAGCAAGAAATGAGGGTATTTATAACCCCAATATATTCTTTGAATTCCCAGTCAGACAATGGCACTGTATACCAGTAGTAAAAATTGTGGGTGCACGTAACCCCAATATATTCTTTGAATTCCCAGTCAGACACTGGCACTATATGGCAGTAGCAAGAAATGAGGGTATTTGTATTCCCAATATATTCTTTGAATTCCCAGTCAGACAATGGCACTGTATACCAGTAGTAAAAATTGTGGGTGCACATAACCCCAATATATTCTTTGAATTCCCAGTCAGACACTGGCACTATATGGCAGTAGCAAGAAATGAGGGTATTTGTATTCCCAATATATTCTTTGAATTCCCAGTCAGACACTGGCACTATATGGCAGTAGAAAGAAATGAGGGTATTTGTATTCCCAATATATTCTTTGAATTCCCAGTCAGACAATGGCACTGTATACCAGTAGTAAAAATTGTGGGTGCACGTAACCCCAATATATTCTTTGAATTACCAGTCAGAAACTGGCACTATATGGCAGTAGCAAGAAATGAGGGTATTTATAACCCCAATATATTCTTTGAATTCCCAGTCAGACAATGGCACTGTATACCAGTAGTAAAAATTGTGGGTGCACGTAACCCCAATATATTCTTTGAATTCCCAGTCAGACACTGGCACTATATGGCAGTAGCAAGAAATGAGAGTATTTGTATTCCCAATATATTCTTTGAATTCCCAGTCAGACAATGGCACTGTATACCAGTAGTAAAAATTGTGGGTGCACGTAACCCCAATATATTCTTTGAATTCCCAGTCAGACACTGGCACTATATGGCAGTAGCAAGAAATGAGGGTATTTGTATTCCCAATATATTCTTTGAATTCCCAGTCAGACAATGGCACTGTATACCAGTAGTAAAAATTGTGGGTGCACGTAACCCCAATATATTCTTTGAATTCCCAGTCAGACACTGGCACTATATGGCAGTAGCAAGAAATGAGGGTATTTGTATTCCCAATATATTCTTTGAATTCCCAGTCAGACAATGGCACTGTATACCAGTAGTAAAAATTGTGGGTGCACGTAACCCCAATATATTCTTTGAATTACCAGTCAGAAACTGGCACTATATGGCAGTAGCAAGAAATGAGGGTATTTGTATTCCCAATATATTCTTTGAATTCCCAGTCAGACAATGGCACTGTATACCAGTAGTAAAAATTGTGGGTGCACGTAACCCCAATATATTCTTTGAATTCCCAGTGAGACACTGGCACTATATGGCAGTAGCAAGAAATGAGGGTATTTGTATTCCCAATATATTCTTTGAATTCCCAGTCAGACAATGGCACTGTATACCAGTAGTAAAAATTGTGGGTGCACGTAACCCCAATATATTCTTTGAATTCCCAGTCAGACACTGGCACTATATGGCAGTAGCAAGAAATGAGGGTATTTGTATTCCCAATATATTCTTTGAATTCCCAGTCAGACAATGGCACTGTATACCAGTAGTAAAAATTGTGGGTGCACGTAACCCCAATATATTCTTTGAATTCCCAGTCAGACACTGGCACTATATGGCAGTAGCAAGAAATGAGGGTATTTGTATTCCCAATATATTCTTTGAATTCCCAGTCAGACAATGGCACTGTATACCAGTAGTAAAAATTGTGGGTGCACGTAACCCCAATATATTCTTTGAATTCCCAGTCAGACACTGGCACTATATGGCAGTAGCAAGAAATGAGGGTATTTGTATTCCCAATATATTCTTTGAATTCCCAGTCAGACAATGGCACTGTATACCAGTAGTAAAAATTGTGGGTGCACGTAACCCCAATATATTCTTTGAATTCCCAGTCAGACACTGGCACTATATGGCAGTAGCAAGAAATGAGGGTATTTGTATTCTCAATATATTCTTTGAATTCCCAGTCAGACAATGGCACTGTATACCAGTAGTAAAAATTGTGGGTGCACGTAACCCCAATATATTCTTTGAATTCCCAGTCAGACACTGGCACTATATGGCAGTAGCAAGAAATGAGGGTATTTGTATTCCCAATATATTCTTTGAATTCCCAGTCAGACAATGGCACTGTATACCAGTAGTAAAAATTGTGGGTGTATATAGCCCCAATTCTATTGCTAGGGGACTTGCAGGGTATTTCTGGGGTGAAGGTGGGGGGGCACACCGTTGGAACGGGTATCGGGGTATATATCGGGTATACGGGAATACACTGACAGTGTATTCCATTCAGGATCCTGGGAAAGCTGGGTTGCGGCGATTGAGCCCGTCAGTGCCACGTTACACTGACAAGCTTCTCCCTGGAATTTAGCTCTTATAAGAGCTGTTGGTTGTCTTCTCCTTCCTATCCTAGCCTGTCCCTGCCTACCCAGAATCTAAGCCCTAGCTAGCTGGACGGAAACCTCCGTCCTCGGTGAATTGCAAGCTCAGAATGACGCGAACCTGGGCGGCGCTGTTCTTTTAAATTAGAGGTCACATGTTTTCGGCAGCCAATGGGTTTTGCCTACTTTTTTCAACGTCACCGGTGTCGTAGTTCCTGTCCCACCTACCCTGCGCTGTTATTGGAGCAAAAAAGGCGCCAGGGAAGGTGGGAGGGGAATCGAGTAATGGCGCACTTTACCACGCGGTGTTCGATTCGATTCGAACATGCCGAACAGCCTAATATCCGATCGAACATGAGTTCGATAGAACACTGTTCGCTCATCTCTAATTATTACATTATTTATCTTGTTCTGATTCCTATTGATAGATTATGTTATTCTCCAGAGCTGCGCTCACTATTCTGCTGGTGAATTCACTGTGTACATACATGACATTACTTAGGGTGCATTCACAGGATGTAAAAATGAGCGTGATCTGGCACGTATATGGCGTGTCAGAGTTTGAGCACTCAAAAAGACCCCATTGAGTTCAATGGGAGTTACGAGCGTATAGGCCGAGTTATTTTGCGCCCGTGATTTTGCGGTCTTTTTGAGTGCTCAAACTCTGACATGCCATATACGTGCCAGATCATGCTCAATTTTACATCATGTGAACGCACCCTTATCATGTATTATACTCCAGAGCTACGCTCACTACTCTGCTGGTGCAGTCACTGTGTACATACATTACATTACTTATCCTGTACGGATCCTGAGTTATATCCTGTATTATACTCCAGAGCTGTGCTCACTATTCTGCTGGTGCAGTCACTGTGTACATACATTACATTACTTATCCTGTATTATACTCCAGAGCTGCGCTCACTATTCTGCTGGTACAGTTACTGTGTACATACATTACATTACTTATCCTGTATTATACTCCAGAGCTGCGCTCACTATTCTGCTGGTGCAGTCACTGTGTACATACATTACATTACTTATCCTGTACTGATCCTGAGTTACATCCTGTATTATACTCCAGAGCTGCACTCACTATTCTGCTGGTGCAGTCACTGTGTACATACATTATATTACTTATCCTGTATTATACTCTAGAGCTGCGCTCACTATTCTGCTGGTACAGTCACTGTGTACATACATTACATTACTTATCCTGTACTGATCCTGAGTTACATCCTGTATTATACTCCAGAGCTGTGCTCACTATTCTGCTGGTACAGTCACTGTGTACATACATTATATTACTTATCCTGTATTATACTCCAGAGCTGCACTCACTATTCTGCTGGTGCAGTCACTGTGTACATACATTACATTAGTTATCCTGTACTGATCCTGAGTTACATCCTGTATTATACTCCAGAGCTGTGCTCACTATTCTGCTGGTACAGTCACTGTGTACATATATTACATTACTTATCCTGTACTGATCCTGAGTTACATCCTGTATTATACTCTAGAGCTGTGCTCACTATTCTGCTGGTACAGTCACTGTGTACATACATTACATTAGTTATCCTGTACTGATCCTGAGTTACATCCTGTATTATACTCCAGAGCTGTGCTCACTATTCTGCTGGTACAGTCACTGTGTACATACATTACATTACTTATCCTGTACTGATCCTGAGTTACTGTTGTGGTCGTAATCGACTATATCTTGGATCAATCAGTCAGTCCAAATTAAATGAGCATGTGTAAATTGCTAATAATGACACAGACACTGAATTTCCGTATCAAACAGCCATGCTTAGCCCCCTCTGGTCAGCTTTGCACTGCCCAAGTTTATTGAAAAGCTCACACACTTATCCAACAAAGAAAGGAGGGGTTAATGCATCCTTTGGCATTCCTGAGTGTTGTCCATCTCATTGGCTTCAGACCTCTGACATCCAGCTGGGCACCATCTCCTCTAACCTAAAGAATTCCACCACGAGGCATGGCAAACAGAAAATAAGCTCCATCTTGGATTCAAAGTCCTTTGTCTCAAACTGTCAGCACTCAGTAGCAAGTGAAAAAATAGTATTTGCAACATATAACATACAATATAAAGTATAAGAATATTAATTCATGTTCTCAGACTTGACATTCCCCCCTAAATACTAATTTTTCCCTGAGCTTGTGGACCTACTGATCTGTTCTAATGTACTACATCTTTCTTCACCTCTTGGGTGACAACTTATCCCTTGTAGATAAGCTCCCACTTAAAGGGCTTTCACATAGGAAAGTCAGATCCTAGCTGTCCCTAAAGCAACTCCGTATATTCTCGAGGGGAAGCTTTCACATTGTCATACACCTTTATTGTCTCAATATCAGTCTCAGGTCTCATTATCTAAACCCACAGCCTTGTTTATCATCCCCTTTAGACACGGGATTACACAGATTGATATCACTAACAGGATCAGTCTCTACGTTGCATAAAATATAACAGAAACATAAGTGCAGATTCATCCAACAGTTCTTGATATTTCTCCTCTCAGGATCTCATATATCTTTTTATCTCCATCCAATCTTTGGGTTTTAGTTTCTAAGTTCCTTCCACTGACTTAGAACCTGGAGGGAAGGGGAAAACTCAAGAATATACATTAATCATATGTTTTTCATAATTCATCACGTAGTCAGTCAGCACACCATATTACATCTGAAATAATTGTGAAAAATACAACCCAAAGACAGGGCTAAAGCTAATTTCTCCTGTCAAGAATGTACCTTACAGAGAAAACAAATACATGTGACAACCAATAAATACTTTCCAATACTCTGGGAACTGCATGGGGGTAAGAAACACTTATTATATACCCATAATATAGCATAGTATTTTCCTTATTACCCGTATGGTAAGTTCCATTAGCACTTTGATGCTCTCGGGGATCTTACTTACACTACATCTTTCAGTAGCCGTCTATCTGTAGTCCTGTTTATGGTGATTTTCTTCACCAGATATGCCCCAAACCATCCTGAAGGGAGATAACTACACAAGCACATACTAATACCGTCTCACCTTTTGTAACTGTATATAGTTAACCTGCAATCCCTGGAACAGGTAAAAGGGCTTCAGGCCTAACACATGCCATGCGGGCTTAGATATCTCTCTGACTGTAGTGATGCTAAATCCTGCAGCTGCCCATCCTCCACTCACCAGGTCACACATGGCTAATTCTAAACAGTACACTTAGTAAGAAGCTGCTTATGCCATCAATGGGGACGATGCTGTCAGTAAAGATACTCTCTTACCACCTGTCACCAGGACTTGTACATCCTCTTTCCAAGTCTCCTCTCCTCCTGGACCATTCTCGGTGCCGCAATGTTCTAGAACCTGAAAAGAGAGCTAAAACATTTGGGTCTAGCATGGTGACCCCTTATCAGTAAACATGACCCCTAGGCTTGTGCAGCTGGGCTAATGGCAGTGTCTGCCCACATGTTACCTCTACTTTCTTTCATATCAGCCTTGGTGTGTGCCATGACTTCCAAATATATCCACCTGTGTGGGGGCAGTGGCAGAGTCTCCATCACTAATTGAACAGCCTGGAAATCCTTTTAGGATTAACATTAAGCATACAGAAAGTTTTTGCCCTCCAGATCAGACCATTGTCCTGCTATATCAAACACCTACCCTCAGACATTGTACCATGTTCAAGTGATGGCCTCTATCTGTGCTTGGTTTACCATACAGTCCTATGAAAAAGTTTGGGCACCCCTATTAATCTTAATCATTTTTAGTTCTAAATATTTTGGTATTTGTAACAGCCATTTCAGTTTGATCTATCTAATAACTGATGGACACAGTAATACTTCAGGATTGAAATGAGGTTTATTGTACTAACAGAAAATGTGCAATATGCATTAAACCAAAATTTGACCGGTGCAAAAGTATGGGCACCTCAACAGAAAAGTGACATTAATATTTAGTAGATCCTCCTTTTGCAAAGATAACAGACTGTAGTCGCTTCCTGTAGCTTTTAATCAGTTCCTGGATCCTGGATAAAGGTATTTTGGACAAACAATTCAAGTTCAGTTAAGTTAGATGGTCGCCGAGCATGGACAGCCCACTTCAAATCATCCCACAGATGTTCAATGATATTCAGGTCTGGGGACTGGGATGGCCATTCCAGAGCATTGTAATTGTTCCTCTGCATGAATGCCTGAGGATTTGGAGCGGTGTTTTGGATCATTGTCTTGCTGAAATATCCATCCCCGGCGTAACTTCAACTTCGTCACTGATTCTTGAACATTATTCTCAAGAATCTGCTGATACTGAGTGGAATCCATGCGACTCTCAACTTTAACAAGATTCCCGATGCCGGCATTGGCCACACAGCCCCAAAGCATGATGGAACCTCCACCAAATCTTACAGTGGGTAGCAAGTGTTTTTCTTGGAATGCTGTTTCTTTTTGCTTTTGCATACCTCAGGCAACTCTATTTGTGGCGTACGTGCAGAAACGGCTTCTTTCTCATCACTCTCCCATACAGCTTCTCCTTGTGCAAAGTGCACTGTATTGCTGACCGATGCACAGTGACACCATCTGCAGCAAGATGATGCTGCAGCTCTTTGGAGGTGGTCTGTGGATTGTCCTTGACTGTTCTCACCATTCTTCTTCTCTGCCTTTCTGATATTTTTCTTGGCCTGCTACTTCTGGGCTTAACAAGAACTGTCCCTGTGGTCTTCCACTTCCTTACTATGTTCCTCACAGTGGAAACTGACAGGTTAAATCTCTGAGACAACGTTTTGTATCCTTCCCCTGAACAACTATGTTGAACAATCTTTGTTTTCAGATCATTTGAGAGCGGGCTGTCCATGTTTGGCGACCATCTAACTTAACTGAACTTGAATTGTTTTGTAGAAAGAAATGGTCCAAAATACCTTCATCCAGGATCCAGGAACTGATTAAAAGCTACAAGAAGCAACTAGAGGCTGTTATCTTTGCAAAAGGAGGATGTACTAAATATTAATGTCACTTTTCTGTTGAGGTGCCCATATTTTTGCACCGGTCAAATTTTGGTTTAATGCATATTGCGCATTTTCTGTTAGTACAATAAACCTCATTTCAATCCTGAAATATTACTGTGTCCATCAGTTATTAGATATATCAAACTGAAATGGCTGTTGCAAACACCAAAATATTTAGAACTAAAAATGATTAAGATTAATAGGGGTGCCCAAACTTTTTCATAGGACTGTATTTCTGGTGACTGTGGCATATCCGTTGCAGAATCTGCCATCTACAAAAGAACTCAAAGTTATCAATAGATTCATATTAGCAAAAATTTTTTCTTCAGTTGTCTTAGTTGTCTTAGTCTTCTTCACTCCCCCTTTGAAGCTATTGATAACCAAACAAAAAGCATCATGCAATTATGAACTTTTATACTTAAATGTTCACTAACAATGACTCTTGTGGTTTCCTATCTCTTTTATTTCTTAAATGACTTCATGTTCTGTGAAATAGATATTTTACCAGTGACAAAGCTGGATATGTTCAAGAATGTCTATCTTCTTATCACACTGCAGCTGAGCTGTCCAGCCACTGTTATCTTTGCTTCCAATCCAAGATTTACAACCCCCTTTGTTAGCAGTGTCTTCTCGTGCAAGCAGCCACACAGCCCACACATGGCTGTGCCCCCTCCCAACATTCAGGACTTCCTTTGTAAGCACATAATTCTCTGGTGAGTGTCCAATTTTTTTTGGAAGATAAAACATGATGATAGTTTAAAGTTTGGCACTTGACATTTTTTCACAAAATAATGTGGCTTTTTGGCATTTTGTGCTACATCAAAAGCTTGTGCAAAACGTGGGTGGGGTCAGCTGGGAAGGAAGTCTGTTCAAATAACTTTTGAGGGAAACACTCAAGTAATGTAAAATCTTATGGATGCCGGTTCGGTTAGAGGCTGACCATCTCATCGTAAATTGTAGTATCCCAGAAAAAAATAGAATTGAACGTCACTCCAAATATGGTTAAGCTTCAAAAAATTTCTTTATTTATACAATGCATAACCATATTTGGAGTGACGTTCAATTTTAGTTTTTGTGGGGTAGGAATGAAGGGCGTCCATGGCCAGGACATCTTAGTCTGACGTTTTTTTTTTTAAAACATTTTTGAAGAATTTTCTCCACTGCACTTGTCACAGAAGACAACATTGAAATCTATTGAAAATTCAAGAAGACACTGTACAAAAGTGTGGATAATTTGTAATGTTAAACTTATCTGACCTATGGGATAGTAGACCTGAGGTCTTGTAGTGTGGGACACTGATTTCCTACATAGTAGCCAATGGGCAGAGGGATTATTTTTGTTACAAATTTTTGGTGGTTGTAATTTTTGATGTGCCGACTATCTTGACCAAGAGATGTCTGTCCCGAGAACTAAATGATATCCAGATTGTGTGAACTCCTCTTGCCGTTATATAGATCACATCTAGGAACAAGGAAGATTCCATCATGTAGTTGTGAACCCAAGTCCAAGCAAACGCACCATCAATCACATCACCTATAGAAGGAACAATACTAAACACGCACAAACATACTGTAAACTGTGAGTCAAAAAACTTTATTGAGAATTGCAAAAGACATTTCACACACATTACAATTAGCCACACAGTAGAAAATATCTAAAAGACAACAGATGGTGTTACCTACATTGTATCTAACCAGAAATAGCAATATGATAGCCCAAGTATGTAGCCTAGACACACCAACCAGCAATAATCCCCAATAAAGTGTATAATATATTCCATATAGCCAATGATCACGACAAAGCCTGGAAACCACGCATAGAATCAAATATTGTGCCAGTGCTCCGCAACAGTGTAAGACCTGAGCAACTCCTCATTCACATCTGCGTTTGTATTCTATTTGGAAGAGTCCGCATGGGGATCCCTCCGAACAGAATACTAAATGCATTTGCAAGCGGTGTGGCAGTGAGAGCACACGGACTACTTAGACTATAATGGGGTCTATGTGCTTACCGCCAGATCTCCGCAGGGAACATGCGGACATGAAAGTACTTCGCAATTAGAGATGAGCGAGTATAACCTTACAATATATGAAAAAAAAAAAATAGAGTAATTTAAGTTTGAAGCTAAAATCAATCATATATATATAAATATATATATATATATATATATATATATATATATATATATATATATATATGATATTTAACTATTGAGGCTTACATGTAGCAGGCCTCAATAGTTACAATGTAAATCTACTATACATACAGTTGTAATGCAGTCTATGGGGCAAGCAATCTAATTATTGATGATTCAAGTCTTTTATAAATGATTAAAAAGCATTACATATTTTTAAAAAATTTAAAAAAAATTTCAAATCACCTCAAATCTCAAATTAAAATAAACAAGGTTCCAGTCCAAAAAAACCCATCTGAAATTACCCTAGTATTTCCGCAATCGTTATGATCCACAGGATATAGGTAACATGGAATTGTTCACTGGTTTGTTGCCAAGAGACAAATTTGCAAAATTTGATCAGTGAGAGATGGATGGAAATCGGATCCAACACAGACATACAGATAAGAAATGGATGGAACGTGGATGTCAAAAAGTGACTGTAAATTCATATACATGAGCCCTAAGGCCTTGTTCACATGAGTATTCTGACCAAATATCAGTCTGTTTTTGACCTTATTCACATAATGGCTACTTTAAAATCCATGGAAGTTTATGGGTGTAATAGTGAAATAGTCGAAATTGACAAAGATAGAACATGTCTGCAAACATGTCTGTGAGTAGACCCATTCAATGGCCATCATATGAGGTATGAATAAGGCCTAAGGCTGTGACCCCTTTATTCTGTTAGTTTAGGGCCTAGACCCCAATTTATCATACTGTATGGCAATGGCCCATCCTACCCTATGTATTACATCTCACTGAGCCGCCATTTCTATGTTCTCTCTGGTCTCTGTATCCATCTTATAGAATAGGACATGGATTAGATTGTGGAGAACCTTGGACATCTGATCCCTGAGTCTGGCTGTTCTGTAGATCAGGTAGGAGGAATGGAGAAGTGGTAGGAAGTCAGCGGCAATTAAAAGCCAATCAAGAAATACACAATAAAAATAGTAATAAAAAACAATACTACAATGAACAATAAGGTACATAGTGTTATATAGGAAATTGACGGATACAAATCTCATGGCTGAGTAATATGTCTCCAGATTGATGGATAAGTTACTGCTCATCTTCATCCTTGTTGTGTGATGATACAGAGAGGTGATGAGGAGGACGGAGGAGATGGAGTAGAAAAGAAGTGGGAAGAAGGCTCCTATAGTAATGACATAGATAGAATGAGCATAAATGCAATCTGTGGACAGATTATCCATGGTTGTATTGTTTGTTCCGCTGTTGGTGACCTTAAAAACACCCCACAACGAGGTCACCAAACTATTAAAAGCAGAAAAAACGACTGAGGCTACAATGAAATAACCAGTCCTGTGTAATATCATCCTCCTCAGATACAGGAACAGTCTGGTGTGGAGGTTGGAGATCTTCAGATAGAAGACAATGGAGAGCAGAGATGTTAACCAAAGATTGACGTAATTAAAAAAACAATAAACTGCATCTAGAATATAAAGGGTTACTTGTGATGAAAGGGACAGTGTTTTCACAAGGAAGTGGAGAATACGAGCACATTGAGCGCAAAGTCTTGAAATCCCAAGAGAAGTTACAATGTGGTCAACAGGAGTCACTGATCTTCCTTTCCACCAGTCGGTGACATTGACCCCTATAATAAATGAATGGATCACCAGTCCGGCTATGAGAGCAATAAGTTCTGAAGCCAAATGACCCAGATAACGGACAATAGTGTCCCCCTCTGTAGTATCAGCCATCTCTTGTGTTTGTGAGGATCCTGATAACTCAGCGCATCGTTACTGAAGGTTCACTATAAAACCTTTGTCATATATTCAAATTCTTATTTATTTCCATTGGAAATACAGAGAACATCACACAGACTCCGAGACGGCTCCGGATCACATAACATAGCAAGATCTTCTTACAGCTGGTGCAATAGAAAAATCAAATCAATATGTAAATTTTTTTAAACCCTTAAGGACACAGACTAAAACTCTCTTAGCTACTTCCAAACCTCCTATTGGGTATTTATGGCTGGATAGTAGTTCGTTGTTCTGCAGGGCGTACCAGAATGTCCTTGCAATTTTTTTACAACAATTTTTACAGCCAGAGCTCCATCAGAGGAGAAATT
The DNA here is from genome assembly GCF_031893055.1 of Leptodactylus fuscus. Lineage (NCBI taxonomy): Eukaryota > Metazoa > Chordata > Amphibia > Anura > Leptodactylidae > Leptodactylus > Leptodactylus fuscus. Next base: position 236,455,750 of record NC_134267.1, read on the forward strand.
TTAACTTATCAAAGTGATTCCGAATTTCATTTTTGTGACTCATTGAACTTCGTACCAGCGGTAAAGATTTGTGTTTAAACTATGATAAAATTGTAAAGTTTTCAAATTTTTAAATTACATTTCATATAGATATATTACTCAATCATATCATAATCCTAATTTACTATATATATATATATATATATATATATATATATATATATATATATATGATTTATTTTAGCTTCAAACTTAAATTGCTCTATTTTTTTTTCCACATATTGTAAGGTTTACAATCAGACAGTAATTTTCCAAATTTTTAATAACATTTCCCAAAATCATTTTTTTCTTTTCAAATGCAGTTCTGAAGGGGCTTTGAAAAGGCCTCTTTAAGAGAAATCCCTGTAATTCTCTATATTTTATATACTGCAGTCATGACATAATTCAATATGGTAGTTAGAAAGTTTCTTAATTCTTTCAGCATTTCACAGGAATTAAAACAAAATGGAGGTGAAATTTACACATTTCAATTTCTGCAACTAATATATTTATTTGGCTCTAGAATGCACATTGAAAAGGGGTTAAAGTTGAAAATGCATCCCATAAACAGTTATACAATTTGTCTTGAGCATGAAATTATCCAACCTGTAAATGTAAACTGCTGTATGGGCACATTGTAGGGTCCGAAACAGAAGGAGCTCTATTGTGATTTTGAAGGACAAATTTTGCTCTTTTAGGTATCATGTTATATTTGCATGTTATCTATCTATCTATCTATCTATCTATCTATCTATCTATCTCCTAACTATCTATCTATCTATCTATCTATCTATCTATAAACTAGCATACTATGAACCTATTTTGCTCAGGCATACATCAGGTGCCCAATGACTATGTTTAAATTTAGTCTTACCAACAGGGATTGGCCAGGGAATGGTAATGCGTTTGCACTTTTGCACATCCTAGGCCAATGGGAGAGACAATATTCCAAAGGTAATAGAACACCAGCAGAACAGGTTGTTGACTGATAACAATCCAGTGCCTTCACTGTTTATTCAGACAGAGCCCCATATAGTGTAGCCCCACTACACCCCATCACTTTTATGGGCTAAGTCAGTGATGGTGGACCTTTTAGAGACCAAGTGCCCAAACTTCAACCCAAAACCTACTAATTTATCACAAAGTGCCAACACAGAAATTTAACCTTAATAATGTGTGGATCCACCATTGCACACAATTACAGACCTGCAGAATATGGTCATACAAATGGGGCTTTATAGAGCTTTCTGATCCGCTGTGACCCCCACACAGTACAATATGCTCCACAGCAGCCCGCACACAGCAAAATCAGCTCCACAGTCTTCCCCACACAGTATAATCTGCTGCACAGTGATCCCCACACAGTATAATCTGCTGCACAGTGGTCCCCACACAGTATAATCTTCTGCACAGTCTTCCCCACACAGTATAATCTGCTGCACAGTGGTCCCCACACAGTATAATCTGCTGCACAGTGGTCCCCACACAGTATAATCTGCTGCACAGTGGTCCCCACACAGTATAATCTTCTGCACAGTCTTCCCCACACAGTATAATCTGCTGCACAGTGGTCCCCACACAGTACAATTTTCTCCACGGTGGCCCCCACACAGTATAATCTGTTCCATGATCTGACATCGGGTCTATTTTTAATGCCCATCAAAATAGATTTGCATCCAAGTGACAACTGTTAACTAGAGATGAGCAAACACTATTCGGAACAGCTGTTCTGAACAGCACGCTCCCATAGAAATGAATGGACGTAGCCGGCACGCGGGGGTTAAGCGACCGGCTGCTGGCAAAGTGTGCATGCCGGCCGCTTCCATTCATTTCTATGGGAGCGTGCTATTCGGAATGGCTGTTCCGTATAGTGTTCGCTCATCTCTACTGTTAACCCCTTCCAGTAACAGTATGACAGATGTGAAATGTTAAAAAATGGAGGCAACTCTGATGCTGATCGCAGGCGTTTTATCTTATATCTTTATAGCTCCTGATCCTTCTCCAGGTTCCCCCGTGCAGCCCCCCACTATTCCATTACAGGACGGATCGGGGTGGCGGTCCCATTCCTATGGTAGCCAAGAGTGTTATTTTCTTCAGAAGGACTCAACAGTTACACTGTAAATCTACCATAGACAGTTATATTGCAGTTTATGGGACAAGCGATTTAATGGTTGCAGGTTCTATTTCCTTTGGGAAGGGGGTGAAAAAAAAAATTAAAAAAATAAAATAAAATTAAACAAAATATTAAAAAAATGTAAAAAAAATTCAAATGGCCTCAAATAAAAAAATAAACAAAACCATTCCAATAAATAACAATCACTGTCTACAAATGTATAAAATATTTTTTTACCACATGGTTAACGCCACAGTGGCAAAAACAAACAAACAAACAAACAAACAATAAAAATGCTATTCATTTACATTTTTGGAAGCAAAAATATGGCAAAGTGATAAAAACATCAGACATTCCCCAAAAAGGTAAAAATAGAAAGTACATATGTCACTGTACAAAAAAAGAAAAAAAAAAAATCTGCCTTAAATAGCCCCATACATTTAAATAAAAAAAATTACAGCTGTCAGAATACGGCTGTGACCTCTTTATTTTGCTGAGCAGTATCGGTACTAGACAACGACTTATTAACTTGATGACCCGTCCTACAGTACAGTGTGTATTCACTGAGCTGCCATCTCTATGTTCTCTCTGGTTTCTGTATCTTTCCTATGGAATAAGAAATCAGTTACATTGTGAAGAACCTTGGACATCTGATCCCTGAGTTTGGCCGTTCTGTAGATCAGGTAGGAGGAATGGAGAAGTGGGAGAAAGTCCAAGACAATATAAAGCCAATCAAGAAGAACACAGTAAAAATAGTAATAAAACACAATAACAAGATGACACACAAAGTACATAGTGTTATATAGGAAAGTGAAGGACACAAGTCTCATGACTGAGTAATATGTCTCCAGATTGATGGATAAGTTACTGCTCATCTTCATCCTTGTTGTGTGATGATACAGAGAGGTGAAGAGGAGGACAGAGGAGATGGAATAGAAAAGCATTGGGAAGAAGGATCCTATAGAATAACTGTATAAAGAATTATCATAAATGCAATTTGTGGGTATATCAGACATGGTTGTGTTGTATGTTCCGGTATTGGTGACCTTAAAATAAATAACCAACAAGTGTATCATACTATTAAAAGCAGAAACAATGACTGAGACTACAATGAGATGAAGAGTCCTGTGTAATATCATCCTCCTCAGATACAGGAACAGTCTGGTGTGGAGGTTGGAGATCTTCAGACACAAGACAATGGAGAGCAGAGATGTCAACCAGATATTGGCATACATAGAGAAACAATACACTGCATCCAGAATAACCAGAGTTACTGAAGAAAGATCTCGCAGGAAGAGTGTGCCCAATAAGAAATACAAAGTATTGGCACATTGATTGCACACCCTAGAAATCCCAAGAGAAGTTACAATGTGGTCAACAGGAGTCACTGATCTTCCTTTCCACCAGTCGGTGACATTGACCCCTATAATAAATGAATGGATCACCAGTCCGGCTATGAGAGCCATCAGTGCTGGGAGCAGGAGATCCAGATACAGGACAGTAGAGATCCCCTCTGTAGTATCAGCCATCTCTCCTGTGTGTGAGGATTCTGATAACTCAGTTAACCTTTTTACAGGTTTACTAGAAAGTGTTTGTCATTTATTCAAATGTTTATTTATTTATATTGGAAACATCACACAAACTCCGAGACAGCTCCAGTCTACAAACCAGCGGAGCAGATCACATAACATAGGAAGATCTTCTTACAGCTGGTGCAACAGAAGTATCAAACTACAATGTTCACCTGTTTAATCATGTTATAAATAGAGATGAGCGAACACTAAAATGTTCGAGGTTCGAAATTCGATTCGAACAGCCGCTCACTGTTCGAGTGTTCGAATGGGTTTCGAACCCCATTATAGTCTATGGGGAACATAAACTCGTTAAGGGGGAAACCCAAATTCGTGTCTGGAGGGTCACCAAGTCCACTATGACACCCCAGGAAATGATACCACACCCTGGAATGACACTGGGACAGCAGGGGAAGCATGTCTGGGGGCATAAAAGTCACTTTATTTCATGGAAATCCCTGTCAGTTTGCGATTTTCGCAAGCTAACTTTTCCCCATAGAAATGCATTGGCCAGTGCTGATTGGCCAGAGTACGGAACTCGACCAATCAGCGCTGGCTCTGCTGGAGGAGGCGGAGTCTAAGATCACTCCACACCAGTCTCCATTCAGGTCCGACCTTAGACTCCGCCTCCTCCGGCAGAGCCAGCGCTGATTGGCCGAAGGCTGGCCAATGCATTCCTATGCGAATGCAGAGACTTAGCAGTGCTGAGTCAGTTTTGCTCAACTACACATCTGATGCACACTCGGCACTGCTACATCAGATGTAGCAATCTGATGTAGCAGAGCCGAGGGTGCACTAGAACCCCTGTGCAAACTCAGTTCACGCTAATAGAATGCATTGGCCAGCGCTGATTGGCCAATGCATTCTATTAGCCCGATGAAGTAGAGCTGAATGTGTGTGCTAAGCACACTCATTCAGCACTGCTTCATCACGCCAATACAATGCATTAGCCAGTGCTGATTGGCCAGAGTACGGAATTCGGCCAATCAGCGCTGGCTCTGCTGGAGGAGGCGGAGTCTAAGGTCGGACCTGAATGGAGACTGGTGTGGAGCGATCTTAGACTCCGCCTCCTCCAGCAGAGCCAGCGCTGATTGGCCGAATTCCGTACTCTGGCCAATCAGCGCTGGCCAATGCATTCTATTAGCCCGATGAAGTAGAGCTGAATGTGTGTGCTTAGCACACACATTCAGCTCTACTTCATCGGGCTAATAGAATGCATTGGCCAATCAGCGCTGGCCAATGCATTCTATTAGCTTGATGAAGCAGAGTGTGCACAAGGGTTCAAGCGCACCCTCGGCTCTGATGTAGCAGAGCCGAGGGTGCACAAGGGTTCAAGTGCACCCTCGGCTCTCCTACATCAGAGCCGAGGGTGCGCTTGAACCCTTGTGCACACTCTGCTTCATCAAGCTAATAGAATGCATTGGCCAGCACTGATTGGCCAGAGTACGGAATTCGGCCAATCAGCGCTGGCCAATGCATCCCTATGGGAAAAAGTTTATCTCACAAAAATCACAATTACACACCCGATAGAGCCCCAAAAAGTTATTTTTAATAACATTCCCCCCTAAATAAAGGTTATCCCTAGCTATCCCTGCCTGTACAGCTATCCCTGTCTCATAGTCACAAAGTTCACATTCTCATATGACCCGGATTTGAAATCCACTATTCGTCTAAAATGGAGGTCACCTGATTTCGGCAGCCAATGACTTTTTCCAATTTTTTTCAATGCCCCCAGTGTCGTAGTTCCTGTCCCACCTCCCCTGCGCTGTTATTGGTGCAAAAAAGGCGCCAGGGAAGGTGGGAGGGGAATCGAATTTTGGCGCACTTTACCACGCGGTGTTCGATTCGATTCGAACATGGCGAACACCCTGATATCCGATCGAACATGTGTTCGATAGAACACTGTTCGCTCATCTCTAGTTATAAATAAATGACATTATTTATCCTGTACTGATGCTGAGTTAAATCCTGTATTATACTCCAGAGCTGCACTCACTATTCTGCTGGTACAGTCGCTGTGTACATGCATTATATTACTTATCCTGTATTATACTCCAGAGCTGCGCTCACTATTCTGCTGGTACAGTCACTGTGTACATACATTACATTACTTATCCTGTATTATACTCCAGAGCTGCGCTCAATATTCTGCTGGTACAGTCACTGTGTACCTACATTACATTACTTATCCTGTATTATACTCCAGAGCTGCACTCACTATTCTGCTGGTACAGTCGCTGTGTACATACATTACATTACTTATCCTGTATTATACTCCAGAGCTGCACTCACTATTCTGCTGGTACAGTCGCTGTGTACATGCATTATATTACTTATCCTGTATTATACTCCAGAGCTGCACTCACTATTCTGCTGGTACAGTCACTGTGTACATACATTACATTACTTATCCTGTATTATACTCCAGAGCTGCGCTCAATATTCTGCTGGTACAGTCACTGTGTACATACATTACATTACTTATCCTGTATTATACTCCAGAGCGGCGCTCAATATTCTGTTGGTACAGTCATTGTGTACATACATTACATTACTTATCCTGTATTATACTCCAGAGCGGCGCTCACTATTCTGCTTGTGCAGTCACTGTGTACATACATTACATTACTTATCCTGTATTATACTCCAGAGCTGCGCTCACTATTCTGCTGGTGCAGTCTCTGTGTACATACATTACATTACTTATCCTGTATTATACTCCAGAGCTGCGCTCACTATTCTGCTGGTGCAGTCTCTGTGTACATACATTACATTACTTATCCTGTATTATACTCCAGAGCTGCGCTCACTATTCTGCTGGTGCAGTCACTGTGTACATACATTACATTACTTATCCTGTATTATACTCCAGAGCTGCGCTCACTATTCTGCTGGTGCAGTCACTGTGTACACACATTACATTACTTTTCCTGTATTATACTCCAGAGCTGCGCTCACTATTCTGCTTGTGCAGTCACTGTGTACATACATTACATTACTTATCCTGTATTATACTCCAGAGCTGCGCTCACTATTCTGCTGGTGCAGTCACTGTGTACATACATTACATTACTTATCCTGTATTATACTCCAGAGCTGCGCTCACTATTCTGCTGGTGCAGTCACTGTGTACATACAGTACATTACTTATCCTGTATTATACTCCAGAGCTGCGCTCACTATTCTGCTGGTGCAGTCTCTGTGTACATACATTACATTACTTATCCTGTATTATACTCCAGAGCTTCGCTCATTATTCTGCTGGTACAGTCACTGTGTATATACATTACATTACTTATCCTGTACTGCTCCTGAGTTACATCCTGTATTATACTCCAGAGCTGCGCTCACTATTCTGCTGGTGCAGTCTCTGTGTACATAGATTACATTACTTATCCTGTATTATACTCCAGAGCTGCGCTCATTATTCTGCTGGTGCAGTCTCTGTGTACATAGATTACATTACTTATCCTGTATTATACTCCAGAGCTGCGCTCACTATTCTGCTGGTACAGTCACTGTGTACATACATTACATTACTTATCCTGTATTATACTCCAGAGCTGCGCTCATTATTCTGCTGGTGCAGTCTCTGTGTACATAGATTACATTACTTATCCTGTATTATACTCCAGAGCTGCGCTCACTATTCTGCTGGTGCAGTCTCTGTGTACATACATTACATTACTTATCCTGTATTATACTCCAGAGCTGCGCTCACTATTCTGCTGGTGCAGTCACTGTGTACATACATTACATTACTTATCTTGTATTATACTCCAGAGCTGCGCTCATTATTCTGCTGGTGCAGTCTCTGTGTACATAGATTACATTACTTATCCTGTATTATACTCCAGAGCTGCGCTCATTATTCTGCTGGTGCAGTCTCTGTGTACATAGATTACATTACTTATCCTGTATTATACTCCAGAGCTGCGCTCACTATTCTGCTGGTGCAGTCACTGTGTACATACATTACATTACTTATCCTGTATTATACTCCAGAGCTGCGCTCATTATTCTGCTAGTGCAGTCTCTGTGTACATACATTACATTACTTTTCCTGTATTATACTCCAGAGCTGCGCTCACTATTCTGCTGGTGCAGTCACTGTGTTACATACATTACTTATCCTGTATTATACCCCAGAGCTGCGCTCACTATTCTGCTGGTGCAGTCACTGTGTACATACATTACATTACTTATCCTGTATTATACTCCAGAGCTGCGCTCACTATTCTGCTGGTGCAGTCACTGTGTTACATACATTACTTATCCTGTATTATACCCCAGAGCTGCGCTCACTATTCTGCTGGTGCAGTCACTGTCTACATACATTACATTACTTATCCTGTATTATACTCCAGAGCTGCGCTCACTATTCTGCTGGTGCAGTCACTGTGTACATACATTACATTACTTTTCCTGTATTATACTCCAGAGCTGCGCTCACTATTCTGCTTGTGCAGTCACTGTGTACATACATTACATTACTTATCCTGTATTATACTCCAGAGCTGCGCTCACTATTCTGCTGGTGCAGTCACTGTGTACATACATTACATTACTTATCCTGTATTATACTCCAGAGCTGCGCTCACTATTCTGCTGGTGCAGTCACTGTGTACATACAGTACATTACTTATCCTGTATTATACTCCAGAGCTGCGCTCACTATTCTGCTGGTGCAGTCTCTGTGTACATACATTACATTACTTATCCTGTATTATACTCCAGAGCTTCGCTCATTATTCTGCTGGTACAGTCACTGTGTATATACATTACATTACTTATCCTGTACTGATCCTGAGTTACATCCTGTATTATACTCCAGAGCTGTGCTCACTATTCTGCTGGTGCAGTCTCTGTGTACATAGATTACATTACTTATCCTGTATTATACTCCAGAGCTGCGCTCATTATTCTGCTGGTGCAGTCTCTGTGTACATAGATTACATTACTTATCCTGTATTATACTCCAGAGCTGCGCTCACTATTCTGCTGGTGCAGTCTCTGTGTACATACATTACATTACTTATCCTGTATTATACTCCAGAGCTGCGCTCACTATTCTGCTGGTGCAGTCACTGTGTACATACATTACATTACTTATCCTGTATTATACTCCAGAGCTGCGCTCACTATTCTGCTGGTGCAGTCTCTGTGTACATAGATTACATTACTTATCTTGTATTATACTCCAGAGCTGCGCTCATTATTCTGCTGGTGCAGTCTCTGTGTACATAGATTACATTACTTATCCTGTATTATACTCCAGAGCTGCGCTCACTATTCTGCTGGTGCAGTCTCTGTGTACATACATTACATTACTTATCCTGTATTATACTCCAGAGCTGCGCTCACTATTCTGCTGGTGCAGTCACTGTGTACATACATTACATTACTTATCCTGTATTATACTCCAGAGCTGCGCTCACTATTCTGCTGGTGCAGTCTCTGTGTACATACATTACATTACTTATCCTGTATTATACTCCAGAGCTGCGCTCACTATTCTGCTGGTGCAGTCACTGTGTACATACATTACATTACTTATCCTGTATTATACTCCAGAGCTGCGCTCACTATTCTGCTGGTGCAGTCACTGTGTACATACATTACATTACTTATCCTGTATTATACTCCAGAGCTGCGCTCACTATTCTGCTGGTGCAGTCACTGTGTACATACATTACATTACTTATCTTGTATTATACTCCAGAGCTGCGCTCATTATTCTGCTGGTGCAGTCTCTGTGTACATAGATTACATTACTTATCCTGTATTATACTCCAGAGCTGCGCTCACTATTCTGCTGGTGCAGTCTCTGTGTACATACATTACATTACTTATCCTGTATTATACTCCAGAGCTGCGCTCACTATTCTGCTGGTGCAGTCACTGTGTACATACATTACATTACTTATCCTGTATTATACTCCAGAGCTGCGCTCATTATTCTGCTGGTGCAGTCACTGTGTACATAGATTACATTACTTATCCTGTATTATACTTCAGAGCTGCGCTCACTATTCTGCTGGTGCAGTCACTGTGTACATACATTACATTACTTATCCTGTATTATACTCCAGAGCTGCACTCACTATTCTGCTGGTGCAGTCACTGTGTACATACATTACATTACTTATCCTGTATTATACTCCAGAGCTGCGCTCACTATTCTGCTGGTGCAGTCTCTGTGTACATATATTACATTACTTATCCTGTATTATACTCCAGAGCTGCGCTCACTATTCTGCTGGTGCAGTCACTGTGTACATACATTACATTACTTATCTTGTATTATACTCCAGATCTGCGCTCATTATTCTGCTGGTGCAGTCTCTGTGTACATAGATTACATTACTTATTCTGTATTATACTCCAGAGCTGCGCTCACTATTCTGCTGGTGCAGTCTCTGTGTACATACATTACATTACTTATCCTGTATTATACTCCAGAGCTGCGCTCACTATTCTGCTGGTGCAGTCACTGTGTACATACATTACATTACTTATCCTGTATTATACTCCAGAGCTGCGCTCATTATTCTGCTGGTGCAGTCACTGTGTACATATATTACATTACTTATCCTGTATTTTACTCCAGAGCTGCGCTCACTATTCTGCTGGTGCAGTCACTGTGTACATACATTACATTACTTATCCTGTATTATACTCCAGAGCTGCGCTCACTATTCTGCTGGTGCAGTCACTGTGTACATACATTACATTACTTATCCTGTAGTGATCCTGAGTTTTTTATCCTGTAGTGATCCTGAGTTATATCCTGTATTATACTCCAGAGCTGCGCTCCCTATTCTAATCTTCTCATCCATAAATTCCTATTCTACTTAAATCAAAGGACTTGCCTTCCAAAACTAAAGTGCCCAGCATCCCTCGATCTTCCGCCACCCACATTCAGAACTTCCTTTGTAAGCAGAGAATTCTCTGGTGAGTGCCCAATTTTTTTTGGAAGATAAATCATGATGATAGTTTAAAGTTTGGCACTTCACATTTTTTCACTAAATATTGTGACTTTTTGGCATTTTGTGCTACATCAAAAACTTGCGCAAAAAGTGGGTGGGGTCAGCTGGGAAGGAAGTCTGTTCAAATAACTTTTGAGGGCAGCAGTCAGGTAATGTAAAATCTTATGGATGCCGGTTCGGTTAGGGGCTTACCATCTCATCGTAAATTGTAGTATCCCAGAAAAAAATAGAATTGAACGTCACTCCAAATATGGTTAAGCTTCAAAAAATTTCTTTATACAATGCATAACCATATTTGGAGTGACGTTCAATTTTAGTTTATGTGGGGTAGGAATGAAGGGCGTCCATCGCCAGGACATCTTAGTCTGACATATTTTTTTTAAACATTTTTGAAGACTTTTCTCCACTGCACTTGTCACAGAAGACAACATTGAAATCTATTGAAAATTCAAGAAGACACTGTACAAAAGTGTGGATAATTTGTAATGTTAAACTTATCTGACCTATGGGATAGTAGACCTGAGGTCTTGTAGTGTGGGACACTGATTTCCTACATAGTAGCCAATGGGCAGAGGGATTATTTTTGTTACAAATTTTTGGTGGTTGTAATTTTTGATGTGCCGACTATCTTGACCAAGAGATGTCTGTCCCGAGAACTAAATGATATCCAGATTGTGTGAACTCCTCTTGCCGTTATATAGATCACATCTAGGAACAAGGAAGATTCCATCATGTAGTTGTGAACCCAAGTCCAAGCAAACGCACCATCAATCACATCACCTATAGAAGGAACAATACTAAACACGCACAAATATAAACTGAGAGTCAAAAAACTTTATTGAGAATTGCAAAAGTCATTTCAAATATGTTAAAATTAGCCAAACAGTGGTAAACATCTAAAAGACAACAGATGGTGTTACCTACATTGTATCTAACCAGAAATAGCAATATGATAGCCCAAGTATGTAGCCTAGACACACCAACCAGCAATAATCCCCAATAAAGTGTATAATATATTCCATATAGCCAATGATCACTACAAAGCCTGGAAACCACGCATAGAATCAAATATTGTGCGAGTGCTCCGCAACAGTGTAAGACCTGAGCAACTCCTCATTCACATCTGCGTTTGAATTCCATTCAGGGGAGTCCACATGGGGACCCCTCCAAATGGAATACCAAATGCATTTGCAAGCGATGTGGCAGTGAGAGCACACGGACTACTTAGACTATAATGGGGTCTGTGTGCTTGCCACCAGATCTCCGCAGGGAACATGCGGACATGAAAGTACTTCACAATCTACTTTCTTCTCTGCATGATTCTTTGTTTATGGCCATTTTATCTTCTATCTTTATAGCCCCCGATCCTCCACCAGGTACCCCAAATGTTTCCATGCAATCCCCCACTATCCACAAGTTATTGCAGGATGATTCGAGGGGGCTGTTCTATTCCTATGGCAGCCTGGTGCTTTATGAAGGCCCTCAATCTTATCTTAGATATTTAACTATTGAGGCTTACATGTAGCAGGCCTCAATAGTTACAATGTAAATCCACCATACATACAATTGTAATGCAGTCTATGGGGCAAGCAATCTAATCATTGATGATTCAAGTCTTTTAACAATGATTAAAAAGCATTACATATTTTTTAAAAAATTTTAATTTTTTTTTTAAATCACCTCAAATCTCAAATTAAAATAAACAAAATGAAACATTAATAAGCTAGGAATCCTCAGGTTCCGGTCCAAAAAAAACCATCTGAAATTACCCTAGTATTTCCGCAATCGTTATGATCCACAGAATATAGGTAACATGGAATTGTTCACTGGTTTGTTGCCAAGAGACAAATTTGCAAAATTTGATCAGTGAGAGATGGATGGAAATCGGATCCAACACAGACATACAGATAAGAAATGGATGGAACGTGGATGTCAAAAAGTGAGACTGTAAATTCATATACATGAGCCCTAAGGCCTTGTTCACATGAGTATTCTGACCAAATATCAGTCTGTTTTTGACCTTATTCACATAATGGCTACTTTAAAATCCATGGAAGTTTATGGGTGTAATAGTGAAATAGTCGAAATTGACAAAGATAGAACATGTCTGCAAACATGTCTGTGAGTAGACCCATTCAATGGCCATCATATGAGGTATGAATAAGGCCTAAGGCTGTGACCCGTTTATTCTGTTAGTTTAGGGCCTAGACCCCAATTTATCATACTGTATGGCAATGGCCCATCCTACCCTATGTATTACATCTCACTGAGCCGCCATTTCTATGTTCTCTCTGGTCTCTGTATCCATCTTATAGAATAGGACATGGATTAGATTGTGGAGAACCTTGGACATCTGATCCCTGAGTCTGGCTGTTCTGTAGATCAGGTAGGAGGAATGGAGAAGTGGTAGGAAGTCAGCGGCAATTAAAAGCCAATCAAGAAATACACAATAAAAATAGTAATAAAAACCAATACTACAATGAACAATAAAGTACATAGTGTTATATAGGAAATTGACGGATACAAATCTCATGGCTGAGTAATATGTCTCCAGATTGATGGATAAGTTACTGCTCATCTTCATCCTTGTTGTGTGATGATACAGAGAGGTGAAGAGGAGGACGGAGGAGATGTAATAGAAAAGCAGTGGGAAGAAGGCTCCGATAGTAATGACATAGATAGAATGAGCATAAATGCAATCTGTGGACAGATTATCCATGGTTGTATTGTTTGTTCCGCTGTTGGTGACCTTAAAAACACCCCACAACGAGGTCACCAAACTATTAAAAGCAGAAAAAACGACTGAGGCTACAATGAAATAACCAGTCCTGTGTAATATCATCCTCCTCAGATACAGGAACAGTCTGGTGTGGAGGTTGGAGATCTTCATATAGAAGGCAATGGAGAGCAGAGATGTTAACCAAAGATTGACGTAATTAAAAAAACAATAAACTGCATCTAGAATATAAAGGGTTACTTGTGATGAAAGGGACAGTGTTTTCACAAGGAAGTGGAGAATACGAGCACATTGAGCGCAAAGTCTTGAAATCCCAAGAGAAGTTACAATGTGGTCAACAGGACTCACTGATCTTCCTTTCCACCAGTCGGTGACATTGACCCCTATAATAAATGAATGGATCACCAGTCCAGCTATGAGAGCAATAAGTTCTGAGGCCAAACGACCCAGATAACGGACAATAGTGTCCCCCTCTGTAGTATCAGCCATCTCTTGTGTTTGTGAGGATCCTGATAACTCAGCGCATCGTTACTGAAGGTTCACTATAAAACCTTTGTCATATATTCAAATCCTTATTTATTTCCATTGGAAATACAGAGAACATCACACAGACTCCGAGACGGCTCCGGATCACATAACATAGCAAGATCTTCTTACAGCTGGTGCAATAGAAAAATCAAATCAATATGTAAAATTTTTTAAACCCTTAAGGACACAGCCTAAAACTCTCTTAGCTACTTCCGAACCTCCCATTGGGTATTTACAGTATGTCCGGATAGTAGTTCTGTTGTTCTGCAGGGCGTACCAGTACGTCCTTGCAATTTTTTGCAACAGTTTTTACAGCCAGAGCTCCATCAGAGGAGAAGTTTTAACTTATCAAAGTGATTCCGAATTTCATTTGTTGTGACTCATTGAACTTCGTACCAGCGGTAAAGATTTGTGTTTAAACTATGATAAAATTGTACAGCTTTCAAATTTTTAAATTGCATCTCATATAGATATATTACTCAATCATATCATAATCCTAATTTACTATATATATATATATATATATATATATATATATATATATATGATTTGTTTTAGCTTCAAACTTAAATTACTCTATTTTTTTTCCATCTATTGTAAGGTTTACAATCAAACTGTAATTTTCCAAATTTTTAATAACATTTCCCAAATGCATGTTTTTTTCAAATGCAGTTCTGAAGGGGCTTTGAAAAGGCCTCTAAGAGAAACCCCCGTAATTCTCTATATTTTAAAAACTGAGGTCATGACATAATTCAATATGGTAGTTAGAAAGTTTCTTAATTCTTTCAGCATTTCACAGGAATTAAAACAAAATGGAGGTGAAATTTACACATTTCAATTTCTGCAACTAATATATTTATTTGGCTCTAGAATACACATTGAAAAGGGGTTAAAGTTGAAAATGCATCCCATAAACAGTTATACAATTTGTCTTGAGCATGAAATTATCCAACCTGTGAATGTAAGATGCTGTATGGGAACACTATAGGGTCAAAAACAGAAGGAGCTCTATTGTGATTTTGAAGGACAAATTTTGCTCTTTTAGGTATCATGTTATATTTGCATGTTATCTATCTATCTATCTATCTATCTATCTATCTATCTATCTATCTATCTCCTATCTATCTATCTATCTATCTATCTATCTGTCTATAAACTAGCATGCTATGAACCTATTTTGCTCAGGCATACATCAGGTGCCCATTGACGATGTTTAAATTTAGTCTTACCAACAGGGATTGGCCAGGGAATGGTAATGCGTTGGCACTGGCAATGGCCAGCAAGAAGTAAGAAAAGGAGCATTTATGTTTTATGGGAAACAGATGGAGCTCTAGCAGAGAAAAGAAGAAAATCACAATAGTGTAGAAGAGGACCAGCATGCTCAAGGAAAGAGGAGCTACATTGACATCCTAGGCCAATAGGAGAGACGATATTCCGAAGGTAATAGAACACCAGCAGAACAGGTTGTTGACTGATAACAATCCAGTGCCTTCGTACAGTGTAGCCCTCACCATCACTTTTATGGGCTAAGCCAGTGATGGTGGACCTTTTAGAGACCAAGTGCCCAAACTTCAACCCAAAACCTACTAATTTATCACAAAGTGCCAACACAGAGAATTAACCTTAATAATGTGTGGATCCACCATCGCACAAAATTACAAACCTGCAAAATATGGTCATACGAATGGACTTTATAGAGCTTTCTGCTCCACTGTGACCCCCCCCCACAGCACAATCAGCTCCACAGTGACCCCCACACAGTACAATTTTCTCCACGGTGGCCCCCACACAGTATAATCTATTCCATGGATGGGTGCCCAAAGATAGGGCTCTGAGTGCCACCTCTTGCACCCATGCCATAGATTCATCCAACACAGGGCCTAACTATCGCATCAACCACAGCTTGAGAGTCTATGTGTGTATTCACATTCACACAGCTGGTTTTTTTTAAGAAACCACGAGAAATGTCAAATTTGTTCTCGTTTTCACAACCTGACATCGGGGCTATTTTTAATGCCCATCAAAATAAATTTGTATCCAAGTGACAGCTGTTAACCCCTTCCAGTAACAGTATGACAGATGTGAAATGTTAAAAAATGGAGGCAACTTTGATGCTGATCGCAGGCGTTTTATCTTATATCTTTATAGCTCCCGATCCTTCTCCAGGTTACCCGTGCAGCCCCCCACCATTCCATTACAGGACGGAGTGTTATTTCCTTTAGAAGGACTCAATAGTTACACTGTAAATCTACCATAGCATACCATAAATGTAAAAAAAAAAAAAACCTCAAATAAAAAAAATAAACAAAACCATTGAAATAAGTAACAATCACTGTCTACAAATGTATAAAATATTTTTTACCACATGGTTAACGCCACAGTGGCAAAAAAAAAAAAAAAAAAAAAAATCTGCCTTAAATAGGGATTTCAAAAGATTACAGCTGTCAGATTACGACTGTGACCCCTTTATTTTGCTGGATAGTACCGGTACTAGACCCCGACTTATCACATTGATGACCCATCCTACAGTACAGTGTGTATTCACTGAGCTGCCATCTCTATGTTCTCTCTGGTTTCTGTATCTTTCCTATGGAATATGAAATGAATTACATTGTGGAGAACCTTGGACATCTTATCCCTGAGTTTGGCCGTTCTGTAGATCAGGTAGGAGGAATGGAGAAGTGGGAGGAAGTCCACAATAATATAAAGCCAATCAAGAACTACACAGTAAAAATAGTAATAAAACACAATAACAAGATGACACATGAAGTATATAGTGTTATATAGGAAAGTGATGGACACAAATCTCATGACTGAGTAATATGTCTCCAGATTGATGGATAAGTTACTGCTCATCTTCATCCTTGTTGTGTGATGGTACAGAGAGGTGAAGAGGAGGACGGAGGAGATGGAATAGAAAAGCATTGGGAAGAAGGATCCTATAGTATAACTGTATAAATAATGATCATAAATGCAATTTGTGGATATATTAGACATGGTTGTGTTGTATGTTCCGGTATTGGTGAACTTAAAAATAACCAACAAGTGTGTCAAACTATTAAAAGAAGAAAAAATAACTGAGGCTACAATGAGATGAAGAGTCCTGTGTAATATCATCCTCCTCAGATACAGGAACAGTCTGGTGTGGAGGTTGGAGATCTTCAGACACAAGACAATGGAGAGCAGAGATGTCAGCCAGATATTGGCGTAAGTGGAGAAAGAATAAACTGTATCTAGAATAACCAGAGATACTGAAGAGAGATCTCGCAGGGAGAGTGTATCCAATAAGAAATACAGAATATCAGCACACTGAGCGCACACCCTAGAAATCCCAAGAGACGTTACAATGTGGTCAACAGGAGTCACTGATCTTCCTTTCCACCAGTCGGTGACATTGACCCCTATAATAAATGAATGGATCACCAGTCCGGCTATGAGAGACATCAGTGCTGGGAGCAGGAGATCCAGATACAGGACAGTAGAGTCTCCCTCTGTAGTATCAGCCATCTCTCCTGTGTGTGAGGATCCTGATAACTCAGTGAACATTATTAAAGGTTTACTAGAAAGTGTTTGTCATTTATTCAAATGTTTATTTATATTAGAAACATCACACAAACTCCGAGACAGCTCCAGTCTACAAACCAGCGAAGCAGATCACATAACATAGGAAGATCATCTTACAGCTGGTGCAACAGAAGTATCAAACTACAATGTTCACCTGTTTAATCATGTTATAAATAAATGACATTACTTATCCTGTACTGATCCTGAGTTACATCCTGTATTATACTCCAGAGCTGCGCTCACTATTCTGCTGGTACAGTCACTGTGTACATACATTACATTACTTATCCTGTATTATACTCCAGAGCTGCACTCACTATTCTGCTGGTACAGTCACTGTGTACATACATTACATTACTTATCCTGTACTGATCCTGAGTTACATCCTGTATTATACTCCAGAGCTGCGCTCACTATTCTGCTGGTGCAGTCACTGTGTACATACATTACATTACTTATCCTGTATTATACTTCAGAGCTGCGCTCACTATTCTGCTGGTACAGTCACTGTGTACATACATTACATTACTTATCCTGTATTATACTCCAGAGCTGCGCTCACTATTCTGCTGGTACAGTCACTGTGTACATACATTACATTACTTATCCTGTATTATACTCCAGAGCTGCACTCACTATTCTGCTGGTGCAGTCACTGTGTACATACATTACATTACTTATCCTGTATTATACTCCAGAGCTGCACTCACTATTCTGCTGGTGCAGTCACTATGTACATTCATTACATTACTTATCCTGTATTATACCCCAGCGCTGCGCTCACTATTCTGCTGGTGCAGTCACTGTGTACATACATTACATTACTTATCCTGTATTATACTCCAGAGCTGTGCTCACTATTCTGCTGGTGCAGTCACTGTGTACATACATTACATTACTTATCCTGTATTATACTCCAGAGCTGTGCTCACTATTCTGCTGGTACAGTCACTGTGTACATACATTACATTACTTATCCTGTATTATACCCCAGAGCTGCGCTCACTATTCTGCTGGTGCAGTCACTGTGTACATACATTACATTACTTATCCTGTATTATACTCCAGAGCTGCACTCACTATTCTGCTGGTGCAGTCACTGTGTACATACATTACATTACTTATCCTGTATTATACTCCAGAGCTGCACTCACTATTCTGCTGGTGCAGTCACTGTGTACATACATTACATTACTTATCTTGTATTATACTCCAGAGCTGTGCTCACTATTCTGCTGGTGCAGTCACTGTGTACAAACATTACATTACTTATCCTGTATTATACTCCAGAGCTGCATTCATTATATTGATGGGGAAGTCACTGTGCACATACATACAATAAAGACAATACAATACAATTACTTATCTTGTTCTGGTCCTGAGACAACTTTTACTCCAGTGCTGTATTCCCAGTTCGGCAGCTTTGTTATTTTTTGTTATTTTTGGGATAGTACTACAAATAAAGGAAAGAGGCTGCAGGACGTTGTATTTATTTATTTATTTATTTATTTATTTATTTATTTATAATTCTAGAAGTTTTATTGCTTTCAATCGATATACCACAAACATCACTAAGCATGTGATCGTGAAGAACATGAAACAGTAAAACTAACCGTAATCTGACATAATCTAAAGATTGAGAACCAGCAATACAAAACACTAGAGATGAGCGAACAGCGTTCAATCAAATTGATATTCGATCGATTATCAGGCCATTCGAGGTGTTCGATTCCAATCAAACACCAGGCGGCAAACTCACTAAAAATTTGATTCCCCTCCCACCTTCCCCTGTGCATTTTTTGCACCAATAACTGCACAGGGGAGGTGGGACAGGAAATACTACAACGGAGGCAGTTCGCTCGGGATCCCTGTCAGCTTGCAATATGCACGATCTGACTTTTTCCCATAGGAATGCATTGACAAGCGTTGATTGGCCGAATGCCCGTACAGTGGCCAATCAACGCTGGTCAGTGCATTCCTATGGCTCGGAACTACTAAAGGAATAGCTGAGCTGAGCGTGTTAGTACTACTAAGGAATAGCCATGATGAGTGTGTAGTATCAGACACTACTGTGCGAAATTATCCTATTCACTACACAGCATGTACCCCACGCTGTATAATGATTAAACCCCTCCCCCCCACCCCCACCGGTGTCCGCTTACCTGCAGCTCTTTGCTCTTGCTCCACTTCGGTCCATGGTCACGGTTTCAGAGCACGCTGCCCCCTCTCCCCGACTATTATTATAGAGAAGGCGGGGCTTAGGAGAGTGTGGGCGAGGAGACGTCTCCCCACCCAGTACCCGCCCACACTCTCCTAAGCCCCGCCTTCTCTATAATAGTCGGGAGAGGGGGGGCAGGGCGCTCTGAAACCCGGACCATGGACCGAACTGGACCAAGAGCAAAGAGCTGCAGGTAAGTGGACACCGGGGAGGGAGGAGGTTAATCACTACACAGCGTGGAGTCCAACAATTTTTGGACTATATTCTGTGTAGTGTATAGGATCATCTTTAAAATCCCAGCTCTGCTTCATCGCCCACTTAATACTCCACACTCAGCTCAACTATTCCGTAAGTAGAATAACTGGACTGCTAACATTGGCCAGAACTGCTACATCCAACCATCCCTCCATCTACTCCACCTGTCACACACATCTCGTATGTAGCAAAGCTCAGCACACACTCAGGTCTACTACATCTCTACAACAGAGTGTATAGATGTAGCAGAGCTGAGTGTGTGCTGAGTTCTGTTACACCAGAGATGTGTGTGACAGGAGGAGGAGCTGGAGGGATGGTTGGGTGTAGTGCAGAGCTCTTTCATCTCCAGTGTCCGGAGTAGCTGGGCTAACCACACGGGCTCTGCTATATCTCACTATAGAAATGCATTGACCAGCGTTGATTGGCCAGTATACGGGCATTCAGCCAATCAACGCTGGTCAATGCATTCCTATGGGAAAACGTCAGCTCTGGCATATCCAACTGGATACTAGACTACCTGACAAACCGCCCTCAGTACGTGAGAGCCCAGGACTATGTCTGACACTGTGATCTGTAGTACGGGGGCACCACAAGGTACAGTTCTTGCCCAATTTCTCTTCACACTGTGCACTGCTGACTTTAGACACAACTCCTCCAGCTGTTACTTACAGAAGTCCTCCAATGACTCTGCTATAGTAGGCCTTATCACTGATGGCGACGATAGGGAATACAGAGACTTAAACTGGGATTTTGTTGAATGGTGCCAGCAGAACCAGCTCAGGATTAATGCTGGGAAGACCAAGGAGATGGTGGTGGACTTTAGTAAATGGAGAGGTGCTCCGACCCCGGTGGAGATCCAAGGAACATGTATTGAGATAGTCAGGACCTATAAGTACCTGGGTGTGATCCTCAACAATAAACTAGACTGGGATGATCACCTGGAGGCGCTGCACAGAAAGGGCCACAGCAGACTCTACCTGCTCAGGAGGCTGAGGGCCATCGGAGTCCAGGGGACACTTCTTACGGCCTTCTTCAACTCTGTGGTTGCTTCAGCCATCTTGTAGCCTGCTGGGGGAGCAGTATATCAACCAGGGACAGAAATAGACTTGACAGGCTGATCAGGAGGGCCAGCTCTGTCCTGGGGAGCCCCCTGGACCCAGTACAGGTGGTGGGTGACAGAAGTCACCCACCATGGAGGTCTGTGGTGACCTCCATGCGGGAGAACAAATCCCACCCCATAAGATAAGATAATCCTTTAATAGTCCCACCTTGGGGAAATTTCAGCGTGTTACAGCAGCATAGTAATACAGATACAGGATAATACAGAGTAATATGTTACAGACGTAGACACAGATAAGCTGAGAAGAGAAGATATACTAGGAGTCCATGGCAGCTAAGGAAAAACAGAAGAGAAAGAGGAAGACCTCATGGTCATCCTCATAATCATTAGTTCTCTGTGCGGAGAGCTCTTCGTTTGGTCTGATGTAGATTATACAGCCTGGTCGCGGTTGGAAGGAAGGACCTGCGATAGCGCTCCTTCTCACACTTGGGGTGAAGCAGACGGTCGCTTACAGTGCTGCCAAGTCCCATCAGGGTCCCATACATGGGGTGGGATTTGTTCCCCCGCATGGAGGTCACCACAGACAGTATCCTTCTGTCACCCACCACCTGTACTGGGTCCAAGGGGCTCCCCAGGACAGAGCTGGCCCTCTTGATCAGCCTGTCAAGTCTATTTCTGTCCCTGGTTGATATACTGCTTCCCCAGCAGGCCACACCGAAAAAGATGGCTGAGGCAACCACAGAGTTGAAGAAGGCCCTAAGAAGTGTCCCCTGGACTCCGAAGGCCCTCAGCCTCCTGAGCAGGTAGAGTCTGCTGTGGCCCTTTCTGTGCAGCGCCTCCAGGTGATCAGCCCAGTCTAGTTTATTATTGAGGAGCACGCCCAGGTACTTATAGGTCCTGACTATCTCAATACATGTTCCTTGGATCTCCACCGGGGTCGGAGCACCTCTCCGTTTACTAAAGTCCACCACCATCTCCTTGGTCTTCCCAGCATTAATCCTGAGCTGGTTCTGCTGGCACCATTCAACAAAATCCTGGTTTAAGTCTCTGTATTCCCTATCATCGCCATCAGTGATAAGGCCGACTATAGCAGAGTCATCGGAGTACTTCTGTAAGTAACAGCTGGATGAGTTGTGCCTGAAGTCAGCAGTGTACAGTGTGAAGAGGAATGGGGCAAGAACTGTACCTTGAGGTGCCCCCGTACTACAGATCACAGTGTCAATAAGTAAAAAGAAGAGCTTCACACAGATGTAAATGCCAAAACAAACACGTGTGTTTATTGGTAGAGCTTTAGCTGGAGCAAACGTTTTCGGTCTGAGTAGACCTTCTTCAGGCTCTACATAAAAAGACAATATAACACAAAATGATACAGTGATAAGATCCCAAATGATCATAATAAACACAACACAAAAACAAATCAACAAATTAAATGTATGCTGTTTACAAAGAACCAAAATGTAGTCAGAATGCGTTTGTTATCCGTGAGGAAACCTTGGAAAGATATGAGAACATTGAGTCAAGGTAGATAACATGTCATAAAATAACATAATGACACATAACGAATGTTATCAAGATCCACCCTAACTTCACTAATGTAGGATAAACAGTACAGTTCCAAAGTGAAGCATGACCAGGGGCGGAAAATATGTATCCATAAATAAGAGTTGTAAACAAAAAAGTATCACAATACCTGTAATGTGTAATACAAAGACGTAGGTAGCTATGGTCTGGGGGTAACTGGAAGTGAAAGGAGCCAGTAACCTGAAGATAGCATGTGATAATTGATTAGATCTGATTGCAATACCATAGGTATAACAGTCATAAGTATAAGAGGCCATAGTTCCCTATAAACAAGGCTCGTTGCTAGGGGTTCCTTACCTCTGCCGACACCAGTCCGTGGCCCGCTCACTCCGTGGAAAAAATCAGCACAAAGAATATGCAATGTAGTCTGCGCATAGAAAATAGGCTAACCGCCGCAAGCGGACGCGCATGTTGGCTGACATGCTGGTGGAGGGAGCATTTGCTTGGAGTCGAATCTATTGAAGAATAGATTAAGCTCGTTAAGCCACTTCCTGTCCCCTACTGTTCGGTGCCTTGTCTTTTCCTTGTGTCCTGAAATTGCCTTAAGGCTGTCCCACACCTCAGAGATTCTACCCTCCCCCATCTGTAGCTCCATCTTCCGTCTGTAGTTGGCTTTCCCTTCCCTGATCAATTGTCTCAGCTGTTTCTGAACCGCCCCCAGGCCATCTTTGTCCCCAGACCTAAAAATTCTCTTTTTTTGCTTGAGGAGAGTTTTAATCTCAGAGTTAATCCATGGTTTGTTATTGGAGAAACACCTCACCTTCCTAGTTGGTACCGTGCTGTCCACACAGAAATTAATGTAGTCCGTTATGCAGTGTGTGAGTCCCTCAATGTCCTCTGGAAATGAGTCTTGAAACACTTCCCATAAAGTTATATCAAAGCAGTCCCTTAGAGACTCGACACTTCCCTCTGACCAAATCTTCACGGTACGGGTAACCGCCGGTTCTCTGCGCACCAGTGGAATGTATGTGGGTCGCAGATGTACCAGGTTGTGATCTGATCTGCCTAGGGGTGGTAGGGCAGATGAGTTATATGCATCCCTTACATTGGCAAAGAGCAAGTCCAGCGTCTTGTTGTCTCTTGTATGGCAGGTTACATACTGTGTGAAGCCTGGTAGAGTGGATGCTGAGACATGGTTGAAGTCTCCAGACACTAGGAGCAGGGCATGGGGGTGAGATGATTGCAGCTCACTCACAACAGCATGGAGGACTTCACAGGGAGCGTCAGCTTTAGCAGAGGGGGGGACATAGGCAGCTAGTACAATAACATGTGATAGTTCCCTTGGCAGGTAAAAAGGTCTCATGCCCACGGCTAGCAGTTCAATATCCTTTCCACACAATTGTTTCTTAACCACAATATGTCCTGGATTACACCATCTCTCATTGACAAATATTGCAATTCCTCCGCCTATTCGCTTACCGCTCTCCAGTGTTCTGTCCGCCCGAAGAAGTTTGAAGCCCTCCACGGAGGCAAGTATGTCCGGAGTGATTTCAGTAAGCCAAGTCTCTGTAAACAGCATCATACTGCACTCACGAAACTCCTGTTGATGTCTGGTCAGTGCTGTCAGTTCATCCATCTTATTCACAATTGATCTCACATTCCCCATAATGATGGACGGGATCACATGCTTTTTGCGTTTTCTTCCTTCGCGTCTCAGTATGCCGGCTCGTTTTCCGCGTTTTCTGCGTTTTCTAAGTCTCCTTATTAGTTCGTGGGGGATGGTAAGAGCATGCTTGTCCAGCTTGTCCTGCAGCATGCTTCTAAGGTGTAATAGTGTCTCCTTAGTGTAAACCAGTCTTCCTTGTCTGTGTGGAGGCATGCTTCAGACAAAAAGGCTCAAAAAGGATTTCTTTATAAGAGTTTCTGCATCAAATTCCAGCCCATGGTAAGTTCTTATACTAATACTCCTTATAGTAATAGAAAAAAAGTGAAGAAAAAAGGACGGGATAGAGAAAGATCAGTTTAGTTTCAGCAGCTGTAAACACATGCAGCCACACTCTAGGCAGGCGCATCATGTATCATCATGTATGGGACCCTGATGGGACTTGGCAGCACTGTAAGTGACCGACTGCTTCACCCCAAGTGTGAGAAGGAGCTATCGCAAGCCCTTCCTTCCAACCGCGACCAGGCTGTATAATCTACATCAGACCAAGCGAAGATCACTCCGCACAGATAACTAATGATTATGACGATGACCATGAAGTCTTCCTTCTTTCTTCTTCTGTTCCTTAGCTGCTATGGACTCCTAGTATGTCTTCTCTTCTCAGCATATGTGTGTCAACGTCTGTAATATATTACTGTGTATTATCCTGTATCTGTATTACTATGCTGCTGTAACATGCTGAAATTTCCCCAATGTGGATCTATTAAAGGATTATCTTATCTTATCTTATCGAAAGCTGACAGGGATCCTGACATAATAAAGGTACTTGATGCCCCCAGACATGCTTCCCCTGCTGTCCCAGTTGCATTCCAGGGTGTTGGCATCATTTTCTGGGGTGTCTTAGTGGACTTGGTGCCCTCCTGAGTCGAATGGTGGGATCCCCTGAAACGAAGCATTTTCTCCCATAGACTATAATGGGGTTCGATATTCGTTCGAATAGTCGAATATTGAGATGTTATTCGTAACAAATAACTTTCGGAAACCACAAGTACAGTGCCTTGCGAAAGTATTCGCCCCCCTTGAACTTTTCAACCTTTTGCCATATTTCAGGCTTCAAACATAAAGATATCAAATTTTAATTTATGGGGAGAAGAATCAACGACAAGTGGGACACAATGGTGAAGTGGAACAAAATTTATTGGATATTTTAAACTTTTTTAAATAAATTAAAAACTGAAAAGTGGGGCGTCCAATATGATTCAGCCCCCTTGCATTAATACTTTGTAGCGCCAGATTTTGCTGTGATTACAGCTGCAAGTCACATGAGTTTGTCTCTATCAGTTTTGCATGTCAAGAGACTGAAATTCCTGCCCATTCTTCCTTGCAAAACAGCTGGAGCTCAGTGAGGTTGGGTGGAGAGCGTTTGTGAACAGCCATCAGGGCCAGGGCTCTTCCCAGGTGGAAAGTTACTATGAATGTCAACAAACTGATCTTTGGAGACTGGTGCTAAGAGCGAGGTAGCAGAATACGGAGGCAGGGAAGGAAGATTTAGACCAGTTAGGAAATGTTGCGTTAGCTTTAACCGCTCCTCTTCCTCCTGTGGCCCAAAAGGTTGTAAAGTGGAGAATAAAAGGAGACAAATTCAGAAGCAATTGAAGAGGTCATGTGGCATAGTAAGCCATCAGGTGCCCGTCTGGATAAAGGATTTGGAGTGTGCTTTACGGATGAGGTTTGTCATCAGTCCACGTTCTTTGTCTCCATGCGCATATAGTAATTTCTGATAGTGGAGGGGACGTTTAGCAGCCTTATAATTAAAAATTCAAAATAATAAAAAACGCACAATGTTCTGGAAAACAGGGCATAGAAGGAACAATTACAGCTGGGACAACAGGGAAATCAAAATGTTCACTTTTTAGTCATGTTACATTATTACATTATTTATTAGGTCCTGATCCTCAATTTAAAAAAACAAACAAACAAAAAAAAAAACAATATTAGGGTACATTCACATTGAGTCTACGCTCAGCTCATTCTGAACATAAAACATGTTCATAATGAGCACGTACAAAGCAGATCCCATTCATTTCTATGGGCATACGTTCGCTACCCATAGAAATGAATTGGCTGCTTTTTTCCCTATTGCTTTCAATGTGATTCTCCCTCCTGAAATCCTATCCCTGTATCCAGATATATATATATATATATATATATATATATATATATATATATATATATCTATATATATATATATATATACCGTGTTTCCCCGAAAGTAAGACAGTGTCTTACATTCTTTTTACCCCCAAAAGTCCCACTATGTCTTACTTTCGGGGTATGTCTTATATTGGGAAAACCAACCCCACCGCACTCCAACCCCCCTCCCCCCTCATCATCATCATCATCATCATCATCATCATCATCATCATCATCAATCATATGGATTGAAGTTCTTACAATTACATTCTTACAATTGAAGTTAGAGATGCGCGAATACTATTTGAATAGCGCGCTCCCATTGCAATGTATGGAAGCGGCACGCAGACTTTGCCGGCGGCCGCCGCTTAAAGGGATTCTACCATTAAAAGAAGTTCTTTCCTCTTGACCACGTCGGAATAGCCTTAAGAAAGGCTATTCGCCTCCTACCTTTTGCCATAGCCAGTGCCGCCTTCTTCCTCAGCTGCGTCCGCCCCGTCTGTGTCCCCGTCTGTGTCTTCTTTGGGCCTCATGGATGATGAATTCGCAGTCGGCTCTGGCTGCGAGAGCCTGTTAGAGCCGACTGCGCATGCGTCATCCATGAGGCCCAAAGAAGACACAGACGGGGACACAGACGGGGCGGACGCAGCTCAGGAAGAAGGCGGCGCTGACTATGGCAAAAGGTAGGAGAGGAAAGAACTTCTTTTAATGGTAGAATCCCTTTAACTCCTCGCGTGCCGAGCGCTTCCATTCATTTCAATGGAAGCGTGCCATTAAAATGAATAGAAGCGGCTGGCACGTGGGGGGTTAAGCGGCCGCTGTCAAAGTCCTTCTTCACAGCACAGCCAATCGCGCTGTGCTGTGAGAGCCGGGGGGAACGCCCCCTCCATCTGCTCGCAGTACTCGTCCACAGACGAGCATTATCAGGGAGGGAGGGGGCGTTCCCCCCGGCTCTCACAGCACAGCGGAGCCCCGTGTTTCCCAGATACAGCCGACCTCCCTAAAACCCCCGCTACGTCTTACTATCGGGGGTGTCTTACTATCGGGGAAACACGGTGTATATATATATATATATATATATATATATATATATATATATATACTGTAGATAGATAGATAGATAGATAGATAGATAGATAGATAGATAGATAGATAGATAGATAGATATGCAGCCTGCAGAAAGTGTTTTTAGATATATCTGAAGAAGGAGCTCAGAGGAAGCTTCAAAACATCATATTCTGTCATCATTATGAGTTAGCCATTAAAAAAGGTATCACCTACTAAAGACTTGCAAGTTTTTAGTTTTTTATATTCTACTTAAATCAAAGGACTTACCTTCCAAAACTAAAGTGCCCAGCATCCCTAGATCTTCTGGCACCAACATTCAGGACTTCCTTTGTAAGCACAGAATTCTCTGGTGAGTGCCCAATTTTTTTGGAAGATAAAACATGATGATAGTTTAAAGTTTGGCACTTCACATTTTTTCACAAAATATTGTGACTTTTTGGCATTTTGTGCTACATCAAAAGTCTGTTCAAATACTTTTGAGGGCAGCACTCAAGTAATGTAAAATCTTATGGATGCCAGTTCAGTTAGGGGCTGACCATCTCATCATAAATGGAAGTATCCCAGAAAAAAATAGAATTGAACGGCACTCCAAATATGGTTAAGCTTCAAAAAATCTCTTTATTTATACAATGCACAGGGCCGGCTCCAGGTTTTTATGGGCCCTTGGGCGACAGAGCCTCAGTGGGCCCCCTTGTAAAGGAGGTGGGGGAGTCGAGACACTGTGCGTTGCAGATGAAGCGAGTGACGTCATGCAGGAGTGTGGCGTCACCAACGCCATACCTCCCAATCTTTTAAAGAGTAGAAAGAGGGGCAAAATGTGCGCCGCTGCAAATTTGGCTCCACCCACTTTTATGTTGATTCCACCCATTCTCATTCATTTATCATGTGTTCCCACACAGTATAATCCTCCTACAGTCACCCGTAAATTATATGCCCCCCCTCCATCTCTCCCCCAGTTTCATATACACCCTTCCTCTGCCCCCAGTTTCATGTCCCCCCTCCATCTCTGTCCCCAGTTTCATCACGTTCTCTCCCTTCATCTGCCCACAGTTTCATGTCCCCGTCTCTGCCCCAGTGTCATGCTGTTCCACCCCTCCCCTTCATTTGCCCCCTCAGTTTCATTGGGCCCCCTCCATCTCTGTCCCCAGTTTCATGCCGTTCTCTCCCCACCCCTTCATCTTCCCCAGTGTCATGCCGTTCTCTCCCCACCCCCTTCATCTTCCCCAGTGTCATGCCGTTCCCCCCCCTCCCCTTCATTTGCCCCCCAGTTTCATTGGGCCCCCTCCATCTCTGTCCCCAGTGTCATGCTGTTCTCTCCCCACCCCCTTCATCTTCCCCAGTGTCATGCCGTTCCCCCCCTCCCCTTCATTTGCCCCCAAGTTTCATTGGGCCCCCTCCATCTCTGTCCCCAGTGTCATGCCGTCTCCCCCCCCTTCATCTTCCCCAGTGTCATGCCGTTCCCCCCTCCCCTTCATTTGCCCCCCAGTTTCATGGGCCCTCTTCATTATGTTTCACCTTAATATGTAATACAAAACAAACACTTACACTCACCTTCTATCACTCACCTTCCATCGTTCCCCTGACGCTCCTCTCTCCAGTCACATACGCGATGCAGGAGCTGGGAGATCAGCTCCTGCTTAGCTCCGGCCCGGCTTGCATGTGTAAGCGTGATGTGATTACGTCATCGCGCCTACACATGCAAGCCGGGCCGGAGCTTTAAAGCAGGAGCTGATCTCACAGCTCCTGCATCGCGTATGTATTCCAGCTCATCGGCGGACAGACGCCGATGAGCTGAAATTGTGACAGGCAAGTGCCGGGGGGCCCCCAGAGGCTCTGTGGGCCCCGGCACTTGCCCGACTATGCCGTGCGCTGACGCCGGCCCTGACAATGCATAACCATATTTGGAGCGCGTTCAATTCTATTTTTTCTGGGTGAGGAATGAAGGGCGTCCATGGCCAGGACATCTTGGGCTGACATAATTTTTTTACATTTTTGAAGACTTGTACTTGTCAAAGAAGACAACATTGAAAAGGGGCAACACGGTGGCTCAGTGGTTAGCTAGGCAGCGCTGGAGCCCTGGATTCTAATCCCGCCAGGAACAACATCTGCAAGGAGTTTGTATGTTCTCCCCGTGTTTGCGTGGATTTCTTCCCATTCTACAAAGACATACTGATAGGGGAAATATGTACATTGTGATCCCAATATGGAGCTCACAATCTACATAAAAAAATAATAATAAAAAATTAAAAAGCTGATAACTTTGAAATCTACTGAAAATTTAAGAAGATACAGTCCTATGAAAAAGTTTGGGCACCCCTACTAATCTTAATCATTTCTAGTTCTAAATATTTTGGTGTTTGCAGCAGCCATTTCAGTTTGATATATCTAATAACTGATGGACACAGTAATATTTCAGGATTGAAATGAGGTTTATTGTACTAACACAAAATGTGCAATATGCATTAAACCAAAATTTGACCGGTGCAAAAGTATGGGCACCTCAACAGGAAAGTGACATTAATATTTAGTAGATCCTCCTTTTGCAAAGATAACAGCCTCTAGTCGCTTCCTGTAGCTTTTAATCAGTTCCTGGATCCTGGATGAAGGTATTTTGGACCATTTCTTTCTACAAAACAATTCAAGTTCAGTTAAGTTTGATGGTCGCCGAACATGGACAGCCCGCTCTCAAATGATCTGAAAACAAAGATTGTTCAACATAGTTGTTCAGGGGAAGGATACAAAACGTTGTCTCAGAGATTTAACCTGTCAGTTTCCACTGTGAGGAACATAGTAAGGAAATGGAAGACCACAGGGACAGTTCTTGTTAAGCCCAGAAGTGGCAGGCCAAGAAAAATATCAGAAAGGCAGAGAAGAAGAATGGTGAGAACAGTCAAGGACAATCCACAGACCACCTCCAAAGAGCTGCAGCATCATCTTGCTGCAGATGGTGTCACTGTGCATCGGTCAACTATACAGCGCACTTTGCACAAGGAGAAGCTGTATGGGAGAGTGATGAGAAAGAAGCCGTTTCTGCACGTACGCCACAAATAGAGTTGCCTGAGGTATGAAAAAGCACGTTTGGACAAGGCAGCTTCATTTTGGAAACAAAAATTGAGTTGTTTGGTTATAAAAAAAGGCGTTATGCATGGCGTCCAAAAAGAAACAGCATTCCAAGAAAAACACATGCTACCCACTGTAAAATTTGGTGGAGGTTCCATCATGCTTTGGGGCTGGGTGGCCAATGCCGGCATCGGGAATCTTGTTAAAGTTGAGAGTCGCATGGATTCCACTCAGTATCAGCAGATTCTTGAGAATAATGTTCAAGAATCAGTGACGAAGTTGAAGTTACGCCGGGGATGGATATTTCAGCAAGACAATGATCCAAAACACCGCTCCAAATCCTCAGGCATTCATGCAGAGGAACAATTACAATGTTCTGGAATGGCCATCCCAGTCCCCAGACCTGAATATCATTGAACATCTGTGGGATGATTTGAAGCGGGCTGTCCATGCTCGGCGACCATCTAACTTAACTGAACTTGAATTGTTTGTCCAAAATACCTTTATCCAGGAACTGATTAAAAGCTACAGGAAGCGACTAGAGGCTGTTATCTTTGCAAAAGGAGGATCTACTAAATATTAATGTCACTTTTCTGTTGTGGTGCCAATACTTTTGCACCGGTCAAATTTTGGTTTAATGCATATTGCACATTTTCTGTTAGTACAATAAACCTCATTTCAATCCTGAAATATTACTGTGTCCATCAGTTATTAGATATATCAAACTGAAATGGCTGTTGCAAATACCAAAATATTTAGAACTAAAAATGATTAAGATTAATAGGGGTGCCCAAACTTTTTCATAGGACTGTATATGCAACAGTGTGGGTTATTTGTAATGTTAAACTTATCTGACCTATGGGATAGTAGACCTGAGGTCTTGTAGTGTGGGACACTGATTTCCTACATAGCAGCCAATGGGCAGAGGGTTTATTTTTGTTACAGTTTTTTTGTTGGTTGTAATTTTTGATGTGCCGACTATCTTGACCAAGAGACGTCTGTCCCAAGAACTAAATGATATCCAGATTAA
The DNA here is from genome assembly GCF_031893055.1 of Leptodactylus fuscus. Classification (NCBI taxonomy): domain Eukaryota; kingdom Metazoa; phylum Chordata; class Amphibia; order Anura; family Leptodactylidae; genus Leptodactylus; species Leptodactylus fuscus. Next base: position 236,487,338 of record NC_134267.1, read on the forward strand.
TATCCAGCAAACGCACCATCAAGTGGAGTTAAGATGGGGCCAAGGAGTAAGGTGGATTAGTGAGGAAATGGGGCAGCGGACAAAAAGCAGTGAGGAGATCATTGGGGGAGCAGAGAGGGAACAGAGTGTGAGGATATGAAGGAAATTAGGAGGTGGGGATAGAACATGGGGAAGAATGAGATTATCCAGAGAAATGGAAAAGAGGATAAAAAGAATGTGCGAGATAGTCATGAGGAGATGGAGAGGGACTTAATCCTTGTTTTTCTTCTCTACGACCAGTCTTATTCCGGAACTCATGGTGCATCTGTATTTATCTTCTTATTGCAGCCTCAGTACAAGATTGCCAATCCCATCTGCACTTTCCTCTTCTCCATCTTTGTACTGGCAACAACGGCCACCATGTTTTGGGTTCTGATGGAAGGTAAGTCTGAAAAATTGGCTGCTGGAAGAAGAGGAGGAAAACTAAAACTGATCACGGAAGAATGAGAAATGTGGTAGGGTCCGAGAATGAGGTCGTAGAGATAGGTCCAATAGGGGACTCTAGTTATCGAGCAGGACTGAGTCCACATCCCACATTTAGTCCAGGACAGGTTCTAGACAAAGAGGAAACCCTAACTAAACCCTCACAAATATAAACTGTGAGTCAAAAAAATTTATTTTGAATTGCAAAAGACATTTCAAATATGATAAAATGAGCCAAACAGTGGTAAACATCTAAAAGGCAACAGATGGTGTTACATACATTGTATCTAACCAGAAATAGCAATATGATAGCCTATGTAAGTAGCCTAGACACACAAACCAGCAATAATCCCCAATAAAGTGTATAATATACAGTATTTCCTATAACCAATGAACGCTACAGACCCTGGAAACCCCACATAGACCAGAGCAACTCCTCGTTCAAATCTGCGTTTCACATGGGAACACCACCCCCCCCCCCCCCCCCGAACGGACTACCAAGTGCATTTGCAAGCAGTGTGCAGTGAAAGCACACAGACCTCATAGACTATAATGGGGTCTGTGTTCTTGCTGCCAGATCTCTGCAGGGAACATGCGGACAGGAAATTAATTCACAATCTACTTTCCTGTCTGCATGATTTTCTGATTATGGGCATTTAATCTTCTGCCCCCGATCCTCCTCCAGGTACCCCAAATGTTTCCATGCAATCCACCACTATTTTTTGCAGGATGATTCGAGGGGGCTGTTCTATTCCTACGGCAGCCTGGTGCTTTATGAAGGCTCTCAATCTTATCTTAGATATTTAACTATTGAGGCTTACATGTAGCAGGCCTCAATAGTTACAATGTAAATCTACCATACATACAGTTGTAATGCAGTCTATGAGACAAGCAACCTAATTATTGTCGGTTCAAGCCCTGTAAAAATTAAAGATCATTAAACATATTTGAAAATTTTTAAAAAATTCAAATCACCTCAAATCTGAAATAAAAATAAACAAAATGAAACATTAAATAGGTATCCTCATGTCTAAAAATGCCAGAACTAGAAATGTATTAAAGTTTCCTGGTAAAAAGGTATACAAGGGAAAAAAAATTGCCAAAATAATTTGTTGCAAAATTTAATCACTGAAAAATGGATGGAAATCAGATCCAACATGGACATACACATCAGAAATGGATGCAAAGTGATTTTGAAAAACTGAGACAGAAAATTCATATACATGAGCCCTAAGTAGGGTTGAGCTGATCTTGACTTTTCAGGATCGATTTTGAAATCCGATTTCCAATCATTTTTCATTCGAACCCGATCTTGATCCCAATTCCGATCCCAATGCAAGTCAATGGGATTTTTTTATTAATCGGAGATCGGATTTTAAAAACAATCCTACTCACTATACAGCATGGCATCTAACAATTGAAAGCTTTAATTGTTAGAATCCTGTGTAGTGAATCAATAAGTAGCCAGAGGATTATTTTTTAATCCTCTGGCTACTTAGTCCCCCCCTGGTGTCCACTTACCTGCAGAGATGGCTGCTCCGGTGCCCGGTGTTCTTCTTCGCCTCGCTGCCACTCCACGCCTCTCTTCTCACCTCGCTGCCCCCTGCTTCCCAGTTTAGGAGAGTGTGGGCGGGTTAGGAGAGTGTGGGCGGGTACTGGGAAGGGAGACGTCACGTCTCCCCACCCTGTACCCGCCCACACTCTACTAAGCCACAAGACCCGCCTTCCTAGCTCTTTAAACACTAACCTGGGAGGTGGTGGCAGCGAGGCGAAGAAGGAGAAGGAGAACACTGGGCACCGGATCAGCCATCTCTGGAGGTAAGTAGCTACTAGAGATGTTAGTTTAGTCTCCAATTAGAATGAATGGAGGCAGCCGGCGCTCAGGGGTTTAAGGCTGTGTGCTGGCTGCTTCCATTCATTCCTATGGAACCACAGCGGAGCCTTCACACTGAGTATACACTCCACTCAGAATGAGCGTAACGTATACTCAGTGTGAAGGCTAAGCAAAGCATTGTGGGAAACAAAATCTCAATCCCACTTAAAAAGATCGTGTTCGGAATTCCGATTGCAATCGTGAAATTTTCTTGATCGCCGATTGGAATCCGATCTTTTCCGAACACGATCGCTCAACCCTAGCCCTAAGGCCTTGTTCACATGAGTATTCTTCTTTTTTATCAATTCTTTAGAACGCAATTACAAAATACAGTGACAATATCTGTAACAAAAAGAGTCATGAAATCACTGCTGGGATGAGGGTGTGTATCATATCCCATCATGAATATTTTTTTTATTTTTTTATTCATATGAACATATAAACACGACTCATAAACCACTCAGCGTGTGAAGGGGGTTCAGTTTGTAGCCATTTAAGTGGGATCAAAAGTTTGGCAGCAGAAAGCAAATGATTGATCAGATTCTTCCTAGAGGGTCTCATGCAGGGGCTAGTTTAGCCCAAGCATAATCTGAGCAGGGGTGAGGGTCACTCGTAGCACTGATTCGACCTCGGACCAAAGGGAGTCAATTTAGGGCAGGACCACCAGATATGTGTGAGAGAGTCCACCCCGTCCAGGCATCGCCAACAGGCATTGGAATCAGCCAGTTTATAAGCGTACAAAAAGTGTTTTTCCTGGATTCTTACACAGGAGGAGAATCCGTGTGAGGAGGCTAGCACTGACTTTCTCTCCTCAGGAGTCAAGGAGATGCCCAGTTCTTTCTGACAGGAGTAAATAAATCCCGGGCAGACAGGCTCCTCTCCCACAATATATAAGCGGTGCAGGTTTGAAATTTTTCTTAGTTTTTGTAGAGGCGCCACTAATAGCTGTTCAAAGTCGGTACAAGAAGTGCGGATAGTCTGATGAGCTGAAAACATAGAGCACAGTTTATTGAAGTGGGCTCGATGGAGGTTGGTGATGTTGTGTCTGTTTAGTAGGGAGCAAAGTTGTCAGTGCTTAGGGATGGGGGTCGATTGAGTAAGTCTCTGATTGTGCTTTCATCTAGTTTCACCCAGAGGTCTGTGAGCAGGTCCGGGTTTCTCAGGTAGAGAGTAGGGGATCAGAGAAGAGGGCATCACTGATGGGAAAGGGACTAGCTGTGGGTGAGGCGGAACCACGTTTTAGCGGGAGATGTTAGTATGGGGCTCTCAATCTTGTCACACGCTTTATGTCAGCATGGTAGCCAGAGGTCTTTCAGAAAGGAAGGGCCATGCTTGAGCCATAGAAAGCGCGCTACTGAGGGATTCCTAGAGTGGTGAGCTAATTCCAGCCTATGATTCAGTTGTATTGCCAGGTAATATGTGTGTGAATGTCTTGCAGTCCCATGCCTCCCAAACGTTTGTTGCGAGTTAGTATAGAGTGGGTTAATCTAGGTCGCTTGCGCTTCCACACAAACTGTGAAAATAGTTTGCGTGTCTCTATGAAAAAGGACGTTGGCAGCCAAATAGGGATCATTTGCAATAGGTACAGTAGTTTAGGTAAAATGTAAGTCTTGAGTAGATTGATACAACCCATGCACAACAATAACGGGATATCATAATCCGAGAGGAATTGCCTAATCTCCTCTAGTAGAGGGTAGTTAGCACGGTAAATGGGAGGTGACCGATATCCCTAAATATTTCAACGGACCAGTAGTCCAGGAGAATGATGTAAGGGACAATTTGGATTGCGAAGTGTAATATTAGGTAGTTCCGATTTGCTATAGTTGACTTTGAAGTTGGAGAAAAAGCCATAATGATTAGAGATGAGCGAACACTAAAATGTTCGAGGTTCGAAATTCGATTCGAACAGCCGCTCAATGTTCGTGTGTTCGAACGGGTTTCGAACCCCATTATAGTCTATGGGGAACAGATACTCGTTAAGGGGGAAACCCAAATCCGTGTCTGGAGGGTCACCAAGTCCACTATGACACCCCAGGAAATGATGCCAACACCTCTGGAATGACACTGGGACAGCAGGGGAAGCATGTCTGGGGGCATCTAACACACCAAAGACCCTCTATTACCCCAACATCACTGCCTAACAACTACACACTTTCCACATTCAAAAAAACCTCTATCAAAGTGGGAAAATACCTGGAAACCTTCTTTACTCCCCAAATGGATGGACACAAACCCCAATTTAAGCTCAACAAACAGTAACAACCACCCCTTTAAATCACGTTCCCCATGACAACCACAAATGGAATAGGCAATGGGAATTCCAAAAGCCCTCACCCTTAACTGTCATTTTGAGTGTGTGTGTGTGTGTGTGTGTGTGTGTGTGATGTGGTAAGACCTTCCAAAATTCACTTTTCTAGCCCTTAACATGAGCCCTTCCAAACAAAGTTACATGACCTTAAGCTGAGCTACCAGCAGAGATTGAGGCCCTTGGCATGAGTAGAGCCTTGCACCAGCAGTGTTTTTGGCACTTAGGGTGAGTTGAGCCTTGTACCAGCGTGTGTCCCTTAACATCAGGCGGGCCCTAAGTTCTGCGCTTTGCACAAAAGTTCCACATTAACTAGGCTGAATGGTACAAAGATTAGTAGGCCCGAGAACCAGGAACAGGTCTTGCAATGGCTGTCGGATAACGCTTAAAGCACATTGTCCACCAGCCAGTCAGCCTCTACCTCCTCTTACCCAACAGTCTTGTCCTCCTTCCACCCAAAATTCCCAATCTTCTCAGAACAATAACCCCAACTGTCCCTGCTCCCCAGAGCTGTTCTCCCTTCCTTTGACTGTACCGCAACCTGCCCCTCCATTTCGCGATTCCACGGACCTAACAGACGAGTATCTGTGTCCAGATGCTCAAACACTAGAGTCTCCTCCATTCCATCTCCGGTCGATTTGGTGGCGGATGACCAGCAACCCACCCTCATCGACGACGATGAGACGCAGTTGCTGTCAGGGCAGCCAGTTGACATGCGCATTGTGCAGGAGGAGGAGGCGAGACAGGAGTTGGAAGAGGAGGTGGTGGACGACGAGGACACCGACCCCACCTGGACAAGGCAGATGTCAAGCTGGGAAAGTAGTGTGGATGTTGAGGCAGGTGCAGCACCAAAAAGGGTAGCTAGAGGCAGAGACATGTCCAGAGGCAGAGGTCAGCTGCTTTGCCGAAGCCAGGCCAGACCCGGAATGTCCGAAGATGTTCCCTTTTGTACCCAGCCCAGAAAAACTCCCCCATCGAGGGCACGTTTCTTGAAGGTGTAGAGTTTTTTCAAGGAATGCGCCGAGGACAGATATAGTGTCGTCTACACAATTTGCCTCTCGAAATCGAGTAGGGGCCCTGAGAAGAGCAACCTGTCCACCACTTCAATGCACCGTCATTTGGAATCCAAGCAATGGAATCAGTGGCAGGCAGCAACGGCAGGACAAACGTCGCCCGCCGTTCATGCCACTGCCTCTGCTCACAGTGCTGGCGATGCACTCCAGAGGACGAGCCAGGACATCACTTCATCTGCCTCCGCCACTTTGTTGACTTCTCCCTCATCCTCCCCTGTTTCTGTCTTATCTCCTTCTCCTGCACCATCAAAGGCACCATCAGGCGCTTCTTTACAACAACCCACCATCTCTCAGACATTGGAGCGCCGGCAGAAATACACCGCTAACCACCCACCCACGCAAGCCTAGAACGCCAACATCGCTAAACTGCTGGCCCAGGAGAGGTTGGCGTTCCGGCTTGTTGAAACTCCCGCCTTCCCGGACCTGATGGCAACTGTGGCACCTCACTATGCTGTCCCTAGCCGTCTCAACTTCTCCCGGTGTGGCGTCCCCGCCTTGCACCAGCACGTGTCACTCAACATCAGGTGGGCCCTTAGTTCCGCGCTTTGCTGCAAGGTCCACTTGACCACCGACACTTGGACAAGCGCCTGTGGTCAGGGATGCTGCAGTGCTTATCTTTAATGACAGGCAGGGTGAATGTGGTGGAGTCTGTTCCCCGGGTGCAAACTGGGGTGGCCTATCTCCTCTCCCAGGCCAAAATTCATGGCAGGAGTAGACTGAAACCCTACGACGCTGCAACCTCCACCACAGCTACTAGCGGCAAACGCTAAAACACTGGTGTGGGGAGACGTCAGCAGGCAGTGCTGAAGCTCATCAGCTTGGGGGACAGACAGCACAGTGCCTCCGAGGTCAGGGATGCCATCCTGGCTGAGATGGCATTTTTTTTTCCCTGCTACACCTGGGGCCTGGCATTTTTACGCCTGTGATAATGGCTGGAACCTGGTAGCGGCTCTGGAGCTTGCCAGCCTCCAACACGTTCCATGTTTGGCCCACGTCTAACCTAGTGGTGCAAAGTTTTTTAAAAACATACCCAAATGTACCGAAGCTACTGTTGAAAATGCGGCGCTTGTGCGCCCACTTTTGCAAGTGCACAGGAGTCGCTGCTAGCCTAAAAACACTCTAGCAAGGCCTACATCTGTCCAAACACAGGCTGTTGTCCGTCATTCACACACGCTGAAACCCTACAATACCATATCTTGAGCAGGGTGTGTGAGCTGCACAGACCTTTGATGGAGTTCCATCTACAAAACCCAAGGGTTCCTCAAAGTCAGCAACCAAAGTTTCTGCACCATGAGTTTCCAGGGGTGGCAGAGTTATGGCTAGGGGAAGAGGCATGGATAGGGATGATGTCTAGGGGCAAAAGCAGTGTGGATGTGGAGGCAAGCTAAGCAGGAAAAACTGGGGGTACAAGCTAAGGCATGGACTGGGGTGATGTCTAGGGGCAAAAGCAGTGTGGATGTGGAGGCAAGCTAAGCAGGAAAAACTGGGGATACAAGCTAAGGCATGGACTGGGGTGATGTCTAGGGGCAAAAGCAGTGTGGATGTGGAGGCAAGCTAAGCAGGAAAAACTGGGGGTACAAGCTAAGGCATGGACTGGGGTGATGTCTAGGGGCAAAAGCAGTGTGGATGTGGAGGCAAGCTAAGCAGGAAAAACTGGGGGTACAAGCTAAGGCATGGACTGGGGTGATGTCTAGGGGCAAAAGCAGTGTGGATGTGGAGGCAAGCTAAGCAGGAAAAACTGGGGGTACAAGCTAAGGCATGGACTGGGGTGATGTCTAGGGGCAAAAGCAGTGTGGATGTGGAGGCAAGCAAAGCAGGGAAAATGGTGGCTAGAGGCAAAGGGATGTCCATAGGCAGCAAGGGCAAAGATGCAAAACTCTCCCGTTTCAAGAATTTTCCTGACTTGTTTCCCCACAAAACATTCCTGGGAGGAGGGCTGAAACACCACCCTCCTCCTCCTCCGCTGTTAGATTTACCCCAGCTACGAGCTGAAAACGCTGCAACACTGGTGTGGGGAGACGTCAGCAGGCTGGGCTGAAGCTCATCAGCTTGGGAGACGGACAGCACACTGCCTCTGAGGTCAGGGATGCCATCCTGGATGAGATGGCAATTTGTTTATCCCCGCTGCCCCTGGGGCCAGGTTTTTTAGCTTGTTGGAGGGCTCTGGAGCTTGCCAGCCTCCAACACGTTCCATGCCTGGCCCACATGTTCAATGTAGTGGTGCAATGATTTTTAAAAACATACCCCAAATTAGCTGAGCTAAGGGTGAAAGTGCGGCACTTGGACACCCACTTTCCCAAGTCTACAGTACCTGGAGCTAGCCGCAATACACTCCAGCAAGGCCTACATCTGCCTGAAGCACCTACTGTTGTGCGAGGTCACCACACGCTCTAACCCTAGATACCGTATGTTCAGCAGGGTGTGTGAGCAGCAGAGACCTTTGATGGAGTACCAGCTACAAAACCCAAGGGTTCCTCAGAGTCAGCTCCCTCACTTTCTGCACCATGAGTTTCCATGGGTGGCAGACTTATGGCTAGAGGCACAGGCATGGATAGGGGTGATGTGTAGGGGCAAAAGCAGTGTGGATGTGGAGGCAAGCTAAGCAGCAAAAACTGGGGGTACAAGCAGCCGGTGACATCATCACTGACAAGCACAGCTGTCTGTCAGCTGACAGGCTGACTTTCACCAAAATGAACAGACAATGGATAGACTCATCATATACATGTCAGTTACATGACAAATTTAGTGCAATTTGCAAGTCCAAGATGGTTTGGAGATCTGCGGAGAGGAATCTCACCACCTCTTGCGGGTGCCATCATTTGGAAGGCAAGCCCTGGGCTCAGTGGGTGAGAGCAAGCGCAGGATAATCGTCGTTTGGCCTGGCGGCCACTGCTTCTTCCACTGTTGACAGGGCTGGCGCTGCAGTCCAGACCAGGAGCCAGGACACCTCCACATCTGCCTCTGACACTTTGGGGAGTTCACCCTTATCCTCACCTTTTCCTGCCATTTCTCCTTTTGCCCGCGCCATCATGCGCCTCTTCCCAGCAACTCCCCATCTCCCAAGCCTTTCATTTCATGCTAAAGTACAGCGCAACCCACCCACATGCCCAAGGCTTCAACGGCCTCATCTCAAGAAATCTGGCCCAGGAGATGTTGGAATCCCGGCTGGGGGACACTCTGCCCTTTTTGGGCAGAGTGTCTACTGCGCCACCGCACTGTGCCGTCCACACCAGCACTTTCCCCCAAACATGAGGCGGTCCCTAAATTCAGCGCTTAGCCCTAAAGTTCCATGTGACCAGTTACGAATGGACAAGTGCATGCGGACAGGGACGCTACCTTTCAATTTGGGCACAGTGGTTGAATGTAGTTGAGGCGTGGACCGGGTCGCAAAATGTGGTGGCCTGACTTGTCTCCCCACACAACATTCCTGGGAGGAGGGCTGAAACACCACCCTCCTCCGCTGTTAAATTGACCCCAGCTACGAGCTGGAAACGCTGCAACACTGGTGTGGGGAGACGTCAGCGGGCCGTGCTGAAGCTCATCAGCTTGGGGGCCAGACAGCACACTGCCTACAAAGTGAGTCATGCCATCCTCGATGAGACGGCAATGTGGTTTTTGCCACTGCACCTGGGCCCAGGCATGTTGTCATGTGTGATAATGGCCGTAACCTGGGATTGGCTCTGTAGCTTGGCAGCCTGCAACATATTCCATGCCTGGGCCACGTTTTTAACTCATTGCTGCTAATCTTTTGAAAAAGGTACCCCAATGTTCCTGCGCTACTGGTGAAAGTGTGGCGCTTGTGCGGATAGTTTTTAAAGTGTATAGTTGCCGCTGCTAGCCTCTATGCACTCCTACAACGCCTGTACCTGCTGGAACAACGGCTGTTGTGCGACGTCTCCACACTGCTGGCACTAAACATATCATGTGTTGAGCAGAGTGTGTGAGCAGCACAGACCTTTCATGTAGTTCCAACTCCAAAACCCTCGGGTTCGTCAAAGTCAACTCCCTCAGTTGCTCAACCATGAGTGGCCATGGGTGGCAGACTTATGTGAAATCCCATCCCATCCATTGCACTGGACACGAAACATTAGCATGCGCTCAGCACAACTTCGGATATGGCAGATGCGTTAAGCAGGGTGCAGGGTACAACACAGACCAGGCCCGAGCACCAGGAACAGGTGTTAGAAATACTGCAGCATCTGCCATTTCCTTCCAATTTGGGGGTTTTGGACCCGCCACCGACTTGTCTGGACCTAAGTGGGGATCATGAGACACAGTTGCCATCAAGGCAAGCTGTGGTCATGTGCGGTTTGCAGTAAGGGGGCAGTGCGCAATTGGAAGAGGAGTTGGTGGATGACGAGGCCACCGACCCCACATGGACAGGGGTGATGTCTAGGGGCTAAAGCAGTGTAGATGTAGAGGGAAGCTAAATCAACAAAAAACCTGGGTAGAAGCAAAGGCATAAACTGGGGTGATGTTTAGGGGTGAAAGCAGAGTAGATGTGGAGGGAAGCTAAGCAGCAAAAACAGTGGGTAGAAGCAAAGGCATGCAAAACTCTACCCTGTTGGAAGACTTATTCCTAGGTCTGGAACACGTTAATGGCCCCCCTGGACAAATTACTGCCACTCAGGGGCCTAGTGTCACCAGGAGGGACAAGTATAGGCGCATGTTGTGGGAATACCTGGCCGACACCAGCTCTGTCCTCTCCGATCCCTCTGTGCTCTACAGCCTAAACTTATTTTCTCATCTTTTTTTCTGAACTGCACATCTCTTGCCTGCTTCCTTTGGGATCTTAGAAATGGTGGTCCACTTCCACAGATGGTAACTTCAATAGACAGTGTAACGGGAGTAGCTGAGGGATCGCTGTCTTAACCACTTTTTGGCATAAAATTAACTTCCAAAGCCAAATATGGTGCAAGTATATGATGCAAGGACACCTACACACCTATCTCTGACACATTGGGGAGTTCACCCTCATGCGCCCTTTTGGCCTGCACCATCATGCGCCTCTTCCCAGCCACTCCACATTTCCCAAGCTTTTCATTGCAGGCAGAAGTACAATACAACCCACCCCCATGCCCAAGCCTGTAACAGCCTCATCGATAAACTGCTGGCCCTGGAGATGTTGGTGTTTGTTTATGCTTCTGGAGACCCAGGCCTTCCGTCAGCAGATGGCAGCTGGGGCACCTCCCTATGCTGGGCCTAGCCGTTACTACTTCTCTTGGTGTGCTGTCTCTGCCTTGCGCCTGCATGTGTCCCATAACATCAGTCGGGCCCAGAGCTCTGCGCTTTGCTGCAAGGTCCACTTGACCACCGACACATGGACAAGCGCCTGTGGTCAGGGATGCTGCAGTGCTTATCTTTAATGACAGGCAGGGTGAATGTGGTGGAGTCTGTTCCCCGGGTGCAAACTGGGGTGGCCTATCTCCTCTCCCAGGCCAAAATTCATGGCAGGAGTAGACTGAAACCCTACGAAGCTGCAACCTCCACCCCAGCTACTAGCGGAAAACACTGTAACACTGGCATGGGGAGATGTCAGTAGGCCGTGCTGAAACTGATCAGCTTGGGGGACAGACAGCACAGTGCCTCCGAGGTCAGGGATGCCATCCTGGCTGAGATGGCATTTTTTTTTCCCTGCTACACCTGGGGCCTGGCATTTTTGCGCCTGTGATAATGGCTGGAACCTGGTAGCAGATCTGGAGCTTGCCAGACTCAAACACGGTCCACGCATGGCCCACGTTTTCCAACTTGTTGGTGCCATGTTTCTTTGAAACCTACACCATTGTGCCTGATATACAGGTCAAAGTGGGGCCATTTTCGTAAGTGAGAACTAGCCTCTGCTAGGCAGAAAACATTCAGAGCACACTCCTCTCATCTTCGCACCGTTGGCTGGCGGAGGAAGACGAGGGGGTTGGAGTGGCATCTGATGTCCCTATCCCACACGAGGCTAGAGGGTGCACTTCAGTGCATCCCATTGCTTCACCACAAATGGTGTGAAGGGGAGTGGAAAATGGAGGAAATGGAGAGTGACCCTTACAGTTGGGGCCAGCAAAGGCATGCCAAGTAACACACTGGCACACATGGCTGACTTCATCTTGGGTTGCTTTTCAACACATATTTCACATCATGAAGAACAAATAATACTGGATTTTTTCAAGCCTCGAACCCCGGTCTAGGTCTAATGTCTGTTCCTTTCTTATATTAGGGGAGAGGGAAAAAAAATTACTTCAGTGATACGTTTAGCGTACATAGACTGACTATTAATGTGTATCCCACTTAGTGTTGTTAGGGTTACACACCGTCACAACCTGGCTAAAGCTTCTATAGCTGTTAATAAAGTCAACATAACTTTACGGTATCCAAAAAGACAGCTGGTACCGACAGAGAGCAAGACAAATGTCACCCAAAGCTGTGAGCTCTGAACACCCACAGTGACTTTGGCGTCATCATCATTATAAGGGAGCGGGTGGTAATAAATAACTTGGCAGTGCCTAAAACCCAAAAAGCTTATACAACTATATTTACATTAAGATACACAAATGAAACTTTTCAGTAGCATGTCATGAGACAAGCTGATAAGCTCTTCCTTTGTGCAGTGCTATTTGAAAGTTAAACGCTGCCTTTATTTTAATTCTGGAGAAGGTGCAGACATTAGATTTAGAACATGTTGTCTTCATTGTCCAAATCCTCTATATAGGTAACGTGTTTTTTGGGCCGAGCTGTCTGGGAATGAGCTGGTGCAGCACTGACAACCTGGGTGAATATGGCAAGAGCCTGAGATGTAGGGTGAATGAATCCCCAAATTATTTGTGGAATTCCCAGTGAGACAATGGCACTGTATACCAGTATTAAAAATTGTGGGTGCACATAACCCCCATATATTCTTTGAATTCCCAGTGAGACAAAGGAACTGTATAGCAGTATTAAAAATTGTGGGTGCACGTAACCCCCATATATTCTTTGAATTCCCAGTCAGACAATGGCACTGTATACCAGTATTAAAAATTGTGGGTGCACATAACCCCCATATATTCTTTGAATTCCCAGTCAGACAATGGCACTATATACCAGTAGTAAAAATTGTGGGTGCACGTAACCCCCATATATTCTTTGAATTCCCAGTCAGACAATGGCACTGTATACCAGTATTAAAAATTGTGGGTGCACATAACCCCCATATATTCTTTGAATTCCCAGTCAGACAATGGCACTATATACCAGTAGTAAAAATTGTGGGTGCACATAACCCCAATATATTCTTTGAATTCCCAGTCAGACAATGGCACTGTATACCAGTATTAAAAATTGTGGGTGCACATAACCCCCATATATTCTTTGAATTCCCAGTGAGACAATGGCACTGTATAGCAGTAGCAAAAATTGTGGGTGCACGTCACCCCAATATATTCTTTGAATTCCCAGTCAGACAATGGCACTATATACCAGTAGCAAAAATTGTGGGTGTATATAGCCCCAATTCTATTGCTAGGGGACTTGCAGGGTATTTCTGAGGTGAAGGTGGGGGGGCACACCGTTGGAACGGGGATTTGGGGTGTATATATGGGGTATACGGGAATACACTGTCAGTGTGTTCCATTCAGGATCCTGGGAAAGCTGGGTTGCGGCGATTGAGCCCGTCAGTGCCACGTTACACTGACAAGCTTCTCCCTGGAATTGAAGTTATATGTAAGCCCAATATATTCTTTGAATTCCCAGTGAGACAATGGCACTATATGGCAGTAGCAAAAATAGTGGGTGTATATAGCCCCAATCCTATTGCTAGGGGACTTGCAGGGTATTTCTGGGGTGAAGGTGGGGGGGCACACCGTTGGAACGGGTATCGGGGGTATATATCGGGTATACGGGAATACACTGACAGTGTATTCCATTCAGGATCCTGGGAAAGCTGGGTTGCGGCGATTGAGCCCGTCAGTGCCACGTTACACTGACAAGCTTCTCCCTGGAATTTAGCTCTTATAAGAGCTGTTGGTTGTCTTCTCCTTCCTATCCTAGCCTGTCCCTGCCTACCCAGAATCTAAGCCCTAGCTAGCTGGACGGAAACCTCCGTCCTCGGTGAATTGCAAGCTCAGAATGACGCGAAGCTGGGCGGCGCTGTTCTTTTAAATTAGAGGTCACATGTTTTCGGCAGCCAATGGGTTTTGCCTACTTTTTTCAACGTCACCGGTGTCGTAGTTCCTGTCCCACCTACCCTGCGCTGTTATTGGAGCAAAAAAGGCGCCAGGGAAGGTGGGAGGGGAATCGAGTAATGGCGCACTTTACCACGCGGTGTTCGATTCGATTCGAACATGCCGAACAGCCTAATATCCGATCGAACATGAGTTCGATAGAACACTGTTCGCTCATCTCTAATAATGATCCAACTGTTCCGTAAGAGCTGGAAGCCCAAATCTGAGATTCATTATCAAAAACAGCAAGCCATCCGTGAAGGCTCAGCAAGCCATCCTCAGAGCCAATCTGCAGGCCTTTTATCCTCATATCCTGACGAATCCACTGACGTAGGGTCTTTATTACCAGTACGAATAGAGTGGGGGACAGTGGGGTTCACATGAGTATTCTGGCCAAATAGTCTGTTTTTGACCTTATTCTAAAAACCCATTGAAGTTTATGGGTGTAATAGGGAAATAGTCAAAATGGATAAAGATAGAACATGTGTGAAAAACCTCCATCAAAAATGGACTTGTGAGTAGACCCATTCAATGGCCATCGTATGTGGTAGGAATAAGGCGTAAGGTTGTGACCCCTTTGTTCTATTGAACAGTTTAGGTCGTAGACCCCAACTTATAATATGGCAATGGCCCATCCTACCGTATGTATTACATCTCACTGAGCCACCATTTCTATGTTCTCTTGAGGCTCTGTAGCCATCTGATAGAATAGGATGTGAATTACATTGTGGAGAAGCTCAGCCATCTTATTTCTGAGTCTGGCTGTTATGTAGATCAGGTAGGAGGAATGGAGAACTGGGAGAAAGTCGGCAGCCAAGAAAAGCCAACCAAGAAATACACAATAAAAAAAGCAATAAAAAACAATACTAAAATGGACAATAAAGTACATAGTGTTATATAGGAAAGTGATGGACAGAAATCTCATCAGTGAGTACGTAAAAAATGCCAGCTACATCCAAGAGGTAATCCAAAAATTCCGCGATAGTAATAAAATATAACTTTTATTGCATCTTCATCATTAAAAAAGTTACAAAGTAACTATAAGGGGGTACATCATTAACGCAAGGCAACGCGTTTAGGGAATCGCTGTTCCCTTTATCTCAGCTCAACTTCCATACCCTCACTAACTCCTTATAAACAATTAGTTAACGAGTCCCCTCCCTTTCCTGTTGCATATCTACACACCTTCTCCAATTAAACTCTCAATAAAAACTTCTTTTATGCTTATGATCTCAACATATTGTACCACATCATATAAATAACTGTTAACAAATACATAATATATTCATTCATCTATAAAGAACATATGAAGTACATAATAAACATATCTCGAAAATCATTCTTATCCAAATACATACTATCGCACTAAAATTGCACATATGATCGCAATAATAATCAATCCATGTGAATAACACACACTACCGTATAAACATTTCATCTATAATGCATAAACACCATCCTACCTTGTATAAAGAGCCCATAAATCCATAAGATGAATCCCATTGAGATTGCTGGAATGAAGAAAAATAGCTCACCATGTAAGAGGTTTCCTGTGTTACTAACCCCGCGCATGCGCATAGACCATCGATCTCACACATGCGCCGTAAGTTAACTCACTCTCATACAGGACAAAGCCAGAAGTACTGGCACTGAGAATCAAATGGATAGATATACACGCGCATGCGTGGTCAATAATGCGCATGCATAATAAATATCCAGACTTTGTAAAAAACACACAAACTCCCCAGCCATCTTTATATAATAGACTATTTAACACACTACATTTCTAACATGAATAAGATAAATATTGATATAGATGTATTAATATAGATGTATCATATATATCAATTAATAACATTCATTCTAATTCAATAAATGTAGGATACATCTGATCTAACATTAAGTCCTGATGGCTGGCGAGTTTTCAATCTCATAATCCAATAAGCTTCTCTCAAGAGAAGTTTCTTCCACCAGTTGCCTCCCCTTGGAGGTCGGGGAACCTGTTCAATAGCATAATACCGTAAGCCTGTCATATCTCCCTGATGAATTTCCGAGAAATGACGAGAGACTCCTGATGTATTCTCTCTACCCTGGTTAGACTGTGTAATATGCTCAGAAATTCTCATCTTAACCTGTGTAATCGTGCAACCTACGTACATAAGACAACATATAGTACACTCCAAGATATAAACTACATGGTCTGAGCAACAATTCATGAAAGAGAAGATAGAAAAATGCTCTTTACAATCTGCACTCTGAAAGGAACTAGTTTTATACACATACCGGCACATGTTACATCTACTCTGACCGCACTTCTAAAATCCTTTTAGGTTTAACCACGTAGTGGAACTCTCTTTTTGTTTAATGTACATGCTCGGAGAGATCATGTTCCCCAATGTACATCCCCGTTTAGCAACTATTTGGACCCCATCTTTTAAGATGTCTCTAGTAATACTATCTTGTAATAAAATGGGCAAATTGCGGAGAAAAATATTGTTGATATGAGAAAATTGCCTATTAAAGGATGTTGAAAAAACTAGCTTTTTTTGTCTAGTGAGTGAGTGAGTGCTCTGGGGGAGGAGAGAGAGAGAGAGAGAGAGAGAGAGAGAGAGAGAGAGAGAGAGAGAGAGAGAGAGAGAGAGAGAGAAGAGAGAGAGAGAGAGAGAGAGAGAGAGAGAGAGAGAGAGAGAGAGAGAAGAGAGAGAGAGAGAGAGAGAGAGAGAGAGAGAGAGAGAGAGAGAGAGAGAGAGAGAGAGAGAGAGAGAGAGAGAGAGAGAGAGAGAGAGAGAGAGAGAGATCGATCTTGAAATCCCAAAGAGAAGTTACAATGTGGTCAACAGGAGTCACTGATCTTCCTTTGCACCAGTCGGTGACATTGACCCCTATAGTAAATAAATTTATCACCAGTCCGGCTATTAGAGCAATAAGTTCTGAGGCCAATCGACCCAGATCATGGACAATAGTGTCCCCCTCTGTAGTATCAGCCATCTCTCCTGTGTGTGAGGATCCTGATAACTCAGCACAACGTTACTGAAGGTTTGATAGACAATGTTTGTCCTTTACTCAAACACTGATTTATTTCCATTGGAAATACAAAGAACATCACACAGACTCCGAGGCGGCTCCAGTCTACAGACCAGCGGAGCAGATCACATAACATAGCAAGATTATCTTACAGCTGGTGCGGCAAACTAGTATACTCAATTGTTTAACCACTTAAGGAAACATCTTATGGTTATGTCATGGTTCAGTATCAAGGACTCATAAAAGTAATAGCAGGAGATTGGCTGATAACTGCGAGCAGTAGAGACAGCTATCTAAAACTAGCACACTTCTGTGAGCCAAGACAGACCCGCAGATGCCTCCAACATAGTCCATCACAAGGCGGGTTGGACTTGCACTTAATCTGGGAATGTTATCACCAAAGAGATAGCTGTACCAATGTATACACTGCTGGCTGGAACCACTAAAAATGCAAAAAAATTCCACTAAAACTTACACAATGGAGTGGAGGCAAAAGGCACGTCATATAGGTATGGGTCCTACCAGGAGAAGACGTCAGAGACCAAATCAGGAGACAAATGTGAAATCTAAGAAATAAGCCAAGGGCCACAAATCCAAATGGAGACATCATAAGCAGATACAATAAACAAGAAAATTTGAAAGTAAGTCAAGGCGTCTATATTAGAGATGAGCGAACAGCGTTCAATCGAGTACATGTTCGCAATGTTCGATTTGATACGAACACCACGTTGCAAATGCACTTACAGTTCAATTCCCCTCCCACCTTCCCTGGCGCTTTTTTCTGCATCAATAACAGCGCAGGGGAGGTGGGACAGGAACTATGAAAATGGAGGCATTGAAAAAACTAGGAAAAAGCCATTGGCTGCCGAGGACATGTGACCTCTGATTCAAACGAACAGGCGGCATCAGCTCCGATTCATTCCGTGCTTGCACTTAGTTGGAGACAGACATCTGCTGAGGGTTAGTTAGGTTTTAGATTCTGCTAGGCAGGAATAGCAAAGAAGAAGAACCACAACAGATCTTGTAAGATCTACACTAAAAAGAGAAGCTGAAACAAGTTTGGCACAGTGTCTACCCACAAACGCTAAAGTGGGAGTCACAGCAATTAAACCAGGCTGCTTCTGCGCAACCCAGCTTTCCGTGGTGGGGATTAAGCTAAGTGGAATACACTGAAATTGTATGCCCATATACCCTATATACGCTTAATCCAGGGTTCAACGGTCCCCCCCCCCCCCCCGAAACTAAGGGGTATACACTATACACTATATACAATTCATCCAGATGGTCACGGTGTGTACCCACAAAAAGTCAGTGGGATATACTTTCTAATTATCAGGCTATATACAGTTAGGGCCAGAAATATTTGGACAGTGACACAATTTTTGCGAGTTGGGCTCTGCATGCCACCACATTGGATTTGAAATGAAACCTCTACAACAGAATTCAAGTGCAGATTGTAACGTTTAATTTGAAGGGTTGAACAAAAATATCTGATAGAAAATGTAGGAATTGTACACATTTCTTTACAAACACTCCACATTTTAGGAGCTCAAAAGTGATTGGACAAATAAACATAACCCAAACAAAATATTTATATTTTCAATATTTTGTTGCGAATCCTTTGGAGGCAATCACTGCCTTAAGTCTGGAACCCATGGACATCACCAAACGCTGGGTTTCCTCCTTCTTAATGCTTTGCCAGGCCTTTACAGCCGCAGCCTTCAGGTCTTGCTTGTTTGTGGGTCTTTCCGTCTTAAGTCTGGATTTGAGCAAGTGAAATGCATGCTCAATTTGCACATTTTTGCACTCATGAACTCCTGGGTAGCTTTGGCTGTATGCTTGGGGTCATTGTCCATCTGTACTATGAAGCGCCGTCCGATCAACTTGGCAGCATTTGGCTGAATCTGGGCTGAAAGTATATCCCGGTACACTTCAGAATTCATCCGGCTACTCTTGTCTGCTGTTATGTCATCAATAAACACAAGTGACCCAGTGCTATTGAAAGCCATGCATGCCCATGCCATCACGTTGCCTCCACCATGTTTTACAGAGGATGTGGTGTGCCTTGGA
Organism: Leptodactylus fuscus; assembly: GCF_031893055.1. NCBI lineage: Eukaryota > Metazoa > Chordata > Amphibia > Anura > Leptodactylidae > Leptodactylus > Leptodactylus fuscus. The sequence goes on from NC_134267.1 coordinate 236,506,331, forward strand.
TCATGTGCCGTTCCCTTTCTTCTCCAAACTTTTTTCTTCCCATCATTCTGGTACAGGTTGATCTTTGTCTCATCTGTCCATAGAATACTTTTCCAGAACTGAGCTGGCTTCTTGAGGTGTTTTTCAGCAAATTTAACTCTGGCCTGTCTATTTTTGGAATTGATGAATGGTTTGCATCTAGATGTGAACCCTTTGTATTTACTTTCATGGAGTCTTCTCTTTACTGTTGACTTAGAGACAGATACACCTACTTCACTGAGAGTGTTCTGGACTTCAGTTGATGTTGTGAACGGGTTCTTCTTGACCAAAGAAAGTATGCGGCGATCATCCACCACTGTTGTCATCCGTGGACGCCCAGGCCTTTTTGAGTTCCCAAGCTCACCAGTCAATTCCTTTTTTCTTAGAATGTACCCGACTGTTGATTTTGCTACTCCAAGCATGTCTGCTATCTCTCTGATGGATTTTTTCTTTTTTTTCAGCCTCAGGATGTTCTGCTTCACCTCAATTGAGAGTTCCTTTGACCGCATGTTGTCTGGTCACAGCAACAGCTTCTAAATGCAAAACCACACACCTGGAATCAACCCCAGACCTTTTAACTACTTCATTGATTACAGGTTTATGAGGGAGACGCCTTCAGAGTTAATTGCAGCCCTTAGAGTCCATTGTCCAATTACTTTTGGTCCCTTGAAAAAGAGGAGGCTATGCATTACAGAGCTATGATTCCTAAACCCTTTCTCCGATTTGGATGTGGAAACTCTCATATTGCAGCTGGGAGTATGCACTTTCAGCCCATATTATATATATAATTGTATTTCTGAACATGTTTTAGTAAACAGCTAAAATAACAAAACTTGTGTCACTGTCCAAATATTTCTGGCCCTAACTGTATGCTTTATCCAGGTTGTCACAATGTGTACCCACCAAACCATCAAAACCATCTAAAAATGCACAAGGCTACCAGTAAGGGACGTGGACGAGGCCGTGGATGAGGCCGGGGGCATGGGAATGCTGCTGGGGAGCAAGGTCGCGGTGAAGCCACAGTGCATTCCGTGCCTACTCCTCAGGGGCAGCAAGCATTGCGCTTCTCCACAGTCCCCGGCTTGCTGGCCACATTAAGTAGGGTGCAGGGCACAAACCTAAGTAGGTCAGAGCACCAGGAACATGTGTTACAATGGCTGGCAGATGATGCTTCCACCACATTCTCCACCAGCGAGTCAGCCTCTACCTCAACTCCTCCTCCTGCACAACATTCTGGTCAGCCTTCCTCCCAAAATGCTCAATCTTCCTAGCAGAGTAATCCCAACTTTCCCTGCTCCCAGGAGCTGTTCTCTGGTCCTTTAACTGTCTCTCTCCCTGTCCCTCCATTTCCCAACTCCACGGAGCTACCAGACGACTTTCTGTGTCCAGATGCCCATGCACTGGAGTTTCCTCCATCTCCTGTTAATTTTGTGGTGGTAGACCAGCAACCCACCCTCAGTGACGATGACTAGACACAATTGCCATCAGGGCAGCCTGTTGCCATGTGCGGTGTGCAGGAGGAGGAGGCGAGAGAGGAATTGGCAGAGGAGGTGGTGGACGACAAGGACACTGACCCGACCTGGACAGGGGAGAAGTCAAGCGGGGAAAGCAGTGTTGATGGTGAGGGAGGAGCAGCACCAAAGAGGGTAGCTAGAGGCAGAGGCATGTCCAGAGGCAGAGATCAGCTGCTTCGCCGAAGCCAGGCCACAAACAGAATGGCCCAAGATGTTCCCTATCATAGCCAGCCCAGAAAAACTCCCCCATCGAAGGCATGTTCCTCGATGGTGTGGAGATTTTTCAAGGAATGCGCGGAGGACACATAGTGCGGTTTGCACAATTTGCCACTCAAAACTGAGTAGGGGCTCTGAAAAGAGCAACGTTTCGACCACTTCCATGCGCTGTCATTTGGAACCCAAGCACTGGGCTCAGTGGGAGAGAGCAAACACAGGACAATTGTCATCTGGCGTTGCCACCACTGCCTTTCCCACTGTTGCCAGTGCTGGCGCTGCAGTCCAGAGCACCAGCCAGGACACCGCAACATCTGGCATCACCACTTTGGGGACTTCTTCCTCATCCTCCCTTGTTTCTGTCTCAGCTCCTTCTCCTGCACCATCATGCGCCTCCTCCCAGCAACCCACCATCTCTCAGACATTTCAGCGCAGGCAAAAATACAGCGCTAACAACCCACATGCGCAAGCCTTGAACGCGCACATCTCCAAACTCCTGGCCCAGGAGATGTTGGCATTCTGGCTTGGGGAAACTCCGGTCTTCCGAACCTGATGGCAAGTGCGGCACCTCGCTATGCCATCCCTAGCCATCACTACTTCTCCAGGTGTGCTGTCCCCACCTTGCTCCAGCACATGTCACTCAACATCAGGCAGGCCCTAAGTTCCGCACTTTGCACAAAGGTCCACTTGACCACCAACGCGTGGACAAGTGCATGCGGACAGGAATACTACATTTCACTGACGACACACTGGGTGAATGTAGTTGAGGCCGGGACTGGGTCACAAACTGGGCCGGTGTACCTTGTCTCCTCGCCTATCATTCCTGGCAGGGACTCTGAAACACCACCCTCTTTCTCCTCCTCCTCCTTTGCCGCCTTGAATTGACTCCAGCTACGAGCTGGAAATGTTGCAGCACTGGCGTGGGTAGATGTCAGCAGGCCGTGCTGAAGCTGATCAGCTTGAGGGACAGACAGCACACTACCTCCGAGGTGAGGGATGCCCTCCTCGATGAGACATCAATATGGTTTGAGCCGCTGCACCTGGGCCCAGGCATGGTCGTGTCTGATAATGGCAGAAACCTGGTAGCAGCTCTGGAGCTTGCCATCCTCCAACATGTTCCATGCCTTGCCCACGTCTTTAATCTAGTGGTGCAACGTTTTTTAAAGACATACCCAAATGTGCACGAGCTACTGGTGAAAGTGCGGCGCTTGTGCGCCCACTTTCGCAAGTCTACATTAGCCGCTACTAGCCTAAAAAAACTCCAGCAACGCCTACATCTGCCTGAACACTGGCTGTTGTGCAATGTCCCCACATGCTGGAACTCAACATATCATATGTTGAGCAGAGTGGTTGAGCAGCAGAGACCTTTGATGGAGTACCATCTCCAAAACCCTAGGGTGCCACAAAGTCAACTCCCTCAGTTACTCAACCATGAGTGGCCATGGATGAGAGACCTATATGAACTCCTACGGGTGTTTGAGGAGTCCACCAAGAGGGTCAGCTGTGATGACGCACTAGTGAGAGTAACAATCCCGCTCTTGTGTGTGATGCGAGAATCCCTCATTGCCATCAGGGATAACGCAGATCAAACTGAGAAGTCAGGGATAGCAGCAGAACTCTCACAGCTGGAGAGTAGTTCCACACACCTGTCCGCTTCATAGCGTTTAATGGCGGAGGAGGAGGAGAAGACATGACAGATGATATGATTGTGACACAGGAGGCTACCAGGGAAGTTCAATGTGTCCCATTCTTGCAGCACAGATGGGGCGAAAGGGAGGATGAGGAGGATGAGGAGGAAGAGGAGGAAAAGGAGAGCGACCTTTCCGGTGGGGCCAGAGGAGTCATGCCAACTAACACTCTGGCACACATGGCTGACTTCATGTTGGGGTGCTTTTCAAGTGACAAGTGCGTAGTCAAAATGATGGAGAACAACCAATACTGGATATTTGCAATCCTTGACCCCCATTATAAAAATAGCATCTCGTTTTTTATTCCGGTAGAGGGGAGGGCCAATCGCTTTAATGGCTGCCACAAGCAACTGGTGCAGAACATGATGGAGATGTTTCCATCAAGTGTCATTGGCGGCAGAGAGGACAGTTACCCCATGAGGCGAACAAGTGCCGTCCGGTCCACACCCACAAGGGGTACACTGTCTAAGCTCTTAATGGCACCCCCTCGCCAAACTCCCACCACTGAGGGGTCTAGTGTCACCAGGTGGGAAAAGTATAGGCGCATGTTGCGGGAATACCTTTCCGACCACAGCCCTGTCCTCTCCGATCCCTCTGCGTCCTACACGTATTGGGTGTCGAAGTTGGACCTGTGGCTTGAACTTACCCTATATGCCTTGGAGGTGCTGTCCTGTCCTGCCGCCAGTGTGCTATCTGAAAGGGTCTTCAGTACAGCCGGTGGTATCATCACGGATAAGCACAGCCGGCTGTCAGCTGAGAGTGCCGACCGGCTCACTTTCATCAAAATGAACAGCCACTGGATAGACCCATCATTTTCGTGCCCAACGCTGTCAAGCACCCCAACATGAATTGTCATGTCTGCGCTCAACCTCTACAATTCCTCCTCATATTCCCCCACCATCTGCATTGCACAATTCTGATCCTTCTAGGCTCAATCCACCCTGATTTCCCCAAACTCTGCTGGTTAGAGGCTCAACTCACTCCAAGGGCCAAAAGAACTGCTGGAGCAAGGCTCAACTAAGTTAAAGGGCCTAAAACTCTGCTGGTAAGAGGCTGAATTCACCTAAAGGGCTTGAATCTCTGCTGGTAGCTCAGCTTAAGGGCCTCTAACTTAGTTTGGAAGGGCTCACGTTAAGGGCCAGAAAAGTGAATTTTGGAAGGTCTTACCACATCACACACACACACACACATCCTCAATGACAGCTCAGGATAGGTACTGTTGGATTCCCCATTGCCTATTCCATCTGTGGTGTCATAGGCAACGTGATTTAAAGGGGTGCTTGTTAAGGTTTCATTAGAGTAAAATTTGGGTTTCTGTCCATGTAATTGGGGAGGAAAAAAGGTTTCCAAGTATTTTTCCACTTTCATAGGGGTTCTACTGAGTTTGGAAAGTGTCTAGTTGATAGGCTGTAATAGTGGGGTAATACAGGGACTTTGGCATGTTAGATGCCCCCAAGCATGCTTCCCCTTCTGTCCCAGTTGCATTTACGAGGTGTTGTTATCATTTGCTGAGGTGTGATAGTGGACTTGGTGACCCTCCTGAGTCAAAAATTGGTTTTCCCCTATACAAGTATTTTTCCCCATAGACTATAATGGGGTTCGATGTTCGATCAAACAGTCTAGTATTGAGAGGCTACTCGAATCGAACTTCTAACATTTCATTGTTCGCTCATCTCTAGTCTATATAACCTCTTAAGGACCAAGCCCAAAAGTACGTTAAGGACCAGGTATCGTTTTTTCAAAATTGCCCCGTGTCACTTTGTATGGCAAGAACTTTGAGACGCTTTAACTTACGACATTGATTTTGAGAATGTTTTTTTCGTGACACATTGCACTTCACGTTAGCGATAAACACTAATCAATATTTTGTATTTATTTATTTAAAACACAGGAAATTTTATGGAAAGTTTGAAAAAAATTGTAATTTTCAAAATGTGAAATTCTCTGCTTTTCAGACAGATCATACCAACAAAATACAGGAATAAATATTATCTCCTATATCTCTTCTTTATATCGACATCTTTTTATAGTCCTTTAATTTATTTTGGATGTTATAAAACTTAAAAGTGTAACAGCGATTTTCCAGATTTACAAGAAAATTTCCCAAACTAATTATTTAGGACCACTTAAGTTCTGAAAGGGATTATGAAGGCCTATATATTAGAAACTTCCATAAATTATCCCATTTTCAAAACTGCACCCCTCAATTCATTCAAAACAGCATTTTGGATGTTTGTTAATAGAGATGAGCGAACAGTGTTCTATCGAACACATGTTCGATCGGATATCAGGGTGTTCGCCATGTTCGAATCGAATCGAACACCGCGTGGTAAAGTGCGCCAAAATTCTATTCCCCTCCCACCTTCCCTGGCGCCTTTTTTGCACCAATAACAGCGCAGGGGAGGTGGGACAGGAACTACGACACCGGGGGCATTGAAAAAAATTGGAAAAAGTCATTGGCTGCCGAAATCAGGTGACCTCCATTTTAGACGAATAGTGGATTTCAAATCCGGGTCATATGAGAATGTGAACTTTGTGACTATGAGACAGGGATAGCTGTACAGGCAGGGATAGCTAGGGATAACCTTTATTTAGGGGGGAATGTTATTAAAAATAACTTTTTGGGGCTCTATCGGGTGTGTAATTGTGATTTTTGTGAGATAAACTTTTTCCCATAGGGATGCATTGGCCAGCGCTGATTGGCCGAATTCCGTACTCTGGCCAATCAGTGCTGGCCAATGCATTCTATTAGCTTGATGAAGCAGAGTGTGCACAAGGGTTCAAGCGCACCCTCGGCTCTGATGTAGCAGAGCCGAGGCTGCACAAGGGTTCAAGCGCACCCTCGGCTCTGATGTAGGAGAGCCGAGGGTGCACTTGAACCCTTGTGCACCCTCAGCTCTGCTACATCAGAGCCGAGGGTGCGCTTGAACCCTTGTGCACACTCTGCTTCATCAAGCTAATAGAATGCATTGGCCAGCGCTGATTGGCCAATGTATTCTATTAGCCTGATGAAGTAGAGCTGAATGTGTGTGCTAAGCACACACATTCAGCTCTACTTCATCGGGCTAATAGAATGCATTGGCCAGCGCTGATTGGCCAGAGTACGGAACTCGACCAATCAGCGCTGGCTCTGCTGGAGGAGGCGGAGTCTAAGATCGCTCCACACCAGTCTCCATTCAGGTCCGACCTTAGACTCCGCCTCCTCCGGCAGAGCCAGCGCTGATTGGCCGAAGGCTGGCCAATGCATTCCTATGCGAATGCAGAGACTTAGCAGTGCTGAGTCAGTTTTGCTCAACTACACATCTGATGCACACTCGGCACTGCTACATCAGATGTAGCAATCTGATGTAGCAGAGCCGAGGGTGCACTAGAACCCCTGTGCAAACTCAGTTCACGCTAATAGAATGCATTGGCCAGCGCTGATTGGCCAATGCATTCTATTAGCCCGATGAAGTAGAGCTGAATGTGTGTGCTAAGCACACACATTCAGCACTGCTTCATCACGCCAATACAATGCATTAGCCAGTGCTGATTGGCCAGAACTCTGGCCAATCAGCACTGGCTAATGCATTGTATTGGCGTGATGAAGCAGTGCTGAATGTGTGTGCGCTGGCTCTGCTGGAGGAGGCGGAGTCTAAGATCGCTCCACACCAGTCTCCATTCAGGTCCGACCTTAGACTCCGCCTCCTCCAGCAGAGCCAGCGCTGATTGGCCGAATTCCGTACTCTGGCCAATCAGCACTGGCTAATGCATTGTATTGGCGTGATGAAGCAGTGCTGAATGTGTGTGCTTAGCACACACATTCAGCTCTACTTCATCGGGCTAATAGAATGCATTGGCCAGCGCTGATTGGCCGAATTCCGTACTCTGGCCAATCAGCACTGGCTAATGCATTGTATTGGCGTGATGAAGCAGTGCTGAATGTGTGTGCTTAGCACACACATTCAGCTCTACTTCATCGGGCTAAGAGAATGCATTGGCCAATCAGCGCTGGCCAATGCATTCTATTAGCGTGAACTGAGTTTGCACAGGGGTTCTAGTGCACCCTCGGCTCTGCTACATCAGATTGCTACATCTGATGTAGCAGTGCCGAGTGTGCATCAGATGTGTAGTTGAGCAAAACTGACTCAGCACTGCTAAGTCTCTGCATTCGCATAGGAATGCATTGGCCAGCCTTCGGCCAATCAGCGCTGGCTCTGCCGGAGGAGGCGGAGTCTAAGGTCGGACCTGAATGGAGACTGGTGTGGAGCGATCTTAGACTCCGCCTCCTCCAGCAGAGCCAGCGCTGATTGGTCGAGTTCCGTACTCTGGCCAATCAGCACTGGCCAATGCATTTCTATGGGGAAAAGTTAGCTTGCGAAAATCGCAAACTGACAGGGATTTCCATGAAATAAAGTGACTTTTATGCCCCCAGACATGCTTCCCCTGCTGTCCCAGTGTCATTCCAGGGTGTTGGTATCATTTCCTGGGGTGTCATAGTGAACTTGGTGACCCTCCAGACACGAATTTGGGTTTCCCCCTTAACGAGTTTATGTTCCCCATAGACTATAATGGGGTTCGAAACCCATTCGAACACTCGAACAGTGAGCGGCTGTTCGAATCGAATTTCGAACCTCGAACATTTTAGTGTTCGCTCATCTCTATTTGTTAACCCTTTCAGCATTTCATGGCAATTAAAACAATAAGGAGTTGAAATTTAGACATTTCAATTTTTTTCAATAATACATTCATTTAGCTCTAAAATTATCACATTCACAAAGGGTTAATAAAGAAGAAAATGCACCTCACAGTTTGTTGTGAAATTTCTCTGGAGCACAGAAATACCCCACATGTGGGTGTTACCTGATGTTTGGGCACACGGCAGCGCATGGAAGGGAAGGAGCAATACTGGGAGTATGAAAAGCAGATTTTGCTGGAATAGTTTTCAGGTGCCATGTCTCATTTGCAGAGCCCCTAGAGTACCAATACCGTGGAAACCCCGTAAATGTGACCTCATTTTGGAAACTACACACCTGAAAGAATTCATCAAGGGGTATAGTGAGCATTTTGACCTCTCATCGGTTTCGTAAATTTTACTAACATTGGGATGTGTAAATGAAAAATTACTAAAACATCACTTTATCCCCAAAGTTTTTATTTTCTCAAGGGGTAAAAAAATACAAAGCCCCCCACAGTTTGTTAAATAATTGCTCATGAACGCGGCAATACCCCATATGTGGCCATAATCTGCTGTATGGGAACATGGTGGGGCTCAGAATGGAAAGAGCGCTATTTGGCTTTTGGAGGGCAGATTTTGCTGGAATCGTTTTTTGGTGCCATGTCTCATTTGCAGAGCCCCTAGAGTACCAATGCAGTGGAAACTCCCTAAAAGTGACCAAATTTTTTAAACTACAGCCCTCACAGAATATATCAAGGGGTATAGTGAGTATTTTTACCCTACAGCTGTTTCACAGATTTTATTAACATTGGGGCATGAAAATGAAAAATTACTTTTTTTCCAATAAACCGTTAATTTAGCCCCAATTTTTTTCATTTTCACAAGAGGGTAAAGGAGGAAAAGTACCCCAAAGTTAATTTCAAAATTTTTCCTGAATAAAGGAATACTCCCCATGTGGTGATAATCTGCTGTATGGGTACATGGTGGGGCTCAGTATGGAAAGAGCATTATTTGTCTTTTGGAGGACAGATTTTGCTGGAATAGTTTTCGGGTGCCATGTCAGATTTACAGTGCCCCTAAGGTACCAGAACAATGGAAACCCCCACAGAGTGAAACCAGCAAACAGCAGTTTATACCCACATATGCCATTACATGCATTATCTTGGGTACACCAGTGTCATACATGTGGCATAAATTGAAGTGTGGGCAAAGCAGGGCACAGAAGGGAAGGAGCGCTATGTGGCTTATGGAGAGCAGATTTTGATGTAGATCTCAGATATAGCAGAGCTGATGAGTATAGGAATGAATTGATGCCGCCGGCACACAGCCTGTGTAATCTACTCTTCTGTTACCTCCCTGCTATGCCGTAGGAATGAATGGATGCAGCCGGCGCGCAGGGGGTTAAGCGCCGGATGCCAGCACAGGCTGTGTGCCGGCGGCATCCATTCATTTCTAACATTGTTTGCTTTTCCCACAATGCTTGGCCAGTAGCAAAGCATTGTGGGAAATAACCTCCGACCTCGATCCTGCCTAAAACGATTGGGAGCGAAATTCCGATAGCGATCGTTAAATTTACTCGATCACCGATCAGAATCCGATTTCTTCCAATCACGATCGCTCAACCCTAGTAAAAACGTATTCTACTAACACCACGGTAAAAGAACCACCCAGAATTTCACACACACTAGACTGGATAGCTGAGACCCTATTACTGCTTAACCTGGTAGACTCTATTATTATTATTATTATTATTATTATTATTATTATTATTATTATTATTATTATTATTATTATTATTTTATATAGCACCATTAATTCCATGGTGCTTTACATTTGAGGGGTTACATACAATACACAGAATATACAGGTAGATATAATACTAACAGTGACTGACTGGCACAGTGGGGTAGAGGGCCCTGCCCGTGAGGGCTTACAGTCTATGGGGGAAGGGGGTAGAGACAGAAGGAGAGGGGGAGACTGTACAGATGGCGGTGCGGTGATAGTGTTATTGGAGGTTGTAGGCCTTCCTGAATAGGTGAGTCTTCAGGGCCTTCTTGAAGCCTATGATTGTGGGGATCAGTCTTATGTGTCTTGGTAAGGAGTTCCAGAGTATGGGGGATGCATGAGAGAAATCTTGGAGACGGTTGTGTGAGGAGCGGATGAGAGCAGAGCGGAGCAGGAGGTCATTGGAGGATCTGAGGTTACGTGTGGGCAGGTAGTGGGAGATTGGTTCAGAGATATATGGAGGGGACAGGTTGTGGATGGCTTTGTATGTTAGCGTTAGTTGCTTGAACTCAATTCGCTGGGCTATAGGTGGCAGAGGGGAGCGGCCGATGAGGATCGGGGGGTGAGGTGGATTAAGCGAGCAGTGCAGTTTAAGGTGGACTGGAGGGGGGCGAGGGTCTTTGCTGGGAGTCCATGGAGAAGGGTGTTGCAGTAGTCTAGGCGGGAGATTATGAGGGCCTGGACGAGCATCTTGGTAGTTTCCTGGGCGAGAAAGGGGCGAATTCGGTGGATGTTCTTGAGCTGGAGGCGGCAGGAGGTGTTGAGGGCTTGAATATGTGGCTTGAAGGATAGGTCAGAGTCCAGGGTTACCCGAGGCATTGGGCCTGTGGGACAGGGGTAATTGCGGTTCCATTAACTTTGATAGATGGGTCAGGTGAAGGGGCCATACAGGATGGGCTGACTCTATGTACCCGAACTACCTCCCTATATTTTGCTTACCGACAAGCCCATCTAGGACGGCCGCCCCAATTATCTATTAATTCCTATGTTTTGTGTGTAAAGCCATAGATGCTTATAGAAACCTCCAAACCCAGACCTCCCTGATCACCCCCTAGTGAATATCAGTATCCAGTCCTGGGCAAGTGGAAACAGGGAATTTGATGGACTTGGTAATATAACTGGATCCTCTGAGGTTAGGTTGCAGCAGGTAACGGTAAAGAATCCAGAGTCCTTAATGCAAGTAATAATTAACTGAAGACACTGTATTTACCTAATAGTAACAGACTGAACTGATTGTCCATAGAAAGTGCTAACGCCCTAATCCTACACTTTGGTGCCAAAGCTAGCTATTGTTGCGTGCAGACCTGAGTTCAGGCTTACCGACCTGACCCAGACTTTTCTGGCTGAAACAGCTTCCGATGAGCGAATGGCAACAAATCCATTCCCAGCATACTGTGCTATATTTGTGCACCTATGTGTGTCTCTGTATAAGTATACTTGTAAGTAGGTCCAGGGTCTCGTAGTGAGGGACACTCATTATCTAGTTATGTCCCCTTTTTTACAAAGAGGTGCCTATCCTTTGACCTAAATAACGCCCAAGTTGTGTTACCTCCTCTTGGTGTTGCAGATATCACACCTATCAACAAAGAAGATTCCTAATGTGTATGTAAACCTAAGTCCAAGCAAACACACCATCAGCCACATCACCTATGCAACAAAAAGTGCAAGACCCGCACCAACTGTTCAACACACTTTTTATTGTGAATAGCAAAAAACATAAGTATAATATGCTAAAATAAACCACACAGTGCAAAACACCTAAAAAGCAACAGGTTGGTCTTACATATATGGTATGGACAAGCAATGACAATATAATAGAATAGATATGTCACCTAGACCGCCAAACAATGTCACCATTATAACACATACTACATACAATTCAGCAAATAAACTCAGAAAACCCTACAAACCAGTATAAGGCGAGTGCCCAGGACTAGAATAACACCCACCACACCCAGTGCCCATCTTACAAAGAGCACCATCATCCAGGGTGGTTTATAGATATATACAGATATACAGGTCACCGTCAGTAATATATTACTCAGTATTGATATATAATACCTAGGGTTGAGCTGATCTTGACTTTTCAGGATCAATTTTGAAATCCGACTTCCGATCATTTTTCATTCGAACCCGATCTCGATCCCAATTCCAATCCCAATGCAAGTCCATGGGATTTTTTTTTACTAATCGGAGATCGGATTTTAAAAACAATCCTATTCACTATACAGCATGGAATCTAAAGATTGAACGCTTTAATTGTTAGAATCCACGCTGTGTAGTGAATCACTAAGTAGCCAGAGGATTTTTTTTTAAATCCTCTAGGCTACTTAGTCCCCCCTGGTGTCTACTTACCTGCAGAGATGGCTGGTCCGGTGCCCGGTGTTCTCGTTCTTCTTCGCCTCACTGCCCCCTGCCTCCCAGGTTAGGAGAGTGTGGGCGGGTTAGGAGAGTGTGGGCAGGTACTGGGAGGGGAGACGTCACGTCTCCCCGCCCTGTACCCGCCCACACTCTCCTAAGCCACAAGCCACGCCTTCTCCCTAGCTCTGTAACACTAACCTGGAAGGCGGGGGCAACGAGGTGAGGAAGAACGAGAACACCGGGCATCGGACCAGCCATCTCTGCAGGTAAGTACCTAATAGAGATGTTAGCTAGTCTCCCATTAAAATTAATGGATGCAGCCGGCGCGCAGGGGGTTAAGGCTGTGTGCCGGCTGCTTCCATTCATTCCTATGGAACCGCAGCGGAGCCTTCACACTGAGTATACACTCCGCTCAGAATGAGCGGAGCGTATACTCTGTGTGAAGGAACATTGTTAGCTTTTCCCACAATGCTTGGCCAGTAGCAAAGCATTGTGGGAAATAATCACCGATCTCAATCCCACCTAAAAAGATCATGTTCGGAATTCTAATCACGATTGTGAAATTTTCTCGATCACCGATCGGAATCCGATCTTTTCCGAACACGATCGCTCAACCCTAATAATACCCTGCCTCACATTTAGGCCATTTGGTGATATTGTTTCCTACTTAAAAATTCAAAAAGTTTCTCTAAGGCCGGGTTCACACGGGGTTTTTTAGACTGGATTTTGCCGCAGAATCTGCGTCAAAATCTGGCTCAAAGAAACGCCTTCCATTGAATTCAACGGGCAACATGCCCTCTCTTGAGGCAGATTCTGCGGCTGACACTCCCTCCCGACTAGGCCCATTCATTTGTGCCTAATCCGGAGTGGAGTGCCGCAACTGGATGCCGGTGCACTGTATCTCCCATTGTCTTTGCAGCCATTATTGGCTTTGGCTCAAAAATCCACAATAAAAACAAAACAAAAACCTGTGTTTCCGCAACATAGGACATTTAGACATTAACTTAGACTCTATTCTGTTGACCATGATGCAAACGGATGTTCAAAAAGTTACATTTCTTACAGATGAAAAAATGGAGGAATCTGTGAAAATGGGCAAAAATAGGACATATGTTATTGGATGGCCCATGAAATCTGTCATGTGAATAGCTCAAAATAAATAAGTTGACCATTCCAACTATATGATACCCAATAAAATATATGTTTTACATGGCCGGTGTACAGAATAACGGGAGCTCATTTTCATGTAACTCTGTAACTTTTGAGAGTATTGAGGGATCCTAGAAATAATTAATAATAGGATTGTCATACAATTACATTAAAATTCCGCAACATATTTTAGTTAATTATTTAAGTGTAATGTAAAACTTTCTTGGATTCATAGACCTGGAACTAGAGGAGCTCCTCCAAGACCGTGACCCCTTCATTCACCCAAACAGTGCAGGTCTTAGTCCCCTCCTTATACACCAATGGCCCATCCTACAGTATGTAGTCAGTTCAGAGAGCTATTATCTCTATGTTCTCTCTGGTTTCTGTATCTTTCCTTTGGAAGAAGAAATATAAGACATTGTGAAGAACCTTGGACATCTGATCCCGGAGTTTGGCCGTTCTGTAGATCAGGTAGGAGGAATGGAGAAGTGGGAGAAAGTCGGCGGCAATAAAAAGCCAACCAAGAAATACACAATAAAAATAGTAATAAAAAACAATACTAAAATGTACAATAAAGTACATAGTGTTATATAGGAAAGTGACGGATACAAATCTCATGACTGAGTAATATGTCTCCAGATTGATGGATAAGTTACTGCTCATCTTCATCCTTGTTGTGTGATGGTACAGAGAGGTGAAGAGGAGGACGGAGGAGATGGAATAGACAAGTAATGGGAAGAACGACCCTGTGGTAAAGCTGTATATCGAATGAACATAAAAACAATCTATGGTTGTATTGTATGTTCTACTACTGGGGACCTTAAAAATTTCCAACAACAAAGGTGTCAAAGTATTTAAAGCGGAGAAAAGCACTGAGGATGCAATGAGATGAAGAGTCCTGTGTAATATCATCCTCCTCAGATACAGGAACAGTCTGGTGTGGAGGTTGGAGATCTTCAGACACAAGACAATGGAGAGCAGAGATGTCAACCAGATATTGGCAAAAGTAAAGAAAGAGTAAAGTACATTTAGAATAATCAGAGTGATGTATGAAGAAAAATCTTTCCGGGACAATGTATCCACAAAGAAATACAGAATATTAGACAACTGAGCGCACATCCTTGAAATCCCAAGAGAAGTTACAATGTGGTCAACAGGAGTCACTGATCTTCCTTTCCACCAGTCGGTGACATTGACTCCTATAATAAATGACTGGATCACCAGTCCGACTATGAGAGAAAGCAGAGTTGGTAGCAGGAGATCCCGATACAGGACAGTAGAGATCCCCTCTGTAGTATCAGCCATCTCTCCTGTGTGTGAGGATTCTGATAACTCAGTGAGATGTTATTGAAAGATTTTCTCATCTATTCAAATGTTGTTTTATTTGAATTGGAAATTCAAAATAAGAAAAACCGCACAATGTTCTGGAAAACAGGGCGTAGAAGGAACATTTACAGCTGGGACAACAGAGAAATAAAAATGGTCACTTTTTAGTCATGTTACATTATTTATCAGGTTCTGTTCCTCAATAATAAATATATATATATATATATATTTAGTCCAGAGCTGCACTCACTATTCTGCTGGTACAGTCACTGTGTACATACATTACATTACTTATCCTGTACTGATCCTGAGTTACATCCTGTATTATACTCCAGAGCTGTGCTCATTATTCTGCTGGTACAGTCACTGTATACATACATTACATTACTTATCCTGTACTGATCCTGAGTTACATCCTGTATTATACCCCAAAGCTGCGCTCATTATTCTGCTGGTACAGTCACTGTGTACATACATTACATTACTTATCCTGTATTATACTCCAGAGCTGCGCTCACTATTCTGCTGGTACAGTCACTGTGTACATACATTACATTACTTATCCTGTACTGATCCTGAGTTACATCCTGTATTATACCCCAGAGCTGTGCTCATTATTCTGCTGGTACAGTCACTGTGTACATACATTACATTACTTATCCTGTATTATACTCCAGAGCTGCGCTCACTATTCTGCTGGTGCAGTCACTGTGTACATACATTACATTACTTATCCTGTATTATACTCCAGAGCTGCGCTCACTATTCTGCTGGTACAGTCACTGTGTACATACATTACATTACTTATCCTGTATTATACTCCAGAGCTGCACTCACTATTCTGCTGGTGCAGTGTCTGTTCAAATAACGTTTGAGAGCAGCAGTCAGGTTCTGTAAAATCTTATGGATATTAGTTCGGATAGGGGCTGACCACCTCCCTGTAACTGGAAGTATCCCAGAAAAATAGAATTGAATGGCACTCTAAAAAAACTTCAAAAGCTTAAAAAAAACAAAAACCTCCTTATTTATACAATGCATAGCCATTTTTGTAGTGCCGTTCAATCTTATTTTTCTGGGCTAGGAGTGAAGGGCGTCCATGGTCAGGACATCTTGGGCTGAGATAATTTTTAACATTTTTGAAGACTTTTCTCCCCTGTGTCACAGAAGACAACATGGAAATCTACTGAAAATTCAAGAAGAAAAAATAATAATGTTTATTGTGTTTGTTTAGGGCCTAGACCCCAACTTATAATATGTCAATGGCCCATCCTACCGTATGTGTTACATCTCACTGAGCCGCCATTTCTATGTTCTCTCTGGTCTCTGTATCCGTCTTATAGAATAGGACATGAATTACATTGTGAAGAACCTTGGACATCTGATCCCTGAGTCTGGCTGTTCTGTAGATCAGGTAGGAGGAATGGAGAAGTGGGAGAAAGTCGGCGGCAATAAAAAGCCAACCAAGAAATACACAATAAAAATAGTAATAAAAAACAATACTAAAATGTACAATAAAGTACATAGTGTTATATAGGAAAGTGACGGACACAAATCTCATGACTGAGTAATATGTCTCCAGATTGATGGATAAGTTACTGCTCATCTTCATCCTTGTTGTGTGATGATACAGAGAGGTGAAGAGGAGGACGGAGGAGATGGAATAGAAAAGTAATGGGAAGACGGATCCTATAGTAATGATATAGATAGAATGAGCATAAATGCAATCTGTGGATATAATAGTCATGGTTGTGTTGTATGTTCCGCTATTGGTGACCTTAACTAGAACAAACAACAAGGTCATCAAACTATTAAAAGCAGTAAAACTGACTGAGACTCCAATGAGATGAAGAGTCCTGTGTAATATCATCCTCCTCAGATACAGGAACAGTCTGGTGTGGAGGTTGGAGATCTTCAGGCAGAAGACAATGGAGAGCAGAGATGTTAACCAAAGATTGGCGTGATAAAAAAAACAATGAACTGTATCCAGAATATAAAAGGGAACTTGTGACGAAAGGGACACAAGGAAATGCAGAATATCAGCAAAGTGAGCGCACAATCTGGAAATCCCAAGAGAAGTTACAATGTGGTCCACAGGAGTCACTGATCTTCCTTTCCACCAGTCGGTGACATTGACCCCTATAATAAATGAATGGATCACCAGTCCGGCTATGAGAGGAATAAGTTCTGAAGCCAAATGACCCAGATGATGGACGGTAGTGTCCCCCTCTGTAGTATCAGCCATCTCTCCTGTATGTGAGGATCCTGATAACTCAGCGCGATGTTATTGGAAGCTTTTCTCATCTATTCAAATGTTGTTTTATTTGAATTGGAAATTCAAAATAAGAAAAACCGCACAATGTTCTGGAAAACAGAGCGGAGAAGGAACATTTACAGCTGGTGCAACAGAGAAATAAAAATGTTCACCTTTTTTAATCATGTTACAATGTAATGTTATTAGAGATGAGCGAACAGTAAAATGTTCGAGATTCGAGATTCGTTTCGAGTAGCCCCTCAATATTCGACTACTCAAATCGAATATCGAACCCTATTATACTCTATGGAGGGAAAATGCTCATTTCAGGGGTGGGTAACATTCGATCAAATTGAACTTACCAAGTCCACGAGTGAGGGTCGGGCTGGATCCTCCGAGAAGTCTTCTCCTTGCAGCGTCCCCGCGGTGTTTTCCGGCTTTTCATTCACTCTGCCAGGCATTGGACCTGGACAGAGCCGGCTGCGCATGCCCGCACTACAAGCAGACATGCACAGTCGGCTCTGCCCAGGCCCGATGCCTGGCAGAGTGAATTCAGAGCCGGAAGACGCTGCGGGGAAGCTGCACGGAGAAGACTTCTAAAGGTAGGAGAAGAACCAGCGTTGATTGGCCGACTGTATAGCATTCAGCCAATCAATGCTGGTTCTGCATTGATCTTTTATATTCCAACAGTGAGTGGTACTCGCTCATATCTACTTATTACATTACTTATCCTGTACTGATACTGAGTTACATCCTGTATTATACTCCAGAGCTGCGCTCACTATTCTGCTGGTGCTGTCACTCTGTACATACATTACATTACTTATCCTGTATGATACTCCAGAGCTGCGCTCACTATTCTGCTGGTACAGTCACTGTGTACATACATTACATTACTTATCCTGTACTGATCCTGAGTTACATCCTGTATTATACTCCAGAGCTGCGCTCACTATTCTGCTGGTACAGTCACTGTGTACATACATTACATTACTTATCCTGTATTATACTCCAGAGCTGCACTCACTATTCTGCTGGTGCAGTCACTGTGTACATACATTACATTACTTATCCTGTATTATACTCCAGAGCTGCACTCACTATTCTGCTGGTGCAGTCACTGTGTACATACATTACATTACTTATCCTGTATTATACTCCAGAGCTGCGCTCACTATTCTGCTGGTACAGTGTCTGTTCAAATAACGTTTGAGGGCAGCAGTCAGGTTCTGTAAAATCTTATGGATATTAGTTCGGATAGGGGCTGACCACCTCCCTGTAACTGGAAGTATCCCAGAAAAATAGAATTGAATGGCACTCTAAAAAAACTTCAAAAGCTTAAAAAAAACAAAAACCTCCTTATTTATACAATGCATAGCCATTTTTGTAGTGCCGTTCAATCTTATTTTTCTGGGCTAGGAGTGAAGGGCGTCCATGGTCAGGACATCTTGGACTGAGATAATTTTTAACATTTTTGAAGACTTTTCTCCCCTGTGTCACAGAAGACAACATGGAAATCTACTGAAAATTCAAGAAGAAAAAATAATGTTTATTGTGTTAGTTTAGGTCCTAGACCCCAACTTATAATATGTCAATGGCCCATCCTACCGTATGTATTACATCTCACTGAGCCACCATTTCTATGTTCTCTCTGGTCTCTGTATCCGTCTTATAGAATAGGACATGAATTACATTGTGAAGAACCTTGGACATCTGATCCCTGAGTCTGGCTGTTCTGTAGATCAGGTAGGAGGAATGGAGAAGTGGGAGAAAGTCGGCGGCAATAAAAAGCCAACCAAGAAATACACAATAAAAATAGTAATAAAAAGCAATACTAAAATGTACAATAAAGTACATAGTGTTATATAGGAAAGTGACGGATACAAATCTCATGACTGAGTAATATGTCTCCAGATTGATGGATAAGTTACTGCTCATCTTCATCCTTGTTGTGTGATGATACAGAGAGGTGAAGAGGAGAACAGAGGAGATGTAATAGACAAGTAATGGGAAGAAGGATCCTACAGTAATGATATAGATAGAATGAGCATAACTGCAATCTGTGGATATAATAGTCATGGTTGTGTTGTATGTTCCGCTATTGGTGACCTTAACTAGAACAAACAACAAGGTCATCAAACTATTAAAAGCAGTAAAACTGACTGAGACTCCAATGAGATGAAGAGTCCTGTGTAATATCATCCTCCTCAGATACAGGAACAGTCTGGTGTGGAGGTTGGAGATCTTCAGGCAGAAGACAATGGAGAGCAAAGATGTTAACCAAAGATTGGCGTGATAAAAAAAACAATGAACTGTATCCAGAATATAAAAGGGAACTTGTGACGAAAGGGACACAAGGAAATGCAGAATATCAGCAAAGTGAGCGCACAACCTGGAAATCCCAAGAGAAGTTACAATGTGGTCCACAGGAGTCACTGATCTTCCTTTCCACCAGTCGGTAACATTGACCCCTATAATAAATGAATGGATCACCAGTCCGGCTATGAGAGGAATAAGTTCTGAAGCCAAATGACCCAGATGATGGACAATAGTGTCCCCCTCTGTAGTATCAGCCATCTCTCCTGTATGTGAGGATCCTGATAACTCAGCGCGATGTTATTGGAAGCTTTTCTCATCTATTCAAATGTTGTTTTATTTGAATTGGAAATTCAAAATAAGAAAAACTGCACAATGTTCTGGAAAACAGAGCGGAGAAGGAACATTTACAGCTGGTGCAACAGAGAAATAAAAATGTTCACCTTTTTTAATCATGTTACAATGTAATGTTATTAGAGATGAGCGAACAGTAAAATGTTCGAGGTTCAGTATTCGTTTCGAGTAGCCCCTCAATATTCGACTACTCAAATCGAATATCGAACCCTATTATACTCTATGGAGGGAAAATGCTCATTTCAGGGGTGGGTAACATTCGATCAAATTGAACTTACCAAGTCCACGAGTGAGGGTCAGGCTGGATCCTCCGAGAAGTCTTCTCCGTGCAGCGTCCCCGCGGTGTTTTCCGGCTTTTCATTCACTCTGCCAGGCATTGGACCTGGACAGAGCCGGCTGCGCATGCCTACACTACAAGCGGACATGCACAGTCGGCTCTGCCCAGGCCCGATGCCTGGCAGAGTGAATTCAGAGCCGGAAGACGCCGCGGGGAAGCTGCACGGAGAAGACTTCTAAAGGTAGGAGAAGAACCAGCGTTGATTGGCCGACTGTATAGCATTCAGCCAATCAATGCTGGTTCTGCATTGATCTTTTATATTCCAACAGTGAGTGGTACTCGCTCATATCTACTTATTACATTACTTATCCTGTACTGATACTGAGTTACATCCTGTATTATACTCCAGAGCTGCGCTCACTATTCTGCTGGTGCTGTCACTGTGTGCATACATTACATTACTTATCCTGTATTATACTCCAGAGCTGCACTCACTATTCTGCTGGTGCAGTCACTGTGTACATACATTACATTACTTATCCTGTACTGATACTGAGTTACATCCTGTATTATACTCCAGAGCTGCGCTCACTATTCTGCTGGTGCTGTCACTGTGTGCATACATTACATTACTTATCCTGTATTATACTCCAGAGCTGCACTCACTATTCTGCTGGTACAGTCACTGTGTACATACATTACATTACTTATCCTGTATTATAGTCCAGAGCTGCACTCACTATTCTGCTGGTGCTGTCACTGTGTACATACATTACATTACTTATCCTGTATTATACTCCAGAGCTGCGCTCACTATTCTGCTGGTGCAGTCACTGTGTACATACATTACATTACTTATCCTGTACTGATCCTGAGTTACATCCTGTATTATACTCCAGAGCTGTGCTCACTATTCTGCTGGTGCAGTCACTGTGTACATACATTACATTACTTATCCTGTACTGATCCTGAGTTACATCCTGTATTATACTCCAGAGCTGCACTCACTATTCTGCTGGTGTAGTCACTGTGTACATACATTACATTACTTATCCTGTATTATACTCCAGAGCTGCGCTCACTATTCTGCTGGTACAGTGTCTGTTCAAATAACGTTTGAGAGCAGCAGTCAGGTAATGTAAGATCTTATGGATACTAGTTCGGTTAGGGGCTGACCACCTCCCTGTAACTGGAAGTATCCCAGAAAAATAGAATTGAATGGCACTCTAAAAAAAACTTCAAAATCTTAAAAAAACCCTAATTATTTATACAATGCATAAGCATTTTTGTAGTGCCGTTCAATTTTATTTTTCTGGGCTAGGAGTGAAGGGCGTCCATGGTCAGGTCATCTTGGGCTGAGATAATTTTTACCATTTTTGAAGACTTTTCTCCCCTGTGTCACAGAAGACAACATGGAAATCTACTGAAAATTCAAGAAGAAAAAATAATAATGTTTATTGTGTTTGTTTAGGGCCTAGACCCCAACATATAATATGTCAATGGCCCATCCTACCATATGTGTTACATCTCACTGAGCCGCCATCTCTATGTTCTTTCTAGTCTCCGTTTCTGTCTTATAGAATAGGACATGAATTACATTTTGAAGAACCTTGGACATCTGAGTCCTCAGTTTGGCTGTTCTGTAGATCAGGTAGGAGGAATGGAGAAGTGGGAGAAAGTCAGCGGCCAAAAAAAGCCAACCAAGAAATACACAATAAATATAGTAATAAAATACAATACTACAATGAACAATAAGGTACATAGTGTTATATAGGAAACTGACGAATACAAGTCTCATGACTGAGTAATATGTCTCCAGATTGATGGATAAGTTACTGCTCATCTTCATCCTTGTTGTGTGATGGTACAGAGAGGTGAAGAGGAGGACAAAAAAACGGGTAGCTGCGACTGGATACCGGTGCAGGTGGAGGTGAAGTTTACACATTTCAATTTCTGCCACTAATATATTTATTTGGCTCTAGATTACACAATGAAAAGGGTTTAAAGGTAAAAATCCACACAGTTATGCAACGTCTCTTGAGCATTATCCATTCTGTGGATGTAAACTGCTGTATGGGAACACCGTAGGGTCAAAAACAGAAGGAGCTCTATTGTGATTTTGAAGGACAAATTTTGCTCTTTTAGGCATCATGTTGCAATCGCAGAGCCCTTGAAATGCCAGAACAGTGGAAACGCCCAAAAATAACTCAATTTTGGAAGTAGACCCTTAAAGGAGTACAGCCCATTATGGGGTATTGTCAGCATTTTGACCCTACAGCTGTTTCACAGACTCTTTACCATTGAAATGTAAAAATTAAAAATTACTTTTTGTACCATAAAATGTAATTTTAACCCCAAATTTTTCATCTTCACAAGTGAGTTAAAAGAGAAAAAGTACTAGAGATGAGCGAACAGTAAAATGTTTGAGGTTTGATATTCGTTTCGAGTAGCCCCTCAATATTCGACTACTCAAATCGAATATCGAACCCTATTATAGTCTATGAGGGGAAAATGCTCGTTTCGGGGTAGGCGACATTCGATCAAATTATACTTACCAAGTCCACGAGTGAGGGTCGGGCTGGATTCTCCGTGTAGTCTTCTCCTTGCAGCGTCCCTGTGGCATCTTCCGGCTCGTCATTCACTCTGCCAGGCATTGGGCCTGGGCAGAGCCGACTGTGCATGCCCGCACTACAAGCGGACATGCGCAGTCGGCTCTGCCCAGGCCCGATGCCTGGCAGAGTGAATGACGAGCCGGAAGACGCCACGGGGATGCTGCAAGGAGAAGACTTCTAAAGGTGGGAGAAGAACCAGTATTGATTGGCCAACTGTATAGCATTCGGCCAATCAATGCTGGTTCTGCATCAAACTTTTACATTTGAACAGCGAGTGGTACTCGATCGAGTACAAGTATTTTGAATACCGTAGTATTCGATCGAATACCTACTCGATCGAGTACTACTCGCTCATCTCTAAAATGTACCCCACATTTTGCTACCTAATTTCCCCTTAACATGACAACACCCCATATGTGCTGGTACACTGATGTATAGCCACATGACAGGGCACAAATTTGCTTTTAGAGAGCAGATTTTGCTGGATAGCTTTCAGGCACAATGTCCCATTTGAAGAGCCCCCAAGGTGTCAAAACAGTGGAAATCCCCTAAATCTTAACCCATTTATTAAAAAATAACCATAAAGGAGTTTCTCAAGGCGTACAGTGGGTATTTTGACCGTACAGGTTTTTTTTTTTTTTACAGAATTGGGCCGTGAAAATGGAAAGCAACATTTTTTTCCATAAAATATTGCTTCAACCCCAATGTTTGCATTTCTGCAAAGGGTTAAAGGCAAAAATACACCCCACCATTTGTTAAGCGTTTCCTCATGACGACAGAGATGCCCATATGTAGATGTAAACTGATGTATGGGCACACAATAGGGTACAGAACCAAAGGAGCGCTGTTAGGATTTTGGAAGGTAGACTTTGCAGGAATCTGTTTCTGGCACCGTGTTGTGTTTGCAGAGCCCTTGATGTGCCAACACAATGGAATACCCCCTAAAATGACCCCATTTTGGAAACTAGACCCATCAAGGAATTTATCAAGGGGTATAATGAGCATTTTGACCCCACAGGTCATTCACAGAATTAGGCAGTACATTTTAGCAGTACATATTTTCCAAAACCTGAACTCCATTTGTTAAACATTTGCTTCGGACTATGAAAATGTCCAACATGTGGATGTAAACTGATGTATGGACACACAGAGGGTCTCCGAAGGGATAGAATGCTATTTGTAGGGCAGAATTCCCATAAATAGTTCTCAGGAATATGTGTATGCACTTTTTTTTATCTTCCCTTTCATTGCAGTTTGTGGGACTTCAATTGGAAAGTGTTCCCCAGGTACAATACGGCCACCTTTAATTCCAGAAGTATTAGGACCAGGCCCTTCCTGGTCTCCTGGTCCCCAAATATCGGGGTCCTGATAATTTCCCCCTGAAACTCAAGGAATGTTCCTGCCCTGACTGCATATCATGAAGCACGTAAGCATTATACATCACTAGCTCTACAATTTGCACGGCTAGCTTTGTGTACCACACTTTTGGTTTCCTCAGGGGTGTTGCCGTAACCTTAAATTAGGGTCAGTACATGGACATCCCTCTTGTCCTTATACTTGGCCCTGTCCTCACTCCTTCAGAGGGGCTGCACAATCTGTGCCCTAGGGTGGCCTCTCTTATTATTGCACACACTCCCACAAGCTGAAGTTCCTTTGCAACTAGGGCTCCTAAAGAGTGGGGTGTTGGTGTAGAAGTTATCCACATAAATAAAAAAAATTATAGTCATCAGAATAAAGCTGTGACCGGTTTATTTTGTTGAACAGTTCAGTTCCTAAACCCCAACTTATCACACTTTGATGAGCCATCCTACAGTACAGTAGGTATTCACTGAGCTGCCATCTCTGTGTTCTCTCTGGTTTCTGTATCCTTCCCCTGGAAAAAGAAATGCATTAGATTGGGAAGAACCTTGGACATCTGATCCCTGAGTTTGGCCGTTCTGTAGATCAGGTAGGAGGAATGGAGAAGTGGGAGAAAGTCCACGATAATAGAAAGCCATGCAAGGAGAAAACAGTGAAAATAGTAATAAAACACAACAACAAAATGGCACATAAAGTACATAGTGTTATATAGGAAAGTGACGGATACAAATCTCATGACTGAGTAATATGTCTCCAGATTGATGGATAAGTTACTGCTCATCTTCATCCTTGTTGTGTGATGATAAAGAGAAGTGAAGAGGAGGACGGAGGAGATGTAATAGAAAAGCAATGGGAAGAAGGATCCTATAGTATAACTGTATACAGAATAAGCATAAATGCAATCACTGTGTATATTATCCATGGTTGTGTTGTATGATCCACTATTGGTGACCTTAAAAATAACCAACAAGGGAATCAAACTATTGAAAGCAGAAACAATGACTGAGGCTACAATGAGATGAAGAGTCCTGTGTAATATCATCCTCCTCAGATACAGGAACAGTCTGGTGTGGAGGTTGGAGATCTTCAGACACAAGACAATGGAGAGCAGAGATGTTAGCCAGATATTGGCAAAAGTAAAGAAAGAATAAACTGTA
This sequence comes from Leptodactylus fuscus, assembly GCF_031893055.1. Lineage (NCBI taxonomy): Eukaryota > Metazoa > Chordata > Amphibia > Anura > Leptodactylidae > Leptodactylus > Leptodactylus fuscus. The sequence goes on from NC_134267.1 coordinate 236,531,368, forward strand.
TCTACAATAATCAGGGTTCCTGAAGAAAGATCTCTTAGGGACAATGTATCCAAAAAGAAATACAGAATATCAACACATTTGAATGCACATCCTTGAAATCCCAAGAGAAGTTACAATGTGATCAACAGGAGTCACTGATCTTCCTTTCCACCAGTCATTGACATTGACCCCTATAATAAATGAATGGATCACCAGTCCGGCTATGAAAGACATCAGAGCTGAGACTAGAAGATCCAGATGCCGGACAGTAGAGTCTCCCTCTGTAGTATCAGCCATCTCTCCTGTGTGTGAGGAGTCTGATAACTCAGCAAGACATTAATAAAGGTTTACTAGAAAATGTTTGTCATTTATTCAAATGTTGATTTATTTATACTGGAAGAACTGAGAACATCACAGTCTATAAACCAGTGGAGAAGATCACATAACATAGGAAGATCATCTTACAGCTGGTGCAACAGAAGAATCAATCTAAAATATCCACCTGTTTAATGATGTTATAAATAAATGGCATTGCTTATCCTGTACTAATCCTGAGTTACATCCTGTATTATACTCCAGAGCTGTGCTCACTATTCTGCTGGTGCAGTCACTGTGTTCATACATTACATTACTTATCCTGTATTATACTCCAGAGCTGTGCTCACTATTCTGCTGGTGCAGTCACTGTGTACATACATTACATTACTTATCCTGTATTATACTCCAGGGCTGCGCTCACTATTCTGCTGGTACAGTCACTGTGTACATACATTACATTACTTATCCTGTACTAATCCTGAGTTACATCCTGTATTATACTCCAGAGCTGTGCTCACTATTCTGCTGGTGCAGTCACTGTGTTCATACATTACATTACTTATCCTGTATTATACTCCAGAGCTGTGCTCACTATTCTGCTAGTACAGTCACTGTGTACATACATTACATTACTTATCCTGTATTATACTCCAGAGCTGCGCTCACTATTCTGCTTGTGCAGTCACTGTGTACATACATTACATTACTTATCCTGTATTATACTCCAGAGCTGCACTCAGTATACTGATGGGGAAGTCAATATGTACATAAATACAATAAATTCAATACAATACATTCTTTGAAGAACATGAAACAGTAAGAAAAGAAGAGCAAGTAATAAATCATGAGAAAAGGGAAGCATTCCTGTATTCCCGTCAACTCACATCAAAGTAATTGTACATCTGGAGTAGAATATACGCACATTAATTAAACAGTACTTCTTTGAACACACATTCTCTATGAAGGTAGTATCAAGCATAGCATATAAGATAAAAAACGGCAGAACTATAATGCTAATGTTGAAGAAGTTAGGTCTTTACAGTTTTAGACACGATCGAGTAGTTAAGAGAACATGTGCGAAGAATCAAAGTAAGTAGATGTTGTGAAGTGCTGAAGAACAGCTCCCGTCCAGGCAGCTAGGAGCTCGGAGTCTATGAAGGAGAAGCAGCCGGTGCTGAAGAACAGCTCTGAGGGAGTTAGACAGAGAGATATGTGATAATGGTAGTAGCGCTACAGTGTACCTAGACATGCCGGGACAACCTCCGAGATTCTATAAGTTCACTTAAAGAAGCCGCATAGATGGCGATTGGAGAGAACAACACCTAATAGTAAAGAAGAAAGAAAGAGAGGAAAGATACGGATAAAATAGATTGAGGATGGGATTGAAAGAGGAATTCGAGATTAACTAAGTTGGCGATTGAAGGTTACATTGGTGGAAATCCAAGTCTCGGGAAAGGAAGTGACGGGACTGAAGGGGCGAAGGAAAGAGGGAACAGGAGAGGCAAGAGGGGGCAGAGAGAAGAGAGGTAAGTATGAAAAAGGGTGGGGGATATAAGAGGGAGGGGGTCAAGATGTAACATGAGTCCATAGAAGAGACGTGGGAAACAAGGACAATTAAGGGAAAAACAAAGGATTATGGGAAGAAGAAGGAACAATACTGGGGAGTTAGAAGAAGCGGGGGAGGAGAGGGAAAGAAAAGGGGGAGAGGCGTATGAAAAAGAGAAAGAAGTGTTCAAAGAGGAGAACATAAGTAGTGTAAAAGGAGTAGAATATAACATAGGTGCAAAGTAGGATCACTAAACAATAATCATGTAAAGTATACTGATACCAAGGACAATTTAGTGGGAAAATAAACTCAATGCATAAGAAAAAGACAATGAGGAAGGGTTTATATTTGTTTCTAGCTTTTGTGTCTAACACCCCTATAAGGTCTTATTCAAAAAACTGAGCAGTCATATCAGAAAATACAATGACAGTTCACCAGACAAGGCTACAGTCAAAGAACTCTCGTACAAATTATGCAATGTCAAGGTTACCATCTGGGGGAACAAGAGATCCAAGCCAGAGTACAGTAGGAAAAGTTAAGATTTCAATTAGAGCCTCTTGTCCCTCGGTCACTTAAATCTTCCTGGTGTTCTAGGGGACCCAAGAGTAGAGGGGTCAGGAAAGTCCTAGAGCGAGTCTAGAACCGGCAACCAAGAGGGAATTTCCATGGGAGGCAGGTCCAAGGCTGCGAGGGCTGCAGAGAGATCAGAAGGGGAATAGATGTTGTGGTGCCTGCCATTCTTGTGAATTGATAACCCAAAAGGGAACAAACAGAAGTAAGTCAGCCCATTAGACTTTAGGACATCCAAAAGTGTAGATGGAGCAAGATCTTGAAACATTTGAACCTCAGAATCACCGTAGGTTATCTTTGGGCTGTCCCTCGCAGCTCTCAAAATGCGAGTTGTGTCCATGGAGGAAAGCATGGCACAGACAACATCCCATGGAGGTTCCAAGGGGCCTGGTTTTGAGGGGACCACTCTTTGAGCACATTCTATTGGCACCGAGCAGATGAGGCATCCGACCCAAGCAACTTAGTAAAGATGGAGACTGCAACATCCATAAGACTGTCTGGAGCATGGGTCTCAGAGAGGCCACGGAGCCTTACACATCTGCGTTGGCTGTGATTTTCAAGATCCTCCAGCAGAAGGTAGGACTTGATTAAGTGTTCAGCATGCATGTCCAATCATCCTGAGACCAATTTAGAGGATTTCAGCACCACAGACTGCAAGGCCTCCAGTTTGTCAACGCGCTTGTTGATAGAGTGGAGGTCTGACCTTAGATCATTCAACTCCACAAGGACAGGTGCAATCATCTGAGCTAATGCTTTCTAAAGAAACCCCAAGATATGGGAGCCTGGGTGGCATCAGCAGGAGTCAGCAGCAGGGTTGGGTTCTTCAGTGCTCCTACTTTCTTCAGGTGCCATCTTTGCCACCGGTAGTGGGAACTGGCAGTCTTCTTTTTAAGGAACTTCTGCAATGCAATTTGAGCCTGTTGGATTCTCGGTGTGTCTGGTGCATCCGTGAAACGATGCCTTCCGATTTTTACCATTTTTTGGAATTATTGCTCAAGATTGAGGGTAAATGCAGGCACTCGAGTGGCAGGGGTACAAATCAGGCTGCCATCTCATTCCACAGTCAGGCTCCGCCCCCAGGATGTTGTATTTATGAGCTGGAAGGGAGAAGCTGTACAAGCTGCTAGCTATTTAATGTTTAATGTGTCAGACAGGCCAAATATCAGGAAATAACAGAATCCAACTAACAAAAGAGAGTAGTAGAACTTAAAATCCTATACAGTGCTGAAAAATAGGTCCAGACACCCAAAGACATTCACCAGTGCCAGCCTTGGGGTGCAAGTTATTATTACCAGAAACCATACATGAGATATATGCTCCACTAACTGAAGCCAAAATTGGAATCCCCAATTAACAGGGAAGATCAAACAGGGGATAATAAATGTACAGGAAAATGGTAAGTATCAGTAGGTCACATCAGAGGCAGAATCAGAAGAAAAACAAATATCCAGTATAAAGCCAAGGTTCAGTTCTGAGAGGTCACATCAGTGGCAGAATTAGGAGACAAAGGGATACTCAGAGAGAAGCCAAGGTCTGAATAAAGCATTAAAGTACAAACAATAAGGGTTCAGAGACTAACCGGGGTACAAACTTATTAGCAGGCACCTGGCTCAAGAGGGAGGGTGATTTATATAGGCATTCTCAGCTGCTAAGAGGACAAGCCCATAGACACTGCAGAAGATTCTGATGTTGGCACGGTAACCTTAAAGGAATACAGCTTAGTTTAATGATGACAATTGTCTTTTGTTACTGTTTTGTTTTATTTTGTGTATGCCTGCAACCACATGGATAAAGTATAACCTATTGTCAGCTTACACATATCTGAAATCTATTGAAAAGTCAAGATGATATTCTGAGCCACATATAGTGAATAATTTGGAATGTTGTACTTTACTATATCTATGTGTGTGTCTCTGTAATTAGCAGGCACCTGGCTCAAGAGGGAAGGGGTATATATATATATATATATATATATATATATATATATATATATATATATATATATACGCCTCCTCAGCATGTGTATACTTAGTAGTAGTCCTGGGGTTTCGTAGTGAGGGACACCAATTACCTAGTTTGTAACCATTGGGCTGATGATTTTATAGTTTTTTTGCTCTGTTTTTTTGAGGGGAGGGATTTATTGATGTGCCAGCCATCTTGGCAATCCTGAGAGCTAAAAGATCCACAATTTGTTTCATCTCCTATTGCTACTAAGAAAGATTCCTAATGGGTATGTAAACCTAAGTCCTAGCAAACTCACCATCAGTCACATCACCTATGCAACAAAAAGTGCAAGGCACACACAAAGAAACACAAAGAAACTGCTAATTAATATTTTATTGAGAATACCAAAAGACATAATTATAATATGTTAAAATGAATCACACAAGCGGAAATCACGTAAGCGGAAGTAAAAAGTAATGCGTGTCAGAGTATGACGTCATAACAAAATAGACCACAGAAATCTGTGGATCAGAGGGGGAAAAAAATGAAAAACACTCAGATGTCTGTCAATATTTTCACTGATTTGTTTACTAAAGATTTGTAGAATAAAAACCATGAATAGTAGGGTTGAGCGATCGGGATCGGAAAAGATCAAATCCCGATTGGTGATCGAGTAAATTTCACGATCGTGATCGGGTTCCGATCCCACCTAAAAAAGATCGGGAACGGAATTCTGATACCGATCGCTCAACTTACCTGCACAGATCCACTGCCGCTGCCACTCCCCATTCTTCTCTCTGCTCTTATTTCTCCTTCACATGCCTTCAGAGTGTCATGCACACCCCCGCTTCCCAGGCTAGTGTTAGAGATGCTGGGAGAGAGTGGGGCTTAAGGCTTAGGAGAGTGTGGGTGGGTACTGGGAGGGGAGACCTGAGTGAGACCTTCACTTTCATAGTTTTTAAAACAGATGTGTGAAGGCTGTTCAAGAAATAACCATAATAAGTGAAAAGGTCTAAGTGTTAGGAGTATTTAGGTTCTTTACTTTCTATTTTTCTTACCTGGGGAGTTTTTGGCTGCGCAGTGTCTGGGGTGGCATCCTGGCGCTGCGGGGTTGTCCTGTCGTGAGTATTGGTGCACACCTTCTGACTTGCATGCGCGCACTGCTGGTAGGCAGCTTTATCTCCTGGTTGATTAGTCTGTCCTCCCATTTGCACCTGGGAGGAGTGGTCTCTACTCTGTATTTAAACCCATGCCTCCCATGGTTCTGTGCTGAGTGTCGCTTTTACAGAGCTAGGCCTTAGCCGGAGGAGTAGGTGGTTATCTTGGATAGAGGAAGTTCCGTGGTTGGTTTTTGGGAGGTTTGGGTGAACGAGTTGGTTTGTGTGTTTTCCCTTCTGTGTTCACCAATCCTCCCTCTGTGTATAATTGACTGTGTGAGTGAATTGCCATATCCTTTGATTTCTACTCAGTTTCCCTGTGTTTGTTTCCTAGTGTAAGGTTCCTTCCCATATTGGTTTGGGGGAATCCTTTCCCACATGTTTCCTGTGTGCTGCTTGTGTTGTTAGTCAGCGCACACCCTTGTCAGTCCCTGTCAGTAGCAGCTTCTCTTGTTTGTTAGGGGTGACCCCCTTTAGTCTCCAGTCCCTAGAGATCTTATAGGGCATTCCTTCTCCCACTTCCCTCTAGGCCTACGGTATCAGTGAGAGAGGAGCTGTCGGGGTCAGGCTTAGCCTGAGAACAGCCGACCCACACCCGTGAGGCAGGGACCGGGATAGCTAGTGGGAGTAGTGCAGGGCGACATTCCCTACTGCTATTCCTTAGTCCCGTTGCAGCTACCTGGACTGACATAACACTAAGACTGTGAACCCTTCAATCTACTGAACAGTTAAATTCCTAGACCCCGACTTATCACACCTTGATAACCCATACTACGGTACAGTGTGTATTCACTGAGCTGCCATCTCTATGTTCTCTCTAGTATCTGTATCTTTCCTATGGAATATGAAATGCATTACATTGTGAAGGACCTTGGACATCTGATCCCTGAGTTTGGCCGTTCTGTAGATCAGGTAGGAGGAATGGAGAACTGGTAGGAAGTCTACGATAATATAAAGCCATTCAGAAACTACACAGTAAAAATAGTAATAAAATGCAATAACAAAATGGCTAATGAAGTATATAGTGTTATATATGAAAGTGATGGATACAAGTCTCATGACTGAGTAATATGTCTCCAGATTGATGGATAAGTTACTGCTCATCTTCATCCTTGTTGTGTGATGGTACAGAGAGGTGAAGAGGAGGATGGAGGAGGTGGAATAGAAAAGTAATGGGAAGAAGGATCCTATAGTATAACTGTATACACAGTGAGCATAAATGCAATTTGTGGATATATTAGACATGGTTGTGTTGTATGTTCCAGTATTGGTAACCTTAAAAAAAGCCAAGGGTATCAAGACATTAAAAGAAGAAACAATGACCGAGGCTACAATGAGATGAAGAGTCCTGTGTAATATCATCCTCCTCAGATACAGGAACAGTCTGGTGTGGAGGTTGGAGATCTTCAGACACAAGACAATGGAGAGCAGAGATGTCAGCCAGATATTGGAATAAGTAAAGAAAGAATAAACTGTATCTAGAATAACCAGAGATACTGAAGAGAGATCTCGCAGGGAGAGTGTACCCAAGAAGAAGTAGAGGGTATTGGCACATTGAATGCACATCCTGGAAATCCCAAGAGAAGTTACAATGTGATCAACAGGAGTCACTGATCTTCCTTTCCACCAGTCGGTGACATTGACCCCTATAATAAATGAATGTATCACCAGTCCAGGTATGAGAGCCACCAGTTCTGGGAGTAGAAGACCCAGATACAGGGCAGTAGAGTCTCCCTCTGTAGTATCAGCCATCTCTCCTGTGTGTGAGGATCCTGATAACTCAGCAAGATGTTAATAAAGGTTCCATGCAAAACGCCTGTCAATTATTCAACTGATGATTTATGGACAATGGAAAAGCTGAGAACATCACCCAGACTCCGAGATGGCTCCAGTATACAAAGCAGCAGAGCAGATCACATAACACAGGAATATCATCTGACAGCTGGTGCAACAGAGGAATCAAACTACAATGTTCACTTGTTTAATGTTGTTTTATTCTGATCATGAATTACTTTTTGCATCTTACTTCAGAGCTACACTCATTATTCTGCTGGTACAGTCACTGTGTACATACATTACATTACTTATCCTGTATTATACTCCAGAGCTGTGCTCACTATTCTGCTTGTTCAGTCACTGTGTACATACATTACATTACTTATCCTGTATTATACTCCAGTGCTGCGCTCACTATTCTGCTGGTACAGTCACTGTGTACATACATTACATTACTTATCCTGTATTATACTCCAGAGCTGTGCTCACTATTCTGCTTGTTCAGTCACTGTGTACATATATTACACTACTTATCCTGTATTATACTCCAGTGCTGCGCTCACTATTCTGCTGGTACAGTTAGTGTGTACATACATTACATTACTTATCCTGTATTATACTCCAGAGCTGCGCTCACTATTCTGCTGGTGCAGTCACTGTGTACATACATTACATTACTTATCCTGTATTATACTCCAGAGCTGTGCTCACTATTCTGCTGGTACAGTCACTGTGTACATACATTACATTACTTATCCTGTATTATACTCCAGAGCTGTGCTCACTATACTGATGGGGAAGTCACTGTGCACATAAATACAATAAATACATTGCAATTCATGGCTTATCCTGTACTGGTCCAGAGTTAGTTAGTAGAGATGAGTGAGTAGTGAAATATTCGAGATTTGATATTCGTTTCGAGTAGAGCCTCAATATTCGACTACTTGATTGAATATCGAATCCCATTATAGTCGGGGGCCACACGGTGGCTCAGTGGTTAGCACTGCAGCCTTGCAGCGCTCGAGTCCTGGTGTTCAAATCCCGCCAAGGGCATAAAACCATCTGCAAGGAGTTTGTATGTTCTCCCCGTGTTTGCATGGATTTCCAACCCATATTCCAAAGACATACTGATAGGGAAAAATGTACATTGTGAGCTCTATGTGGGGCTCACAATCTACATGTAAAAAAAAATCCCATTATAGCCTATAGGAAAATGCTTGTTTCAGGGGAAACCACTATTCGACAAAAGGAGAGTCACCAAGTCCTCGAGTAGCAGGAGGAGAGTGTTTACGAGGAGCACTGTGTAGTTAAAGCGCACGGACCCAATTTTTAGTTATGGGGTCTGTGCGTTTTAACTGTACAGCGCTTGCAGTTGCACTGATATTCCATTCGTGGGCGTCCTCCTGTGCACTCCTTTCGGACGGGATGCAAGAACTAATGTGAACCGGCCCTTACTTGTCCTGCAGAACCAGCATTGATTGGCCGAATGCTATACACTGTATAGCACTTGGCAAATCAACGCTGGTTCTGCAGCAGGCTCGTCCTTGCTAGTCTGGAGAGCTGGCAGCTTGCTGTTTCAAGGGAGCTTACTTTTTCTCATAGGAATGAATTGACCAGTGTTGCTTGGCCAGTGTACAGCATTCGGCCAATCATTGCTGGTTCTGCCAGACGCTCGTCTGTGAGGAGGCGGAGTCTAAGATCGGACCACAGCAGTCTCCATTGTGGTCCAATCTTAGACTCCGCCTCCTCACAGACATCCAAACACCTTCGCTAGTGCCCGCCTTGCAGCCAGATATACTTTGATGAATTTGGGGTGCAATTTATCATTACCAGAAACCATACAAGAAGTAAACACTCCAATAATTGAAGCCAAAACTAGAATCCACAATTGACTTGCAGGGAAGATCAGACACAGAATACTAAATGTCCAGGCAAATGGTAAGTACCAATAGGTCACAACAGAAGCAGAATCAGAAGAAAAACAAATATCCAGTATAAAGCCAAGGTTCAGTTCTGATAGGTCACATCAGAGGCAGAATCAGGAGACAAAGGGATACCCAGAGAGAAGCCAAGGTCTGAATAATACATTAAAGTACAAACGATTAAGATTCCGAGACTAACTGGGGTACAAACTTATTAGCAGGCACCTGGCTCAAGAGGGAGGGGGTTTATATAGGCATTCTCAGCTGCTAAGAGGACAAGCCCATAGACACTGCAGAAGCTTCACATGGTGGCACGGTAACCTTGTAGGAATACAGCTAAGTTTAATGACAATTGTGTGTTGTTACTGTTTTGTTTTATTTTGTGTATGCCTGCAACCACATGACCAAAGTATAACCCAGTGTCAGATTACACATAATCTGATGCTGTTTGGTCTGGTTCTGATTAAATAGACTTGTGACCCTAGAAAATTTACTATTACATTGATAACATGCTCCACAGAAACGGTGACCGGAAAAAATTAGGCTCTATTGAGATGACCATGATGTAAGTGACTGTGAAAAAATGGACATTTTCAACAGTCATTTTGCTTCTGTGAGACCTTTGAGTCTATTACGGGATCCATGAAAAATGGAAAAAAAAAATGATACTTAAAAGATATCCTATATTTTGATGGTACATTAAAACTGTTATGTGAATCGCCCAATAGAAAAAAAAAAGATTTTGAACCAACTCTATAATGCCCATATAACCCCTTGATGCTCAACACTGTACTATTAGGTTGCGCTGTTCATATAGTTAAAGGGATTCTATCATTAGAAACCCTTTTTACTATAAATACATAAAGAAATAACCTTAAGAAAGGCTATACTTCTCTTACCTTTATTATTCTGTTCTGCGCTGCCATTCCTGAGGAATTTCTTCTTTCTTCCTTATGCAAATTAGTTTTCTTGCAGCACTGGGGGTGTTTCCCTGCACTCAAACAGCACTGGTGCTGCTTGAAAACTCCCCAGCAATGACCTCTGTCTTCTTCACTGCCTCCGCCTTCTTTTCTCATGATTCTTTTCTCTGGGTCCAAAAGCGCATGTTCATCGGCCATTTTACTGTGGCCAAATGGGAGAGGTCATTGTTAGGACTGTGTGGCAGGTGCGGCCAAGGTATCAGGGTTCCAGCCTGTTCCGCTGTAACTGCTCAGTCCAGCATGCATGGGGTTAATTCTCTTGCAGCCAATGGGCGTGGTCAGTCTGCTGACTGACAGTGGTGTCAGCATAACGGCACCTGGCTTGGGCACCTGGGCTGGCTGATCAGGCCCCCCTTCCCTCCATTAAAGGAGGAAGGTTTGGGCTTCCAGTGCTCTAGCCTCAAATGCCACATGTGCACGTCTGTGCAAGACACTAGTTTTGCAGCTAGCTGCCTTAGTTAGGTAGGTAGAGAGAATCTCCACCCTTTTGGTTAAAATTGTGGGAAACCATTCCCTTAGTTAGAGAGTTAGAGTTGTGGGAATTTCTGCCTTATTTAGTATTGTGGATTCTTCTACCTTAGTCAGGCTGCTACCTGTGATGCTGCACAGTAGGTGGCTGTGGTGGGTGCGGCCCAGTAAGCTACTGGGAGCACATGGTCAAGTTTGTGTTTGTCTTGCAGTGCAGTAACTGCAAGACTTTATAATTCAGTATCGGCTCCTCTGAACTACAAGAGCTATCTCAGAGAAGCTATCAGAAAAGCACTCAGTTTGTGGTGTAGCCCGGCAGCAAAGTTAACTGTCGGGCCTTGTTCACACCAGGGTGTCTTGTGGTTCAGAGTCCAGTTGGGCTCCGCAGGATATTATTATTTTTGTAAACCCAAGTTCTAGCAAATCACATCACCTGCAGAAGGAATAATACTAAACCCGCACAAACTTAAACTGTGAATCAAAAAACTTTATTGACAGTTCCAAAAGACACATTTCAAATATCGCAAAATGAATCACACAGTGCAATACATCTAAAAAACAACAGTATAGTGTTACATATATTGTATGGATAAAAATAGTAAAAATAATATCATAACCTACGCAAACAAACAAACAATAACCCTCATTTAAGTGTATAGTACCTTCCATATAGTCAAAAAAACACGAAGACCTAGAAAACCAGGCCTAGAAACACGTTTAAGGTAAGTGCCCAGAAGCAGAGTAAGGATTTTTAGGTCCAAAATCTGAGGCAGAGGCCATCTCATGGTTCCGGATCAAAATACGGCTAGCTACGATTGGAAGTCAGTACAGTACACTGGCATCTAGTCGTGCTAGTCGGGAGGGAGTGTCTTCAGAAGGATGTCGCAAAGTTACGCCGCCTGAAAGAATAACTATAAAGAGAAGAAAACAAAAAACCCGGCACCGAGCCGTTCTTTGTGTAATACCCTTGGTATGTGGAACAGATGAATAAAGCAATACAGGTGTCCGCTCACCTGGCCTGGTTGTGTTGGACACAACAACCAGTGGACGTGATATAAAGAAAACCGGTAGGACCGGAAGGCAGCCGCTTATATACGTCTGAAAGAATAACTATGTCACTTCTTGTTCTGGGAACTGGAACAAAAAGACCTGACCAGCTCCCATTGATTTCAATGGGAGACATTTTTTTAGTCAAGATTTTGAGGTGGATATGGCCTCAAAATCCTAGCAAAAAACCCAATGTGAACTTACCCTAAGGGTGCATTCACACAGAGGAAAATAGTGCTGAATTTGGTGTGGAATACACGTCAGATTCAGCGCTAAAATAAAGGCTCCCATTTACTTCAATGGTTTCCTTTTTCTAACACGGATTCCACACCAAATTCAGCACCATTTTCCTCTATGTAAATGTACCCCAAGGCTGTGAACCCTTCATTCTACTGAACAGTTCAGGTCCTAGACCCCGGCTTATCACACCTTGATGACCCGTACTATAGTACGGTATGAATTCACTGAGCTGCCATCTCTATGTCCTCTCTAGTATCTGTATCTTTCCCATGGAAGAAGAAATGCACCACGTTATGAAGAACCTTGGACATCTGATCCCGGAGTTTGGCCGTTCTGTAGATCAGGTAGGAGGAATGGAGAGCTGGGAGAAAGTCCAAGTGAATATAAAGCCATTCATAATCTACACAGTAAAAATAGTCATAAAACGCATTAACAAAATGGCTAATGAAGTATATAGTGTTATATATGAAAGTGATGGATACAAGTCTCATCGCAGTGTAATATGTCTCCAGACTGATGGATAAGTTACTGCTCATCTTCATCCTTGTTGTGTGATGATACAGAGAGATGAAGAGGAGGACGGAGGAGATGGAATACAACAGTAATGGGAAGAAGGATCCTGTAGTATAACTGTATATAGCATGAGCAAAAATGCAATTTGTGGATATATTATCCATGGTTGTGTTGCACGTTCCACTATTGGTGACCTTAAAATAAGCCAAGGGTATCAAACTATTAAAAGAAGAAACAATGATTGAGGCTGCAATGAAATGAAGAGTCTTGTGTAATATCATCCTCCTCAGATACAGGAACAGTCTGGTGTGGAGGTTGGAGATCTTCAGATATAGGACAATGGAGAGCAGAGATGTTAGCCAGATATTGGCATAGGTAAAAAAAGAATAAACTGTATCCAGAATAAGCAGAGATATTGAAGATAGATATTGCACAGAGAATGTACCCAAGAAGAAATGCAGGGTATCAGCACATTGAATGCACATCCTTGAAATCCCAAGGGAAGTTACAACGTGGTCAACAGGAGTCACTGATCTTCCTTTCCACCAATCATTGACATTGACCCCTATAATAAATGAATGGATCACCAGTCCAGGTATGAGAGCCATCAGTGCTGGGAGCAGAAGACCCAGATACAGGGCAGTAGAGTCTCCCTCTGTAGTATCAGCCATCTCTCCTGTGTGTGAGGATCCTGATAACTCAGCAAGACGTAAATAAAGGTTTAATGCAAAATATTTGTAATTTATTCAAGTGTTGATATATTGACATTGGAAAAGATGAGAACATCATATGGACTCTGAGATGGCTCCATTATACAAAGCAGCAGAGCAGATCACATAACACAGGAATATCATCTGACAGCTGGTGCAACAGAGGAATCAAACTACAATGTTCACCTGTTTAATCATGTTATGAGTAGATTATATTATTTTTCTGATCATGAATTATATCTTGCATCTTACTTCAGAGCTGCACTCACTATTCTGCTGGTGCAGTCACTGTGTACATACATTACATTACTTATCCTGTACTGATCCTCAGTTACATCCTTTATTATACTCCAGAGCTGCACTCACTATTCTGCTGGTACAGTCACTGTGTACATACATTACATTACTTATCCTGTACTGATCCTGAGTTATATCCTGTATTATACTCCAGAGCTGCACTCACTATTCTGCTTGTTCAGTCACTGTGTACATACATTACATTACTTATCCTGTATTATACTCCAGAGCTGTGCTCACTATTCTGCTGGTGCAGTCACTGTGTACATATATTACATTACTTATCCTGTACTGATCCTGAGTTACATCTTGTATTATACTCCATAGCTGCACTCATAATTCTGCTGGTGCAGTCACTGTGTACATACATTACATTACTTATCCTGTACTGATCCTCAGTTACATCCTGTATTATACTTCAGAGCTGCACTCACTATTTTAGAATCAGATTGATTCTTAGAACTTGAGGTGACAGAAGTACAATTTTACTTCCAGACATTAGAGAGTTATGCACCTTGGCTGGGTGTTATGAATAGCAGGATACTTAAAAAAAAAAAAAAAAAAAAAACTAAATAATAATATCCTGTAGAGCCCAACTGAGCTCTGAGCTGCAGAGCTACCCTGGTTTGAACACAACCCAACAGTTAATGTCACTGCCGAGCTACAACACCATCTGGGTACACACAGTAACTTAATAGATAAGATCTAAGAGCAGCCGCTAGAGGAATAACAGTCTAGCCAAAACTCCTGTGCTTAGACTGAACAAACGAAACAGAGTAGTCTCAGTTACTTCACTGAGAAGCCCCTCACAGCAGCTATCTGCTGTTACTATCAATCAGGTAGGCTAGCAGTGTAAGAGATACATTGGGGACGGGAGACCCACTTCCACAAACATTTAGCGACACATAAACACGCAGTTGCTGCAAAAACAACAGACCAGTCACACATGGAGCTATCACACCACATACGCTATTCGGAACAGAGGCTATGGCAGCAGGCTGACTCACCTGCCTCATTAAATAGGGGAAGGGCGGTCCCAAGCAGCCAGCCAAGCTTCTCAAGACGAGCGCTCATTGGTCGACACCCCTGTTAGTCAGCCAACCAACCACGCCCACCTGGCTGCAAAGACTTAACCCCTGTTGAACTGGGGTTCTGGCAACAAGAAGGTGGTGACAGCCAGCAAGACGCTGCTATAGAGGAATGGGCTGCGACCTGATCCCTTGGCCGCAGTTGCCACACTGTCCTAACACCCGGTTAAAATTAGCCGATTTAGCAGAACATTCACTGTACCCAGTGATTTGCTTAGAGGGCCTTCTGCATTTACATTGTTGCACATCTCTAGATCAATGCACAAAAGAAGGGGTTATTAGACTTCATTGGTAATGATGTAAACTAACCAACAAGATGCCATTGGCTGGTTTACTCCATTAGAGTAAGTGATGCTGGATAATATAACTGTATTATTTATGTTTTCTTGTATTTTTTTTGTTTTTGTATTTTTTTTTCAGATTGGCTCATTGGACTTGGATTTTTTGGGCTATAATTTGTAACAAATTAGACTCAAAGTGACATTGTTTACATTTTTAATAGGGTCTTATGGGTTTTATTTCTATAATTTTTTTAATTTTTTTTAAACTTTATTATTTTTGCATCATTACTGTCTAATCGACAACAACCATAACTAAGGCAGTGCTTTAGTGTTAGCAGTTAAGTAGGCTAACTCTAACTCTCCATTATTATCCCACTATCCAGTGCCACCAGGGGTATCGGGAAGAGCCGGGTATGGTCCAGTACTATGAATCATCTAACAATGGTTGAGAAACGGGGAAGCTGCTGGTGTATGTTAATAAGCTGGGGAAGTCCAAATGCCATAGGTTTTCCCATCCTGGTAATGACAGACTGCTGTATTTTATTGTATCTGGAGGGTTACAAAAAAATCTAAATCAGTGGATTCAATAGCTTATCAATGTTGGTTCTGGTTATTCAGGCTGTGCTAGTGTATAGACATTTGCTCATCTGTTGACTTTTTGGGATGAAAAATAATTTAGATCATTTTCTAAGTAAGGCAATGCTCAGAGACGGAGCTCCCGGCCACCATCTTTAATTTGAAGTCATCCTTTTTTTCGATCAAGCAAAAGCTAAGTCCATTAAAAATAGATCAGTGGGTTGGGTCAGACATGAAAGATCAAGGCAGTTCTTCTGTTTTTAAAGGCCCATTAAAAAAATGCAAATTGGGCGTTCATGGGCATTAGATCTTTCAAAAATCGCACTGTTGTGTGATTTAGGCTAAAGCCCCACTATGCGGAAACACAGCTTTTTTTGTTACAGATTTTGTTGCTTTTTTTGAGCCAAAGCCAGCAGAGGTTTGAGTAGAATGGAGAAGTTTAAGAACTTCCTATATATTTCCAATCCCTTATGTAAGCATTATTGGCTTTGGCTAAAAAAAAACACAACGAGATCTGAAAAAAAAAAAAAAAAAGCTGCGTTTTTGCAACGTGAGACCTTAGCCCAAATCTTGACAAAGAGATGGATGTCTCAAGAGCTTAATGACTCTTAGGTGATGTGAACTTGTCTTGCAGCTAAACATATGACATCTAGGAACAAGGAAGATTCGAGTGGACATGTAGACATGTCCTAGGAAATGCATCAATTACATCAGCTATAGAAGTGTTAGGTTTGGGTCCCGCAGGCTTCCCGTCCAGCGCATAGCGCCACCTGCGGGCCAATCCAAACCTCGCCCTCGGCGTTGTGCAGTGAGGTGTCTGGAGTCTAAGTCCCATTTTGGCCATACTGAGCATGATCGGTGACGTCATTGTCACCGCGCCTTTAAATAGTGTGAGCCGACGCCCGCCCGGTGCACACCCTTTGCCTAGTAATACGTTGAGACAGGAGGTTAGGGCCAGGTTCCAGTCAATTGCAGGAGCTGAGTAGGGATCAAGTTAGAGTTCCTTGGCTCTGCCATTTGGAATCAGTCAACCTAGTCCTTGTCTAACTGCTGTGTAGCTCCTTGCAGGTTTAGGAGTTTGTTGTGTGACTGACCAGGAGTGAAGTTAACCCCTGGCAGTCTTGTGTTTGCAGCAGAGTGAAGCATATGCTAGGGCCTGGTTCTCCTGCTGTAATTAGCAGGTGCTTCTGGCAAAGCTTCATTTTACTTCACTCAACTGCTATACATAGGCACGCTCTCCCAGTGAAGTTAACTGGAGAGAGTCTGTTGCAGCCTGTTCACATTTGTGCCGCACAACATCACTGCCAGTGCAGTTTAACTGGTGGTGCATATTCAGACATACGGCTGCCCATTTGGGCCTGTGGACCTCGCTGCAGTGCTCTGCAGCTTAGTGGTTGTGGTTGTGTTCATTATTATTTTTATATATACACACAGAACCATAACAAGAAGGAACAATACTAAACCAAAACTCAAATATAAATGTTCATCAGAAAAACTTTATTTAGGTTATCAAAAGACATGTCTAAAATATGTAAGAATGTAACACACAGCGTAAAACACCTAAAAATGCAATAAGAAGGTGTTACCTATATTGTGTGGACAAGGAATGGAAATATAATAGCATAAATTTATAGAATATACTATTATGTATAGTACATAACATTTTTCATGTCCATCAAAAAAAGCTGACGTTCTACCTGTGCCCATTTTGACATAACAGGGGGAAAAAAAGCCATTTTTTTTGCTGTTTCACCTAAAACAATTAGAATGAAAAGCGATCAAAATATTATAAATTGCTGAAAATTGAAGAAAAATGGAAGAACCCAGCACCAAAAGCTTAACTTTTAATGATCATATCACTTGAAAAGTGTAAATGAACATGCCAAAAAATGTCCCAAAAAGACAAAAACAAAGCCCAAAGTGCTATAAATAAACAGTCCATCTGGCCCCATTATAAAGATGCATTATCCAGCCCCATGTAAGGTAATATTAAAAAAGATTTTTTTCAATGTTTTGGTTAAAGGTGTTTAAAGAGGACCTTTCACCACTCCAAGCCTGTGCAGCTTTCTGCCCCATGTTATAGTCGCTGCTGCACAGACTCTGGTGCACTTTGAATTATCTCCCTAGCCCCCCTCGTTTTGGAGATCTGAGCCCCGTTAATTCTGGCGCCCTGTATGTTAATGAAGCCGTTCAGTGTCAGAAGGGCGTTTCTGACTATAAAGACAAGAGCTACGTCAGTCTGACACTGTCCAATTAGCATTGGACAGTGTCGGAGCTGCTTCTGCTGTGTGCTCTCTGAGTTCTCGTGAGATCAGGCAGTCCTCTCCTCACAGGGCTGCACAGAAGACCCGGAGAAGCGATCCAGGCCGTGTATTGAAGTGGATGAAGGAGAACTTCACTGACATTGCTACAGGTAAGTAAAGAAACCCCTAAGCAATGAGCATAAGTGCCCTGTACACCCTGTGGACCTAGGTCTAGCCCCTATACAACGAGCATTAACCCCTATAGCCCCTAGCAAGGAGCATTAACCCCTATAGCCCGTAACAATGAACATTAACCCCTAGGTAAGGAGCATTAACCCATAATAGCCTCTATGCAACAAGCAGTAGCCCCTAGCAACAAGCATTAACCCCTGATAGTCCCTAGGAAATGAGCAGTAGCCCCTAGCAACGAGCATTAACCCGATAGTCCCTATGCAATGAGCATATATACTGTTATATACTGTGTTTGGGCAAAAAAGGGGGTCATATGCTGTCCCTGGTCTAAAACGAAGTGGACCATATACAGTATACTGCTAGAGTACTGTGGAACTCATAGCCACAAAAAGAAAAAAATAGCTACAAGGGTCACAGCTTTTGCCGAACTGCAGAGCGCACTGGTGTGAGCAAGGCCCGACAGTTAAGCTTACTGCCGGGCTACACCACAAACTAGGTGCTTCATTGTTAGCTACACAGGGAAGCTGCCACTGCAGTACAAAGTAGCCACAAATGAATTCTAAAGTCTTGCAGTTACTGCACTGCAAGACAAAGACAAATCAAACTATGACTGTGTGCTCCCTGTAGCTTACTGGGCCACACTACCATAGCCAACTGCTGTGGAGCACCACAGGAGCAGCCTGACTAAGGTAGGAGATTCCCCTAATACTGACTAATGGAAGGGATTCCCACAATTTTAACCGAAAGGGGCATAGACTCTCACTTTCTACCTAACTAGGCAGCTTGCTGCCAAACTAATGTCTTTCACGGACGTGCGCATATGGCATTTGAGGTTTGAGGCTAGAGCAACGGACAGGTGCTCATAGGCTGACACCACTGTCACTCAGCAAAATGACCACACCTATTGGCTGCAAGGAGATTTTTTTTTTTAATGTATATTGTGAGCCCCACATAAAGCTACAATGTACATTTTTCCCTATTAGTATGTCTTTGGAATATGGGATGGAAATCCATGCAAACACGGGGAGAATATACAAACTCCTTGCAGATGGTTTTTTGCCCTTGGTGGAAATTGAACACCAGGACTCCAGCGCTGCAAGGCTGCAGTGCTAACCACTGGGCCACCATGTGGCCCCGGCTGCAAGGAGATTAACCACATGCATGCTGGACTGAGCAGAAAAAGCAGAACAGGCTGAGACTCTGATCCGTTGGCCGTACCTGCCGCACAGTCCTATCAACAAGCCACTTCCATGGGGGATTCTGATGCTCCGTTCCAGTCTGATTTTTATAGAGTAGGTCCTATTCTGCTCCCTGGAAATAGATTGGGACAAAGTGGAAACCCCATTGAAGTTAATTGGGCATGGAAGGCATTCATACGATATCCAGATGCCATCCAAGTGTTGTCTGAATAACTTCCATTTAAAAAAATCAGAACCCACTCAATCTGGCCTCGTTGGTGTTCTTAACAGTTATAAAAGTCCCATATGACATCCATTTTGGAATAGCCGTCACATGGACATTTGTAAAACCATGAATGTCTAAATCTATTTACATGTCAGGTTTTTTTGATGGATCATTTTTGATGTCCATCAAAAAAATCTGACATTCTCGATCACCATAGTCTTCATTATTTATCCAGGGAGAGCACCATACAGCCTATCTCCATTAAGCCCCTATCACTTAAATGGTCTAAGCTACAGAACCAAACACAACCGCCTCTATATAGTGTGCTACTCACGAGACAAAGTTTAATATTACACTAATAACTTCTGTCAGGATCTAGGGGGCTGAGTGGTTGGAATATACACCGACTCCAAGATAATAGTCCAATGGTTGAGCTTTATTGAGTCCAACAAACAGTGGCATGTGCAGTACCAAAAGAAAATACAAAACAAACACCTGACCATCTGGGCTCTAACTAAACATAAGTTGGCTGCCTCACCTACAATAAAAACCAAATTCATATTTGCCAGGATCATCTCCAGCAATAACAACGTCTTTGGTGGCTTTCCAATGAAGTTGTTCCCAAATTCTGTTCTCCCAGCAGACTTCTTGTGGCTCGCTAGTGAGGCCAAACCCAAAATAGCTGGGTTGCTGCCTGAGTGTCCACAAGGTGTGGACTGGAGGGGATGGGAATGACAAGTCCCAATACCAAACTACCCACCATTCCCTAAAAATCCGCAAAGTTGTCCGCTGGGAACAAACTCTTCTCACCTCCTTTTTTAACCACCTCCAGCACTTTACCAGCCATTGGATTACACTTCTTATACTTTGGTTTCTTGTCCCAGAACAGAAGTCACTGAAATCCATTATACAATTAAGATAATATCCCGTGCCACATTGTAGATGGCACATTAAGTGTAATGGTCAACTTGGCTGCATTTGTATACCTGAATGCTCCAGTAAGATGGTGAACCCATTTTTTTCTTCTGGACAATGCAAGTCCTAGACCAACTTATCGTAACTTGAAGACCCATCCTACAGAACAGTATGTATCGACAGAGCTATGCTACAGTTTCTGTAGTATCTTTCCTATGGAAAAGGAAATTAATTACATTGTGAAGAACCTTGGACATCTGATCCCTGAGTCTGGTCGTTCTGTAGATCAGGTAGAAGGAATGGAGAAGTGGTAGGAAGTCCAAGACAATATAAAGCCATTCAAAGGTTAGACAGTAAAAATTGAAATAAAAAGCAATAGTAAAAAAGTAAATGAAGTATATAGTGTTATATATAAAAGTAACTGAAACAAATCTCATGACTGAGTAATAGGTCTCCAGATTGATGGATAAGTCACTACTCATCTTCATCCTTGTTGTGTGATGATACAGAGAGGTGAAGAGGAGGACGGAGGAGATGGAATAGAAAGTCAGCGGGACAAAGGTTCCTATAGCAACATTGTATATACAATTAAAATAAACGCAATCCTTGGATAGATTAGTCGTGATTGTATTGAAGGTTCCATTTCTGGTGATCTCAAAATTATAATACAAAGGCATCAAAATGCTGAGAGCAGAGAAAAGTACAGAGACTACAATGAGATGTACAGTCCTATGTAATATCATCCTCCTCAGATACAGGAACAGTCTGGTGTGGAGGTTGGAGATCTTCAGACACAAGACAATGGAGAGCAGGGTTGTCAACCAGATATTGCCATACATAAAGAATGAATAAACCCCATCTATAATCGGCAGAATTACTTGTTTAGTAAGATTGGATGGTTTTCCCATAAGTAAAAATAGAACACTGGAACATTGAGAACACATCCTTGAAATCCCAAGAGAAGTTACAATGTGGTCAACAGGAGTCACTGATCTTCCTTTCCACCAGTCGGTGACATTGACCCCTATAATAAATGAATGGATCACCAGTCCGGCTATGAGAGACATCAGTGCGGGCAGTGCGGGGATCACGAGATTAAGGTAATAGACAGTAGTGACTCCCTGTGTAGTATCAGCCATCTCTCTGTGTTTGAGGATTCTGATAACTCAGCGAGACTTAACTGGATGTTTTTGTTTGTTCAAATGTTGATTGATTTACATCGCAAATGCAGAATACGTGACAGAACCTGCACAGGTCTACAATTACATAGCAGATCACATAACATAGGAAGACTAATTTACATCTGTGATGGCAGAAAACAAACTGAAATGTTCACCTGTTTAATGTGAGAAGGTGACAGGCAGAGTGCTGGAGGGAAAGTATATCACACCCATATTTCTGACTCATATGTGGTCTAGTGCGGGTCTTGAATAGGCCTGAGCCCCAAGTGTAGGGCTCAGGCTCATTACTGGGCCATAAAAGGCTTCAGAGCCTGCACTTAAGGACAGATTCTGCAAGCGAAAGGAGGTGCATGGGTCTGTCCTGACACTGTGAGTCTGCTGAGATGGAATTGTGCTCTATTTGGTTGATTCATGTGGCTGCTAGCAAGCCCCATGTAAAGTTAGTATTTACTGTTAGTTAGCACTCAGACGAGCAGGATTTTATTTCACGTAGTTTTGCCTCAAGTTAAGGCTGTATTTCGTTTTGCAAATTTTTGTGCCTGACGTGAAGGTTTACTTATTTTGCAGATTTTTTTTACAGTTTTGTATCCTTATCTCTGACTGTTTCAGTCCACACTATTGCTGCTACCGAGATACCTTCCCACATATGGTGGAGGTTGCGGGCACTGCAGGTGTTGAAGTCAATCCTCTGTAAACATCCGATTTTGGTCACACCTGACTTTACTAAATGTGGATGTGGGGTGCACACATATGGTGAGTGGTGAAGAACATCTACCTGAGTAGGAAGCTTACACCATTGGAAAAAATGACAGCATTGTGGAGAGGTAGTTCTTAGCCATTAAGTAGACCCTAGAATCCTTAATATACTATCTACTGGGCCATCACTTTAAACTGATCACTGATCACTTTCCTCTTACATGGATGTGCCATACCAAGGAGAGAAAATCCAGAGTCACAAGGTGGTTTCCCCTTCCAGATGGAAACATTCTGGCCATCATGGATGTAGAATCCTTGTACTCCAACATCCCACACCAGGACGGTGTAAACGCCTGCCAGTTTTTTTATGCTTTTTACACCTCTACCTGGTATAAGCTTGGTCTGAAGAGACCCCAAGTATAATAATTTTACTTCCAGTTCTATCAGAACTTATTCGATTCGAAACAAATCTGGTAGACGAACCACCCAAACTTAAAATGGAACAAATCTTGAGAGTTTGACCCATCATTATTTATCACAGGATCTCTTGCTTCTTGCATAATGTGGTATTTCATCAGTTTGTTCTTAGACTTTCTTTTTGCATACAGTAATTTAAAGGATCAACAAATAGTAACAAATTCAAAGTATTTGATTTAAAGAATAAACTTTATTAAAATGACACTGAGGTCAATGAAACTAATCGTACATTCTATTTCACACCCACAGTAACCTGCAAATGACATAATAAAAACAATAAATCTGTTAACAACAGCCTGTTGATGGAGTCCATGTAATAAGCCTAGATATTCCTACACTGAATAAATTACAAATTACGTTAAAAAAATGTAAGTTTTTTTTTCCCATATACAAAAAAAATCTAAATTTGAAGACGATAAAATATCGTATTAGAAAATATAAATAATTAAAAACATTTTGTGTTTTAAAAATTTCCTCTATCCATCTTAGTGGTGACATCTCATGTCTTGATTAGAGATGAGTGAGTAGTATTCGATCGAATACTACGGTATTCGAAATACTCGTACTCGATCGAGTATTACTCGCTATTCGAATGGAAAAATTTGTTGCAGAACCAGCATTGATTGGCTGAATGCTATACAGTCAGCCAGTCAACGCTGGTTCTTCTACTACCTTTAGAAGTCTTCTCTGTGCAGTGTCCCTGCGGCGTCTTCCGGCACTGAATTCACTCTGCCAGGCATCGGGCCTGGGCAGAGCCGACTGCGCATGCCCGTTTGTAGTGCAGGCATGCGCAGTCGGCTCTGCCCAGGCCCGATGCCTGGCAGAGTGAATTCAGAGCTGGAAGACGCCGCGGGGACGCTGCAAGGAGAAGACTTCTCGCAGGATCCAGCCCGACCCTCACTCGTGGACTTGGTAAGTATAATTTGATTGAATGTTGCCTACCCCTGAAACGAGCATTTTCCCCCCATAGACTATAATAGGGTTCGATATTCGATTCGAGTAGTCGAATATTGAGGGGCTACTCGAAACGAATATCGAACCTAGAACATTTTACTGTTCGCTCATCTCTAGTCTTGATCCGTTGCCAATGGATATAACTATGAATTCAGGAACTTTCTATAGTCTGGGACTTGTGGTTATAGGACTAGGTTATATTCTCGTCGTGGGGTAGAACATTATGGTTGGATTTCAGACAAGATGTGTGATGATACAGAGAGGTGAAGAGGAGGACGGAGGAGATGGAATAGACAAGTAATGGGAAGAAGGATCCTATAGAATAACTGTATATAGAATCAATATAAATGCAATTTGTGGACAGATTAGACATAGTTGTGTCATCATAGTCGTGTTCCGCTTATTGGTGACCTTAAAGGTAACCAATAACAAGGTTATCAAACTATTAAAAGAAGAGCAAATGACTGAGACTACAATGAGATAACCAGTCCTGTGTAATATCATCCTCCTCAGATACAGGAACAGTCTGGTGTGGAGGTTGGAGATCTTCAGACACAAGACAATGGAGAGCAGAGATGTTAGCCAGATATTGGTGTAAGTAAAGAAAGAATAAACTGTATCTAGAATAATCAGCGTTATTCATGAAGAAAGATCTCTCAGGGTCAGTGTTTCCACAATGAAATACATAGAGCACATCATTGAAATCCCAAGAGAAGTTACAATGTGGTCAACAGGAGTCACTGATCTTCCTTTCCACCAGTCGGTGACATTGACCCCTATAATAAATGAATGGATCACCAGTCCGGCTATGAGGGACATCAGTGCCAGGAGCAGAAGACCCAGATAATGGGAAATAGAGTTCCCCTTTGTAGGATCCGCCATCTCTCCTGTGTGTGAGGATCCTGATAACTGAATGGGGAGTTATTAAATGTTTAGTGACAAAACTTTTGTCCCATATTCAAAAGTTACAATATTTACAATGGAAATACAGACAATATTGCATAGATGTAAAGCTGGGACATGTATACAATTGCATAGCAGATCACATCACATAGCAAGCTCAATTTACAGCAGTTAAAACAGATTAAACAAACTAAAATGTTCACATGAGGGGCTGAACATTGGGGGTGAGCCTGCTAACCATAGTGGAAGTAGAATGATGGTGTGCATATTATGACTTCACGCCACAAGCCATGGCCATCGACTTGCTTTATGCATGATGGTATTTAATACCATGCTGTAACATCTCTGCCTGTTCGGGCCCCTGCGCCACCCTCTGCTCGTGTGCTGCGGCGCAGGAGGCGCGTGCAGTTTGATAATCTGCGTAAAGTTTTTAGTTGCACTGTGTGAACACGGCTCTAGTCCTTAATTGGATTTGCACCACACCCGTCTTCTGCCAAGGTTGCCTCTGTCCATTAAGTGGTTAATCTGGCCTTGCCCTTTGATTGACAGCCTGCCTTCCTGTGAACTCCATGGGCGGGTTCTTCCTCCCTATTTAGCCTTGGTTCCCATTCACACCAGTGCTTGTTATTGCCGTGCGCATACCTGCTCTTACTGTCCCTGTTTGCTTATACTATTACTTGACCTTTGGCTTTTCTCATTGACTATTCTCTTGACTCCGATTTGGCACTGCATCGCTCTCTTGTTACCGAACCCTGGCTACCTGACCTCCCTTTGTTGTTGTTCGTGTTGTCTGCGTTTTGTGTTTCACGTATTCAGGGAGGGATTGTCCTCGTGGTTGTCGCCTATTACCTAGGATAGGGTCTGGCAATAGGAAGGGAAAGCGGGGGGCTTCAGCTTAGGGCTCACTGTCTCTTGTGCCCCTCCCAGGGTTTTACCGTTCTGGGAATTGCTGTCTTAGCAATTCCCTTACATAATAACAAGCCAAAAACCTACATCCATTGCTTCCCTACAGACAGCATGGATCCTATTCAGTGCTTTGCAGCCAAGTTGGAGGGACTGACAGGCCTGGTAGCTGAGCTAGCGAAACAGGTTCAGACCCTAACTGATGCTGCTGCATCATCCCCAGCTGTTTTGGCACCTTACAAGGTCAAGATGTTACTCCCGGACCGTTTCTCAGGGGACCGTGAAAAATTTGAGACGTTCAGGGAGTCTTGTCGCTTGTATTTTCGGATTAATCCACATGTGACTCAGGCCCAAATGGTGGGAGTGGTTATATCTCTGCTACAGGGGGACCCACAAGCTTGGGCCCTTAAACTCCCTGCTGAGGCTGAGGAGTGGGTTGATGTGGAAAAAATTTTTAAGTCCCTGGGCTCTATCTATGCTGAGCCAGACCACATTGCGCTTGCGGAATCTCAACTCCTCACCATGCGGCAGGGAAAACGCTCTGCAGAGGAGTATTGCGCAGAGTTCCGTAAGTACAGTGTAACCGCAGGTTGGTGTGAGTCAGCGCTAAAGGCTCACTTTAAAAAAGGTTTGTGTGACCGTGTTAAGGAGCTCTGGGTTGGTCACCCAGATCCCCCGACGCTTGAGAAAGCCATGACTTTGGCGGTCCGTATTGACCGCAAGATCCGAGAAAATTTAAAAGAGAGAGTAGGGCCTGTTGCCTCCAAGTTTTCTGTCTCTTACTCTCTCCCCTGTGATAAACCTACCTTTCCTCCCGTCACTTCTGGTGAGGAACCCATGCAACTGGGAGCTGTGGACGCCAAGACACGACGAGAGCATCGTCTCAGGAATAACCTGTGCCTGTACTGTGGTTCCTCTGGTCATGTCATCCGAGACTGCTCTATCAGACCCTGGTCACCTGCGCAAAAACTTCAGTGCCTGAGTGGTAATCAGAAGAACCACTCAGGCAACCAGGTATTTGGTGGGAATAACTATAAGATGATGTTATCTGTGTCTCTGTCCTCTGGGGACAGATCTGTTTCTGGCAAGGCCCTAGTTGACTCTGGGTCTGCAGCAAATTTTGTTAAATATTCAGTTGTTGCATCGTTGGGCCTTGAGCTTTTGCCACTGGACTCGCCTATGTCTGTTACGGGAGCGGATTCTACTCCGCTGGCCAGGGGTAAAGTCAGGTTTAAAACCCCCTTGATCTCTTTGCAAGTGGGTTCTACACATTCAGAGGTCATAAGCCTTTTTGTTATGGAGAATCTCTCTGCTGATGTTATTTTGGGGTTCCCCTGGCTGAAGCTCCATAACCCTATTTTGGATTGGGGTAAAAAGGAGTTGGTAAAGTGGGGAGATCAGTGCTCATCTCACTGTATTACTTTACATTCTGTAGATTGTGTCAGTGAGGAGAAGGTCTCAGCTACTAAAAGTTGGGAACGCCCGTCCGATATTAAAACCTGGTGGTATCAGAAACGCCGGATGAATAAAAAATGTTTGCCTGGTTCTCAAGTGTCTGTGGTTCAAGCAGAACCAAAATACAAGGCAGGGAAAACTCAGAATCCCTCTGGAACTGGTTTGTCTGGTGAGGGTCCGGTGGCCCCTCATAAAAGGGGGGGTACTGTAACATCTCTGCCTGTTCGGGCCCCTGCGCCACCCTCTGCTCGTGTGCTGCGGCGCAGGAGGCGCGTGCAGTTTGATAATCTGCGTAAAGTTTTTAGTTGCACTGTGTGAACACGGCTCTAGTCCTTAATTGGATTTGCACCACACCCGTCTTCTGCCAAGGTTCCCTCTGTCCATTTAGTGGTTAATCTGGCCTTGCCCTTTGATTGACAGCCTGCCTTCCTGTGAACTCCATGGGCGGGTTCTTCCTCCCTATTTAGCCTTGGTTCCCATTCACACCAGTGCTTGTTATTGCCGTGCGCATACCTGCTCTTACTGTCCCTGTTTGCTTATACTATTACTTGACCTTTGGCTTTTCTCATTGACTATTCTCTTGACTCCGATTTGGCACTGCATCGCTCTCCTGTTACCGAACCCTGGCTAGCTGACCTCCCTTTGTTGTTGTTCGTCTTGTCTGCGTTTTGTGTTTCACATATTCAGGGAGGGATTGTCCTCGTGGTTGTCGCCTATTACGTAGAATAGGGCCTGGCAATAGGAAGGGAAAGCGGGGGGCTTCAGCTTAGGGCTCACTGTCTCTTGTGCCCCTCCCAGGGTTTTACCGTTCTGGGAATTGCTGTCTTAGCAATTCCCTTACACATGCAATCATTCTTAGCATGTTATTAGATTTCAGGTTTAATGTCCATGCCTGAGCAATAGAACTGGAGCAAATGCAGTAGGTAATTTACAAGTTAGGTGGGGGAGAAGGTGTTTAGATTAGATTTGCTATATCTATGGATCTCGGACAACCCCTTTCTCTCACTTCAGTTAGC
Source organism: Leptodactylus fuscus (assembly GCF_031893055.1). NCBI lineage: Eukaryota > Metazoa > Chordata > Amphibia > Anura > Leptodactylidae > Leptodactylus > Leptodactylus fuscus. The sequence goes on from NC_134267.1 coordinate 236,559,119, forward strand.
TCTCTGTTTAGTAAAATGTCTTGGTACTGCCTGATACAAAATGTATATGGTCAGATTCCAAACCAGTGACCAGCATACCCTATACATTAAGTAAGGGGGGTGGACTGGGTTTGGAAGGTATTCCATGTCAGCCAACCCATTGATTGAAGACGTCTACTTGGTTCCATCAGCTGGGATTTCCCTGTATACCATGAGGTCTCAGCTATCTGACTGGCTTCACCCGAGGATTTTCATTGTGCTTATATTCTAGATTATTTTCTTTTACTTGCTTGATTGTTTTCTATAATTTTATTAAATCCCTTATATGAGACATCCCGGATGGCCACTACCCTTATACCCCACAGTAATACACATAGTAAGATGTAGGGTGTTTGTCTGTTTTTCTATAAGTAAGGCAATGATCAGAGATGGAGCTCCCGGCTACCATATTTAATCTGAAGTCATCCTCCATTTCGACCAAGCAGAATGACACATCAGTGGGATATTCTTACTTCAATGGATTCTGTGGTAGAGATTTTGCCCCTTTTTGTTCAGTATAACCCTCCTTTGAAATTGCAGCCTAGCAAATGATTTGAGGCCCCAACGGAAATGACAATTCTACTCATCTATAATAAACTCCAAAGACTAGGGTTGAGCCGATCTTGAGATTTCATGATCGTTTTTAAAATCCAATTTCTGATCATTTTCCATCCACACCCAATCCCAATCCCAATTCTGATCCTAATGCAAGTCAATGGAATTTTTTAATAATCGAAAATCAGATTTTAAAAACGACCCTATTCACTACACAGCGTGGAGTCCAAAAATTTAAGGCTTCAGTTTTTGGACTCCACGCTGTGTAGTGATTAAAAAATCCGCTGGCTACTTAGTCCCCCCTGCTGTCCACTTACCTGCAAAGAACTGCTGCCGCTCCCCATTGTTCTCGGTCCTCTCCTCTCTCATTCACATACCAGCAGAGTGCCGTACGCGCCCCCGAGTGTGGGCGGGTACAGGGCCCAGTAAGCCATAACAAGCCCCGCTTTCTCCCAGCATCAGTAACACTAGCCTAGGGAGGCGGGGGCGCGTTCGGTGCTCTGCCGGTGTGTGAATGATAGAGGAGAAGACACAGAACAATGGCCGGGAGCTCTGGGGAGCGGTTCTGTGCAAGGTAAGGTTGAGCAATTGGGATTGGAATTCCATTCCCGATCTTTTTTAGGCGGGATCAGAACCCGATCGTGATCGTGAAATTTACTTGATCGCCAATCAGGATCCGATATTTTCTGATCCCGATTGTTCAACCCTACCAAAGACGCAAGAAAACATGCTTAAGACCCAGGACCAGAGTAAGACCTTATTCCCATGACGTGTGGCGGCCATTTTTGTAATGGCGGTCACAAGGGAGTTTTAATAACAATAAAAATGAATGGGGGGTTTATTAATTCATCTAGTTTTTGAAAGATGATTTTTCACGGCCATCAAAAAAGCTGACGTTCTATCTGTGTCCATTTTAATGGACACACGCCCCAATAAAAGCCAATGGATCCATTTTAACAGATTCACTTGAGAAGGGGGTTGATCATTGAGTCCATACACATCACGGGTTTTGACAACTCAATACATTAATGCTTTTGAACAGATGGCACTGGCATAGCATTAGAATCATTGCTTTCCTATGGATTCATGATAACATGACTAAACCGTTGCATCAACAAATAGACATATGAACAGACCCATTCACTCTCATTGTTTTAAAATATCACAAGGCCATTTTTCACTGTCATGTGAATAAGACCTAAGACTGTGACCCCTTTATTCAGCTAAACAGTGCAAGCCCTAGACCCCTACTTATCATACAGTGATGGCCCAGACTAGAGTGCAGTATATAGTCACTGAGCTACCATCTCTATGTTCTCTCTAGTCTCTGAACCTATTGTATGGAATAAGATATGAATTACATTGTGAAGAACCTTGGACATCTGATCCCTGAGTCTGGCCGTTCTGTAGATCAGGTAGGAGGAATGGAGAAGTGGGAATAATTCCAAGAGACTATAAAGCCATTTAAGGCCTATACAGTGAAAATAGTAATAAAAAACACATGCAAATTGGCCAATGAAGTATAAAGTGTTATATATGAATGTGATAGATACAAATCTCATCGTTGAGTAATATGTCTCCAGATTGATGGATAAGTTACTGCTCATCTTCATCCTTGTTGTGTGATGGTACAGAGAGGTGAAGAGGAGGACGGAGGAGATGTAGTAGAAAAATAATGGGAAGAAGGATCCTATAGAATAACTGTATATAGAATCAACATAAATGCAATATGTGAAGGTATTAGTCATGGTTGTATTGTATGTTTCACTAGTGGTGATCTTAAATATAACCAACAACGAGGTTATCAAACTATGAAAAGAAGAGAAACTGACTGAGACTACAATGAGATGACCAGTCCTGTGTAATATCATCCTCCTCAGATACAGGAACAGTCTGGTGTGGAGGTTGGAGATCTTCAGACACAAGACAATGGAGAGCAGAGATGTTAGCCAGATATTGGCATAAGCAAAGAAAGCATAAACTGCATCCAGAATAATCAGGGTTACATGTGAGCCAAGATCTCTCAGGGTCAGTACTCTCACAAAGAAATACAGAGTCCTGGCACAATGAGCGCACATCCTTGAAATTCCAAGAGAAGTTACAATGTGGTCAACAGGAGTCACTGATCTTCCTTTCCACCAGTCGGTGACATTGACCCCTATAATAAATGAATGTATCACCAGTCCGACTATGAGAGACATAAGTTCCAGGACCAAAAGACCCAGATGATGGACAATAGTGTCCCCCTCTGTAGTATCAGCCATCTCTCCTGTGTGTGAGGATCCTGATAACTCAGACGTTACTGAAGGTTTAATCTAAAATGTTTGTCATATATTCCAACACTGATTTATTTCCATACGAAATACAGAGAACATCACACAGACTCCGAGGCATCTCCAGTATACAAATCAGCGGAGCAGATCACATAACATAGGACGATCATCTTACAGCTGGATAACAGAGGGATCAAACTCATGTTTGTTATATATAGATGACATTATTTATCTTGATCTTATTCTGATAAATAGCTTGAACTTCTTTTATTATAGAACTCTTACACATTACAATACACTGTAAACAACACACACAACAATATAACGCAAATATATCATCAAATATTGCTATATATGTCATGTATTTTTTGAAAAAAAAAATTGTATATGTTTTTTTTTTTTTTTTTTTTTTTTTTTTTAAATCTATGAAGAATAAAGCAAAGTCGATTTTTATGCCATTTGAGATTGCTGGTTTCCCTTGGAAGAAATTCCTTTTAACCCTTGATCGAATTGTTCCTGGCCGTGGAGTTTCATCCATGCAATCTACCCAAAGTGTGGGATATCATATACATATGGGCATAGCATTTTTGTCTTTACTATGCATATATCTTTCTGTGCTAATCTTTGAAATAGTGGGCTGTGTTTCCCTTCTCCCCTACCCTACATGTGTTTGTTGGAATTAGAACCTGGCTGGCTTTCTGGATTGTGGCCGCTGCCACTTAATACATTGACATAGTGGACCATGAAAGCCAGGAGAAATGTGCACACCAATAGGTGCATGACACTATCAACATGTGGAACAGCAATTATGGGCTTTGTGGGCACTGACCGTGGATTTAAGCGCCGGGTGTCTGCTGTATAATACAGCAGAAAACTAGCATCTATGGCAGCTGCTCAGTTCCCAATCTGCCACCATATTTAAAGGGTTAGTTCTCTTTGAAAGCTGTTCCTGATTTATTTTGCTACGTGTTGGACCTTTCCTTGGATACATGTGGAGCAGCAATTATGGACATGCTGCACCACTTGCGGTATTCAGTCAACGTTTCACCTTTTTTACCAAAGAAAAAGGATCTGCTTGCGATCCGACAGTATACCAGCTATACGGATACCGGATTTCGGTCATAGAGACATCATAAGGACCCGACAAATGAACGATTTTTTGATTTTTGGTGTATAAACAGCTATTGTATTTTCAGGATAAATTTGGAAGAGGCGTTACAAGGCAGTGTTATATAAAAAGGACCCAGATTCCAAGGCTTATTCCACTTTGTTTTCAGCGATCCAGCTATTGAACGATGCGGGGCAACCATGACACTTTACGAACAAAATAGTTTCACCCCTCAGCCATCTTTTTCTCAGTATCTTTTCTATTCTGTTCATGAGTTCAGCATCTGCAGGCACTTTGTGTAATTCTTCTTTGCAAAACAAACCTTTTATTAGATTTTTACCCAAATCAAAGAGTTTACACATAGGTTTTTGAAATCTTGTGTTAACGCCCGGGACGATGAAAATTTCCATAGTGCAAAATAAGATGAAAAAGAAGGTGCACAATTAGACCCCACAAATATTGCTGTGATCCCTGTGAAAAGGAAGATCTGCAAAATAATTGCTGTATACCATACCAATGGAGCTACAGTGGGGCAAAAAAGTATTTAGTCAGTCACCAATAGTGCAAGTTCCACCACTTAAAAAGATGAGAGGCGTCTGTAATTTACATCATAGGTAGACCTCAACTATGAGAGACAAAATGAGAAAACAAATCCAGAAAATCACATTGTCTGATTTTGTAAGAATTTTTTTGCAAATTATGGTGGAAAATAAGTATTTGGTCAGTAACAAAATTTCATCTCAATACTGTGTTATATATCCTTTGTTGGCAATGACAGAGGTCAAACGTTTTCTGTAAGTCTTCACAAGGTTGGCACACACTGTTGTTGGTATGTTGGCCCATTCCTCCATGCAGATCTCCTCTAGAGCAGTGATGTTTTGGGGCTGTCGCTTGGCAATACGGACTTTCAACTCCCTCCAAAGGTTTTCTATAGGGTTGAGATCTGGAGACTGGCTAGGCCACTCCAGGACCTTGAAATGCTTTTTACAAAGCCACTCCTTCGTTGCCCTGGCGGTGTGCTTTGGATCATTGTCATGTTGAAAGACCCAGCCACGTTTCATCTTCAATGCCCTTGGTGATGGAAGGAGGTTTGCACTCAAAATCTCACGATACATGGCCCTATTCATTCTTTCATGTACCCGGATCAGTCGTCCTGGCCCCTTTGCAGAGAAACAGCCCCAAAGCATGATGTTTCCACCCCCATGCTTTACAGTAGGTATGGTGTTTGATGGATGCAGCTCAGTATTCTTTTTCCTCCAAACACGAAAAGTTGTGTTTCTACCAAACAGCTCCAGTTTGGTTTCATCAGACCATAGGACATTCTCCCAATACTCTTCTGGATCATCCAAATGCTCTCTAGCAAACTTCAGACGGGCCCGGACATGTACTGGCTTAAGCAGTGGGACACGTCTGGCACTGCAGGATCTGAGTCCCTGGCGGCGTAGTGTGTTACTGACGGTAGGCTTTGTTACATTGGTCCCAGCTCTCTGCAGTTCATTCACTAGGTCCCCCCGCGTGGTTCTGGGATTTTTGCTCACCGTTCTTGTGATCATTTTGACCCCACGGGGTGAGATTTTGCGTGGAGCCCCAGACAAAAGAGAGATTATCAGTGGTCTTGTATGTCTTCCATTTTCTAATTATTGCTCCCACAGTTGATTTCTTCAATCCAAGCTGGTTGCCTATTGCAGCTTCAGTCTTCCCAGCCTGGTGCAGGACAATTTTGTTTCTGGTGTCCTTTGACAGCTCTTTGGTCTTCACCATAGTGGAGTTTGGAGTCTGACTGTTTGAGGGTGTGCACAGGTGTCTTTTTATACTGATAAGTTTAAACAGGTGCCATTACTACAGGTAATGAGTGGAGGAAAGAGGAGACTCTTAAAGAAGAAGTTACAGGTCTGTGAGAGCCAGAAATCTTGATTGTTTGTAGGTTACTAGAGATGAGCGAACAGTGTTCTATCGAACTCATGTTCGATCGGATATTAGGCTGTTCGGCATGTTCGAATCGAATCGAACACCGCATGGTAAAGTGCGCCATTACTCGATTCCCCTCCCACCTTCCCTGGCGCCTTTTTTGCTCCAATAACAGCGCAGGGTAGGTGGGACAGGAACTACGACACCGGTGACGTTGAAAAAAGTAGGAAAAACCCATTGGCTGCCGAAAACATGTGACCTCTAATTTAAAAGAACAGCGACGCCCAGCTTCACGTCATTCTGAGCTTGCAATTCACCGGGGACGGAGGTTTCCGTCCAGTTAGCTAGGGCTTAGATTCTGGGTAGGCAGGGACAGGCTAGGATAGGAAGGAGAAGACAACCAACAGCTCTTATAAGAGCTAAATTCCAGGGAGAAGCTTGTCAGTGTAACGTGGCACTGACGGGCTCAATCGCCGCAACCCAGCTTTCCGCGGATCCTGAATGGAATACACTGTCAGTGTATTCCCGTATACCCGATATATACCCCCGATACCCGTTCCAACGGTGTGCCCCCCCACCTTCACCCCAGAAATACCCTGCAAGTCCCCTAGCAATAGAATTGGGGCAATATACACCCACTATTTTTGCTACTGCCATATAGTGCCATTGTCTGACTGGGAATTCAAAGAATATATTGGGGTTATAAATACCCTCATTTCTTGTAACTGGTATATAGTGCCAGTTTCTGACTGGTAATTCAAAGAATATATTGGGGTTATAAATACCCTCATTTCTTGCTACTGCCATATAGTGCCAGTTTCTGACTGGTAATTCAAAGAATATATTGGGGTTACGTGCACCCACAATTTTTGCTACTGGTATATAGTGCCAAATTCTAACTGGGAATTCAAAATGCGCAAGGCTCCCGAAAAGGGACGTGGACGAGGCCGTGGGCGAGGTCGGGGGAATGGTTCTGGGGAGCAAGGTAGCAGTGAAGCCACAGGGCGTCCCGTGCCTACTCCTGTGGGGCAGCAAGAATTGCGCCACTCCACAGTGCCAAGGTTGCTTGCCACATTAACTAAACTGCAGGGTACAAACCTTAGTAGGCCCGAGAACCAGGAACAGGTCTTGCAATGGCTGTCAGAGAATGCTTACAGCACATTGTCCAGCAGCCAGTCAGACTCTGCCTCCTCTCCTCCTATTACCCAACAGTCTTGTCCTCCTTCCTCCCAAAATTCCCAAGCTTCACAGAACAATAACCCCAACTGTCCCTGCTCCCCAGAGCTGTTCTCCGCTCCTTTCATTGTCCCTCAACCTGCCTCTCCACGTCACGATTCCACGAACCTAACAGAGGAGCATCTGTGTCCAGATGCTCAAACACTAGAGTCTCCTCCATCTCCGTTCGATTTGGTGGTGGATGAAAAGCAACCCACCCTCATCGACGATGATGTGACGCAGTTGCCGTCAGGGCATCCAGTTGACCGGCGCATTGTGCGGGAGGAGGAGATGAGACAGGAGTTGGAAGAGGAAGTGGTGGATGATGAGGACACTGACCCGACCTGGACAGGGGGGATGTCAAGCGGGGAAAGTAGTGTGGATGTTGAGGCAGGTGCAGCACCAAAAAGGGTAGCTAGAGGCAGAGTCAGAGGTCAGCAGCTTAGGCGAAGCCAGGCCACACCCGGAATCTCCCAAGATGTTCCAGTTCGTACCCAGCCCCGAAAAACTCCCACCTCGAGGGCACGTTTCTCAAAGGTGTGGAGTTTTTTCAAGGAATGCGCCGAGGACAGATATAGTGTTGTCTGCACAATTTGCCTCTCGAAATTGATTAGGGGCTCTGAGAAGAGCAACCTGTCCACCACTTCAATGCGCTGTCATTTGGAATCCAAGCACTGGAATCAGTGGCAGGCAGCAACGGCAGGACAAAGGCCGCCTGCCGTTCACACCACTGCCACTGCCTCTGCCACTGCCTCTGCCTCTGCCACTGCCACTGCTGACTGTGCTGGCGATGCACTCCAGAGGACGAGCCAGGACACCACTTCATCTGCCTCCGCCACTTTGTTGACTTCTCCCTCATCCTCCCCTGTTCCTGTCTTATCTCCTTCTCCTGCACCATCAAAGGCACCATCAGGCGCTTCTTTACAACAACCCACCATCTCTCAGACATTGGAGCGGCAGCAGAAATACACTGCTAACCACCCACACGCGCAAGCCTTGAACGCCAACATCGCTAAACTGCTGGCCCAGGAGATGTTGGCGTTCCGGCTTGTTGAAACTCCCGCCTTCCTGGACCTGATGGCAACTGCGGCACCTCGCTATGCCGTCCCTAGCCGTCACTACTTCTCCCGGTGTGCCGTACCCGCCTTGCACCAGCACGTGTCACTCAACATCAGGCGGGCCCTTAGTTCCGCGCTTTGCACAAAGGTCCACTTGACCACCGACGCGTGGACAAGTGCATGCGGACAGGGACGCTACATTTCACTGACGGCACACTGGGTGAATGTAGTTGAGGCTGGGACTGCTTCCCAAACTGGCCCGGTGTACCTCGTCTCCCCGCCTAACATTCCTGGCAGGGACACGAGAAGAACACCCCCCTCCTCCTCCTCCTCTACCGCCTCCTCCTCCGCCACCGCCTCCTCCTCCGCTGTTAGATTGACCCCAGCTACGAGTTGGAAACGTTGCAGCACTGGCGTTGGTAGACGTCAGCAGGCTGTGCTGAAGCTGATCAGTTTGGGGGACAGACGGCACACTGCCTCCGAGGTGAGGGATGCCCTCCTCGATGAGACGGCAATATGGTTTGAGCCGCTGCACCTGGGCCCAGGCATGGTCGTTTGTGATAACGGCCGGAACCTGGTAGCAGCTCTGGAGCTTGCCGGACTCCAACATGTTCCATGCCTGGCCCACGTCTTCAACCTAGTGGTGCAACGTTTCCTAAAGAGCTACCCCAATGTTCCAGAGCTACTGGTGAAAGTGCGGCGCATGTGCGCCCACTTTCGCAAGTCGACAGTAGCCGCTGCTAGCTTAAAATCTCTCCAGCAACGCCTGCATGTGCCACAACACCGGCTTTTGTGCGACGTCCCCACACGCTGGAACTCAACGTTTCAGATGTTGAATAGAGTGGTTGAGCAGCAGAGACCTTTGATGGAATACCAGCTACAAAACCCTAGGGTGCCACAAAGTCAGCTGCCTCAGTTTCACATCCATGAGTGGCCATGGATGAGAGACCTTTGTGACATCCTATGGGTCTTTGAGGAGTCCACAAGGAGGGTGAGCTCTGAGGATGCGATGGTGAGCCTTACAATCCCGCTCTTGTGTGTTCTGAGAGAATCCCTGATTGACATCAGGGATAACTCAGATCACACAGAGGAGTCAGGGATAGCATCCGATCCATCACAGCTGGAGAGTAGGTCCACACATCTGTCCGCTTCATCGCGTTTAATGGAGGAGGAGGAGGAGGAGGAGGAGGAGGAGGAAGAAGAGTTGTCCGATGATGTGATGGTGATACAGGAGGCTTCCGGGCAACTTCGAATCGTCCCATTGTTGCAGCGCGGATGGGTAGACATGGAGGATGAGGAGGAAATGGAGATTGAACTTTCCGGTGGGGCCAGAGGAGTCATGCCAACTAACACTGTGGCAGACATGGCTGAGTTCATGTTGGGGTGCTTTACAACCGACAAGCGTATTGTCAAAATCATGGAGGACAACCAGTACTGGATCTTTGCTATCCTTGACCCCCGGTATAAAAACAACAACAATGATTGCCACAGGCAATTGGTGCAGAATATGATGGAGATGTTTCCAGCATGTGACGTTGGCGGCAGGGAGGGCAGTTCCTCCAGTAGGCAACCAAGTTCTCACCGGTCCACACAAACGAGGGGCACACTGTCTAAGGTCTGGGACACCTTGATGGCACCCCCTCGCCAACGTGCCGCCACGGAGGGTCCTAGTGTCACCAGGCGTGAGAAGTATAGGCGCATGTTGCAGGAATACCTTTCCGACCACAGCCCTGTCCTCTCCGACCCCTCTGCGCCCTACACGTATTGGGTGTCGAAGTTGGACCTGTGGCTTGAACTTGCCCTATATGCCTTGGAGGTGCTGTCCTGTTCTGCCGCCAGCGTCCTATCTGAGAGGGTGTTCAGTGCAGCCGGTGGCATCATCACTGACAAGCGCACCCGTCTGTCAGCTGAGAGTGCCGACCGGCTCACTTTGATAAAAATGAACCACCACTGGATAGAGCCTTCATTTTTGTGCCCACCTGTGTAAAGCACCCCAACATGAAACTCCATGTCTGTACTCAACCTCTCCAATTCCTCCGCATCCTCATACTCATCCACCATAAGCGTTGCACAATTCTGCTAATACTAGGCTCCCTCCACCCTGATTTCCCCCAACTCTGCTGGTTAGAGGCTCCCTCCACCCTGATTTCCACCAACTCTGCTGGTTAGAGGCTCCCTCCACCCTACTTTCCCACAACTCTGCTGGTTAGAGGCTCCCTCCACCCTGCTTTCCCACAACTCTGCTGGTTAGAGGCTCCCTCCACCATGAATTGGTCCAAACTGGGCTGTTTAGAGGCTTCCTCCAACATGAATTGGTCCAAACTGGGGGTTTTAGAGGCTCCCTCCACCATGAATTTGCCCAAACTGTGCTGTTTAGAGGCTCCCTCCACCATGAATTTGCCCAAACTGGGCTGTTTAGAGGCTCCCTCCACCATGAATTGGTCCAGACTGGGGTTTTTAGAGGCTCCCTCCACCATGAATTGGTCCAAACTGGGGGTTTTAGAGGCTCCCTCCACCATGAATTTGCCCAAACTGGGCTGTTTAGAGGCTCCCTCCATCATGAATTGGTCCAAACTGGGGTTTTTAGAGGCTCCCTCCACCATGAATTGGTCCAAACTGGGGTTTTTAGAGGCTCCCTCCACCATGAATTGGTCCAAACTGGGCTGTTTAGAGGCTCCCTCCACCATGAATTTGCCCAAACTGGGCTGTTTAGAGGCTCCCTCCACCATGAATTGGTCCAAACTGGGGTTTTTAGAGGCTCCCTCCACCATGAATTGGTCCAAACTGGGGGTTTTTAGAGGCTCCCTCCACCATGAATTTGCCCAAACTGGGCTGTTTAGAGGCTCCCTCCAACATGAATTGGTCCAAACTGGGGTTTTTAGAGGCTCCCTCCACCATGAATTGGTCCAAACTGGGGTTTTTAGAGGCTCCCTCCACCATGAATTTGCCCAAACTCTGCTGGTTAGAGGCTCAATCCACCCTGATTTTCAAAACAAATGTTGGTGCCAACCTCAACTTACTACAAGGGCCAAATTCACTGCTGGTGACAAGCTCTCCTCACTGCAAGTGCCAAATACACATGTTTCAAGGTGTTTTCCTACTGTCAGAGAGGTGGTATTGAGTGTGTAAAGTGTGTAGTTGTTAGGCTGTGATGTTGGGGTAATAGAGGGTCTTTGGTGTGTTAGATGCCCCCAGACATGCTTCCCCTGCTGTCCCAGTGTCATTCCAGAGGTGTTGGCATCATTTCCTGGGGTGTCATAGTGGACTTGGTGACCCTCCAGACACGGATTTGGGTTTCCCCCTTAACGAGTATCTGTTCCCCATAGACTATAATGGGGTTCGAAACCCGTTCGAACACACGAACATTGAGCGGCTGTTCGAATCGAATTTCGAACCTCGAACATTTTAGTGTTCGCTCATCTCTATAGGTTACCAAATACTTATTTTCCACCATAATTTGAAAAAAAATTCTTACAAAATCAGACAATGTGATTTTCTGGATTTGTTTTCTCAATTTGTCTCTCATAGTTGAGGTCTACCTATGATGTAAATTACAGACGCCTCTCATCTTTTTAAGTGGTGGAACTTGCACTATTGGTGACTGACTAAATACTTTTTTGCCCCACTGTATATCCCCGATTTAATATAGCTTACACCAGCTGATGTAGCAAGAAAGAAGGTAAGTGTTTTTAGTGTCTTCTGCAATAAGCGGCGTATGTCTATGTTTTGTGTTGATGTGTGTTTACTCTGAGTGGTAATAGAATCAGTGGAGTAACTACCGTGGAAGCAGTGGTAGCGGCTGCCACAGGGCCCGGGACATTAGGGGGCCCGGTGACAGACGCTACTGCTGCATTTTTTTTTTTAATAAGCCGTTTAATAGGCCGTTACGGGCCCTATTTACTTACAGATCCTGGCTGGGCTGGGATCAGTAAATGGCACCGCGGGGCCCACAAAGACTATCATTATACTCGGGGGTCTTTGCAGACCCCTGTGTATAATGATCGGAGGCTGGAGAAAGGTAAGAAACATAAAAAAAACACTGTTACTTACCTCTCCATGATCAGGGCAGGCCTCAGGCCTTGTTGTCTGACGTCACATGAACCCAGCCTGCATCCCAGGTCATGTGACATCCGACGTCATTGAAGAAGGACAACAGCGGGGGCCGACAGCGTAGGAGCCGGGGGACAGGTAAGAAACAGTAGTTTTTTATGTTTTATGTTTTTATTCCCCCGGGTCTCCGATTATTATACTCTGGGGTGTGAAAAGACCCCAGAGTATAATAATTGTTTATGGGTGTCCACAGTGGGACATAATACTGTGTGCAGGGGCCACTATGGGGTATAATACTGTGTGCAGGGGCCACTATGGGGCATAATACTGTGTGCAGGGGCCACTATGGGGTATAATACTGTGTGCAGGGGCCACTATGGGGCATAATACTGTGTGCAGGGGCCACTATGGGGGATAATACTGTGTGCAGGGGCCACTATGGGGTATAATACTGTGTGCAGGGGCCACTATGGGGCATAATACTGTGTGTAGGGGCCACTATGGGACATAATACTGTGTGCAGGGGCCACTATGGGGGATAATACTGTGTTCAGGGGCCACTATGGGGCATAATACTGTGTGCAGGGGCCACTATGGGACATAATACTGTGTACAGGGGCCACTATGGGACATAATACTGTGTGCAGGGGCCACTATGGGGGATAATACTGTGTGCAGGGGACACTATGGGGGATAATACTGTGTGCAGGGGCCACTATGGGAGATATAATACTGTGTGCAGGGGCCACTATGGGACATAATACTGTGTGCAGGGGGACACTATGGGGCATAATACTGTGTGCAGGGGCCACTATGGGGTATAATACTGTGTGCAGGGGCCACTATGGGGCATACTACTGTGTGCAGGGGCCACTATGGGGGATACTACTGTGTGCAGGGGCCACTATGGGGGATAATACTGTGTACAGGGGCCACACGCGATTCAGCCTGAAGACACTCTCTCCTCCGGACTGGGCCCATTCATTGGGCCTAATCCAGAGCAGAGTACGTGGCTGGATGCTGGTGCAGTGCACCGGCTTTCAGTCGCGGCTACTCGGCTTTTGGTCCGGGACCTGAGGTGGCCTCTGCTTCAGATTCCGGACCAAAATACTCCATGTGAACTTACTCTAAGTTTGTGTGGGAGGTGGGAAAGGTGGGAGTGGGGGTTGGTGGTCTCTGAAGTTATAGCTTTTGGACGGCGGGGGAAAAAAACAAAAATAAAAAAATGGGATAGAAAAGTGGAAAAAATAAATGTGACACTTGGATGGAAAACAGACAAAAAAATGTACCTTTTCAACCATTTTAATGGACATTTTTAAAATGCTCATGTGCATGCAGCCTGAGACTCCTTCACCATTTTTGACAACTGAATTAATTTTTTCTTTAAATGAACAGCACTCGCTTAGCATTAGATTCATTGATTTCCTACGAAAAGTTTTTGGATCACAGAAGAAAAATGTATAGCACTCAGATGTCTGTCTGTTATTCCCTCATTCATTGACAAGAGACAGATTTGCAAAAAATTGATCAGTGAAAAACAGATGCAACCTAGAAAATGGACACAAAAAAGAATGCAAAAGAAACAAAACATATATAGGATCGGATAGGATCCAAAACCGTAACGTTCATTTACATTATTCTTATGGGCTTAGTTACACAAGGATTCCTGGTCTGTTTTTCCCTTAGTCTCATGACAAGTGTATGACAGTCTACGGGTGTATTCATAGGTCTGCAAAATGAGCAAAATAGTCTGGATTTTTTTAAAGACATAAACCAGTCCATTTTTAGACCTAAATGGGACCCCTTTATTCAGCTGAACAGTGCAGGTCCTAGAGCCGTACTTATTATACAGTGATGGCCTGTATTACAGTATAGTCTGTATTCACTGAGCTGCCATCTCTATGTTCTCTCTGGTCTCTGAGCCTATTGTATTATGGAATAAGAAATGGATTACATAGTGAAGAACCTTGGACATCTGATCTCTGAGTTTGGCCATTCTGTAAATCAGGTAGGAGGAATGGAGAAGTGGTAGGAAGTCCAAGACGACATAAAGCCATTTAAGGCTCAGACATAAAAAATAGTAATAGAAAACACTAGCAAAATGGCCAAAGTAGTATACGGTGTTATATATGAACGTGATAGATACAAATCTCATCGTTGAGTAATATGTCTCCAGATTGATGGATAAGTTATTGCTCATCTTCATCCTTGTTGTGTGATGGTACAGAGAGGTGAAGAGGAGGATGGAGGAGATGGAATAGAAAAGCAGTGGGAAGAAGGATCCTATAGTATAACTGTATATAGAATGAGCATAAATGCAATCACTGTACGTATTAGCCATGGTTGTATTATATGTTCCACTATTGGTGACCTTAAAAATAACAAACAACGAGGTCATAAAACTATTAATAGAAGAGCAAATGACTGAGACGACAATGAAATAAAGAGTCCTGTGTAATATCATCCTCCTCAGATACAGGAACAGTCTGGTGTGGAGGTTGGAGATCTTCAGACACAAGACAATGGAGAGCAGAGATGATAACCAAAGATTGGCATAACCAAAAACAGAAAAAACTGCATCTAGAATAATCAGGGTTACTTGTGAAGAAAAATTACTTGGGGACAATGTATCCACAAAGAAGTATACAGTACCAGTACATTGAGCAAACAATCTTGAAATCCCAATAGAAGTTACAATGTGGTCAACAGGAGTCACTAATCTTCCTTTCCACCAGTCGGTGACATTGACCCCTATAATAAATGAATGGATCACCAGTCCGGTTACAAGAGCCGTCAATTCTGGGGCCAAAAGACCCAGATGATGGACAGTAGAGTCTCCCTCTGTAGTATCAGCCATCTCTCCTGTGTGTGAGGATCCTGATAACTCAGCGCAACGTTACTGAAGGTTTCATGTAAAATGTTTGTCATTTATTCAAGTACTGATTTATTTTTTTACATTGGAAATACAGAGAACATCACAGAAACTCTAAGACGGCTCCAGTATACAAACCAAAAGAACAGATCACATAACATAGCAAGATCATCTTACAGCTGGATAACAGAGAAATCAAACTCACTCTCATAAATAGCCTGAATTTATTTTATTATAGAACTATACAACATACAAATACACAAAAAATAACATACACATCAACGTAACGCAAATGTACAATCATACAACAACCACTCACAACAACGAAAACAAAGAAGTAGCTGGTCACAAAATTGTATTAAAATCACATGCCCAAACATGCACAACCCTAAGCAGGGCTGGCATTAAGGGGGAAAACTAGGCAATTGTCCAGGGCCCCCATCCCCAAAAGGGCCCCCAGGATGCTCCGAATCCCAGGAGCTCCACAGTTGTATCAGCATGCTGTGCTGTGCATGCCGATACTACTTAATTCTATCACAGATCAGGGAACTGAAAAGTTCAGGCTCTGCCATAGAGGACCATCAGTAACACATGGGATGTCGCCGTGCAGGTGGCATGATGAAATCATTACATTGCGTCACCTGTGCCACTACTACAGGGAGAGTCTGTAGCTGCTCCGATCATAGTGGGAGCGCGGTAAGGTTTATTATTTTATGATAAGGGATAGGGATTACCTGCTAAGGGGGTAAATTATTATTTATAGGGGGCTAATATTTATAGTGGGCAAACTATTAAATATAAGCCTGCTAAAGGAGAACCCCCAACAAAGAAGAGAGGCCTCCTCTTACTCAAACTCTCATACGCCACAAAGCATTATTACTAGAGGTGAGCGAGTACTGTTCGGATCAGCCGATCCGAACAGCACGCTTGTATAGAAATGAATGGATGTAGCCGGCACGCGGGGGGTTAAGCGGCCGGCCGACGTCAAAGCGGAAGTACCAGGTGCATCCATTCATTTCTATGGAGCGTGCTGTTCGGATCGGCTGATCCGAACAGTACTCGCTCATCTCTAATTATTACCAGGTTACCACAAATGTTCCAAACCATCTAAGCCACTAAGAGGATTCTCTACTTTGCCTTATAACCATGAAACAGTGAAGGAGGAGGAAGAGGAATGGAAGCAATGGCTTGTTGTGAAGTTGGTGGTGGGATATGGTGCAGAGAGGAGGATTCAGTGAAGGTTGATGGGCCCTGCATGGTGTTGAAACTGAGCCTGCACAATTAAGATGGAATTAGCACCTGGCTGTGTTTCTAGATTGTTGCCACAATGACTCAGTGGGCCATGAAAACTATGTATTGTCCGTGTCCATAATTGCTGCTCCACGTGTCGACAGTAGAGTGCACCTTTTCCCTGACTGACGTATTCAAGGAAAGGTCCTTGTTCTCTGACATGTGGAAAAATAACTAAGGGATAGCTTTCAGAGACAATTAATGGTGGCTAGGTATCTTCCATCGAGGTTGAGCTCTTGCCATCAGTTGGTGAAACGTAGAGGTATCCACTAAGTAATAATGCAGCAACTGCACCGCTAGCAGCTTGGCCAGGTGTGAGTTAAGTTTAAGAAATGCTGGATGACTGGGCGCATATTTCTGTCTCCTATCCTCACATTCACTTATGTATGACTGAATTGGTGTGAAAGAGGAGGAAGAGAAACAGTTGGAGATGACAATAAAGACAACCAAGTGCTTGGTGTAGATGTGGCTGCCTACAAGGAGTATCACACGGAGGAATAGGAGAAGTGCTCACTTTCCCTGCCAGTACCACTGCCATTGTTAAGTCTATTTTTCCAAATGAATAGTGAAATGCCTTTTCATTTGAGTATGACGAGCTCTTGTTCTTACATTTGTTCCGGTACAGCCAGGGCTAAATTTCTACTTACAGAGCTTGCTCATCTCCAAGGAGTTATGAAAAAATGCACACCTTGGAATAGCAGCTGAAACATGTCTTCTACTAGAACCACTAGTGCCACCACCCCAAATATGCGCAGTTCCCTTAGGTCTTCCACGAGCAAGCTTGTTGGATGTTGGGTCTGCAAAGTATCTGAAATTATTATTATTTTTATATTACTGCCACCACCCCCCACATTTGATGTCATCTTGTCACCCTTATCCCGTTGCCAGGACTTATCCACAAAAGAATCATCAACTTCTTTTTGTCTCTCTAATTACAGCCATGCACGTTATCAGAATTTTCACCTTCAGAATGACTATCAGTAGTACCATACCCTTGTTATCACTACCTCCATGTTAGGACTGTACGGCAGGAGTGCTGGCTAGACTGGTTTCCTTTGAGCGGCTGTTCTGAGCTCACAGGTCTCTTTGATTAATCAGAGCAACCTGGTCGTGTAGTGGACTGGCAGTAACGCTAACTGCCAGACCCTATTCACACCAGGGTGTTCCTGTGGTTCAGAAGCCCAGGGGGCTCCACAGGGCTTTGTTTATTAGTTTTTTTTTAATAAACCCAGCAGACCATCAGGAGGAGTTCACACAGAGTAACGTGCTGCGTGATCTGGCACGTATATGCCGTGTGAGATTTTGAGCGCCGTATACGCTCCCGCAAAATCACGGCCTCAAAATAGCGCCGCGTATACGATCCCGGCTCCCATACGGTGCTCAAAATCTCACATGGCGTATACGTGCCCCATCACGCGGCACGTTACTCCGTTTGAACTTACCCGAACACTCCACCACCAACAGTCCTCATGTTATCCTCCTCTACTTGCACAAAATGCTGACTGTTCTTATCCGGATCATCAAAAAGAAGATGAAGATTACTCTGATTAGGAAAAACAGATTTCTCAGAATATGCCACATCTAGGGTTGAGCCGATCTTGAGATTTCAAGATCAATTTTAAAATCTGATTTCTGATCCTTTTACATTCGAACCTGAGCTCGATCTCAATTCCGATTCTAATGCAAGTCAATGGGATTTTTTTTTTCTAAGCTAGTTTTCAAAAGCTATAAAAAGTTACCAAAAAATACATACAAGTTCTTAGAATGCATAGAAAGAGCAAGGGAACACTTAAATGGCCATAAAACAGTGTGGAGTCCAAAAATTAAAGCACATGAGCCTCAGTCATATGAGTGACCTCTCCCCAAGGAAGCATACGCCTTAATATATTGTTTTTTCAGTAGCGTGGAGTCCAAAATTGAAGCACATGAGCCTCTGAAAAATTGTAACCTAAAAAAAAAAAGGTATGTGTAGAAGGAGCTACAGAAAATCGATGGGACATTTTTTAAGAAAATCTCCTCTTCCTCCTCTGTTGCACATACCTGACCCCTCAAAGTTATGAGGCTTTCCTTTAGACCGGGTTCACATGGAGTATTTTGGTTCGTAATGTGGAACGTAGACGCCATGGGAGCTTTTGCGGGCCGTATACGCGCCCATTGTTTTCAATGGGAGCCGGTATCGTATACGCGGCACTATTTTGCGGCCGCCGCAAAATCACGGCCGCAAAATAGTGCCGCATATACGGTACCAGCTCCCATTGAAAACAATGGGAGCGTATACGGCCGCAAAAGATCCCGCGGCGTCTACGTTCCACATTACAAACCAAAATACTCCGTGTGAACCCGGCCTTAATGTGCACAAAAGTGGCACAGTCATGCTGACGCTCGTGTTGTTTGTGCTGACCATTTCTGTACAGTATTCCAGACACTGAAGAACCAAACAGACGTCATGCAGCTGTGCCCACTCCACAGCCATAAGTTGGAGGTTTACCGAGGCAACATTTGTACGTCGGGCTCCGCTCGTCATCAAAAGATCTATTACTGCTCGCTTCTGTTCGACAAACCTCTGCAACATATGCAATGTCGAATTCCACCTGGTGGGCACATCACATATGAGCCTATGAACGGGCAAGCGGTGTTTGCGCTGAAACTGAGCCATGAGAGATGAAGCTACCTTGGACCGTAGTATATGGGCACACAATGTTCGGACTTTGTCAATTAGGGGTGCAAGATCGGGATAGTGTTTCAAGAACGCTTGCACCACCAAATTGAATACATGAGCAAGGCAAGGTATATGCGTCAATTGGAACAAATTTAGGGCCGCCACCAAATTTCTACCATTGTCGCAGACCATTGCCTATTTTGAGGTCTAGCGGACCAAGCCACAACTCAGTTCACCAATTATCGCATTGTTGATGTTTTCTTCAGTGTTCCCTCAAACGAATTAATTTCAGTACTGCTTGCTGCCTTCACCCGCTAGCACGTTGATACAAATGAGGTACATTTCCAGCCCCATGATTTGGTGGAGGTTCTGGTGTGGAAGTCATTCCGTTCCCTGGAACTCTCAGGAAACAACAAATGAATTTGTTAAAGGGGAAGTTGGAACCCCCAATGACTTATGAATGACTCTCCTTCATATTGGAAGAACAGAGGACAAACTGCCATCAACATTGACAAGGGTCAAAAATGTTGACCCAATGTGCGGTCAGAGATAGGTAATGGCCCTGCCCATGCTGGCTAGTCCACGTGCCCGTTGTCAAATGCAAACATTCACTAACAGATTGCTTTAGGGCACACTTGATCTGTTGCTTGACATGCTCCTGCAAGTCAGGGACCGCCTTTCGTGAAAAGTAATGGTGGCTGGGTACAACATATTGGGGCACAGCATGGGCCATCAGGGAGCAAAAAGCCTTTGATTCCACAAAGAGGAAAGGGACCATTTCCAAGGATAGTAGTTTTGAAATACTGGAAGTAAGCAGCTTAGCACGGATAGGTTTTTTTCCCTTTCCATTACTTGCTGGAGGCTGGGCTGACTATTAGAGCCAGAAAGAGAGGAACATGTTGGAGCAATTGGCAAGTGAAATTCAGACGTGGATCTGTGGCCAGTGGTTCCTGTAATTCCTTTATGCCAATTACTTGACTGTTGTCCAGCACTGCTGCCTGGCACACATGAAGTTGGTGTGTGCATGGCACTGGCATTGGACAAGTAGGTGGAAGAACTAGCCAAAGCTCGTGGTGGATCAACCTTCACAGGCACATCCCTGTCTTCACTTTCTTGTTGATTAGATTTTTTAAAAAGTGATGGGTGTACAGATTTCA
The DNA here is from genome assembly GCF_031893055.1 of Leptodactylus fuscus. Taxonomy (NCBI): domain Eukaryota; kingdom Metazoa; phylum Chordata; class Amphibia; order Anura; family Leptodactylidae; genus Leptodactylus; species Leptodactylus fuscus. The sequence continues at coordinate 236,579,282 of NC_134267.1, forward strand.
GATGCCTAGGCATAGCATTTGTATTGAGGTTTCCAGTAGAGATGAGCGAACACTAAAATGTCCGAGGTTCGAAATCCGATTCGAACAGCCGCACAGTGTTCGACTGTTCGAACGGATTTCGAACCCCATTATAGTCTATGGGGGGAAATGCTCATTTCAGGGGTACGCAACATTCGATAAAATTATACTTACCAAGTCCACGAGTGACGGTCGGGCTGGATTCTCCTTGAAGTCTTCTCCCGGCGCAGCGCCCCTGCGGCGTCTTCCGGCTGGAATTCACTCTGCCTAGGCATCGGGGCCTAGGCAGAGCCGACTGCGCATGCGCGGTCGGCTCTGCCCGGACCGACACCTGAGCAGAGCCGACTGCGCATGCTAGGGCATGCCCGCGCATGCGTAGTCGGCTCTGCCTAGGCCGGATGCCTAGGCAGGGTGAATTCTAGCCGGAAGACGCCACGGGGACGCTGCACGGAGAAGACTTCTAAAGGTAAGAGAAGAACCAGCGTTGATTGGCAGAATATATAGCATCAAGCCTTAAACTTCGAACAGCTAGTAGTGTTCGATCGAGTACGAGTATTTCGAATACTGTAGTATTCAATCGAACACCTACTCGATCGAACACTACTAACTAATCTCTAGTGTCTAGTGTCCTTTCCTAGGCTAAGTGACTGCTTGCATATCACCCTCGTTGGGTCATTTCCATCTTTGATGAAATATAACCATACAGTTTGTTTGGAGCCTTTCTTTTTCAGGTTAGCATGTTTAGGCGCTTTGGGTTGCAGAGTGCCAGCAGGAGAAGCGTTTACTGGTGTTGCATGTTATAACTTGGAATGAACATGAACCTCATCATCAGAAGTAGTTCCCTGATCCTCTTGACGTGGAGACCAAGTTTTGGCAACATAGTCATCATCCACTGGCTCTTCTGAACAATCTTCCACACTAACACATGGACTGGCCTGGATGATGGTGAAGGCAGCCACATCTGGAATTTGTGTTTCATCATCGTCAGATGACAGCAGTATGTCTGTGAACTTGGACATTGAATGATCAAATAATGCAGCAGATCCCTCAGCTTCTGCCAAATTTGTTGGACAGGTTAATTTAGAAGGGGGTGAACTGGATCCCCATTGAACATTTGGCACAGCAGATGACCCAAAGCTTCGTTCAGTGGAATATGAGGAGGAAGTCCTTCCAGAAGAAGATGCTTCAATATATGAAGTAATGAGTTGTCTGTGGACTGGCTTATCAGCATTCAGAATACCGGATTCGCCACACACACGCAATGTTGACGCCTGTTTTTTTCTTTTCACCGCAGGTGGTTGAGCACTGGCCAGAGCACGACTGTTGGGTCCTTTTACTTTTTTAGTTTTGGGGGGAATGTTTTTAATGGATGTAGGAAGCCGCTGGTTTTCAGAAAAAAAAAAACCCAAAAAATGTAGATATACGTTTTTCTCACAAGTATATAATCTGAGGACAGAGCTCCCTTTTGACAGAAGAAGCTTTTCAGTTTAATATTGCTAATAACACCCTCACTAGCAGAGCTAACACCTACACTGACCCTAGCTACCACTGAGCTCCTCTCCCTAGCTATGATGTCAGCAAAATGGTGGCATCAGCATCATCACCGCCCTTATATAGAGGGGTGTGATGATGCTGCCGACAACCAATCACATTACTACTAGAGATGAGCAAGTAGTGTTCGATCGAATACTACGGTATTCGAGATACTCGTACTCAATCGAACACTACTAGCTGTTCGAAGTTTAAGGTTCGATGCAGAACCAGCATTGATTGACAGAATGCTATACATTCTGCCAATCAACGCTGGTTCTTCTCTTACCTTTAGAAGTCTTCTCCGCGCAGCGTCCCCGCGGCGTCTTCCGGCTGGAATTCACTCTGCCTGGGCATCCGACCTAGGCAGAGCCGACTGCGCATGTGCGGGCATGCCCTCGCATGCGCAGTCGGCTCTGCTCAGGTGTCGGGCCAGGCAGAGCCGACCGCGCATGCGCAGTCGGCTCTGCCTAGGCCTCGATGCCTAGGAAGATTGATTTCCAGCCGGAAGACGCCGCGGGGACGCTGCGCCAGGAGAAGACTTCAAGGGGAATCCAGCCCGACCGTCACTCGTGGACTAGGTAAGTATAATTTTATTGAATGTTGCGTACCCCACTATAATGGGGTTCAAAACCCGTTCGAACATCCGAACAGTGTGCGACTGTTCGAATCGGATTTCGAACCGCGGACATTTTAGTGTTCGCTCATCTCTAATAACCACCCATAGCTAACATGAGTTTTAGGCATCATGTTAGCTTTTCCCACAATGATTGGCCAGTAGCCAAGCATTGCGGGAACATAACCTCCGACCTCGATCCCACCTAAAAAGATCGAGATTGGAATTCCGATCATGAAATTTACTCGATCGCTGATGGGAATCCGATCTTTTCCGATCCCGATCACTGTACTCTAACTGCAAGCCATTACATAAAATACACAAGCATTGTTGTAATTTATATACACTTTTATTTTATCAGATTTTTTTTTAAGTAGCAGTGAATGACAAGGCTTCTCACAAATACAATACATTTTACCCTTATTGTGGCCACAGTTAGGGAAACCTTTGGTAGAAAGTTGGTCATTTCCATTTGTGTTTAATGTACAAACTTGTCCACAACATCTAGAATTCACCATATCAGATAATATTTTATTACTATGTAACAAGAAAAGATGGTTTTGTTGACCCATCCTACAGTACAATGTGTAGTCACTTAGCTAAAACTGCTATGTTCTGTCTCGTAGCTGTATCTTTCCTATGGAAGAAACCGATCACATTGTGAAGAACCTTGGACATCTGATCCCTGAGTTTGGCCGTTCTGTAGATCAGGTAGGAGGAATGGAGAAGTGGTAGGAAATACAAGACAATATAAAGCCAATCAAGGTATAGACAATAAAAATTGAAATAAAAAGCAATAGTAAAAAAGTAAATAAAGTATATAGTGTTATATATAAAAGTAACAGATACAAATCTCATGGCTGAGTAATATGTCTCCAGATTGATGGATAAGTTACTGCTCATCTTCATCCTTGTTGTGTGATGATACAGAGAGGTGAAGAGGAGGACGGAGGAGATGGAATAGAAAAGTAATGGGAAGAAGGATCCAATAACATAACTGATTATAGAATTCATATAAATGCAATTAATGGATAGATTAGTCCTGGTTGTGTTGTAGGTTTTATCAGTAGTGGCCTCAGATATATAGTACAAAGGCATCAAACTACTGAGGGCAGAGAAAAGTGCAGAGACTACAATGAGATGTACAGTCCTGTGTAATATCATCCTCCTCAGATACAGGAACAGTCTGGTGTGGAGGTTGGAGATCTTTAGGCAGAAGACAATGAAGAGAAGAGTTGTCAACCAGATATTGCCATACGAAAAGAAAGAATAAACTGCATCTATAATAAACAGAATTACATCTATGGAATGATCTCTGGTGGACAGATTTCCCACAAATGTATATAGAGTACTGGCACATTGAATGCCCATCCTTGAAATCCCAAGAGAAGTTACAATGTGGTCAACAGGAGTCGCTGATCTTCCTTTCCACCAGTCGGTGACATTGACCCCTATAATAAATGAATGTATCACCAGTCCGGCTATGAGAGCTATCGGTTTTGATATCAGGAGATTCAGGTCCAGGACAGTAGAGTCTCCCTCTGTAGTATCAGCCATCTCTCCTGTGTGAGGATTCTGATAACGAGACTTAACTGGATGTTTTTGTCATTTTTTGAAATGTTGATTGATTTACATCGCAAATGCAGATACGTCATAGAACCTGCACAGGTCTACAATTACATAGCAGATCACATAAAATAGGAAGACTAATTTACATCTGTGATGGCAGAAAACAAACTGAAATGTTCACCTATTTACTCATGGTGCAGTCACTGTGTACATACATTACATTACTTATCCTGTATTATACTCCAGAGCTGCACTCACTATGCTGCTGGTACAGTCACTGTGTACATACATTACATTACTTATCCTGTATTATACTCCAGAGCTGCACTCACTATTCTGCTGGTACAGTCACTGTGTACATACATTACATTACTTATCCTGTATTATACTCCAGAGCTGGGCTCACTATTCTGCTGGTACAGTCACTGTGTACATACATTACATTACTTATCCTGTACTGATCCTGAGTTACATCCTGTATTATACTCCAGAGCTGCACTCACTATTCTGCCGGTGCAGTCTCTGTGTACATACATTACATTACTTATCCTGTACTGATCCTGAGTTACATCCTATATTATACTCCAGAGCTGCACTCACTATTCTGCTGGTACAGTCACTGTGTACATACATTGCATTACTTATCCTGTACTGAACCTGAGATACATCCTCTATTATATTCCAGAGCTGCGCTCACTATTCTGCTGGTACAGTCACTGTGTACATACATTACATTACTTATCCTGTACTGATCCTGAGTTACATCCTGTATTATACTCCAGAGCTGCGCTCACTATCCTGCTGGTACAGTCACTGTGTACATACATTACATTACTTATCCTGTATTATACTGCAGAGCTGCGCTCACTATTCTGCTGGTACAGTCACTGTGTACATACATTACATTACTTATCCTGCACTGATCCTGAGTTACATCCTGTATTATACTTCAGAGCTGCGCTCACTATTCTGTTGTTGCAGTCACTGTGTACATACATTACATTCCTTATCCTGTACTGATCCTGAGTTACATCCTGTACTATACTCCAGAGCTGCACTCACTATTCTGTCCCAACCAGTCATAGAAAGAGACGCACAATCTGGTGCAAATAGGTTTATTTTGTAAAAACAGCAAAATAAATAATCCTTCAGGACAGGTACAAAAATAAGAAAATAAAATACAATCTCAACTTCATACAAAAGGCAAATCAAAGCTCCTGCCTGTCTGAGCTCTAACTAATACAGATTAAGGCTAATTGTATGGGTGGCTTAATTCTGGCCACACGATCAAATAAAAAACAATTTCCAGTTTGGTCTCACCAAAAATCAGTTCCCCAGGACAGACCCAGGCCCCTCCACTCACTCCCAGGATTTTCCCTGAAATGCAGGCTCTGTAGTCGTTTATGGGCCAGCAACGAACCCAGGACCCACACCTGGGGCTGTGGCCTACTCAAGATCCGCGCTGGACAACACATAGGTCAGGAATTTGTGGGATATATATTGTGACTCTAGCACACTGCCTCTCACCTCCTCACATACCTCCCCCTACCCCTTTCTTCGGACCTGTAGAGGCGGACACTTTAGGCCATCATACAATGGGTCGTAGATAGGGCATCAGCATTCCCCTGCAGCCTGCCTTCTCTGTATTCCACAGTCAACTTAAAGTTTTGTAGGGTCAGAAACCACCTGGCATTCTCTCTTTGGCGCAGCACATCCATGTCAGAGGGGAGTGATCAGTGACCAGCTTAAAGTATCGGGCCAGGAGGTAGTACCTTAGGGATTCCAGGGCCCACCTAATGGCTAAGCACTCGCCACAATGCAATAATTTTTTTCAAGTAGTGTAAGCTTCCTACTCAGGTAGGTGCCTGGTGTTCTTTACCACCTATCATTTGAGACAGGACTGCACCTAACCCTACATCAAAGGCATCAATCCGAACCAAAAATTCCTTTATGACATCAGGCATGATCAAAACTGTCTGTTTGCAGAGAATCAACTTCAACTCCTGGAATCCTTAGCTTCTCCACTCCATTTGACCATTATGCAACTCATTTCCTTAGTTAGGTCTGTTAGTGGGACTGCAATAGTTGCAAAGTTAGGAATATACCTGCGATAGTAACGGACAATTCCCAAGAAAGCTCTTACTTGCTTTTTATTTAAGGGTCAAGCTCAATTTTGAATGGCTTCCTCTTTATTACCCTAGGGTTTTATCACCCATCTTGCTACTATATACACAAGGTATCTGGACTCTTCAAGATCAGCAGCACACTTTTGGGTTGGCTGTTAAACCTGCTGCTCGGAGGGAATTTAGTATGGCCTGAAATTTGGCAAGTGAGTAGGATTGAGCCGATCTTAAGATTTCAGGATCGATTTTAAAATCCGATTTCCGATCACTTTCCATCCGATCCCGATCCCAATTCTGATCCAAATGCAAGTCAATGGGATTTTTTTTTTTTTTTTTTTTTTTAAGATCGTTTTCAAAAGCTATGAAAAGTTACCAAAAAATACATACAAGTTCTTAGAAGGCATAGAAAGAGCAAAGGAACACGTAAATGGCAAAATGTGTTTGCACATGCAGTTTACAAGTGCTGAGACCTTGCCAGCTCGAGAAAAATGTGAGGGTAAGGTCAATGCTTCTCTATGGGAAAAGTCACTTTTTGCATAGCACGAGCTGCCAGCCTCCCCGGGCAGTATTTGATGGGCTGTGATGATGATGCCGACAACCAATCCCATTATTGCCCATAGCTAACACGGTGTCTGAGTTTCAGGCATCATGTTAGCTTTTCCCACAATGATTGACCAGTAGCCAAGCATTGTGGGAATGAACATCAGACCTTGATCCCGTCTAAAAATATTGGGATCGGAATTCCAATCTCGATCGTGATCTTTTCCGATCTCGATCGCTCAACCCTAAAAGTGACTTTCCCAGTCCGTACTAAAGATGACAATGTCATCTAGGTAAGCTGAAGCATACCTTGGATGGCTTAAGGACTCTGTGCATCAACCTCTGGAAAGATGCTGGAGCCTTATGCAAAACAAACAGCATTGTCACATATTGGAAGGGGCCAATTGGGGTGTCGAATGCAGTATTCTTCCCTGGCCTTCTTAGTGAGCTGATTGAGGAGTATTTACCACTTCTGTAGTAACCTTGCTAAGGGGACTTACTGATGTCAATGACTCCCTGTCTTTCCAGGGTTTTAGTACATTTATATAGTATATTTGATTGGGCTTTCTCTTGCCCGGCTGGTACACCTTATAGTTTAATGACTCCACTCTTTCAATAATTTCATATTGTCCTCACCATTTTGGCCAGAAACTTACTTTCCACAGTAGGAACCAACACCAACATCCGATCACCTGGATTAAAGGTCCTACGTTTAACTATTTGGGCCTGCTCCATATGTTCCTTCACAACACGCGTTACCACTGCAATTCTGTCCTGCATCAGAGTAATATGTTCAATTCCATTCCCACAAGGAGCTGTTCTGATTATCCGGTGACAATCTGTTTCCCCATCTCTGGAAACAGATCGTCACTACTACTCCCCTCCATCCACTCCATTATACTTACCCTCCATGCTTCTTCCTCCATGGCTCCTCGTTCTTTATTCATTCTGCAGGGCGCGTGCTCTTTTCCAACTGCTGCTCTGCACACTACTGACGAAGTGAATGGAGTGGCAATCACTTCAGACCCCAGAGTATAATAGGTGGAGGCCTGATCTCTCCTGGTCACTTGGGTTGGGCGATCATGTTCGGAAAAGATCGGATTCCGATCGGCGATCGAGAAAATTTCACAATCGCGATCAGAATTCCGAACACGATCTTTTTAGGTGGGATCGAGTTCGGTACTATTTCCCACAATGCTTTGCTTAGCCTTCACACTGAGTATATAGTGTATACTCAGTGTGAAGGCTCCGCTGCGGTTCCATAGGAATGAATGGAAGCAGCCGGCACACAGCCTTAACCCCCTCCATTCATTCTAATGGGAGACTAAAGTAACATCTCTAGTAGCTACTTACCTGCAGAGATGGCTGGTCCGGTGCCCGGTGTTCTTCTTCGCCTCACTGCCGCTCCACGCTGCTCTTCTCGCCTCACTGCCCTGCCTCCCAAGTTAGTGTTTAAAAGAGCTAGGAAGGCGGGGCTTGTTGCTTAGGAGAGTGTGGGCAGGTACAGGGCGGGGAGACGGGACGTCTCCCCTCCCAGTACCCGCCCCAACTCTCCTAACCCACCCACACTCTCTTAACCTGGGAGGCAGGGGGCAGCGAGGCTAGAAGAGCAGCGTGGAGCAGAAGCAAGGTGAAGAAGAACATCGGAGCAGCCATCTCTGCAGGTAAGTGGACACCAGAAGGGACTAAGTAGCCAGAGGATTAAAAATAAATCACTACACAGCGTGGATTCTAACAATTAAAGCGTTCAATTGTTAGATTCCATGCTGTATAGTGAATAGGATTGCTTTTAAAATCCGATCTCCAATTAATAAAAAAATCCCATTGACTTGCATTGGGATCGGAATTGGGATCGAGATTGGGTTTGAATGAAAAATGATCGGAAATCGGATTTTAAAATCGATCCTTAAAAGTCAAGATCGGCTCAACCCTACTGGTGACTTCATTGGAGTCATTGGTGAGGTCTGTAACTGGGTCACCAGTGGTCACATGGGCATGCCAAGTACCATTACATCGTAATGTTTGGTGTGCCCCAGTCCCCTCTGAGGCCCAATCACAGGACTCAGAGCTGATTTGAAGAGACCCCAGAGTATAAAAATTTCACATCTTGTTTGGCTCGAAACAAATCTGGTATTTGAGCCAACTAAACAAATCTTGCGAGGTTTGCCCATCTCTATTTATCACAAAATCTCTTGCTTCTTACATAATGTGGTGTTTCATATATTACTATACTACACCTGCGGGAGGAGAGATTTCTAGAACCACATTATTTTTTAGCATCTTCGAATTGCAGGGGACCCCTTGACCTCTGAACCTCTGAACCCCAAAAAAATCTAAAATAAAAGTTAATTCTAATCAGTTCTTTTCTTAAGTTAAATACATTAGAAATGAAAGTTTTCTCTTAGACTTTTTGCATAACTAATTTTAAGATTCAATAAATAATAGAATTACAGTTTTTGCTTTAAAGAAAAAAAACTTTATTAAAGTGACACTGAGGTCAATGAAACTAATCGTACATTCTATTACACACCCAAAGTAACAAGTCAAACCCATAATAAAAACATCTAATAAACCTAGATATTCGTACACTGCAGAAATATATTATAAATTACATTAAAACTTAAGTTTTTTCCCACTATACAAAAAAAATCTAAATTTAATGACAATAAAATCTAAACATTTTTGAAAATATAAATAGTTTAAGATTTTTTCAGTGTTTTAAAGTTTTTCTCCATTTATCTTAGTGGTGACATGATCTTATGTCTCGATCCATTGCCAAAAGATATGACCATGAAAGCAGGAAATTTTTATAGTTTGGGACTTGGAGTTATAGGTAGGGTTGAGCGATCGGAAAAGTTCGGATTCCGATCGGCGATTGAGTAAATTTCACAATCACGATCGGAATTCCGATCCCGATCTTTTTTTCGGCAGGTTCGAGGTCTCACGTTAGTTCCCACAATGCTTGGCTACTGGCCAATAGGGTTGAGCGATCGGGATCAAGACAGATCAGATCCCGATCGGCGATCAAGTAAATTTCACGATCGGGATCGGATGGAAAAGGATCGAAAATCGGATTTTAAAAACGATCTGAAATCTCAAGATCGGCTCAACCCTAGTTATAGGACTAGGTTACATTCTCTTGGTTGGAGCACAGCATTATGGAGTTCAGACAAGTCCCAGATCTTAGCAAGTTCCCACATTCTTGGTCATATCTGTTGATATCTGATGATGACAAAAGATGTCACCACTAACATGGTTAGAATTTTTTAAAACTTTTTTAATTTTTTTTATTTTTTTTATTTTAAACTATACAATTTTTTAAAAAAATTTCTCATTGCAAAATGTTTCACTTTTGATTATCTGAAATGACTTAATTATTTTAACTTAAATATGAATATGTTCATGGGAGACCCCTTTATTCTAGGTCATATATGATCAGTGGCTACCATAGCAAGTTCCTGATGTGGTTTTTCCCACCACACTTTATAGCTCTGGGTTGTCCCATGAGCCTTAGCCTTAGACAACAACTTCCACCATGTATGGTGCTGTCACTGGACAAATAATGAAGGATTACAGAGCTCCTGGGGGAAAAGCCTCTGTCATTTGCTGATCATTACAGGTCCGGTACCCAGATATTATACATTACTGACCCATCCTATGGAATTATCTCAATGTCAATTATTTCTATGGTCTCTCGAGTCTCTGTGTCTTTGATTTGGAATAAGAAATGGATTACATTGTGAAGAATCTTGGACATCTGATCCCTGAGTTTGGCCAGTTTGTAGATCAGGTAGGAGGAATGGAGAAGTGGTAGGAAGTCCGCAATAATATAAAGCCATGAAAGGAGAGAACAGTGAACATAGTAATAAAAAACACAAGCAAAATGGCACATGAAGTACATTGTGTTATATAGGAAAGTGACGGATACAAATCTAATGGCTGAGTAATATGTCTCCAGATTGATGGATAAGTTACTGCTCATCTTCATCCTTGTTGTGTGATGATACAGAGAGGTGAAGAGGAGGACGGAGGAGATGGAATAGAAAAGTAATGGGAGAAAGACTGCTATAGCAAAATTGTACATAGAATTAACATAGATGCATCCCGATGTTAGATTATCCATGGTTGTGTTGTGTGGTCCACTGTTGGTCACCCCCGTGATATTGTAAAACAACAAACCCATAAAACTATTTACAGTGGAGATAAGTAACAAGCATACAATGAGATGGACAGTCCTGTGTAATATCATCCTCCTCAGATACAGGAACAGTCTGGTGTGGAGGTTGGAGATCTTCAGACACAAGACAATGGAGAGAAGAGATGTCAACCAGATATTGGCATAAGTAAATAAAGCATAGATCCGACTCACAATTAACAGAGATAAATCGGAGGTCAGGAGGAATTCTAACAAAAAAAAACTTAAAATAAAAACACATTGAGCGCACATCCTTGAAATCCCAAGACAAGTTACAATGTGGTCAACAGGAGTCACTGATCTTCCTTTCCACCAGTCGGTGACATTGACCCCTATAATAAATGAATGTATCACCAGTCCGGCTATGAGAGACATCAGTGCCGGGAGCAGAAGACCCAGATAAACGGCATCAGAGTCATCCTGTGTGAAATAAGCCATTGATGCTGTTCCGGAGGATCCAGATAAGAGAATGAGTCCTTGCCACTAGTTTAATGATAGACATTTTACATTTATTCAAATGCTGAAATATTTACATTGAAGATACAGAGAATATCACATAGACCCGGAGCTGGCACTGGTCTATGGAAGTATAGCAGATCACATAACATAGCAAGGTCAGTAAGAAGGGAAATAAAAGAAAGTTTCCATTTCTGTCCATTTGAAATGCATGAAATCAGATAATTTGCTTTGACTTCTAGTTATTTTTTACTCCATATCTTATGTTATTTATCCTGTACTGTCATGATTGTGAGGATCCTGATAACTACAGACATCACAAAGACTATGAGCTGATGCCAGGCTACAAAGCAGAAGAGCAGAGCACAAGACATAGCAAGTACAATTTATAGTTGGTCATCTGCTTAATCATGTTCTAAATATATTACATTACTTATCCTGTATTATACTGCAGAGCTGCACTCACTATTCTGCTGGTACAGTCACTGTGTACATACATTACATTACTTATCCTGTATTATACTGCAGAGCTGCACTCACTATTCTGCTGGTGCAGTCACTGTGTACATACATTACATTACTTATCTTGTATTATACTGCAGAGCTGCACTCACTATTCTGCTGGTACAGTCACTGTGTACATACATTACATTACTTATCCTGTATTATACTCCAGAGCTGCGCTCATTATTCTGCTGGTACAGTCACTGTGTACATACATTATATTACTTATCCTGTATTATACTCCAGAGCTGTGCTCACTATTCTGCTGGTACAGTCACTGTGTACATACATTACATTACTTATCCTGTATTATACTCCAGAGCTGCGCTCACTATTCTGCTGGTACAGTCACTGTGTATATACATTACATTACTTATCCTGTATTATACTCCAGAGCTGTACTCACTATTCTGCTGGTGCAATCACTGTGTACATACATTACATTACTTATCCTTTACTAATCCCAAGTTACATCCTGTATTATACTCCAAAGCTGCGCTCACTATTCTGCTGGTGCAGTCACTGTGTACAAACGTTACATTACTTATCCTTTATTATACTCCAGAGCTGTACTCACTATTCTGCTGGTGCAATCACTGTGTACATACATTACATTACTTATCCTGTATTATACTGCAGAGCTGTGCTCACTATTCTGATGGTACAGTCGCTGTGTACATACATGACATTACTTATCCTGTATTATACTCCAGAGCTGCACTCACTATTCTGCTGGTACAGTCACTGTGTACATACATTACATTACTTATCCTGTACTGACCCTGAGTTACACCTTGTATTATACTCCAGACTGAATGCATTGGCAAGTGGTGAGCAGTGAAAGCACACGGACCTCATAGACTATAATGGGGTCTGTGTGCTTTCTGCATCATCTCCGCACGGAACATGCGGACAGAAAAGTAGATCACAATCTACTTTCTTGCGGACCCCGTTATAGTCTATGGGGTCCATATGCTTTCACTGCACATCGCTTGCCAATGCATTCGGTATTCCATTCAGGGAGGGTCCCCATGCAGACTCCCCGAACAGATTACTGACACAGATGTGAACCAGGCCTCAGGGGTGTAGATTACTTTTACTTTAATTTTTACTTACATTTTTCTCATAGGACTCTGTGAATCGAAAAAAGCAAAGTTATGACTTTTGGAAGGGGAGGAGCAAAAAAAAAAATGAAAATACAAAAACATATAAAAAATTGTGATTGGAAGGGGCTGAAATACAACACAACAAAAATAGACTACATAAGACACATCTATTATTGAACAGTTACTTCACATATAAACTCTATGACCCTCTTCATTGCAGTGACATGTCTAACCTCAGTCCTCACCCCACTCTTTTTTTTATATCTTTGAGCTATCCCTTCTGTTTCATTGAGTTTCTGTATCTTTCCTTTGGAATAAGAAATCAGTTACATTGTGGAGAACCTTGGACATCTGATCCCTGAGTTTGGCCGTTCTGTAGATCAGGTAGGAGGAATGGAGAGCTGGTAGAAATCCCAAGGCAATGAATAGAAATTTAAGGTCTACACAGTAAAAATATTTGGAAATGACACACATAAAATCGACAACAAAATATAAAGTATTATATGTGAAAGTGAAGAAAACCAATCTCATGGCTGAGTAATATGTCTCCAGATTGATGGATAAGTTACTGCTCATCTTCATCCTTGTTGTGTGATGGTACAGAAAGGTGAAGAGGAGGACGGAGGAGATGGAATAGAAAAGTAATGGGAAGAAGTCTCCTAAGGTGACATAATATATAGCATTAATATAAACGCAGTCCTTGAATTTATTACCCATGGTTGTATTGAATGTTCTGACTGTGGTGACTTCAGTGAACCGTACCATCAAAGGAATGAGGCTACTGAATGCAGAGAAAAGTAGCGAGACTGCAATGGAATGACCAGTCCTGTGTAATATCATCCTCCTCAGATACAGGAACAGTCTGGTGTGGAGGTTGGAGATCTTCAGACACAAGACAATGGAGAGCAGAGATGTTAACTAGAGATGAGCGAACAGTGTTCTATCGAACTCATGTTCGATCGGATATTAGGCTGTTCGGCATGTTCGAATCGAATCGAACACCGCGTGGTAAAGTGCGCCATTACTCGATTCCCCTCCCACCTTCCCTGGCGCCTTTTTTGCTCCAATAACAGCGCAGGGTAGGTGGGACAGGAACTACGACACCGGTGACGTTGAAAAAAGTAGGCAAAACCCATTGGCTGCCGAAAACATGTGACCTCTAATTTAAAAGAACAGCGCCGCCCAGGTTCGCGTCATTCTGAGCTTGCAATTCACCGAGGACGGAGGTTTCCGTCCAGTTAGCTAGGGGTTAGATTCTGGGTAGGCAGGGACAGGCTAGGATAGGAAGGAGAAGACAACCAACAGCTCTTATAAGAGCTAAATTCCAGGGAGAAGCTTGTCAGTGTAACGTGGCACTGACGGGCTCAATCGCCGCAACCCAGCTTTCCCAGGATCCTGAATAGAATACACTGTCAGTGTATTCCCGTATACCCGATATATACCCCCGATACCCGTTCCAACGGTGTGCCCCCCCACCTTCACCCCAGAAATACCCTGCAAGTCCCCTAGCAATAGAATTGGGGCTATATACACCCACTATTTTTGCTACTGCCATATAGTGCCATTGTCTCACTGGGAATTCAAAGAATATATTGGGCTTACATATAACTTCAATTCCAGGGAGAAGCTTGTCAGTGTAACGTGGCACTGACGGGCTCAATCGCCGCAACCCAGCTTTCCCAGGATCCTGAATGGAACACACTGACAGTGTATTCCCGTATACCCCATATATACACCCCAAATCCCCGTTCCAACGGTGTGCCCCCCCACCTTCACCTCAGAAATACCCTGCAAGTCCCCTAGCAATAGAATTGGGGCTATATACACCCACAATTTTTAATACTGGTATACAGTGCCATTGTCTCACTGGGAATTCAAAGAATATATGGGGGTTATGTGCACCCACAATTTTTAATACTGCTATACAGTGCCATTGTCTGACTGGGAATTCAAAGAATATATGGGGGTTATGTGCACCCACAATTTTTAATACTGGTATATAGTGCCATTGTCTGACTGGGAATTCAAAGAATATATGGGGGTTACGTGCACCCACAATTTTTAATACTGGTATACAGTGCCATTGTCTGACTGGGAATTCAAAGAATATATTGGGGTGACGTGCACCCACAATTTTTGCTACTGCTATACAGTTCCATTGTCTCACTGGGAATTCAAAGAATATATGGGGGTTATGTGCACCCACAATTTTTAATACTGGTATATAGTGCCATTGTCTGACTGGGAATTCAAAGAATATATGGGGGTTATGTGCACCCACAATTTTTAATACTGGTATACAGTGCCATTGTCTGACTGGGAATTCAAAGAATATATGGGGGTTACGTGCACCCACAATTTTTAATACTGCTATACAGTTCCTTTGTCTCACTGGGAATTCAAAGAATATATGGGGGTTATGTGCACCCACAATTTTTACTACTGGTATACAGTGCCATTGTCTGACTGGGAATTCAAAGAATATATTGGGGTGACGTGCACCCACAATTTTTGCTACTGCTATACAGTTCCATTGTCTGACTGGGAATTCAAAGAATATATGGGGGTTACGTGCACCCACAATTTTTAATACTGGTATACAGTGCCATTGTCTGACTGGGAATTCAAAGAATATATGGGGGTTACGTGCACCCACAATTTTTGCTACTGCTATACAGTTCCATTGTCTGACTGGGAATTCAAAGAATATATGGGGGTTACGTGCACCCACAATTTTTAATACTGGTATACAGTGCCATTGTCTGACTGGGAATTCAAAGAATATATGGGGGTTATGTGCACCCACAATTTTTAATACTGGTATACAGTGCCATTGTCTGACTGGGAATTCAAAGAATATATGGGGGTTATGTGCACCCACAATTTTTACTACTGGTATACAGTGCCATTGTCTAACTGGGAATTCAAAGAATATATTGGGGTGACGTGCACCCACAATTTTTGCTACTGCTATACAGTTCCATTGTCTCACTGGGAATTCAAAGAATATATGGGGGTTATGTGCACCCACAATTTTTAATACTGGTATACAGTGCCATTGTCTGACTGGGAATTCAAAGAATATATGGGGGTTATGTGCACCCACAATTTTTAATACTGGTATATAGTGCCATTGTCTGACTGGGAATTCAAAGAATATATGGGGGTTACGTGCACCCACAATTTTTAATACTGGTATACAGTGCCATTGTCTGACTGGGAATTCAAAGAATATATGGGGGTTACGTGCACCCACAATTTTTAATACTGGTATACAGTGCCATTGTCTGACTGGGAATTCAAAGAATATATGGGGGTTATGTGCACCCACAATTTTTAATACTGGTATACAGTGCCATTGTTTGACTGGGAATTCAAAGAATATATGGGGGTTACGTGCACCCACAATTTTTAATACTGCTATACAGTTCCTTTGTCTCACTGGGAATTCAAAGAATATATGGGGGTTATGTGCACCCACAATTTTTAATACTGGTATACAGTGCCATTGTCTGACTGGGAATTCAAAGAATATATGGGGGTTATGTGCACCCACAATTTTTAATACTGGTATACAGTGCCATTGTCTGACTGGGAATTCAAAGAATATATGGGGGTTACGTGCACCCACAATTTTTAATACTGCTATACAGTTCCTTTGTCTCACTGGGAATTCAAAGAATATATGGGGGTTATGTGCACCCACAATTTTTAATACTGGTATACAGTGCCATTGTCTGACTGGGAATTCAAAGAATATATGGGGGTTATGTGCACCCACAATTTTTAATACTGGTATACAGTGCCATTGTCTGACTGGGAATTCAAAGAATATATGGGGGTTATGTGCACCCACAATTTTTACTACTGGTATACAGTGCCATTGTCTGACTGGGAATTCAAAGAATATATTGGGGTGACGTGCACCCACAATTTTTGCTACTGCTATACAGTTCCATTGTCTCACTGGGAATTCAAAGAATATATGGGGGTTATGTGCACCCACAATTTTTAATACTGGTATACAGTTCCATTGTCTCACTGGGAATTCAAAGAATATATTGGGAATACAAATACCCTCATTCCTTGCTACTGCCATATAGTGCCAGTTTCTGACTGGTAATTCAAAGAATATATTGGGGTTACGTGCACCCACAATTTTTGCTACTGCTATACAGTTCCATTGTCTCACTGGGAATTCAAAGAATATATGGGGGTTATGTGCACCCACAATTTTTAATACTGGTATATAGTGCCATTGTCTGACTGGGAATTCAAAGAATATATGGGGGTTACGTGCACCCACAATTTTTAATACTGGTATACAGTGCCATTGTCTGACTGGGAATTCAAAGAATATATGGGGGTTATGTGCACCCACAATTTTTAATACTGGTATACAGTGCCATTGTCTGACTGGGAATTCAAAGAATATATTGGGGTGACGTGCACCCACAATTTTTGCTACTGCTATACAGTTCCATTGTCTCACTGGGAATTCAAAGAATATATGGGGGTTATGTGCACCCACAATTTTTAATACTGGTATACAGTTCCATTGTCTCACTGGGAATTCAAAGAATATATGGGGGTTATGTGCACCCACAATTTTTAATACTGGTATACAGTGCCATTGTCTGACTGGGAATTCAAAGAATATATGGGGGTTATGTGCACCCACAATTTTTAATACTGGTATACAGTGCCATTGTCTGACTGGGAATTCAAAGAATATATGGGGGTTATGTGCACCCACAATTTTTAATACTGGTATACAGTGCCATTGTCTCACTGGGAATTCCACAAATAATTTGGGGATTCATTCACCCTACATCTCAGGCTCTTGCCATATTCACCCAGGTTGTCAGTGCTGCACCAGCTCGTTCCCAGACAGCTCGGCCCGAAAAACGCGTTACCTATATAGAGGATTTGGACAATGAAGACAACATGTTCTAAATCTAATGTCTGCACCTTCTCCAGAATTAAAATAAAGGCAGCGTTTAACTTTCAAATAGCACTGCACAAAGGAAGAGCTTATCAGCTTGTCTCATGACATGCTACTGAAAAGTTTCATTTGTGTATCTTAATGTAAATATAGTTGTATAAGCTTTTTGGGTTTTAGGCACTGCCAAGTTATTTATTACCACCCACTCCCTTATAATGATGATGACGCCAAAGTCACTGTGGGTGTTCAGAGCTCACAGCTTTGGGTGACATTTGTCTTGCTCTCTGTCGGTACCAGCTGTCTTTTTGGATACCGTAAAGTTATGTTGACTTTATTAACAGCTATAGAAGCTTTAGCCAGGTTGTGACGGTGTGTAACCCTAACAACACTAAGTGGGATACACATTAATAGTCAGTCTATGTACGCTAAACGTATCACTGAAGTAATTTTTTTTCCCTCTCCCCTAATATAAGAAAGGAACAGACATTAGACCTAGACCGGGGTTCGAGGCTTGAAAAAATCCAGTATTATTTGTTCTTCATGATGTGAAATATGTGTTGAAAAGCAACCCAAGATGAAGTCAGCCATGTGTGCCAGTGTGTTACTTGGCATGCCTTTGCTGGCCCCAACTGTAAGGGTCACTCTCCATTTCCTCCATTTTCCACTCCCCTTCACACCATTTGTGGTGAAGCAATGGGATGCACTGAAGTGCACCCTCTAGCCTCGTGTGGGATAGGGACATCAGATGCCACTCCAACCCCCTCGTCTTCCTCCGCCAGCCAACGGTGCGAAGATGAGAGGAGTGTGCTCTGAATGTTTTCTGCCTAGCAGAGGCTAGTTCTCACTTACGAAAATGGCCCCACTTTGACCTGTATATCAGGCACAATGGTGTAGGTTTCAAAGAAACATGGCACCAACAAGTTGGAAAACGTGGGCCATGCGTGGACCGTGTTTGAGTCTGGCAAGCTCCAGATCTGCTACCAGGTTCCAGCCATTATCACAGGCGCAAAAATGCCAGGCCCCAGGTGTAGCAGGGAAAAAAAAATGCCATCTCAGCCAGGATGGCATCCCTGACCTCGGAGGCACTGTGCTGTCTGTCCCCCAAGCTGATCAGTTTCAGCACGGCCTACTGACATCTCCCCATGCCAGTGTTACAGTGTTTTCCGCTAGTAGCTGGGGTGGAGGTTGCAGCTTCGTAGGGTTTCAGTCTACTCCTGCCATGAATTTTGGCCTGGGAGAGGAGATAGGCCACCCCAGTTTGCACCCGGGGAACAGACTCCACCACATTCACCCTGCCTGTCATTAAAGATAAGCACTGCAGCATCCCTGACCACAGGCGCTTGTCCATGTGTCGGTGGTCAAGTGGACCTTGCAGCAAAGCGCAGAGCTCTGGGCCCGACTGATGTTATGGGACACATGCAGGCGCAAGGCAGAGACAGCACACCAAGAGAAGTAGTAACGGCTAGGCCCAGCATAGGGAGGTGCCCCAGCTGCCATCTGCTGACGGAAGGCCTGGGTCTCCAGAAGCATAAACAAACACCAACATCTCCAGGGCCAGCAGTTTATCGATGAGGCTGTTACAGGCTTGGGCATGGGGGTGGGTTGTATTGTACTTCTGCCTGCAATGAAAAGCTTGGGAAATGTGGAGTGGCTGGGAAGAGGCGCATGATGGTGCAGGCCAAAAGGGCGCATGAGGGTGAACTCCCCAATGTGTCAGAGATAGGTGTGTAGGTGTCCTTGCATCATATACTTGCACCATATTTGGCTTTGGAAGTTAATTTTGTGCCAAAAAGTGGTTAAGACAGCGATCCCTCAGCTACTCCCGTTACACTGTCTATTGAAGTTACCATCTGTGGAAGTGGACCACCATTTCTAAGATCCCAAAGGAAGCAGGCAAGAGATGTGCAGTTCAGAAAAAAAGATGAGAAAATAAGTTTAGGCTGTAGAGCACAGAGGGATCGGAGAGGACAGAGCTGGTGTCGGCCAGGTATTCCCACAACATGCGCCTATACTTGTCCCTCCTGGTGACACTAGGCCCCTGAGTGGCAGTAATTTGTCCAGGGGGGCCATTAACGTGTTCCAGACCTAGGAATAAGTCTTCCAACAGGGTAGAGTTTTGCATGCCTTTGCTTCTACCCACTGTTTTTGCTGCTTAGCTTCCCTCCACATCTACTCTGCTTTCACCCCTAAACATCACCCCAGTTTATGCCTTTGCTTCTACCCAGGTTTTTTGTTGATTTAGCTTCCCTCTACATCTACACTGCTTTAGCCCCTAGACATCACCCCTGTCCATGTGGGGTCGGTGGCCTCGTCATCCACCAACTCCTCTTCCAATTGCGCACTGCCCCCTTACTGCAAACCGCACATGACCACAGCTTGCCTTGATGGCAACTGTGTCTCATGATCCCCACTTAGGTCCAGACAAGTCGGTGGCGGGTCCAAAACCCCAAAATTGGAAGGAAATGGCAGATGCTGCAGTATTTCTAACACCTGTTCCTGGTGCTCGGGCCTGGTCTGTGTTGTACCCTGCACCCTGCTTAACGCATCTGCCATATCCGAAGTTGTGCTGAGCGCATGCTAATGTTTCGTGTCCAGTGCAATGGATGGGATGGGATTTCACATAAGTCTGCCACCCATGGCCACTCATGGTTGAGCAACTGAGGGAGTTGACTTTGACGAACCCGAGGGTTTTGGAGTTGGAACTACATCAAAGGTCTGTGCTGCTCACACACTCTGCTCAACACATGATATGTTTAGTGCCAGCAGTGTGGAGACGTCGCACAACAGCCGTTGTTCCAGCAGGTACAGGCGTTGTAGGAGTGCATAGAGGCTAGCAGCGGCAACTATACACTTTAAAAACTATCCGCACAAGCGCCACACTTTCACCAGTAGCTCAGGAACATTGGGGTACCTTTTTCAAAAGATTAGCAGCAATGAGTTAAAAACGTGGCCCAGGCATGGAATATGTTGCAGGCTGCCAAGCTACAGAGCCAATCCCAGGTTACGGCCATTATCACACATGACAACATGCCTGGGCCCAGGTGCAGTGGCAAAAACCACATTGCCGTCTCATCGAGGATGGCATGACTCACTTTGTAGGCAGTGTGCTGTCTGGCCCCCAAGCTGATGAGCTTCAGCACGGCCCGCTGACGTCTCCCCACACCAGTGTTGCAGCGTTTCCAGCTCGTAGCTGGGGTCAATTTAACAGCGGAGGAGGGTGGTGTTTCAGCCCTCCTCCCAGGAATGTTGTGTGGGGAGACAAGTCAGGCCACCACATTTTGCGACCCGGTCCACGCCTCAACTACATTCAACCACTGTGCCCAAATTGAAAGGTAGCGTCCCTGTCCGCATGCACTTGTCCATTCGTAACTGGTCACATGGAACTTTAGGGCTAAGCGCTGAATTTAGGGACCGCCTCATGTTTGGGGGAAAGTGCTGGTGTGGACGGCACAGTGCGGTGGCGCAGTAGACACTCTGCCCAAAAAGGGCAGAGTGTCCCCCAGCCGGGATTCCAACATCTCCTGGGCCAGATTTCTTGAGATGAGGCCGTTGAAGCCTTGGGCATGTGGGTGGGTTGCACTGTACTTTAGCATGAAATGAAAGGCTTGGGAGATGGGGAGTTGCTGGGAAGAGGCGCATGATGGCGCGGGCAAAAGGAGAAATGGCAGGAAAAGGTGAGGATAAGGGTGAACTCCCCAAAGTGTCAGAGGCAGATGTGGAGGTGTCCTGGCTCCTGGTCTGGACTGCAGCGCCAGCCCTGTCAACAGTGGAAGAGGCAGTGGCCGCCAGGCCAAACGACGATTATCCTGCGCTTGCTCTCACCCACTGAGCCCAGGGCTTGCCTTCCAAATGATGGCACCCGCAAGAGGTGGTGAGATTCCTCTCCGCAGATCTCCAAACCATCTTGGACTTGCAAATTGCACTAAATTTGTCATGTAACTGACATGTATATGATGAGTCTATCCATTGTCTGTTCATTTTGGTGAAAGTCAGCCTGTCAGCTGACAGACAGCTGTGCTTGTCAGTGATGATGTCACCGGCTGCTTGTACCCCCAGTTTTTGCTGCTTAGCTTGCCTCCACATCCACACTGCTTTTGCCCCTACACATCACCCCTATCCATGCCTGTGCCTCTAGCCATAAGTCTGCCACCCATGGAAACTCATGGTGCAGAAAGTGAGGGAGCTGACTCTGAGGAACCCTTGGGTTTTGTAGCTGGTACTCCATCAAAGGTCTCTGCTGCTCACACACCCTGCTGAACATACGGTATCTAGGGTTAGAGCGTGTGGTGACCTCGCACAACAGTAGGTGCTTCAGGCAGATGTAGGCCTTGCTGGAGTGTATTGCGGCTAGCTCCAGGTACTGTAGACTTGGGAAAGTGGGTGTCCAAGTGCCGCACTTTCACCCTTAGCTCAGCTAATTTGGGGTATGTTTTTAAAAATCATTGCACCACTACATTGAACATGTGGGCCAGGCATGGAACGTGTTGGAGGCTGGCAAGCTCCAGAGCCCTCCAACAAGCTAAAAAACCTGGCCCCAGGGGCAGCGGGGATAAACAAATTGCCATCTCATCCAGGATGGCATCCCTGACCTCAGAGGCAGTGTGCTGTCCGTCTCCCAAGCTGATGAGCTTCAGCCCAGCCTGCTGACGTCTCCCCACACCAGTGTTGCAGCGTTTTCAGCTCGTAGCTGGGGTAAATCTAACAGCGGAGGAGGAGGAGGGTGGTGTTTCAGCCCTCCTCCCAGGAATGTTTTGTGGGGAAACAAGTCAGGAAAATTCTTGAAACGGGAGAGTTTTGCATCTTTGCCCTTGCTGCCTATGGACATCCCTTTGCCTCTAGCCACCATTTTCCCTGCTTTGCTTGCCTCCAAATCCACACTGCTTTTGCCCCTAGACATCACCCCAGTCCATGCCTTAGCTTGTACCCCCAGTTTTTCCTGCTTAGCTTGCCTCCACATCCACACTGCTTTTGCCCCTAGACATCACCCCAGTCCATGCCTTAGCTTGTACCCCCAGTTTTTCCTGCTTAGCTTGCCTCCACATCCACACTGCTTTTGCCCCTAGACATCACCCCAGTCCATGCCTTAGCTTGTACCCCCAGTTTTTCCTGCTTAGCTTGCCTCCACATCCACACTGCTTTTGCCCCTAGACATCACCCCAGTCCATGCCTTAGCTTGTATCCCCAGTTTTTCCTGCTTAGCTTGCCTCCACATCCACACTGCTTTTGCCCCTAGACATCACCCCAGTCCATGCCTTAGCTTGTACCCCCAGTTTTTCCTGCTTAGCTTGCCTCCACATCCACACTGCTTTTGCCCCTAGACATCATCCCTATCCATGCCTCTTCCCCTAGCCATAACTCTGCCACCCCTGGAAACTCATGGTGCAGAAACTTTGGTTGCTGACTTTGAGGAACCCTTGGGTTTTGTAGATGGAACTCCATCAAAGGTCTGTGCAGCTCACACACCCTGCTCAAGATATGGTATTGTAGGGTTTCAGCGTGTGTGAATGACGGACAACAGCCTGTGTTTGGACAGATGTAGGCCTTGCTAGAGTGTTTTTAGGCTAGCAGCGACTCCTGTGCACTTGCAAAAGTGGGCGCACAAGCGCCGCATTTTCAACAGTAGCTTCGGTACATTTGGGTATGTTTTTAAAAAACTTTGCACCACTAGGTTAGACGTGGGCCAAACATGGAACGTGTTGGAGGCTGGCAAGCTCCAGAGCCGCTACCAGGTTCCAGCCATTATCACAGGCGTAAAAATGCCAGGCCCCAGGTGTAGCAGGGAAAAAAAAATGCCATCTCAGCCAGGATGGCATCCCTGACCTCGGAGGCACTGTGCTGTCTGTCCCCCAAGCTGATGAGCTTCAGCACCGCCTGCTGACGTCTCCCCACACCAGTGTTTTAGCGTTTGCCGCTAGTAGCTGTGGTGGAGGTTGCAGCGTCGTAGGGTTTCAGTCTACTCCTGCCATGAATTTTGGCCTGGGAGAGGAGATAGGCCACCCCAGTTTGCACCCGGGGAACAGACTCCACCACATTCACCCTGCCTGTCATTAAAGATAAGCACTGCAGCATCCCTGACCACAGGCGCTTGTCCAAGTGTCGGTGGTCAAGTGGACCTTGCAGCAAAGCGCGGAACTAAGGGCCCACCTGATGTTGAGTGACACGTGCTGGTGCAAGGCGGGGACGCCACACCGGGAGAAGTTGAGACGGCTAGGGACGGCATAGTGAGGTGCCACAGTTGCCATCAGGTCCGGGAAGGCGGGAATTTCAACAAGCCGGAACGCCAACCTCTCCTGGGCCAGCAGTTTAGCGATGTTGGCGTTCTAGGCTTGCGTGGGTGGGTGGTTAGCGGTGTATTTCTGCCGGCGCTCCAATGTCTGAGAGATGGTGGGTTGTTGTAAAGAAGCGCCTGATGGTGCCTTTGATGGTGCAGGAGAAGGAGATAAGACAGAAACAGGGGAGGATGAGGGAGAAGTCAACAAAGTGGCGGAGGCAGATGAAGTGATGTCCTGGCTCGTCCTCTGGAGTGCATCGCCAGCACTGTGAGCAGAGGCAGTGGCATGAACGGCGGGCGACGTTTGTCCTGCCGTTGCTGCCTGCCACTGATTCCATTGCTTGGATTCCAAATGACGGTGCATTGAAGTGGTGGACAGGTTGCTCTTCTCAGGGCCCCTACTCGATTTCGAGAGGCAAATTGTGTAGACGACACTATATCTGTCCTCGGCGCATTCCTTGAAAAAACTCTACACCTTCAAGAAACGTGCCCTCGATGGGGGAGTTTTTCTGGGCTGGGTACAAAAGGGAACATCTTCGGACATTCCGGGTCTGGCCTGGCTTCGGCAAAGCAGCTGACCTCTGCCTCTGGACATGTCTCTGCCTCTAGCTACCCTTTTTGGTGCTGCACCTGCCTCAACATCCACACTACTTTCCCAGCTTGACATCTGCCTTGTCCAGGTGGGGTCGGTGTCCTCGTCGTCCACCACCTCCTCTTCCAACTCCTGTCTCGCCTCCTCCTCCTGCACAATGCGCATGTCAACTGGCTGCCCTGACAGCAACTGCGTCTCATCGTCGTCGATGAGGGTGGGTTGCTGGTCATCCGCCACCAAATCGACCGGAGATGGAATGGAGGAGACTCTAGTGTTTGAGCATCTGGACACAGATACTCGTCTGTTAGGTCCGTGGAATCGCGAAATGGAGGGGCAGGTTGCGGTACAGTCAAAGGAAGGGAGAACAGCTCTGGGGAGCAGGGACAGTTGGGGTTATTGTTCTGAGAAGATTGGGAATTTTGGGTGGAAGGAGGACAAGACTGTTGGGTAAGAGGAGGTAGAGGCTGACTGGCTGGTGGACAATGTGCTTTAAGCGTTATCCGACAGCCATTGCAAGACCTGTTCCTGGTTCTCGGGCCTACTAATCTTTGTACCATTCTGATCCCGATCACTCAACCTTACCTGCACAGAACCGCTGCCGCTCCCTGAAGCCTTCAATTAGGGACTCCACACTGTGTAGTGAATAGGATCATTTTTAAAATCCGATTTTCGATCATTAAAAAATCCCATTGACTGGCATTAGGATCGGAATTGGGATCGGGATCGGGTTCAGATGGTAAACAATCGTAAATTGGATTTTAAAAACGATCCTGAAATCTCCAGATCGGCTCCACCCTAGCCAGGGGTTGAAGTATAATAATTGTAGACCTTGGAGAGATGCAGAAAAATCATAAACAACTCTTATTCAACTCTCCTGGACTCTGTCGCAGGGTATGGACTTGTTTCAAGATGTCTTTCAGCCTCGTTTTGCTTCCTGGGTAATGTGAGTGGCCCTGGAGGACCACTGAGGCTTGTGAATAGGCTTCAGTGGTAAGTTGATGCACACTGACATCATAATATCTGCGTCTGAGTATTATGATGTTGAGGTGTCTCATGTAATTCATTGTTCTCAATACTGGAAGACCGAGGCTGGAAGACACTGGGAAAGAAGACTCAGTGAGATAAGGAAAGGTAAGTATATTGATTTGGAGCTATATAACAAGGAGCTTTTACATATTTCACAAAGATGATACTCTTTTATCTGTTGTGCTTTATGTAAACAGTAGAGATGAGCGAGTAGTATTCGATCGAGTAGGTATTTGATTGAATACTACGGTATTCGAAATACTCGTACTCGATCGAGTACCACTCGCTATTCGAATGGAAAAATTTGATGCAGAACCAGCGTTGATTGGCCAAATGCTATACAGTCAGCCAAGCAACGTTGGTTCTTCTCCTACCTTTAGAAGTCTTCTCCGTTCAGTGTCCCCGCGGCGTCTTCCAGCTCTGAATTCACTCTGCCAGGCATCGGGTCTGGGCAGAGCCAACTGCGCATGCCCGCGCTACAAGAAATTGGCCTCTTTGACTGTAAATGGCCATTTTCTTGTAGTGCAGGCATGCGCAGTCGGCTCTGCCCAGGCCCGATGCCTGGCAGAGTGAATTCAGAGCTGGAAGACGCCGTGGGGACGCTGCACGGAGAAGACTTCTCGGAGAATCCAGCCCGACCCTCACTCGTGGACTTGGTAAGTTCAATTTGATCGAATGTTGCCTACCCCTGAAACGAGCATTTTTCCTCCATAGAGTATAATAGGGTTCGATATTTGATTTGAGTAGTCAAATATTGAGAGGCTACTCGAAACGAATATCGAATATCGAAAATTTT
Organism: Leptodactylus fuscus; assembly: GCF_031893055.1. NCBI lineage: Eukaryota > Metazoa > Chordata > Amphibia > Anura > Leptodactylidae > Leptodactylus > Leptodactylus fuscus. The sequence goes on from NC_134267.1 coordinate 236,605,569, forward strand.
ACTGTTCGCTCATCTCTAGTAAACAGATGTGTCAAAATTTATTTAATGTTCCATTTTGTAAAAGACTCCAATTTTATATGAAACCAATGAAACACAATATCACAACATGCTAGCTAAAGCATGCCCAACTTCAAAGGGTTCTCAATGGTGCAAGGGTGTGCTAACTTCTTGATCTCTCCTTCCAAACCTTAACAATTGTTCTGTTTGGTCCAGAAGTAGAAATGTTTGAAATTTATGACCTAATTCGAGCTGTCATTGGCTGGTTTTGATCTTGTGGTCCAGGAGGTTAATCTCGGTCACTGAAACCACAGATGTTGCAAAATTTAACATTACACTAATAACCACAAAAAACATTGAAATAAGGGGCAACATGATGGCTCAGTGGTTAGTGGAGTCACTGGAGTATTGGGTTCACATCCTGCCAGAGACAACATCTGCAAGAAGTTTGTATGTTCTCCCCATGTTTGTGTGGGTTTCCTCCCATACTCCAAAAGACATACTGATTAGAGATGAGCGAACACTAAAATGTTCGAGGTTCGAAATTCGATTCGAACAGCCGCTCAATGTTCGTGTGTTCGAATGGGTTTCGAACCCCATTATAGTCTATGGGGAACAGATACTCGTTAAGGGGGAAACCCAAATCCGTGTCTGGAGGGTCACCAAGTCCACTATGACACCCCAGGAAATGATGCCAACACCTCTGGAATGACACTGGGACAGCAGGGGAAGCATGTCTGGGGGCATCTAACACACCAAAGACCCTCTATTACCCCAACATCACAGCCTAACAACTACACACTTTACACACTCAATACCACCTCTCTGACAGTAGGAAAACACCTTGAAACATGTGTATTTGGCACTTGCAGTGAGGAGAGCTTGTCACCAGCAGTGAATTTGGCCCTTGTAGTAAGTTGAGGTTGGCACCAACATTTGTTTTGAAAATCAGGGTGGATTGAGCCTCTAACCAGCAGAGTTTGGGCAAATTCATGGTGGAGGGAGCCTCTAAAAACCCCAGTTTGAACCAATTCATGGTGGAGGGAGCCTCTAACCAGCCCAGTGTGGGCAAATTCATGGTGGAGGGAGCCTCTAAAAAACCCAGTTTGGACCAATTCATGGTGGAGGGAGCCTCTAACCAGCCCAGTTTGGGCAAATTCATGGTGGAGGGAGCCTCTAAAAAACCCAGTTTGGACCAATTCATGGTGGAGGGAGCCTCTAACCAGCCCAGTTTGGGCAAATTCATGGTGGAGGGAGCCTCTAAAAAACCCAGTTTGGACCAATTCATGGTGGAAGGAGCCTCTAACCAGCCCAGTTTGGGCAAATTCATGGTGGAGGGAGCCTCTAAACAGCCCAGTTTGGGCAAATTCATGGTGGAGGGAGCCTCTAAACAGCCCAGTTTGGGCAAATTCATGGTGGAGGGAGCCTCTAACCAGCCCAGTTTGGACCAATTAATGGTGGAGGGAGCCTCTAACCAGCCCAGTTTGGGCAAATTCATGGTGGAGGGAGCCTCTAAACAGCCCAGTTTGGACCAATTCATGGTGGAGGGAGCCTCTAAAAAACCCAGTTTGGACCAATTCATGGTGGAGGGAGCCTCTAAACAGCCCAGTTTGGGCAAATTCATGGTGGAGGGAGCCTCTAACCAGCCCACTTTGGACCAATTCATGGTGGAGGGAGCCTCTAACCAGCCCAGTTTGGACCAATTCATGGTGGAGGGAGCCTCTAAACAGCCAAGTTTTGGGAAATTCATGGTGGAGGGAGCCTCTAACCAGCCCAGTTTGGACCAATTCATGGTGGAGGGAGCCTCTAAAAACCCCAGTTTGGACCAATTCATGGTGGAGGGAGCCTCTAACCAGCCCAGTTTGGACCAATTAATGGTGGAGGGAGCCTCTAAACAGCCAAGTTTGGACCAATTAATGGTGGAGGGAGCCTCTAACCAGCCCAGTTTGGACCAATTCATGGTGGAGGGAGCCTCTAACCAGCCCAGTTTGGGCAAATTCATGGTGGAGGGAGCCTCTAAACAGCCCAGTTTGGGCAAATTCATGGTGGAGGGAGCCTCTAACCAGCCCAGTTTGGACCAATTAATGGTGGAGGGAGCCGCTAAACAGCCCAGTTTGGACCAATTCATGGTGGAGGGAGCCTCTAAAAACCCCAGTTTGGACCAATTCATGGTGGAGGGAGCCTCTAAAAAACCCAGTTTGGACCAATTCATGGTGGAGGGAGCCTCTAACCAGCCCAGTTTGGACCAATTAATGGTGGAGGGAGCCTCTAAACAGCCAAGTTTGGACCAATTCATGGTGGAGGGAGCCTCTAAAAACCCCAGTTTGGACCAATTCATGGTGGAGGGAGCCTCTAACCAGCCCAGTTTGGGCAAATTCATGGTGGAGGGAGCCTTTAAACAGCCCAGTTTGGGCAAATTCATGGTGGAGGGAGCCTCTAACCAGCCCAGTTTGGACCAATTAATGGTGGAGGGAGCCGCTAAACAGCCCAGTTTGGACCAATTCATGGTGGAGGGAGCCTCTAAAAAAACCCAGTTTGGACCAATTCATGGTGGAGGGAGCCTCTAACCAGCCCAGTTTGGACCAATTAATGGTGGAGGGAGCCTCTAAACAGCCAAGTTTGGACCAATTCATGGTGGAGGGAGCCTCTAAAAACCCCAGTTTGGACCAATTCATGGTGGAGGGAGCCTCTAACCAGCCCAGTTTGGGCAAATTCATGGTGGAGGGAGCCTCTAAACAGCCCAGTTTGGGCAAATTCATGGTGGAGGGAGCCTCTAACCAGCCCAGTTTGGGCAAATTCATGGTGGAGGGAGCCTCTAAACAGCCCAGTTTGGACCAATTCATGGTGGAGGGAGCCTCTAAACAGCCCAGTTTGGGCAAATTCATGGTGGAGGGAGCCTCTAACCAGCCCAGTTTGGACCAATTAATGGTGGAGGGAGCCTCTAAACAGCCAAGTTTTGGGAAATTCATGGTGGAGGGAGCCTCTAACCAGCCCAGTTTGGACCAATTCATGGTGGAGGGAGCCTCTAAACAGCCCAGTTTGGGCAAATTCATGGTGGAGGGAGCCTCTAACCAGCCCAGTTTGGACCAATTAATGGTGGAGGGAGCCTCTAAACAGCCAAGTTTGGACCAATTCATGTTGGAGGGAGCCTCTAAAAACCCCAGTTTGGACCAATTCATGGTGGAGGGAGCCTCTAACCAGCCCAGTTTGGGCAAATTCATGGTGGAGGGAGCCTCTAAACAGCCCAGTTTGGGCAAATTCATGGTGGAGGGAGCCTCTAACCAGCCCAGTTTGGACCAATTAATGGTGGAGGGAGCCGCTAAACAGCCCAGTTTGGACCAATTCATGGTGGAGGGAGCCTCTAAAAACCCCAGTTTGGACCAATTCATGGTGGAGGGAGCCTCTAAAAAACCCAGTTTGGACCAATTCATGGTGGAGGGAGCCTCTAACCAGCCCAGTTTGGACCAATTCATGGTGGAGGGAGCCTCTAAACAGCCAAGTTTGAACCAAATCATGGTGGAGGGAGCCTCTAAATACCCCAGTTTGGACCAATTCATGGTGGAGGGAGCCTCTAACCAGCCCAGTTTGGGCAAATTCATGGTGGAGGGAGCCTCTAAACAGCCCAGTTTGGGCAAATTCATGGTGGAGGGAGCCTCTAACCAGCCCAGTTTGGACCAATTAATGGTGGAGGGAGCCGCTAAACAGCCCAGTTTGGACCAATTCATGGTGGAGGGAGCCTCTAAAAATCCCAGTTTGGACCAATTCATGGTGGAGGGAGCCTCTAAACAGCCCAGTTTGGGCAAATTCATGGTGGAGGGAGCCTCTAACCAGCCCAGTTTGAACCAATTAATGGTGGAGGGAGCCGCTAAACAGCCCAGTTTGGACCAATTCATGGTGGAGGGAGCCTCTAAAAATCCCAGTTTGGACCAATTCATGGTGGAGGGAGCCTCTAAACAGCCCAGTTTGGGCAAATTCATGGTGGAGGGAGCCTCTAACCAGCCCAGTTTGGACCAATTAATGGTGGAGGGAGCCTCTAAACAGCCAAGTTTGGACCAATTCATGGTGGAGGGAGCCTCTAAAAACCCCAGTTTGGACCAATTCATGGTGGAGGGAGCCTCTAACCAGCCCAGTTTGGGCAAATTCATGGTGGAGGGAGCCTCTAACCAGCCCAGTTTGGGCAAATTCATGGTGGAGGGAGCCTCTAAACAGCCCAGTTTGGACCAATTCATGGTGGAGGGAGCCTCTAAAAAACCCAGTTTGGACCAATTCATGGTGGAGGGAGCCTCTAAACAGCCCAGTTTGGACCAATTCATGGTGGAGGGAGCCTCTAAAAAACCCAGTTTGGACCAATTCATGGTGGAGGGAGCCTCTAAACAGCCCAGTTTGGGCAAATTCATGGTGGAGGGAGCCTCTAACCTGCCCAGTTTGGACCAATTAATGGTGGAGGGAGCCTCTAAACAGCCAAGTTTTGGGAAATTCATGGTGGAGGGAGCCTCTAACCAGCCCAGTTTGGACCAATTCATGGTGGAGGGAGCCTCTAAACAGCCCAGTTTGGGCAAATTCATGGTGGAGGGAGCCTCTAAAAAACCCAGTTTGGACCAATTCATGGTGGAGGGAGCCTCTAACCAGCCCAGTTTGGACCAATTAATGGTGGAGGGAGCCTCTAAACAGCCAAGTTTGGACCAATTCATGGTGGAGGGAGCCTCTAAAAACCCCAGTTTGGACCAATTCATGGTGGAGGGAGCCTCTAACCAGCCCAGTTTGGGCAAATTCATGGTGGAGGGAGCCTCTAAACAGCCCAGTTTGGGCAAATTCATGGTGGAGGGAGCCTCTAACCAGCCCAGTTTGGACCAATTAATGGTGGAGGGAGCCGCTAAACAGCAGAGTTTGGACCAATTCATGGTGGAGGGAGCCTCTAAAAACCCCAGTTTGGACCAATTCATGGTGGAGGGAGCCTCTAAAAAACCCAGTTTGGACCAATTCACGGTGGAGGGAGCCTCTAACCAGCCCAGTTTGGACCAATTAATGGTGGAGGGAGCCTCTAAACAGCCAAGTTTGGACCAATTCATGGTGGAGGGAGCCTCTAAAAACCCCAGTTTGGACCAATTCATGGTGGAGGGAGCCTCTAACCAGCCCAGTTTGGGCAAATTCATGGTGGAGGGAGCCTCTAAACAGCCCAGTTTGGGCAAATTCATGGTGGAGGGAGCCTCTAAAAACCCCAGTTTGGACCAATTCATGGTGGAGGGAGCCTCTAAAACCCCCAGTTTGGACCAATTAATGGTGGAGATAGCCTCTAAACAGCCAAGTTTGGACCAATTCATGGTGGAGGGAGCCTCTAAAAACCCCAGTTTGGACCACTTCATGGTGGAGGGAGCCTCTAACCAGCCCAGTTTGGGCAAATTTATGGTGGAGGGAGCCTCTAAACAGCCCAGTTTGGGCGAATTCATGGTGGAGGGAGCCTCTAACCAGCCCAGTTTGGACCAATTAATGGTGGAGGGAGCCTCTAAACAGCCAAGTTTGGACCAATTCATGGTGGAGGGAGCCTCTAAAAACCCCAGTTTGGACCAATTCATGGTGGAGGGAGCCTCTAAACAGCCCAGTTTGGGCAAATTCATGGTGGAGGGAGCCTCTAACCAGCAGAGTTGGTGGAAATCAGGGTGGAGGGAGCCTCTAACCAGCAGAGTTGGGGGAAATCAGGGTGGAGGGAGCCTAGTATTAGCAGAATTGTGCAACGCTTATGGTGGATGAGTATGAGGAATTGGAGAGGTTGAGTACAGACATGGAGTTTCATGTTGGGGTGCTTTACACAGGTGGGCACAAAAATGACGGCTCTACCCAGTGGTGGTTCATTTTTATCAAAGTGAGCCGGTCGGCACTCTCAGCTGACAGACGGGTGCGCTTGTCAGTGATGATGCCACCGGCTGCACTGAACACCCTCTCAGATAGGACGCTGGCGGCAGGACAGGACAGCACCTCCAAGGCATATAGGGCAAGTTCAAGCCACAGGTCCAACTTCGACACCCAATACGTGTAGGGCGCAGAGGGGTCGTAGAGGACAGGGCTGTGGTCGGAAAGGTATTCCCGCAACATGCGCCTATACTTCTCACGCCTGGTGACACTAGGACCCTCCGTGGCGGCACTTTGGCGAGGGGGTGCCATCAAGGTGTCCCAGACCTTAGACAGTGTGCCCCTCGTTTGTGTGGACCGGTGAGAACTTGGTTGCCTACTGGAGGAACTGCCCTCCCTGCCGCCAACGTCACATGCTGGAAACATCTCCATCATATTCTGCACCAATTGCCTGTGGCAAGCATTGATGCGATTGGCCCTCCCCTCTACCGGAATAAAAGACGAGATGTTGTTTTTATACTGGGGGTCAAGGATAGCAAAGATCCAGTACTGGTTGTCCTCCATGATTTTGACAATACGCTTGTCGGTTGTAAAGCACCCCAACATGAACTCAGCCATGTCTGCCACAGTGTTAGTTGGCATGACTCCTCTGGCCCCACCGGAAAGTTCAATCTCCATTTCCTCCTCATCCTCCATGTCTACCCATCCGCGCTGCAACAATGGGACGATTCGAAGTTGCCCGGAAGCCTCCTGTATCACCATCACATCATCGGACAACTCTTCTTCCTCCTCCTCCTCCTCCTCCTCCATTAAACGCAGTGAAGCGGACAGATGTGTGGACCTACTCTCCAGCTGTGACGGATCGGATGCTATCCCTAACTCCTCTGTGTGATCTGAGTTATCCCTGATGTCAATCAGGGATTCTCTCAGAACACACAAGAGCGGGATTGTAAGGCTCACCATTGCATCCTCAGAGCTCACCCTCCTTGTGGACTCCTCAAAGACCCGTAGGATGTCACAAAGGTCTCTCATCCATGGCCACTCATGGATGTGAAACTGAGGCAGCTGACTTTGTGGCACCCTAGGGTTTTGTAGCTGGTATTCCATCAAAGGTCTCTGCTGCTCAACCACTCTATTCAACATCTGAAACGTTGAGTTCCAGCGTGTGGGGACGTCGCACAAAAGCCGGTGTTGTGGCACATGCAGGCGTTGCTGGAGAGATTTTAAGCTAGCAGCGGCTACTGTCGACTTGCGAAAGTGGGCGCACATGCGCCGCACTTTCACCAGTAGCTCTGGAACATTGGGGTAGCTCTTTAGGAAACGTTGCACCACTAGGTTGAAGACGTGGGCCAGGCATGGAACATGTTGGAGTCCGGCAAGCTCCAGAGCTGCTACCAGGTTCCGGCCGTTATCACAAACGACCATGCCTGGGCCCAGGTGCAGCGGCTCAAACCATATTGCCGTCTCATCGAGGAGGGCATCCCTCACCTCGGAGGCAGTGTGCTGTCTGTCCCCCAAGCTGATCAGCTTCAGCACAGCCTGCTGACGTCTACCAACGCCAGTGCTGCAACGTTTCCAACTCGTAGCTGGGGTCAATCTAACAGCGGAGGAGGAGGTGGTGGCGGAGGAGGAGGCGGTGGCGGAGGAGGAGGCGGTAGAGGAGGAGGAGGAGGGGGGTGTTCTTCTCGTGTCCCTGCCAGGAATGTTAGGCGGGGAGACGAGGTACACCGGGCCAGTTTGGGAAGCAGTCCCAGCCTCAACTACATTCACCCAGTGTGCCGTCAGTGAAATGTAGCGTCCCTGTCCGCATGCACTTGTCCACGCGTCGGTGGTCAAGTGGACCTTTGTGCAAAGCGCGGAACTAAGGGCCCGCCTGATGTTGAGTGACACGTGCTGGTGCAAGGCGGGGACGGCACACCGGGAGAAGTAGTGACGGCTAGGGACGGCATAGCGAGGTGCCGCAGTTGCCATCAGGTCCAGGAAGGCGGGAGTTTCAACAAGCCGGAACGCCAACATCTCCTGGGCCAGCAGTTTAGCGATGTTGGCGTTCAAGGCTTGCGCGTGTGGGTGGTTAGCAGTGTATTTCTGCCGCCGCTCCAATGTCTGAGAGATGGTGGGTTGTTGTAAAGAAACGCCTGATGGTGCCTTTGATGGTGCAGGAGAAGGAGATAAGACAGGACCAGGGGAGGATGAGGTAGAAGTCAACAAAGTGGCGGAGGCAGATAAAGTCGTGTCCTGGCTCATCCTCTGGAGTGCATCGCCAGCACAGTCAGCAGTGGCAGTGGCAGAGGCAGAGGCAGTGGCAGAGGCAGTGGCAGTGGCGTGAACGGCAGGCGGCCTTTGTCCTGCCGTTGCTGCCTGCCACTGATTCCAGTGCTTGGATTCCAAATGACGGCGCATTGAAGTGGTGGACAGGTTGCTCTTCTCAGAGCCCCTAATCAATTTCGAGAGGCAAATTGTGCAGACAACACTATATCTGTCCTCGGCGCATTCCTTGAAAAAACTCCACACCTTCGAGAAACGTGCCCTCGAGGTGGGAGTTTTTCGGGGCTGGGTACGAACTGGAACATCTTGGGAGATTCCGGGTGTGGCCTGGCTTCGCCTAAGCTGCTGACCTCTGCCTCTGCCTCTAGCTACCCTTTTTGGTGCTGCACCTGCCTCAACATCCACACTACTTTCCCCGCTTGACATCCCCCCTGTCCAGGTCGGGTCAGTGTCCTCATCATCCACCACTTCCTCTTCCAACTCCTGTCTCATCTCCTCCTCCCGCACAATGCGCCGGTCAACTGGATGCCCTGACGGCAACTGCGTCACATCATCGTCGATGAGGGTGGGTTGCTGGTCATCCACCACCAAATCGAACGGAGATGGAGGAGACTCTAGTGTTTGAGCATCTGGACACAGATGCTCCTCTGTTAGGTTCGTGGAATCGTGACGTGGAGAGGCAGGTTGAGGGACAATGAAAGGAGCGGAGAACAGCTCTGGGGAGCAGGGACAGTTTGGGTTATTGTTCTGTAAAGCTTCGGAATTTTGGGAGGAAGGAAGACAAGACTGTTGGGTAATAGGAGGAGAGGAGGCAGAGTCTGACTGGCTGCTGGACAATGTGCTGTAAGCGTTCTCTGACAGCCATTGCAAGACCTGTTCCTGGTTCTCGGGCCTACTAAGGTTTGTACCCTGCAGTTTAGTTAATGTGGCAAGCAACCCTGGCACTGTGGAGTGGCGCAATGCTTGCTGCCCCACAGGAGTAGGCACGGGACGCCCTGTGGCTTCACTGCTACCTTGCTCCCCAGAACCATTCCCCCGACCTCGCCCACGGCCTCGTCCACGTCCCTTTCCGGGAGCCTTGCGCATTTTCAATTCCTAGTTAGAAATTGGCACTGTATACCAGTAGTAAAAATTGTGGGTGCACGTAACCCCAATATATTCTTTGAATTACCAGTCAGAAACTGGCACTATATGGCAGTAGCAAGAAATGAGGGTATTTGTATTCCCAATATATTCTTTGAATTCCCAGTCAGACAATGGCACTGTATACCAGTAGTAAAAATTGTGGGTGCACATAACCCCAATATATTCTTTGAATTCCCAGTCAGACACTGGCACTATATGGCAGTAGCAAGAAATGAGGGTATTTGTATTCCCAATATATTCTTTGAATTCCCAGTCAGACAATGGCACTGTATACCAGTAGTAAAAATTGTGGGTGCACGTAACCCCAATATATTCTTTGAATTACCAGTCAGAAACTGGCACTATATGGCAGTAGCAAGAAATGAGGGTATTTGTATTCCCAATATATTCTTTGAATTCCCAGTCAGACAATGGCACTGTATACCAGTAGTAAAAATTGTGGGTGCACGTAACCCCAATATATTCTTTGAATTACCAGTCAGAAACTGGCACTATATGGCAGTAGCAAGAAATGAGGGTATTTGTATTCCCAATATATTCTTTGAATTCCCAGTCAGACAATGGCACTGTATACCAGTAGTAAAAATTGTGGGTGCACGTAACCCCCATATATTCTTTGAATTCCCAGTCAGACAATGGCACTGTATACCAGTATTAAAAATTGTGGGTGCACGTAACCCCCATATATTCTTTGAATTCCCAGTCAGACACTGGCACTATATGGCAGTAGCAAGAAATGAGGGTATTTGTATTCCCAATATATTCTTTGAATTCCCAGTCAGACAATGGCACTGTATACCAGTAGTAAAAATTGTGGGTGCACGTAACCCCAATATATTCTTTGAATTCCCAGTCAGACAATGGCACTGTATACCAGTAGTAAAAATTGTGGGTGCACGTAACCCCAATATATTCTTTGAATTCCCAGTCAGACACTGGCACTATATGGCAGTAGCAAGAAATGAGGGTATTTGTATTCCCAATATATTCTTTGAATTCCCAGTCAGACAATGGCACTGTATACCAGTAGTAAAAATTGTGGGTGCACGTAACCCCAATATATTCTTTGAATTACCAGTCAGAAACTGGCACTATATGGCAGTAGCAAGAAATGAGGGTATTTGTATTCCCAATATATTCTTTGAATTCCCAGTCAGACAATGGCACTGTATACCAGTAGTAAAAATTGTGGGTGCACGTAACCCCAATATATTCTTTGAATTACCAGTCAGAAACTGGCACTATATGGCAGTAGCAAGAAATGAGGGTATTTGTATTCCCAATATATTCTTTGAATTCCCAGTCAGACAATGGCACTGTATACCAGTAGTAAAAATTGTGGGTGCACGTAACCCCCATATATTCTTTGAATTCCCAGTCAGACAATGGCACTGTATACCAGTATTAAAAATTGTGGGTGCACGTAACCCCCATATATTCTTTGAATTCCCAGTCAGACACTGGCACTATATGGCAGTAGCAAGAAATGAGGGTATTTGTATTCCCAATATATTCTTTGAATTCCCAGTCAGACAATGGCACTGTATACCAGTAGTAAAAATTGTGGGTGCACGTAACCCCAATATATTCTTTGAATTCCCAGTCAGACAATGGCACTGTATACCAGTAGTAAAAATTGTGGGTGCACGTAACCCCCATATATTCTTTGAATTCCCAGTCAGACAATGGCACTGTATACCAGTATTAAAAATTGTGGGTGCACGTAACCCCCATATATTCTTTGAATTCCCAGTCAGACACTGGCACTATATGGCAGTAGCAAGAAATGAGGGTATTTGTATTCCCAATATATTCTTTGAATTCCCAGTCAGACAATGGCACTGTATACCAGTAGTAAAAATTGTGGGTGCACGTAACCCCAATATATTCTTTGAATTCCCAGTCAGACAATGGCACTGTATACCAGTAGTAAAAATTGTGGGTGCACGTAACCCCAATATATTCTTTGAATTCCCAGTCAGACACTGGCACTATATGGCAGTAGCAAGAAATGAGGGTATTTGTATTCCCAATATATTCTTTGAATTCCCAGTCAGACAATGGCACTGTATACCAGTAGTAAAAATTGTGGGTGCACGTAACCCCCATATATTCTTTGAATTCCCAGTCAGACAATGGCACTGTATACCAGTATTAAAAATTGTGGGTGCACGTAACCCCCATATATTCTTTGAATTCCCAGTCAGACACTGGCACTATATGGCAGTAGCAAGAAATGAGGGTATTTGTATTCCCAATATATTCTTTGAATTCCCAGTCAGACAATGGCACTGTATACCAGTAGTAAAAATTGTGGGTGCACGTAACCCCAATATATTCTTTGAATTCCCAGTCAGACAATGGCACTGTATACCAGTAGTAAAAATTGTGGGTGCACGTAACCCCAATATATTCTTTGAATTCCCAGTCAGACACTGGCACTATATGGCAGTAGCAAGAAATGAGGGTATTTGTATTCCCAATATATTCTTTGAATTCCCAGTCAGACAATGGCACTGTATACCAGTAGTAAAAATTGTGGGTGCACGTAATCCCAATATATTCTTTGAATTCCCAGTCAGACACTGGCACTATATGGCAGTAGCAAGAAATGAGGGTATTTGTATTCCCAATATATTCTTTGAATTCCCAGTCAGACAATGGCACTGTATACCAGTAGTAAAAATTGTGGGTGTATATAGCCCCAATTCTATTGCTAGGGGATTTGCAGGGTATTTCTGGGGTGAAGGTGGGGGGGCACACCGTTGGAACGGGTATCGGGGTATATATCGGGTATACGGGAATACACTGACAGTGTATTCCATTCAGGATCCTGGGAAAGCTGGGTTGCGGCGATTGAGCCCGTCAGTGCCACGTTACACTGGCAAGCTTCTCCCTGGAATTTAGCTCTTATAAGAGCTGTTGGTTGTCTTCTCCTTCCTATCCTAGCCTGTCCCTGCCTACCCAGAATCTAACCCCTAGCTAGCTGGACGGAAACCTCCGTCCTCGGTGAATTGCAAGCTCAGAATGACGCGAACCTGGGCGGCGCTGTTCTTTTAAATTAGAGGTCACATGTTTTCGGCAGCCAATGGGTTTTGCCTACTTTTCTCAACGTCACCGGTGTCGTAGTTCCTGTCCCACCTACCCTGCGCTGTTATTGGAGCAAAAAAGGCGCCAGGGAAGGTGGGAGGGGAATCGAGTAATGGCGCACTTTACCACGCGGTGTTTCGATTCGATTCGAACATGCCGAACAGCCTAATATCCGATCGAACATGAGTTCGATAGAACACTGTTCGCTCATCTCTAATACTGATAGGGAAAAATGCACATTGTGAGCCCTATATGGGTCTCACATGCATGGGGGGGGGGGAGAAAAAACAACAACATTGAAATATGTTGAATTAATTTGCACTCCATGGCATGTTATACTTTACCAAATCTACAGGTCATTAGTCTAGTCAATGAGTGAGGAAAAACCTCTTGGACTAGATGACCTAACCTAGTCAATGACAGCTGTGCTTATCTTTGTGACAAATTGATTCTTAGACATTTGATAGAGATGCGCTGGCTTCAATACAAATTAAGCTAAATTTAAAGTTTGTGAAAACTTCAAATTTTTGAGAATCACCATCTATGAAACATTAGAATTCTCTTTAGACCCTACAGTACAATAAGCAGAGTCCCAGGGATGGTGCAAACAACTTTAAAAAGTCTGATACTCCCCTTTCTTCACCTCTCCTGGGCATACAGTCTCCTTTCCTGTTGTTCTGTCTTCAAGTGTTCTATTAAAGCCTCACCCAGTGTCTTCTACAATGTTAAATACCATCAGGTCACCACTAGAGATGAGCGAGTAGTTAAATACTCGATATTCGATATTCGTTTCGAGTAGCCCCTCAATATTCGACTACTCAAATTGAATATTGAATCCTATTATACTCTATGGGGGGGGAAATGCTTGTTTTAGGGGTGGGCAACATTCGATCAAATTGAACTTACCAAGTCCACGAGTGAGGGTCAGGCTGGACTCTCTGAGAAGTCTTCTCCATTCAGCGTCCCCGCGGTGTCTTCTGGCTCTGAATTCACTCTGCCAGGCATCGGGCCTGGGCAAAGCCGACTGCGCATGCCCGCACTACAAAAAAAATGGCCGCTTACAGTCAAAGAGGCCAATTTCTTGTAGCGCGGGCATGCGCAGTTGGCTCTGCCCAGGCCCGATGCCTGGCAGAGTGAATTCAGAACCAGAAGACGCCGCGGCGACGCTGCGCGGAGAAGACTTCTAAAGGTAGTAGAAGAACCAGCGTTGATTGGCTGACTGTATAGCATTTGGCCAATCAGCGCTTGTCCTGCATCAAACTTTTCCATTCGAATAGCGAGTGGTACTCGATCGAGTACGAGTATTTTGAATACCGTAGAAATTGATCGAATACCTACTCGCTCATCTCTAGTCACCACTGATTCTTGTCTTTGAGCCACAGAAGTCATGTGGGTAGCAACAACATCATTACACTAAGTCAAACCATCCTGGCATTGGCATGCCCCATGTGACCACTGCGACCCAATCACAGGCCAGAGTGGTGACCCGAGGGCAGATGACATCAGAGAAGACATTAGAAGAGGCCACAAGAGCCTGTGAGTGAAGACTAGACACAGTAAAACAGTAACAGTAAGCTTAGGAGGAAAGGTGAGTATCAGCGTTCTTTATTTTGTAGACACATCTTCTGAGCCTCGGTTAATTATACTCTGAGGGTCTGAAGAGACCCAGAATGTAATAATAACATTTATTCTTCAGATTGAAAAAGTGCAGTCCAAATTGAAACTAAAAGCCAAATCTAGCTGATATTCGCCAAAGGAATCTTGCAAGGATCACCCTTCACTAATGTCTAGTCTCAATTATTGAACTGGAACGTCTCATAAAGGAATACAGAAACTTCTTCACTCTGGTTTGCTACTGTGACATAACTACAGACTAATGTCCAACACTCCTCACTCATCTTATTTACCTCAGTGAGCTGCCATCTCGATGTTCTCTATAGTTTCAGTAGTTTTCCTTTGGAATAAGAAACCAATTACATAGTGAAGAACCTTGGATATCTGATCCCTGAGTTTGGCCGTTCTGTAGATGAGATAGGAGGAATGGAGAACTGGGAGAAATTCCGAAACAACATAAATCAATGGAAGGTCTAAAAAGTAAAAATAGTAACAAAAGAAGGCAACAAAGTCAGTAAAGTAGTATATAGTGTTATATATGAAAGTGAAGGACACAAATCTCATCAGTGAGTAATATGTCTCCAGATTGATGGATAAGTTACTGCTCATCTTCATCCTTGTTATGTGATGATACAGAGAGGTGAAGAGGAGGACGGAGGAAATACAGTACAAAATTGCTGGAATAATGTCTCCCATGAAAAAATGGTACATCAAATTGAAATTAATGCAATTCATGAATGGATTATCTACAGTTTTATTGCATGTCCCAGTTTTGTGCCACAAGATCGTCATTGTCAAAGAAATCAAACAAATGAAAGCACAGAGAAATAGTGAGGCTACAATGAAATGACCAGTCCTGTGTAATATCATCCTCCTCAGGTACACGAACAGTCTGGTGTGGAGGTTGGAGATCTTCAGATACAAGACAATGGAGAGAAGAGTTGTCAACCAGATATTGGCATAACTGAAGAGAATATAAACCCCATCTTTAATATCCAGACTGAAAATTGAATATGGAATTCTCAGGATAACATATAGAGTAACAACACATTGAGAGCAAATCCTAGAAATCCCGAGAGAAGTCACAATGTGGTCAACAGGAGTGACTGATCTTCCTTTCCACCAGTCGGTGACATTGACCCCTATAATAAATGAATGTATCACCAGTCCGGGTATAAGACAAATCAGTGCAAGGACCAGGATACCAAGATGTTGGACGTGTACGGAGTCACCCTCTGTAGTGTCCGTCATCTCTCTTGTTTGTGAGGATCCTGATAAGATGGCGAGTTTTTACCAAAGGTTTAATGACAAATGTTTTGCAATTTATTCAAATGATAGAATATTTCCAATGAAAATACAGACAATATCACATAGACTCGGCGCTGGCTCCGGGCTACAATTCCATAAAAGATCGTATAACATAGGAAGATCACATAACTGGTAGAACAGAAAAGGAAAAATCTAAAAGATTGGGTTCATCTTATACTGAAGTTTCAGCCTATATGATTCAAGAGCTGCACTCATAATTCTGCGGGTATAGACATATTACTGTACATGTGTATCTTGTACTAATCCTTAATTATATTCTATTTTTTATTTTTTTTTAACTGTATTTTTTATTGAAAGGATTTTTGTAAAATACAATACAACACAAAAATTGAAAACATAAAAAACATGAACGTGAAGCAATGCATATACCGTCAAATAGACTGGGAATGTATACACACCACAAAAACCTGAGAGTAGAAATGAGGGGGTGGGGGAGGAAGGGAAGGGGAAGGAGTCAGAGACCATTCAAAATACAGTATGCGTCCCAAGATGACCATGTAGCCTGGAACGCCTCAACAGTATGGTTAAGTGTGGCTGTCAAGTTCTCCTTGCTACGGACATCCTTAACTCGGGCTACAAGATCAGAGCCAGAGGGAGGAGAGGCACTCTTCCATCGGAGAGCGATGAGAGTTTTGGCTGCAGTACAGAGATAAAGAAACAATTTAGAGGTCTGTTTACCCAGATGAGCAGGGGGGGAGATTGAGGAGATAGATGAGGGGGACACCTTGAATAAATAGAGCATCTGTAAGGGACTTGATGTCCAGCCAGAAAGGGTGGATCCCTGGACAGTCCCAAAAAATATGATACAGGGTACCCACTCCTGCCCGGCAATGCCAACACAGGGAAGAGATGTTAGGATTAAGGGAGTGGAGCAAGGCTGGGGTATGGTACCAGTGCATAAGTAGCTTGTACTGGGTCTCCCGGAACATAACACAGGTCGAGGATTTAGCTGCACGGAACCAGATAATTTGCCATTGGTTCGTGTAGATCTGCCTGTTCAAGGCCCCAGACCACCTCTCCATATATTTATGCGATATGGAGCTCTGCCATCCAGAGGAGGAAAGGATACCATAAGGCCAGCAGTAGAGGTGCCTGCACGACATAGTTTTTGAAAGGCAGTCGGTGGGGACACCTTCAGAGAGCCGAACTGGGTAAAAACAAAATGAACAATCTGCTGTTAATGCAACCATTCAGTGGCGGGTAGATGTACAGTTAGGGCCAGAAATATTTGGACAGTGACACAATTTTCGCGAGTTGGGCTCTGCATGCCACCACATTGGATTTGAAATGAAACCTCTACAACAGAATTCAAGTGCAGATTGTAACGTTTAATTTGAAGGGTTGAACAAAAATATCTGATAGAAAATGTAGGAATTGTACACATTTCTTTACAAACACTCCACATTTTAGGAGCTCAAAAGTAATTGGACAAATAAACATAACCCAAACAAAATATTTTTTTTTTCAATATTTTGTTGCGAATCCTTTGGAGGCAATCACTGCCTTAAGTCTGGAACCCATGGACATCACCAAACGCTGGGTTTCCTCCTTCTTAATGCTTTGCCAGGCCTTTACAGCCGCAGCCTTCAGGTCTTTCTTGTTTGTGGGTCTTTCCGCCTTTAAGTCTGGATTTGAGCAAGTGAAATGCATGCTCAATTGGGTTAAGATCTGGTGATTGACTTGGCCATTGCAGAATGTTCCACTTTTTTGCACTCATGAACTCCTGGGTAGCTTTGGCTGTATGCTTGGGGTCATTGTTCATCTGTACTATGAAGCGCCGTCCGATCAACTTGGCAGCATTTGGCTGAATCTGGGCTGAAAGTATATCCCGGTACACTTCAGAATTCATCCGGCTACTCTTGTCTGCTGTTATGTCATCAATAAACACAAGTGACCCAGTGCCATTGAAAGCCATGCATGCCCATGCCATCACGTTGCCTCCACCATGTGTTACAGAGGATGTGGTGTGCCTTGGATCATGTGCCGTTCCCTTTCTTCTCCAAACTTTTTTCTTCCCATCATTCTGGTACAGGTTGATCTTTGTCTCATCTGTCCATAGAATACTTTTCCAGATATGAGCTGGCTTCTTGAGGTGTTTTTCAGCAAATGTAACTCTGGCCTGTCTATTTTTGGAATTGATGAATGGTTTGCATCTAGATGTGAACCCTTTGTATTTACTTTCATGGAGTCTTCTCTTTACTGTTGACTTAGAGACAGATACACCTACTTCACTGAGAGTGTTCTGGACTTCAGTTGATGTTGTGAACGGGTTCTTCTTGACCAAAGAAAGTATGCGGCGATCATCTACCACTGTTGTCATCCGTGGACGCCCAGGCCTTTTTGAGTTCCCAAGCTCACCAGTCAATTCCTTTTTTCTTAGAATGTACCCGACTGTTGATTTTGCTACTCCAAGCATGTCTGCTATCTCTCTGATGTATTTTTTCTTTTTTTTCAGCCTCAGGATGTTCTGCTTCACCTCAATTGAGAGTTCCTTTGACCGCATGTTGTCTGGTCACAGCAACAGCTTCCAAATGCAAAACCACACACCTGAAATCAACCCCAGACGTTTTAACTACTTCATTGATTACAGGTTTACTAGGGAGACGCCTTCAGAGCTAATTGCAGCCCTTAGAGTCCATTGTCCAATTACTTTTGGTCCCTTGAAAAAAAGGAGGCTATGCATTACAGAGCTATGATTCCTAAACCCTTTCTCCGATTTGGATGTGGAAACTCTCATATTGCAGCTGGGAGTGTGCACTTTCAGCCCATATTATATATATAATTGTATTTCTGAACATGTTTTAGTAAACAGCTAAAATAACAAAACTTGTGTCACTGTCCAAATATTTCTGGCCCTAACTGTAGTTCTGACACAAAATACTCAAAGGGCCTAAGCACCGACATCAGCGGGTCTATTACGTCAGCAACACGGAAAAGGATAAGCCTACTCCATGGTCGCACCAAAGCCGAAGTAAGTCCATTTGGTAAGAGGGGTTGTACAAAAAGGAAATCATGGACGAACACTGGGAGGCAAGGGGAAAGATTTTACAGCAGGTAATCCAAATGGCCCTTGTGAAGCGTATAGGACCCAAAAGAGGAGTGGACGGAAGGGGGGAGGAACGGGACCACAGAAACGCATTGGGATGCATTGGAGCCAACCAGAGTTTCTCTATCTCAACCCATTTGGTATAGGCCTGCGGGGCTGTCCAAAATGGTAGGCAGCACAAGTGAGCAGCCCAATAATAATGCAATATGTGTGGTACCGCCAATCCCCCCTCCTCCCTACCAGACAGCATCACCGAACAGGGTATGCGGTGACGCTTGCCATTCCAAATAAACTTAAAGATGGATTTTTGAAGGGAGCGCAATTCAGAGTGAGGGACTGCAACCGGAAGAGTTTCAAAAAAGTAGAGGAGCTTCGGGAGGAGGGACATTTTGACCGCATTAATATGACCTACAAGCAAAATATGGAGAGGACGCCATTTATCCAAGAGGGCTCTCAGTTCATTAAAGAGGCTAGGGTAATTAACTAAATAGAGGGTGGAGTAGGAAGGGGAAAGCTGGATCCCAAGATATCGGAGAGAGTGTTGCCGCCATTGAAAGTCAAAGTTGGAACAAAACAGTTGTAAATCAGCAGTAGGAATATTAAGGGGGAGGACTTCAGTCTTGGTGGGGTTAACTTTATAACCAGAGAAATCTCCATAAATCTTAAGGACCTGGACTCGGTTTCCGTCTCCTGTCCAGTTTCTCGGGAAGAAGACGGAAACCTGCAAAGCAGAGACCGGGCGCAGGTGTGAACCCACTGTAACATGGAGTGCAGACATCAGTGATAGTGACAGTTACATAGGAGATATTACACATAAAAAATCAGTGAGGCAGTGAATACAATACACATGTATTGTAAGGTATTGGAAAGATGATCGAGCCCCCTAGTGGTAAAGTGCTCCAGGGGGACTTACATTTAAAAAAAAAAAAAAAAAAAAAACAAATAAACCCCATTTTCCCCATTAAAATGTTTTGTTTGTAACTTACAGATATTTGTATCACCGAGTCCATAACAACCGCTCTGTAGTGTATTATTATACTATTTCATCCACACAATGAAAGGCATAAAAAATAAAAATACGAAAATCAACATTTTAATATCCAAGATGGCACCGCATGAGTGGATGCCTCGATACAGAGCTCCAAGCTGAGAGCAACCTTTATCTTTCCTTTTCACCTTTTTGTCTGTATCTTCAAGAATCCTTTAACCAAGCAAACTAGCACTATGAATTAGCAACTATAAATTTCCTTTTGTTTCTATTGTTAAAGCATGGACAAGACTCAAGACCTGGAGTTTCCTGTGTGCACATGTGCCTGTTACCATCCCCCTACGAGCTAAGAACAGCATGGTCACCAAGACAGAGAAAGCTGGAGGAGAATCCTGCATGGAAGTGCGGACTTCTTCGTTCAAGGAGATGATTTTGGCGTCTATTGCTGATGTGTGAAGATGCTACAGCTGACTGGTATTTCTTCTATTACTGTGGACACGTGGGACTCTGTTACAGCCTGGAAACCTACCATCACCCACCTACCCCAAGAGTTATGGAAGCTTGGCAAGAGAGCAGCAGCCTGTCTACCTGGATGGCTTCAGACTTCTTTGGGCAGTAAGACACACTGGTAAGAAGAAAGGAGGAGGAGGAGGAGGAGGAGGAGGAGGAAGGCTTGTGATGAAGGACATTTGGGGCATTTTTTTGTGGTTAATGGACAATAGTGCTGATACAAGATACCGGACTATCAGCTGTGAGCAGGAGATCTCACTACCTACCAAAGGAGCTGCCACATGTTATCATGATAGCTGCCTATGTCCCCAACCTCTGCAAAAAACGTTTCTGCCTGTTATATCCACATGCTGTGACCCCTCCTCATGTCCTCCAACCACGGTCGGGCTGTATTATTAACATCACTCCGCACAGAGAACTAAATGATCCTGCAGTGTGTCTGTGTTTCTTTCTTTTTAGTTGTTATGATTCCTAGGATTTCTCTATCTGCCATGAGCTTGTATGTGTTTCTCTCTTGTCATATACTACTGTACCATCTATGAAACTGTATCACTGAAATTTCCCCATTGTGGGACTATTAAAGGATAATCTTATCTTATTTTTTTTTATCCTGCAAATAGAAAAAAGAAAGTCCAGCAACAGGTGGTCCATGTCAAAATTAAAACATGTTGAATTTGTATGTTGTTTCTTTTTTATGTTTCATTTACTGTTTCCGAGTCACATCCTCGATCATCTGTTGCCCATTTACTCTAGTTAGTCAGGTATATATTATGGGCTGGGGCTGTAGTAGTTCATCACCATGACTAAGAAGCAAGAGCTTTGAAATGCGTAGATGTTTTTTTCCTCATGTGCCTTGTCCTGTGCTGTCATCCATCATCATGTCTCTGTAAGTTTTTTCATCCATTTTGTATTTTTTTGTATCCAGTGCCACCTCCATGGACTTTTATGAATTTTATTAAAATCTAAGATTTAATTTTGACCTGGACCAACTGTTGCCGGACTTTCTTTTTTCTATTTGCATGCATACTTGCCTAGACCGGAAGGTTTTTGTTCATGCAGCAAGAGGCCAGGATTCATACATATCCCCTTGCACAATTCCATATATTGGGCTGTGGACTTTGTAAGAGCATCACGACCAACAAATGATGGGAAGGGGACACGGCTTCCTTCAGCTGAGGTGGTGGAGTTTTGACTGCATAAAATGGGGTGTGTGCCACTGGGTGATGCAATGGTTCCTGCGGCAAGCTGGACCACCACATTGGAGCCATGGCTCTCCCAGGCCAATTTATGGTGACACTACATATGTTGACGCAGGGCTGTGGCATCATGGCAACTCTTCACCTTCTGACCACAGATTGAACATATGGCCATGTTCACCTTCCCCAGAGGCTTAACAAAAAACTACCAGACCACTGAGTAGGTGATTTTACCCCCAACACTCTGCACTAATTGACTTCTACTACCACTGCCTCTGTTAACCCCTGCTCCACTGCTTTGCAGGCAGGTAGGCTGCTGCCAAGCAGGTGGTCTACCCTGGGCACGTTTGGCTCCCATCATCCCACTGCTGCCACCCTGTTCACTCCGCCGCTGCTTCATGTACAAGCTGCCACCCTCTTCTCCCAATGATGATGAAGACCCTTCATCACCAGTGTCCCAATTGTGATCGGCTACATCATCGACTACTGTCTGCAGTTCTCTGATGTCCTTCTCAACGGTCTCTGAGCCAGGAGCCTAGCCTGACCGCTCACAACAACAGCTCTCGCGCCAATCTCCTCATCATTACTTACCCAACTACTGGAGGAAGTGTTGGATGTCTCCTCCAAATTTTGAATGGGGACTAGTTGCTGACTGTCCTATAGCTCATGCTCACTGTATAGTGGATCTGAGCCAATCATGTGGCATCTGTTGTAAGAGGTATTCCTCATAGCCCAAGTCTTCCTCTTCTTCCTCCTCTTGGATGAGTTGGATGAGAACAGCCAGCATTTTTTTTTCACCTAGAGGAGGTAGAGATGGAGGAGCTATTGGTGGTAGTGCTGGGTAGGACACTCCATTAGGCATTAAGAGAGAATACAGATATCAAATTGCCATTATGAGTCACAAAAAAGTGAAAAATTGACATGGAATCCAATGATGATTCTCTTACCTGACAACCGGCTCAAGGTAGCTGGGTGACACCAGAAAAGGGTGGTGGCAGCAGTAATAGTTCCACCGAACTTGCAGTCTCAATATCCCAAAGACCTGCCTGGAGTAGATCTAAGGCAAACTCAGGTGATGGTGGTGGTGGTGGAATTAGCAGACACATTTCTGGAAATTTTTTTGTACTCTACCAAATGCAAAATAAATGGCAAGGTGCAAGATCAGCAAACAGATGCACAACAGCCATGGACATGCGGGCACACGCGTAAGAACTAGGTGTCGCCATACTCAAATGAAATGTGTCACTAGCATATTTGGTAAAGTTGAATAAGGGTGATACCATGTGAACAAGACCGTTCCATTCCTTCTCCCTTGATTGTCTTTGTAGGCAGGCCACTTCCATTCCGTACCTAGCACATGATGAGAAGCTCCAGATTATCAATCCTTGTTATAGTCTCCATCTGCTTCTCTTCTTCCTTCTCCAAGCAATCTACATCCAGTCATTGCACTGATTTGCAAGTTTAACTTCCACCTGGCCAATTAACTGATGGTGTCATTGCTGCCGGGCCATTTAGTGGAATCCACCGTGTTTCACCAACTGAAGACAGTGCACAGTCTCCATGAAGAATAGCTACACCCTTATTTCTCAAGAAAAGTTGTCTCTTCTTGATGGCCACGTGGGCCTTAACTGCACTACATCCTCAATACACAGAGCATCAATTATGGACAGGGTACAATACATAACTGTCATGGCCCACTAGGTCAAAGTTTTGAGCATCAGAGGCCACAGTCTAGAAACGCTGCAAGGTTCTAAAATACTGACATAACCTCACTGGTACAGGACAGGCAGAGTTTCAACACCAGGCGGGACCCATGGTCCTTCTCAAGTTCCTACACACTGGAATATTTCTCACCCTCAAATTCTCAAATTCACCAGGGCAAGTCACTAGTTCTTCCCTTGTTTCATGGTGAAGTGCACATTGAGTGGCAGTGTTGGATATGCTGGATTGTCAGTTTGAGCAGTAGTATTTGAGCACTAGTATTTAGTCGTGGCCTGACTTGCTGGCTGTCTTAGAATCCATTCTATTTTAGAGCATATGCCCCTTTTCCAGCCGGCAGGTCAGGCCACAACTTTGTCTCCCAAATAACAACAAAAAGCCTGTCATCAAAAGGTAGATTTCTTGTAGAAAACCATTGCTTTT
Source organism: Leptodactylus fuscus (assembly GCF_031893055.1). Taxonomy (NCBI): domain Eukaryota; kingdom Metazoa; phylum Chordata; class Amphibia; order Anura; family Leptodactylidae; genus Leptodactylus; species Leptodactylus fuscus. The sequence goes on from NC_134267.1 coordinate 236,628,739, forward strand.
TGCAATTTAACAACCATGTGTGGCTAAAAACCACAGGCAGACAGCTCCCCCCTCAAAAAAAGGGCAATTTTTGAAGTTTATGGATATAGTCGGGAGTTTGCATTCTCTACTTAGAATGTGTTTTTCTTTAGACATACATGTCACATTCACTTTAACATAAAGTCAGCTGTGTTTGCCTTAGACAGCTAGAAATTTGGATAGATAGGCTCCTAGGAGCACCCAGGTTGTTACGCTGGTCTTCTTTCTGATATGGTAATTCAATATATTGATTCATGTTGTTTTATTCTCCTATGGGTTTTTTTTCACCATGATTATCATGTATCTATTTAATATTCACAGCTAGTTGCATATTCAAGCATGTATACGACTTATTTTTACTTATGATTAGAGATGAGCGAGTGGTATTCGATAGAGTAGGTATTCGATCAAATACTACGGTATTCGAAATACTCGTACTCGATCGAGTACCACTCGCTATTCGAATGGAAAAGTTCGATGCAGAACCAGCATTGATTGGCCGAATGCTATACAGTCGGCCAATCAATGCTGGTTCTTCTCCTACCTTTAGAAGTCTTGTCCGTGCAGCTTCCCCGCGGCGTCTTCCGGCTCTGAATTCACTCTGCCAGGCATTGGGCCTGGGCAGAACCAACTCTGCCCAGGTCGGCTCTGCCCAGGCCTGATGCCTGGCAGAGTGAATTCAGAGCCGGAAGATGCCACAGGGACGCTGCACGGAGAAGACTTCTCGGAGAATCCAGCCCGACCCTCACTCGTGGACTAGGTAAGTATAATTTGATCAAATGTTGCCTACCCCTGAAACGAGCATCTTCCCCCCCATAGACTATAATAGGGTTCGATATTCGATTCGAGTAGTCGAATATTGAGGGGCTACTCGAAACGAATATCGAATATCGAACATTTTACTGTTCGCTCATCTCTACTTATAATGTAAGTTATTAACAGTCTGTCTATGTAACTTATTACCTATATCTTTCTGCACTGGTCACCAGTATTGAACTACTACATTCCCCCTACCACCTTCATTTTCTGCTAATTTATTATTTTGTTCCATGTGATTTTATTAATCATCTAATGAAGTTGTATATATATATTTTTTTTACCTTAGTTGAGATTAATTTTTCTTTGTGCCAAAGTTTTCTACACTATGTTTTATAGATAGGTTCCTAGGAGCCCTCACAGTATTCTACACTATGTTTTATAGATAGGTTCCTAGGAGCCCTGACAGTGTCATACAATATGTTTTATAGATAGGTTCCTAGGAGCCCTGACAGTGTTCTACACTATGTTTTATAGATAGGTTCCTAGGAGCCCTGACAGTGTCATACAATATGTTTTATAGATAGGTTCCTAGGAGCCCTGACAGTGTTCTACACTATGTTTTATAGATAGGTTCCTAGGAGTCCTGACAGTGTTCTACACTATGTTTTATAGATAGGTTCCTAGGAGTCCTGACAGTGTTCTACACTATGTTTTATAGATAGGTTCCTAGGAGCCCTGACAGTGTCATACACTATGTATTATAGATAGGTTACTAGGAGCCCTCACAGTATTCTACACTATGTTTTATAGATAGGTTCCTAGGAGCCCTCACAGTATTCTACACCATGTTTTATAGATAGGTTCCTAGGAGCCCTGACGGTGTTATACACTATGTTTTATAGATAGGTTCCTAGGAGCCCTGACAGTATTCTACACTATGTTTTATAGATAGGTTCCTAGGAGTCCTAAGAGTCTCCTAAATTATGTTCTAGGTCAATTTGAGTTGTGATTAATACTGAACGTGTTTAACCCAATAAAAATTGGGAACCCAAGCCACCTGAACCTGAGAGGTCTGCTCATCTCTAGTGGAGAGTAAAAATGAAAAGATGAAAATGAAAAATAGGCTGTAGTAGGTTTGAAGTACAATAGTACAAAAATAAAGTACAAATACAAATTAAAAACACATGACCCTATTCACAGTAGTAGGGCTTTATTACAGGACATGTCTAACTTCAGCCTACACCTTCTCTTATTTGACTCTTTGAATTTCTGCTTCTATAGTCCATCACGTTCCTGTATTTTTCCTTTGGATTAAGAAACCAATGACCTTGGACATCTGATTCCTGAGTTTGGCTGTTCTGTAGATGAAGTAGGAGGAATGGAGGACTGGTAAAAATTCTAAGAAAATTAAAAGACGTTGAAGGTCTATACAGTAATGATATTTATAGAAGGAGTACACAAAATCAGTGACAAAGTATAAAGTTTTGTATACAAAAGTGAAGAAAACCAATCTCATGACTGAGTAATAGGTCTCCAGATTGATGGATAAGTTACTGCTCATCTTCATCCTTGTTGTGTGATGATACAGAAAGATGAAGAGGAGGAAGGAAGAGCTGTAATAGAAAACCAGTGGGATTAAGTCTCCTATAGTAGTATAATATAGAGAATTGATATAAGTGCAGTTCATGAATTGCTTATCCATAGTTGCATTGTACGTTCCAACTTTGGTGATTGACATAGGAATAAAACAACTGAGTGCAGAGAGAAGTAGTGAAGCTACAATGAGATAACCAGTCCTGCGTAATATCATCCTCCTCAGATACAGGAACAGTCTGGTGTGGAGGTTGGAGATCTTCAGACACAAGACAATGGAAAGCAGAGCTGTTAGCCAGATATTGGCAAAAGCAAAGAAACAATAAACCAGATACATAATATCCAGATTAAAGTATGGATATAACTTCCTAAGGAAGAAAACAAGGGTAATGACAGATTGAGCAAAAATCTTTGAAATCCCAAGAGAAGTTACAATATGGTCAACAGGAGTCACTGATCTTCCTTTCCACCAGTCGGTGACATTGACCCCTATAATAAATGAATGGATCAGCAGTCCAAGAAAGAGCGCAAACAGTGGTGGTGCCAGAAGACCCAAATACTGGACTTTAGAGTAACCCATAGCATCCGCCATCTCTCTGGTTTGTGAGTGTCTTGACAAGAGGTAGATATTTTTTCACATATTCAAATACTGCAATATTTACAATGGAAATGCAGACTACGTCACACGGGCCCTGGTCTACAATTACACAGCAGATCACATAACATGACTAGATCACTTTACAGTAGTACAGCACAAATAGAGAAGTCACAATGATGTATTTACCTGTTTAGTCACATTGTAAAGAAATTCCATGCAAGGGAAAACTTATCCTATGGAAATTTTCTAGAGTCTATTTTGCTGGAGTCTGTGTTGGTGTATTTGGTCCCAAATGTATTATGTAAAATAATGTAGGTAATTATTGATAAATTTGATGCATTGATAACTCTAACACTTGTTCCTTGAGATGTTACTCTACTTTCTACGCCACCGACTTACTGAGTGAGACCATTTTGCAAAAGTTGCCGTTGATAAATGTGGAGAACAGACACCTAAACAGAATAACCATCCCCTCATTCCTATCCTCTGTATTCACTTGGTGGAGAAGAAGTATACATGCATTACCTATACAAACAAAAGAAACTTCCAAGGTTAATGTTGGGTTTGATTCCATTTTTTCTGTTGTTCAATTAGTTTAAGTCCGAATTATCTTGTTTTGAACTCAAATTTTCCAATTGTGTCTTGTGAATGTGTTTTATATTTCTGCGTTTATTTAAATGGGTGCAGTATTCAAAAAGTTATCACACCTCTGACACCTTATGCGAATCATGGGAATTCCCAATGATCAAAAAGACCTTAGTTGATAAATAAATCTAAAGAACTTTATTTTAATCAGTCTTTTTCTTTCAGCAAATCATTCTACTAGAGTAGAACGCATTGCCTGAAAATTGAAAGTTCCCGGATTGCCTAGTTTTGATCATGTAGCCCTAGTAGTTAATCTTCGTTGCTGAAACATCAGATATTGCAAAGTTGACACTACACTAATAAAATGGTGTACTATGATATCTTGTTAGAGAAGGCCACAAAAGCTATCGAAATATATTGAAAAAAAAAACCTGCATTCTGTGCCACAGTATAGCAAATAATATAGGGACAATTTTTGGTGGCCCTTTTATGAAGCCGATCCTTCACTTTTCAAGTGGTACTTGACACTGCTTCTCTCGGCGTAAAAAGCAAAAAAAAAAAAAAAAAAAAGAAATGGCTCCACCATTGCTTCTACCAATACTCACACAATATCGGAGTGGAATTCTTCTTTCACAAAGGAATCATTTTTGCTGACTTTTTTTTCTTTTAAAGCCAATTGTTCTTAAAGATGACCTTTCATCTCTAGGGGTACATGTGGTTTTATATACCGCTGGAAAGCTGTCAATTCGCTGAATTCAGTGCACTGTCGGCTTTCACGTTCTGTGCCCCAGGTGAGGAGCTATCAGTACCGGTACTGTAGCTCTTCACCGTCAGTCAGGAACGCCCTTCTTCACAGCAGCGCCTATACTGTTATACTGTGAGAGTGGGGAGGAACGCCCCCTCCCCTCCTGATAATACTCGTCCATAGACATGTACAGGAGGGGGCATTCATCACCGCTCTCACAGTATAACGCTATAGGCGCTGCTCTGAAGAAGGGCATTCCTGACTGACTGTCAGGACGCCCTTCTGATGGTGAAGAACTATGGTACCGGCACTGATAGCTCTTGACCGGGGGCACAAATTGTGAAAGCAGACAGTGCACTGAATTCAGCACACTGTCAGCTTTCTAGCAGTATATAATACCGCATGTGACCCAACTGATAAAAGGTCCTCTTTAACTTTTCAACTAAGCTCACAGCCACAAGTTTGTCTCCCAAATATCAAAAACAATCTGTAGCCTGTAGCATTATAAAACATACAAACTTGCTTTTGGTGTCCTATGGAAGAGGAGAGTCTGTTCTTTCATATGACACTAAGGTTGCAGTGCTATCTAAATAGTAAATGTGTATTCAGCAAATGATAGATCTGGAAACAGTTTAGTTAGCATTGCAATCTTAGTGTCGTATGAAAGAAGAAAATCTCCTCTTTCATATGAAGCAAGTTTGTTTCCTAATGTATGATATATAACTTTGTAGTGACCTTCCCCTCCCCTCATTTTCTTTACATGTTACACAGCCATGTTGTCAGGATTTGTACCCAGAACCGCCTGTGTCCTGGGAAATAGATCTTCTCACTGAACCACTGGGAATTCTGGGCAGTTCCTTGTTAATCTTGCCTTGATTGCCTAATTAATTCCACCCTTGGACTTCCTATTTAAGCCACGCCTTGCCACTTCCTCCTTGTCAGATGATTGTGCTTCCCAATTCTTTAGTCCAGGTACTGTTCCTGCCTCACACTACAACTACTGCCTCTACCTGTGTACCAAACTTGGAATAATACTTGACTATGCTCCTACCTACGACTACTGCTTTTATTTGTGTACCGAACCTGGACTGTTATATCACCACGCTAACTTCAGTAACTTAAGTCATTTGGATTGTCACCTTCTAGACCTTGACAATTCCACATACCTGGTGAGTAATCATATTATTACTAGAGATGAGCGAGTAGTATTCAATCGAGTAGGTATTTGATCGAATACTACGGTATTTGAAATACTCGTACTCGATCGAGTACCACTCGCTATTCGAATGGAAAAGTTCAATGCAGAACCAGCATTGATTGGCTGAATGCTATACAGTTGGCCAATCAACGCTGGTTCTTCTCCTACCTTTAGAAGTCTTCTCCGTGCAGCTTCCCCGCGGCGTCTTCCAGCTCTGAATTTACTCTGCCAGGCATCAGGCCTGGGCAGAGCCGACTGAGCATGTCCGCTTGTAGTGCTTGTAGTGCGGGCATGCGCAGTCGGCTCTGCCCAGGCCTGATGCCTGGCAGAGTGAATTCAGAGCCGGAAGACGCTGCGGGGACGCTGCACGGAAAAGACTGCACAGAGGATCCAGCCCGACCCTCACTCATGGACTTGGTAAGTGTAATTTTATTGAACGTTGCCTACCCCTGAAACAAGCATTTTCCCCCCATAGAGTATAATAGGATTCGATATTCAATTCGAGTAGTTGAATATTGAGCGGCTACTCGAAACGAATATCGAATCTCTAACATTTTACTGTTCGCTCATCTCTAATTATTACCTTACAACCATACTCCCATACACAACAACATTCAGTGAATAGCAGAAACAGGTCTCAATATACAAACAAGGGAAACAGTAAAAACAAATTGCAGGATTTCACAAAAAGGATCCAAAATGTGTTAATACAGTATATTGCAATTTTATTTTAATTTAATGAAGTTACATTAGTGCAAAATTCACTACTATTGAACAGTTACATCTTATTCAAAAATACATGACCCTATTCATAGTAGTAGGGCTTTACTACAGTGACATGTCTAACTTCAGCCTCCACCTTCTCCTTTTGAACTCTTTGAGTTACTGCTTCTGTAGTTTCTGTATTTTTAATATCACCAGTAGTGCAACATACAATAACCATATAGACATGGTTATACTGTATGTTGCACTACTGGTGACATTAAAAATAGTCAACAGAAAGGTCATCAAAGTAGAGAAAATGTCTGAGACTACAATGAAATGACCAGTCCTGTGTAATATCATCCTCCTCAGATACAGGAACAGTCTGGTGTGGAGGTTGGAGATCTTCAGACACAAGACAATGGAGAGCAGAGATGTCAACCAGATATTGCCATAAGTAAAGAAACTGCAAACTACATCCACAATAAAAAAAGAAGTGGCTTTGTCATTTTTGCCAATTAAAATCTTGTGTCAAAATGGGTGCAGTAAGACAGTGATGATGGGCATCCTTGGTCAGGACATCTCAGGCTCTCATATTATTTAACATTTTTTAAAGACTTTTCTCCATTGCACTTGTCACAGAAAACAAGACTGAAATCTATTGAAAATTCAGGATGATATTCTATACCACAGTGTAGATAGGGCATTATTTATAATTAGGGTTGAGACGATCTTGAGGTTTCAGGATCGATTTTAAAATCTGATCATTTTCCAACCGATCCCGATCGTGAAATTTGCTCGATCGCCGATCGGGATCCGATCATTTCCAATCCCGATCACTCAACCCTATTTGTAATGTTAAACTTTGCTATATATGTGCGTCTCAGTGAGAGACACTGATTTTCTAGATAGTAACCAGTGGGCAGAGGGATTATTTTTGTTAGAATTTCTTGATGTGCCAACCATCTTGACCAAGAGATGTCTGTCCCGAGAGCTAAATGATACCCAAATAATGCAAACTCGTCTTGTCATTACACATATCATATCTAGGAACAAGGAAGATTCCAAATGGATATGTAAAGCCAAGTCCTAGTAAACGCACCATCAATCACATCATCTAAAAAATGAACAAAACTAAACCCACACCAACATAAACTGTGAGTCAAAAAACCTTCTTGACAATACTAAGAGACATTTAAAATATGTTAAAATGAATCAGATAGTGGATAACCTCTAAAAAACAACCAGAGGGTGTTACATATATTGTATGAATAAGAAATAGCAACATAATAGCCTAAACATTAGAGTTGAGCGAGTACTGTTCGGATCAGCCGATCCGAACAGCACGCACGCATTGAAATGAATGGAAGCACTGGTGCTTCCGGTTTGACAGCAGCCGGCCGCTTAACCCCCCGCGTGTCGGCTGCGTGCATTGATCGGCTGATCCGAACAGTACTCGCTCAACTCTACTAAACATGTAACCCAGACATGCAAACAAACAATAACCCTATTAACGTTTATAGCACACTCCATAAACCACAAAGAACTAAAAACCACGTATAGAAACAAGTATAAGGTAAGTGCCCAGGAGCGGATTAAGAACTTATTCACATGACATTAACAAACAGCTGTATGATGGCCATTTTTGTAAGGGCTGTTCTCCAACTTTGGATTGGGTCAAAAATAGAAAGACCAATGAAATTCATTAGAGATGAGCAAGTAGTATTCAATCGAGTAGGTATTCGATCGAATACTATGGTATTCAAAATACTAGTACTCCATCGAATACCACTCGCTATTCGAATAGAAAAATTTGATGCAGAACCAGCGTTGATTGGCCGAATGCTATACAGTCAGCCAAGCAACGCTGGTTCTTCTCCTACCTTTAGAAGTCTTCTCCGTGCAGCATCCCCGCGGCGTCTTCCAGCTCTGAATTCACTCTGCTAGGCATCGGGCCTGGGCAGAGCCGACTGCGCATGCTCGCGCTACAAGAAAATGTCCGCTTTGACTGTAAGCGGCCATTTTCTTGCAGTGCGGGCATGTGCAGTCGGCTCTGCCCAGGCCCGATGTCTGGCAGAGTGAATTCAGAGCCGGAAGACGCCGCGGGGACGCTGCACGGAGAAGACTTATAGGAGAATCCAGCCCGACCCTCACTCGTGGACTTGGTAAGTTCTATTTGATTGAATGTTGCCTACCCCTGAAATGAGCATTTTTCCCCCATAGACTATAATAGGATTCAATTTGAGTAGTCGAATATTGAGCGGCTACTCGAAACGAATATCGAATATCAAACATTTTACTGTTCGCTCATCTCTAAAATTCATCCATTTTTTTTAATGGCCCATGACACTCGGCCATAAAAAACATAGAAATGGAACCAAATAGATGACAAATGGATGCAATAAAAGCTTTCAAAAATGGGCATTCGATCCAGTTTTAGTGAACATTAGATGTGTTACAAATGTCAGGTTGTCTGAATACGGCCTCAGGCTCTATTCAGACAACTGTGATGTAAAACCAATGGGAAGAATGTCTCTTGCATCTATGGGGTATCGTTGAGCCCATGTGAGTAGACCCATTCACTCTCATTGTTTTTAAAACAGCCAAGGTAGGCCGCTAAAAAATGGCCATCGCATGTTGTGTAAATAAGGTCTAAGACTATGCACCCTTTATTCTGCTGAAGAGTTTAGAAACTAGACCTCAACATACATCGATAGCCCCTACAGCATGTATTTACCTCACTGACCTACCATCTTTATGTTCTCTCTAGTCTCTGTATTTTTCCGTTGGAATAAGAAACCAATAACATTGTGAAGAACCTTGGACATCTGATCCCTGAGTTTGGCCATTCTGTAGATCAGGTAGGAGGAATGGAGAACTGGGAGAAGGTCAAAGACAATATAAAGCCAATCAAGAAGAGAACAATAAAAATAGTAATAAAAAATATTAACAAAATGGACAATGAAGTATAACATGTTATATATGAAAGTGACAGATACAAATCTCATCAGTGAGTAATATGTCTCCAGATTGATGGATAAGTTACTGCTCATCTTCATCCTTGTTGTGTGATGATACAGAGAGGTGATGAGGAGGACGGAGGAGATGGAATAGAAAAGTAATGGGAAGAAGGATCCGATAATATAACTGTATATAGAATGAGCATAACTGCAAGATTTGAACAGATTATCCATGGTTGTATTGTATGTTCCACTATTGGTGACTCTAAAAATAGCAAACAACGAGGTCATCAAACTATTAAAAGCAGAACAAATGACTGAGATGACAATGAAATATCCAGTCCTGTGTAATATCATCCTCCTCAGATACAGGAACAGTCTGGTGTGGAGGTTGGAGATCTTCAGACACAAGACAATGGAGAGCAGAGATGTTAGCCAGATATTGATGTAATTAAAAAAACAATAAACTGCATCTAGAATATACAGGATTATTTGTGAAGAAAGATCAATCAGGGACAATGTATCAACATAGAAATAGAGAACAGTACAACATTGAGTGCAAATTCTAGAAATCCCAAGAGAAGTTACAATGTGGTCAACAGGAGTCACTGATCTTCCTTTCCACCAGTCGGTGACATTGACTCCTATAATAAATGAATGGATCACCAGTGCAGCCGTTAAAGCAATAAGTACTGAGGCCACTCGAACCGCAAAAGGGAAAATAGCATCCCTCTCTGTAGTATCAGCCATCTCTTCTAGAGATGAGCGAACAGTGTTCTATCGAACTCATGTTCGATCGGATATTAGGCTGTTCGGCATGTTCGAATCGAATCGAACACCGCGTGGTAAAGTGCGCCATTACTCGATTCCCCTCCCACCTTCCCTGGCGCCTTTTTTGCTCCAATAACAGCGCAGGGTAGGTGGGACAGGAACTACGACACCGGTGACGTTGAGAAAAGTAGGCAAAACCCATTGGCTGCTGAAAACATGTGACCTCTAATTTAAAAGAACAGCGCCGCCCAGGTTCGCGTCATTCTGAGCTTGCAATTCACCGGGGACGGAGGTTTCCGTCCAGCTAGCTAGGGGTTAGATTCTGGGTAGGCAGGGACAGGCTAGGATAGGAAGGAGAAGACAACCACAACAGCTCTTATAAGAGCTAAATTCCAGGGAGAAGCTTGTCAGTGTAACGTGGCACTGACGGGCTCAATCGCCACAACCCAGCTTTCCCAGGATCCTGAATGGAATACACTGTCAGTGTATTCCCGTATACCCGATATATACCCCCGATACCCGTTCCAACGGTGTGCCCCCCCACCTTCACCCCAGAAATACCCTGCAAGTCCCCTAGCAATAGAATTGGGGCTATATACACCCACTATTTTTGCTACTGCCATATAGTGCCATTGTCTGACTGGGAATTCAAAGAATATATTGGGGTTATAAATACCCTCATTTCTTGCTACTGCCATATAGTGCCAGTTTCTGACTGGTAATTCAAAGAATATATTGGGGTTACAAATACCCTCATTTCTTGCTACTGCCATATAGTGCCAGTTTCTGACTGGTAATTCAAAGAATATATTGGGGTTACGTGCACCCACAATTTTTACTACTGGTATACAGTGCCATTGTCTGACTGGGAATTCAAAGAATATATTGGGTTATAAATACCCTCATTTCTTGCTACTGCCATATAGTGCCAGTTTCTGACTGGTAATTCAAAGAATATATTGGGGTTATAAATACCCTCATTTCTTGCTACTGGTATATAGTGCCATTATCTGACTGGGAATTCAAAGAATATATTGGGGTTACGTGCACCCACAATTTTTGCTACTGGTATATAGTGCCAATTTCTAACTGGGAATTCAAAATGCGCAAGGCTCCCGGAAAGGGACGTGGACGAGGCCGTGGGCGAGGTCGGGGGAATGGTTCTGGGGAGCAAGGTAGCAGTGAAGCCACAGGGCGTCCCGTGCCTACTCCTGTGGGGCAGCAAGCATTGTGCCACTCCACAGTGCCAGGGTTGCTTGCCACATTAACTAAACTGCAGGGTACAAACCTTAGTAGGCCCGAGAACCAGGAACAGGTCTTGCAATGGCTGTCAGAGAACGCTTACAGCACATTGTCCAGCAGCCAGTCAGACTCTGCCTCCTCTCCTCCTATTACCCAACAGTCTTGTCCTCCTTCCTCCCAAAATTCCCAAGCTTCACAGAACAATAACCCCAACTGTCCCTGCTCCCCAGAGCTGTTCTCCGCTCCTTTCATTGTCCCTCAACCTGCCTCTCCACGTCACGATTCCACGGACCTAACAGAGGAGCATCTGTGTCCAGATGCTCAAACACTAGAGTCTCCTCCATCTCCGTTCGATTTGGTGGTGGATGACCAGCAACCCACCCTCATCGACGATGATGTGACGCAGTTGCCGTCAGGGCATCCAGTTGACCGGCGCATTGTGCGGGAGGAGGAGATGAGACAGGAGTTGGAAGAGGAAGTGGTGGATGATGAGGACACTGACCCGACCTGGACAGGGGGGATGTCAAGCGGGGAAAGTAGTGTGGATGTTGAGGCAAGTGCAGCACCAAAAAGGGTAGCTAGAGGCAGAGGCAGAGGTCAGCAGCTTAGGCAAAGCCAGGCCACACCCGGAATCTCCCAAGATGTTCCAGTTCGTACCCAGCCCCGAAAAACTCCCACCTCGAGGGCACGTTTCTCGAAGGTGTGGAGTTTTTTCAAGGAATGCGCCGAGGACAGATATAGTCTGCACAATTTGCCTCTCGAAATTGATTAGGGGCTCTGAGAAGAGCAACCTGTCCACCACTTCAATGCGCCGTCATTTGGAATCCAAGCACTGGAATCAGTGGCAGGCAGCAACGGCAGGACAAAGGCCGCCTGCCGTTCACGCCACTGCCACTACCTCTGCCACTGCCTCTGCCTCTGCCACTGCCACTGCTGACTGTGCTGGCGATGCACTCCAGAGGACGAGCCAGGACACCACTTCATCTGCCTCCGCCACTTTGTTGACTTCTCCCTCATCCTCCCCTGTTCCTGTCTTATCTCCTTCTCCTGCACCATCAAAGGCACCATCAGGCGCTTCTTTACAACAACCCACCATCTCTCAGACATTGGAGCGGCGGCAGAAATACACTGCTAACCACCCACACGCGCAAGCCTTGAACGCCAACATCGCTAAACTGCTGGCCCAGGAGATGTTGGCGTTCCGGCTTGTTGAAACTCCCGCCTTCCTGGACCTGATGGCAACTGCGGCACCTCGCTATGCCGTCCCTAGCCGTCACTACTTCTCCCGGTGTGCCGTCCCCGCCTTGCACCAGCACGTGTCACTCAACATCAGGCGGGCCCTTAGTTCCGCGCTTTGCACAAAGGTCCACTTGACCACCGACGCGTGGACAAGTGCATGCGGACAGGGACGCTACATTTCACTGACGGCACACTGGGTGAATGTAGTTGAGGCTGGGACTGCTTCCCAAACTGGCCCGGTGTACCTCGTCTCCCCGCCTAACATTCCTGGCAGGGACACGAGAAGAACACCCCCCTCCTCCTCCTCCTCTACCGCCTCCTCCTCCGCCACCGCCTCCTCCTCCGCCACCGCCTCCTCCTCCGCTGTTAGATTGACCCCAGCTACGAGTTGGAAACGTTGCAGCACTGGCGTTGGTAGACGTCAGCAGGCTGTGCTGAAGCTGATCAGCTTGGGGGAAAGACAGCACACTGCCTCCGAGGTGAGGGATGCCCTCCTCGATGAGACGGCAATATGGTTTGAGCCGCTGCACCTGGGCCCAGGCATGGTCGTTTGTGATAACGGCCGGAACCTGGTAGCAGCTCTGGAGCTTGCCGGACTCCAACATGTTCCATGCCTGGCCCACGTCTTCAACCTAGTGGTGCAACGTTTCCTAAAGAGCTACCCCAATGTTCCAGAGCTACTGGTGAAAGTGCGGCGAATGTGCGCCCACTTTCGCAAGTCGACAGTAGCCGCTGCTAGCTTAAAATCTCTCCAGCAACGCCTGCATGTGCCACAACACCGGCTTTTGTGCGACGTCCCCACACGCTGGAACTCAACGTTTCAGATGTTGAATAGAGTGGTTGAGCAGCAGAGACCTTTGATGGAATACCAGCTACAAAACCCTAGGGTGCCACAAAGTCAGCTGCCTCAGTTTCTCATCCATGAGTGGCCATGGATGAGAGACCTTTGTGACATCCTACGGGTGTTTGAGGAGTCCACAAGGAGGGTGAGCTCTGAGGATGCGATGGTGAGCCTTACAATCCCGCTCTTGTGTGTTCTGAGAGAATCCCTGATTGACATCAGGGATAACTCAGATCACACAGAGGAGTCAGGGATAGCATCCGATCCATCACAGCTGGAGAGTAGGTCCACACATCTGTCCGCTTCATCGCGTTTAATGGAGGAGGAGGAGGAGGAGGAGGAGGAGGAGGAGGAGGAGGAGGAAGAAGAGTTGTCCGATGATGTGATGGTGATACAGGAGGCTTCCGGGCAACTTCGAATCGTCCCATTGTTGCAGCGCGGATGGGTAGACATGGAGGATGAGGAGGAAATGGAGATTGAACTTTCCGGTGGGGCCAGAGGAGTCATGCCAACTAACACTGTGGCAGACATGGCTGAGTTCATGTTGGGGTGCTTTACAACCGACAAGCGTATTGTCAAAATCATGGAGGACAACCAGTACTGGATCTTTGCTATCCTTGACCCCCGGTATAAAAACAACATCTCGTCTTTTATTCCGGTAGAGGGGAGGGCCAATCGCATCAATGCTTGCCACAGGCAATTGGTGCAGAATATGATGGAGATGTTTCCAGCATGTGACGTTGGCGGCAGGGAGGACAGTTCCTCCAGTAGGCGACCAAGTTCTCACCGGTCCACACAAACGAGGGGCACACTGTCTAAGGTCTGGGACATCTTGATGGCACCCCCTCGCCAAAGTGCCGCCACAGAGGGTCCTAGTGTCACCAGGCGTGAGAAGTATAGGCGCATGTTGCGGGAATACCTTTCCGACCACAGCCCTGTCCTCTCCGACCCCTCTGCGCCCTACACGTATTGGGTGTCGAAGTTGGACCTGTGGCTTGAACTTGCCCTATATGCCTTGGAGGTGCTGTCCTGTCCTGCCGCCAGCGTCCTATCTGAGAGGGTGTTCAGTGCAGCCGGTGGCATCATCACTGACAAGCGCACCCGTCTGTCAGCTGAGAGTGCCGACCGGCTCACTTTGATAAAAATGAACCACCACTTGATAGAGCCTTCATTTTTGTGCCCACCTGTGTAAAGCACCCCAACATGAAACTCCATGTCTGTACTCAACCTCTCCAATTCCTCCGCATCCTCATACTCATCCACCATAAGCGTTGCACAATTCTGCTAATACTAGGCTCCCTCCAACATGATTTCCCCCAACTCTGCTGGTTAGAGGCTCCCTCCACCCTGATTTCCACCAACTCTGCTGGTTAGAGGCTCCCTCCACCCTGCTTTCCCACAACTCTGCTGGTTAGAGGCTCCCTCCACCATGAATTGGTCCAAACTGGGGTTTTTAGAGGCTCCCTCCACCATGAATTGGTCCAAACTGGGGTTTTTAGAGGCTCCCTCCACCATGAATTTGCCCAAACTGGGCTGTTTAGAGGCTCCCTCCACCATGAATTGGTCCAAATTGGGGTTTTTAGAGGCTCCCTCCACCATGAATTTGCCCAAACTGGGCTGGTTAGAGGCTCCCTCCACCATGAATTGGTCCAAACTGGGCTGGTTAGAGGCTCCCTCCACCATGAATTGGTCCAAATTGGGGTTTTTAGAAGCTCCCTCCACCATGAATTGGTCCAAACTGGGCTGTTTAGAGGCTCCCTCCACCATGAATTGGTCCAAATTGGGGTTTTTAGAGGCTCCCTCCACCATGAATTGGTCCAAACTGGGGTTTTTAGAGGCTCCCTCCACCATGAATTGGTCCAAACTGGGGTTTTTAGAGGCTCCCTCCACCATGAATTTGCCCAAACTCTGCTGGTTAGAGGCTCAATCCACCCTGATTTTCAAAACAAATGTTGCTGCCAACCTCAACTTACTACAAGGGCCAAATTCACTGCTGGTGACAAGCTCTCCTCACTGCAAGTGCCAAATACACATGTTTCAAGGTGTTTTCCTACTGTCAGAGAGGTGGTATTGAGTGTGTAAAGTGTGTAGTTGTTAGGCTGTGATGTTGGGGTAATAGAGGGTCTTTGGTGTGTTAGATGCCCCCAGACATGCGCCCCCTGCTGTCCCAGTGTCATTCCAGAGGTGTTGGCATCATTTCCTGTGGTGTCATAGTGGACTTGGTGACCCTCCAGACACGGATTTGGGTTTCCCCCTTAACGAGTATATGTTCCCCATAGACTATAATGGGGTTC
Source organism: Leptodactylus fuscus (assembly GCF_031893055.1). Classification (NCBI taxonomy): domain Eukaryota; kingdom Metazoa; phylum Chordata; class Amphibia; order Anura; family Leptodactylidae; genus Leptodactylus; species Leptodactylus fuscus. The sequence continues at coordinate 236,644,284 of NC_134267.1, forward strand.
GAAACCCGTTCGAACACACGAACATTGAGCAGCTGTTCGATTCGAATTTCGAACCTCGAACATTTTAGTGTTCGCTCATCTCTAATCTCTTCTGTTTGGAAGGATCCTGATAACTCAGAGCGATGTTGATGAAGGTTTAATATAAAACACTTGTCACTTATTCAAACACCGATGTATTTCCATTGGAAATACAGAGAACATAATACACTCTGAGATGGCTCCAGTCTACAGACCAGCGGAGCAGATCACATAACATAGCAAGATCAACTTACAGCTGGTGCGGCAAACTAGTATGTTTCATTGTTTAACCTCTTAAGGATGAAGATTAAAACTATCTTAAGGATACTGCCTAATTTTTCAAATCTGACGTGTCAATTTACGTGCTATGGTATAGTATCAAGGCATCACAAAAGCAATAGCAGGAGAATGGCTGATAACTGAGAGCAGTATAAACAGCTATCACAAATTAGCATACTTCTTCAAGCCAAGACAGACCCCCCTGACAACGTTACCAGAGTCTGTCGCGAGGTCGGTTAGATTTGCGCTGAATCTGAATTGTCACCCGATAGATGTACCAATAATAAACGCCCTGCTGCAGAAATTAAAACAAAATTCACTATAACTTACACAATAGAGTAGGGACAAGTTGTACAGATACAGGACAGTATCAGGAGAGTATGTCAGAGACACCGGGCTGACGAGATGCAATAACATCGAAACGGCCGTCCTCGGTTGAGAAACTATACCTGGTAATAATCCCAGCATCATTGCAAAACAAAGGCCTCTTGGAAGGTCGAGCATGATGTTAAAGGGAGCAGCCTCTATTGGGGTATATCACTGAAATTCTGTCTTCCTAATTACATCAGGGAAGACAGGCTTGCACATTCCAGTGAGCGCCCTCTATTGGTTTGCAACACTGAGGCACCTGACTTCCTAATTACATCATGGAAGACAGATTTGCATATTCTTCCCATGGTCCCTTGCACAGTGGAGTGCTAAAGGCTTAATAAGTCTCCACACACCTATATGGTGGTCTCTCCCCATGGAGTGACGATATCCCCCAGAGACCAAATCAGAAGACAAACGCAGAATTCGGGAAACAAGCCAAGTGTCAATATTCCAAATGGGCACATCACAAGCAGAGTCAATAAGCATAGGAACATCCAAAAGCAAGCCAAGGAGACAGTTTGAAGCAAATGGAAACAACATGTAATGCTAGGTTTGGAACACTTGGGGACCTGAAAAACGGAAACTCTATCAGCTTAAAAAGACTATAGTGGGGTCCGCCCGGTTTTCTCCTGAAATCAGCAGAAAGAAAAGTCCTGCATACAAGACTTTTCTCTCTGCATATATTATGCGGAATGGGAGACAGATTCTCTGGACGGTAACACAAAGCCAGTGTGCCCGCAGCCTAATGGAGCCAAATCGGGAGTAGTTAAGAATAATAAGTCAGCGCCTGTGCCAGGATGGAGTGGTCTCATATAGGCCTTCTCAGCTGCTAATTGGCCAAAGCAGAGAACTTCTGAACACATAAATATCTTAAAGAAGTAAGGGGGCATTCACATGGAGGAAGTTGGCGCTGATTTTGGTGCAAACTTGCGTTAGAATCTGCGCAGAAATAAAGTCTCCCATTGACCAATGGGTTTCGTTTTCCACGCTGAACTCATTTAACTCAATAGTAAAAAAAAAGCCTCCCATTGATTGCAATGGGTTCCGCATGGAAAACGGAACCCATTGAAGTCAATGGGAAGCTTTATTTCCGCGCGGATTCTGACGCAAGTTATCGAGCCAGAATCAGCACCAACTTCCTAAATGTGAATGCCCCCTTGTATATAGATTGTCATAATACCCAAATGACATAACTTTTTTCAGATATTGAAAATGAGCAAAATTACTGTTTGACTTGTAAGCCTTATAATGACATTTCCAAAACTCATTTTTCAAGGGACCGGTTCAGTTCTGAAGGGGGCTTTGAAAGATCTTGGTAAAAGAAAACTCCATAAGCCCCCTATTCTCAAAACTTTACTCCTGAAATAATTTATTATGGTATTTAGTAAGTTTCTTAAACCTTTCAAACAATGAAGGTGAAATGTACACATTTCAATATCTATCACTAGTATAACTGATGTATGGGCACACAGTAGGGTACAGAACAGGAGGAGCGCTATTTGGAATTTGGAGGGCAGATTTTGCTGGAATCTATTTAGCCACCATATTGAGTTTGCAGAGCATCTGAAGTGCCAGTGGACCCCTCCCTCAAAATAATCTAACTTTGTAATTTACGGAGTATAGCAAGTATTTTGACCCTAAAGTTGTTTCACTGAATTTTTTACCGTTAGTAGAGATAAGCAAACAGTAAAATATTCGATGTTCGTTATTCGTTTCGAACAGCTGCTCAATATTCGACTATTCGAACGAATATCAAACCCCATTATAGTCTATGGGGAAAAATGCTTCGTTTCAGGGGATCCCACCATTCAACTCAACTCCTCAATTGAGAGACTATACCTGGTAATAATCCCAGTGTCATTGCAAAACAAAGGCCTCTTGGAAGGTCGGGCATGATGCTAAAGGGAGCAGCCATTATTGGGTTATTTCACTGGAATCCTGTCATAAGACAGGCTTGCACATTCCAGTGAGCGCCCTCTATTGGTTTGCAATACTGAGGCAGCAACTGTCTTCCTAATTACATCATAGAAGGCAGATTTGCATATTCTTGCTATATATTGTCACAGAAGATTACACAATGTGTTGAATATATTAAAAAAAATTGTATTTATACTCTCATAGTGTTACGGTTCTGTGTATATATTTAAAAATAATATTTTTAAACAACAGACCCGCTAGTCTGCAAAGCAATGCAGTGAGGTCCACAGGCCCAGATGGACGGCTGTAAGGTCTGAACAGTGTGATACCACTTAAACTGCACTGGCAGTCATGTGGCGCGGTACAAAATGTGAACAAGCTGCAACAACACCCTGCCAGTTAACCTCACTGGACAGGTGCACAGTACAGCTGAAACAGCAAGGCTACCAAGGGTTAACCTTCACCCCAGGTCAGCAACAAAACATGCTCCTGCAACAGCTAGGAGCTACAAAGTGAGTAGACAGTTAAATGGGCTACTGATTCCCACTGGCAGAGCCAAGAAATCCTACCTAGATCCCTAGAGACTGCTCCTACCATTAACTGGAACCTGGCCCTAACCTCCTGTCTTAAGGTACTTAGTCAAAGTGTGAGCACCAGGCGGGCGTGAGCTCACACCATATAAAGGCTAGTCCCCGCCCAGCAGGGCGGTGGCCATGATGTCATTGATCATGGTCAGTATGGACAAAACGGGATTTAGCCTCTGAGCGGCTCCAAAATGTCTAAGCATTCTCAGTAGGGAAAGAATGGCACTTAGCCTCTGAGCGGCTCCAAAATGTCTGAGCATGCTCAGTGGGCCGAAAGCTGGACTTACACTCCAGACACCTCACTGCCCGAGGCCAAGGGCCAGAGTTAGATTGACCCGCAGGTGCCACTGAGAGAGAACCCTGCGGGACCCAATCCTAACACATAGTCAATGCATTATAGGTGATGTCAAACTTTTCCACTACTCTAGGTCATTGAGATGATCTACAACCAGATACTCTAAACCAAACCAGACAGTGACAACTGTGAGGAACTTTGTAGCACATTGAGTCACTCATTTCTGGTAGAGGTTTTTTTTTTTTTTTTTAAATCAGATAATTTTTTATTAAGAAATGTTTCGGTACATAAATTCAATCAATAGACAAAACAACAGCAAAACAACAACAATTCAAAGCAACAATTCAAAGTAAATATGGAGAAACAATCCGACATATAAAGGGGGGAAGTCCATTAGGGCCCCCTACTAAATCTCCCGAACATCCTTCAATTCATAGCAAATAATAGCGCTCACGGGATCAGGGAAACAGACAAAGTAGAAATGAGAGATCTATCCCTAATCAGAGATGGGGAGGGAAGATAAGGTGTTTCCAACCATGCCCACAAATGTTTTCAAATTCAGTTTGGGCCTTTCTTTGTATATATACTCCCCTCTCCAGCCTAATAGTATTATTAACTTTAGATATCAATTCCACCAAAGGAGGAGGGCTCGGGTCCAACCTATGGAAAACAATCAAATTTCTTGCCTGGTACAATATCCTAGACAACCCTATACATTCTGGGCTTTCCGGGTCCACACCCTCCCCCAAATAACCTAGGAGGCAAACTAACTTTGAGCACAGAAGGGAAATATAGAGTACACCCTGCCAAGCAACGACAGTATCTGACTCCGGTAATCAGCTAACTCCCGACACTCCCATATCATAGGCAGGAGATGTGCGGTGGCATTTGGCATCAGAACGGATATGCATCCGGAGCAGTCTCTGTGGATTCCCATAGACTCTATGCAAGATATCAATATGAGACAATCTCTGCGCTTTAGTAGGGGACAGTATAGGGGTCAGTACTAACACTACTCCCCACATTTAATTCTGTTTTGGACTAAAACAAACTGGATGAGGTTCACCATCACTATTTTACAATCTAGCCTATTATTCTATTGAAACTTCTATTGAAACATCTTCATTTTAGCCTACTCCAGTGCTAAATATACCCTAGTCCTCCTGCCTATATTATTTATCTCACTGAGCTATCATCTCTAAGTTCTCTCCAGTCTCTGTAACTTTTCTTTGGAATAAGAAGCCAATTACATTGTGAAGAACCTTGAACATCTGAGTTCTGAGCTTGGCCGTTCTGTAGATCAGGTAGGAGGAATGGAGAAGTGATAGAAATTCCAAAACGATACAAATCCATTCAAGGTCTATGCAGAAAATATAGTAAAAAAACAGGCAAACAAAATCAACAAAGTAGTATATAGTGGAATACATGAAAGTGGCGGATACAAATCTCATCAGTGAGTAATATGTCTCCAGATTGATGGATAAGTTACTGCTCATCTTCATCCTTGTCGTGTGATGGTACAGAAAGGTCAAGAGGAGGACGGAGGAGATGCAGTACAAAATTATTGGGATAATATCTCCTACACTTGCATAGTACATAGCTATGAAAATAGAGCAGTCCGTAGTTTCATTGAATGCCCCAATTTTGGTCTCAAAAATAATAGACATTGACAAATGAATGACGCAACTGAAAGCAGAGAGAAGTATGGAGGCTACAATGAAACAAAGAGTCCTGTGTAATATCATCCTCCTCAGATACAGGAACAGTCTGGTGTGGAGGTTGGAGATCTTCAGACACAAGACAATGGAGAGCAGAGTGGTTAACCAAAAATTGACATAAGAAAAGAAAAGAAAAATCCCGTCTTTAAAAACCAAACTGAAATGTGAATATGGGATTATGAGGATGAAATACAGAGTAACAGCACATTGAGAGCACATTCTGGAAATCCCAAGAGAAGTTACAATGTGGTCAACAGGAGTCACTGATCTTCCTTTCCACCAGTCGGTGACATTGACCCCTATAATAAATGAATGGATCACCAGTCCGGCTATGAGAGACATCAGTGCTGGGAGCAGGAGACCCAGATACAGGGCAGTAGAGTCTCCCTCTGTGGTATCAGCCATCTCTCCTGTGTGTGAGGATCCTGATAACACAAGGAGTCTTCATCAAGGTTTAACGTTTTGTCTTTTATTCAAATGTTACAATATTTTCTATGGAAATTCATAGAACACGACATCGACTCCGAGCTGGCACCGGGCTATGGAAGTGTAGCAGATCACATAACATAGGAGGCTCATTTACAACTGGCACAGCAGGAAATGAAAAAAGATTAAAAGGATGTGTCCACCTGTTAATTCCCGATGAAAAGAAATTTCATTATTTATAACATTTTGTCTCGCTTCTTAGTGTCATCCTTTCTGATACTTCAGCGCTGCACTCATGATTCTGCTATAAAGTCACTGTATATAAACATTACTGTCCATTACATGTCCTATACGACCTGCAAGTGCAATGTGTCTGTACATAAGTACAGTATAAGTATGTTTGTAGTCTTAGACCTTATGCTCTTTTTGATGGATCTAACACCCTACCTGTAGGGTGCATCTTTGATACCATTCTGTATCTATTCCATTTTTCCATTTTTGTTGGTTGGGTGTCTAATGTTTGGTTAATTTGATGAACCTCATTGGTTGTTCTTTTTTGCCCCAACCTACTGATGAGTTTTTCATGACTGTAGATCCATTGATTTCTAATCGCTCCCAACGTCCTTCAATCCAGATAAATATAGAATATGCAGATTTTTATAACTGACTGTTCAGTAAAGGTGAAATCCCCAAGAAGTGACCCCCATTTTGAGAACTGCAACCCTCCTTAGATTTAGCAAGGGAAATATCAAGCATTTTTAGCCCTGACTATTGCATTCATTTAATTTCTAGAAATGTACAATTGGATTCTGATTGGGGGATATACCCTCAGATTGTAAAACCGGCTTCGCGCTCCTTGTGGTGGAATGAGATACTGATTTGTTGGTATTATCATACAGTGGTTTATTAAAGATAACGCATTTCGGGGTTCTCCACTACTTCACATGTACCACCCCTGCCTCAGATCTGATGAAGGGGTGGTACATGAGAAGTACTGGAGAACCCCGAAACGTGTTATCTTTAATAAACCACTGTATCATAATACCAACATATCAGTATCTCATTCCACTGCAAGAAGCGCGAAGCCAGTTTTCCAATCTGAGGGTATATCCCCCAGTCAGAATCCAGTTATTATTTTGACCTAAGTGTCGAAGAACTGAGGACGCTGCCCTATATAGCCAGTGATCCAATACTTGACTATGCCCCAAAAAGGGTGCAAATCAAGTCTATGTGCTTTTTATAAAGTCTATAAGGACACTCAGATGAACTCTACATCCAGCTCCTATTAGTGCGACTCGACTTGTAATTGTTCTTATCACCTAGAAATGTACAATTGCAATTTTTCCAGAGATTTGCCATTTCAATGTTGTGACAGTAGAGGCATACACTATGAAAACTATTAAGCAAATATCCTGGGCTTATTGCACACAAAAATAAAAAATTTTGAGAAAAATTGCAATTTTCAATTTTGACCATTGACGTCATTTCTGGAAAGTAAATGAATTAAAACCTTAGAGGGAGGGTAAGAAAATGCTCACTGTAAAATGTAATCCCTTGAGATCTGACCTCCTCTTGGGAACCATACCCCTCAGGGTATGGTTTCCAAATCAGATCTCAAGGGATTCCACTTTAATGACATTTTTTTTTTTTTTTGGGGGGGGGGCTCAGCAAAAGAAAATGTCATCCAAAAATTACACAGCTTAAATTTGTGCTCTAAGAAACCAATATTGCTCCTTAACTTCTGTGATCTACTCCCAAACTAAATCTAAACCATAGTTTGATATTGTGTAATTAAAATTTAAACTTTTCATTATCAGCTGCCCATTCATTTCTAGAAATTAAATTAATGAGGGATCAATAAATCCCTTCAGTAGAGTAGTTTCCAAAATGGATTCATATAGTGCTCCTTCCTTTTTGTACCTAAACAACAGTTTCTATGCACATATGATATTGTTAAGTATGTTATCTTGGGTACAGCAGTGTCATACATGTGGGCATAAAGTTCCATTAGGGCACACAGCAGGGTGCAGATGTGAAGGAGCGCTATGTGCATTTGGAGAGCAGATTTAGATTGTTGGTTTTTGGGTGCCATGTCACATTTGCAGAGACCCTTAAATTGTCCCCTACAAAATGGGGTCACTTCCAATTTACTGGCACCTCCAGGGCTCTGCAAAAACAACATGGCATCCAGAAAATTCCTCTAAATGTATACTCTAAAAGTTAAAAAGCGCAGTGCTCCTTACCTTCTGTGTGCCAAAAACAACAGTTTACACCCATAGATGCAACTTTTTGTACTTAGGATGCCCCATTTAATATTTTTGAGATTGCGTGTCTCTGATGACGCTAATTGGGGACAACATATTGGGCACTGAAATGGCATATATTTTTCAAAATTTTCAATTTATATATTAATTTTGGGGACGTATTCTTAGGCTCAAAATGATAATACCCCTTGAAAATTCTTTAAGTGGTGTAGATTCTAAAATGGCATCAATTATGAGGGGTTCTTACTGAATTGGTATTTTTGGGGCTCTGCAAATCCTTCATTGCACCTGAAAACTATTCCAGCAAAATCTGCCTTTCAAAAGCCAAAGAGCATTTTTTCGTTCAGAGTCTCACTCTGTATCTATACAGCAGTTTACGATCACAAATGGGACATTTCTATATTCAGAAGAAATTATGTAACAAAATATGGAGTGCTTTTTCTTATTTAATCCCTTGTAAAAATTTTAAATGTGGTGCTAAATGGACAGTTTATTGGAAAAAAAAAGTTAATTTTAAAAATCATGTCTCAATATCCTAGGATTTAGTATTTATTAGAGATGAGCAAACAGTGAAATATTTGAGATTCAATATTCATTTCGAATAGCCCCTCAATATTCAACTACTCGATCGAATATCAAATTCCATTATAGTCTATGGGAAAAAATGCTCGTTTCAGGGGAAACCACTATTCGACTAAAGGAGAGTCACCAAGTCCACGAATAGCAGGAAGAGAGTGTTTAGGAGGAGCGCTGTGCAGTTAAAGCACATGGACCCCATTATAGTCTATGGGGTACATGCGCTTTAACTGCACAGCGCTTGCATAACCGCAAGCTGCTAGCTCTCCTGAGTAGCAAAGACCAGCCTGTGGCAAATCAACGCTGGTTCTGCAGCAGGCTCATCCTTGCTAGTCAGGAGAGCTGACAGCTTGTGTTTATGCGGGAGCTGACTTTTTCTCATAGGAATGCATTGACCAGCGTTGATTGGCCAGTGTACAGTATTCGGCCAATCAACGCTGGTTTTGCCGGAGGCTCATCTGTTAGGAGGCGGAGTCTAAAATCGGACCACAATGGAGACTGCTGTGGTCCGATCTTAGACTCTGCCTCCTCACAGACAAGCCTCCGGCAGAACCAGTGTTGATTGGCTGAATGCTGTATACTGTGCAATCAACGTTGGTAAATTCATTCCTATGAGAAAAAGTCAGCTCCCTCGTAACAGCAAGCTGTCAACTCTCCTGACTAGCAAGGATGAGCCTGCTGAAGAACCAGCGTTGATTGGCCAAATGCTATAAAGTGTATAGCATTCAGCCATTCAACGCTGGCTCTGAATTGAATATTTACTGTGAATAGCTAGTAGTATTCGTTCGAGTACGAATATTTCGAATACCGTAGTATTCTATCGAATACCTACTTGATCGAATACTACTCGCTCATCTCTAGTATTTATCACAGGAAGAGTCCCAGAGCAAGACATATCTGGCTGAGTGCTGCCATTGGTAGTGGCACCACTTAAACAGAGATTTTTTGCAGACTAGCGCAGGCTGCGAGACTATTTACTAAATGAGCAACAAAAAAAAAAAAAAAACTCATAAGAAACTGAATTTGTTTTTTAATTACCAGACTCCATTACATTGTTTATTATGTGAGCCATAACCCCCCCATAAATAATGAAAATTGTCTCATATTAGTGCAGCTTCAATGAGCATTGTACTGCTAGAACAGCATATTGTATATAGACTTAACAAAAAATGTAAATATTGCCAAAAAACGTACGCAAGAAAATCTTTGTACAGATCAAACTGCTCAGACAAAACAGACAGACTAAATGAGATTGTTGGCAACTAAAGGGTTACCTGTCTTTTGTCAGTGTGTATTCTCCCTCACTCCTATCTATTATTTCTATCACTGCCTGTAATTAATTAAATCTGACTAATCTGTGTTCTGATTCTCCTACTCCTTACAGCACTCAGTGCTCTGTATCATGCAGTGATGAATAACACATCCATCCTCTACTTCCACCATTACTGATATGCCTCGTGTTCCTGCTCAAATGACCTTATATACTGTGTATAACCTCAGCCCTCTAAGGTGTGCACCTGCCACTGACTATTGCCTGAGAGGCTGTCATTTAGCGAGGAAGCCATTTTGGTTAGTCCAAGATAAATCATCATTTGGAATATTTGGGTTGAACCCAATTTGTGACAAATTGATTGGCTCATAGCTAGGGTTGAGCGATCAGGTTCGGAATAGATCAGATTCCGATCGGCGATCGAGAAAATTTCTTTTTAGATGGGATCAAGATCAGTGATTATTTCCCACAATGCTTTGCTACTGGCCAAGCATTGTGGGAAAAGCTAACAATGTTAGCCTTCACACTGAGTATACGCTCCGCTCATTCTGAGCAGAGTGTATACTCAGTGTGAAGGCTCTGCTGCGGTTCCATAGGAATGAATGAAAGCAGCCGGCACACAGCCTTAAGCCCCTGCACGCCAGCTGTGTCCATTCATTCTAATGGGAGACTAGCTAACATTTCTAGTAGCTACTTACCTGCAGAGATAGCTGGTCCGGTGCCCGGTGTTCTCGTTCTTCTTCACCTCTCTGCCCCCGCCTCCCAGGTTAGTGTTAAAGAGCTAGGAAGAAGGCGGGCTTGTGACTTAGGAGAGTGTGGGTTGGTACAGGGTGGGGAGACGCGACGTCTCCCCTCCCAGTACCCGCCCACACTCTCCTAACCTGGGAGGCGGGGACAGCGAGGCGAAGAAAAACGAGAACACCGGGTACCGGACCAGCCATCTCTGCAGGTAAGTGGACACCAGGGAGGACTAAATAGCCAGAGGATTTAAAAAAAAATCATCTGGCTACTTAGTGATTAAAAAAAATCACTGCACAGCATGGATTCTAACAATTAAAGCGTTCAATTGTTAGACCCGTCTGTAATCCCTGCTGTGTACTCATTTCCTTTTCTTTGATTCTGGCCTGATTGCGTCTGCTTATATGCACACCCCCCATTCACACCTGATAGACATCTTACAAACCTTGGCTTGTATAAATTAAATAGCTCAGGTCATTTGGCCTTGGTCATTTGGCAATCCAGTGTGCAATCCAAGTGTGTATCTAAGTGTAGTCTTCAGAATTATGCCAGAATTGAACCAGAAGGGAACAGAAGGTAACATAATCCAACTGCTGTAAACTGCTCACTTGTCTACCAGAAATGCTTCTCACTCTAATCACTGTTGTTCTCCCAATCCTTGTAAAAACCACCTTTCCACCCCAAACCAACCTGGTCAGTAAAGAAATCCTCATATCTCCCTCTCTCCTACCCAACCATATAACTTTCTCTGCACAGCTCCTCACAAACCTGCAGGCTTTCCACCCCAGACACATACACCTCCCCCCCCCCGCACCCTCTCCTACCTACACTTGCTGTCACTCTCCCTACTCCTCCTTACTTCTGGTGACATATCTCCTAATCCTGGACCTCCCCAGCGAATCCCCACACCTGGCGCTAGCATACGGAAAATCCGAAATCTCAAACCAATCACACTCACCCCTACCCCTCCCCCTGTCCTCCCTGGTGCACTATGGAATGCCCGCTCCATATGTAATAAACTTGCCTACATCCACGACCTTTTTATTCTTAATAAACTTACATTTCTCTGTCTCACAGCAACATGGCTGACACCCTCAGACACAGCCTCCCCCGCCACCCTCTCCTATGGAGGTCTGCACTTCTCACATACTCCCCGCCCCAACAACAAACCTGATGGAGGTGTAGGCATCCTCCTGTCAGACAAGTGCTCATTTGCCCCTATCCAGGAGGCGCTACCTGCCCTCACCCCCCCTCCTTTGAAGTGCACGCTGTTCGTATCTACTCACCCTCCAACCTTCAACTGGCCGTCATATATCAACCGCCGGGACCTACCGCTGCCTTTATCGACCACTTCACCACCTGGCTTACACACTTCCTATCCACAGACACCCCCACCATCATCATGGGTGACTTCAACATCCCCATTAACACAGACCACCCCCCCACCTCCAGTCTCTTGTCCCTCACCGCCTCCTTTGGTCTCTCCCAATGGTCCTCCTCTGCCACCCACATAAAAGGAGGCACACTAGACCTAATATTCACCCGCCTCTGCTCCATATGCAACCTCTCTAACTCTCCATCCACGCTCTCTGACCACAACCTGCTCACATTCTCTGCCCTCTCCTCTCCAATAGACACCCCATCCTCTAAACCAACACGCCCCCGCAGGAACCTCAACCGCCTTGACACCTGCACCCTCTCAGACTCCCTCCTACCACTCGCTGACATATCCTCACTCCAGGACACAGATGCTGCTGCTGCCTTCTATAATACCACCATTACCTCAGCCCTTGATTCTGTGGCCCCCTACACATACACCAGAGCCCAAACGATCAATAGACAACCCTGGCACACTGACCTGACTAAAAAACTGAGATGTGCCTCGCGGGTTGCAGAACGCCTCTGGAAGAAAAGCCACTCCAAGGAGGATTTCCTCAGGTACAAAGAAGCAGTTCTCTCATTTAAAAACACACTCACCTCTGCAAAGCAGGTCTACTTCACCACACTCATATTTGCACTCTCTCGCAACCCCAAACAGCTATTTACCACCTTCAACTCCCTCCTCCGTCCTTCCGCCCCCCCCCTCCGACATCACTTATCTCAGCTGACGACTTTGCCGCTTACTTTAAAAATAAAATTGACACCATCAGAGACAGTCTCACCCTACTCCCCCGACAACCCCTCTACTCAACTACTTACTGCTCCTCATCCCTGACCTGTTTCTCCTCCATAACTGACAAAAAACTCTCCTCCCTAATCTCCAAATCCCACCTCACCTCCTGCGTGCTCGACCCGATCCAGTCACATCCCATCCCCAAACTCGCTGAAGTCATTACTCCAGCCCTAACCCATCTCTTCAATCTATCCCTAACCAATGGATTCTTCCCCTCAGCCTTCAAACACGCCACTGTCACTCCTATATTTAAGAAACCGTCCCTCGACCCGTCCTCTCCTGCCAACTATTGTCCCATCTCACTACTCCCATACGCCTCAAAACTTCTTGAGTAGCATGTCCACTCCGAACTCTCCTCCTATTTCTCATCCAACCTGCTCTTTGACAGACTTCAGTCAGCCTTCAGACCCCGGCACTCCACTGAAACTGCCCTAACAAAAGTCACTAATGACCTGCTAACCGCCAAAGCCAAGCGCCATTACTCTGTCCTCCTCCTCCTCCTCGACCCCTCCTCTGCCTTTGACACAGTTGACCACTCCCTCCTGTTAGAAATTCTCTCATCCCTTGGTATCTCAGACCTGGCCCATTCCTGGATCTCCTCATACCTCACCGACCGCACATTCAGCGTCTTCCACTCGCACACCACCTCCTCACCTCGCCCCCTCTCTGTAGGTGTCCCCCAGGGCTCCGTCCTAGGACCCCTCCTGTTCTCCATCTACACCCTTGGCCTGGGCCAACTCATAGAATCTCATGGCTTTCAGTACCACTGTTATGCCGATGACACCCAAATCTACATCTCTGGACCAGACATTACCTCCCTGCTGGCCAGAATTCCAGATTGTTTAGCGGCCGTAGCCTCCTTCCTCTCCTCCCGCTTTCTCAAACTCAACATGGAGAAAACAGAGTTTATCATCTTCAGCCCATCCTGTATGGCCCCTCCACCTGACCCATCTATCAAAGTTAATGGAACCACAATTACCCCTGTCCCACAGGCCCGATGCCTTGGGGTAACCCTGGACTCTGACCTATCCTTCAAGCCACATATTCAAGCCCTCAACACCTCCTGTCGCCTCCAGCTCAAGAACATCCACCGAATTCGCCCCTTCCTCACCCAGGAAACTACCAAGATGCTCGTCCAGGCCCTCATAATCTTCTGCCTAGACTACTGCAACACCCTTCTCCATGGACTCCCAGCTAAAACCCTGACCCCCTCCAGTCCACCTTAAACTGCGCTGCTCGCTTAATCCACCTCACCCCCCGATCTTCATGGGCTGCTCCCCTCTGCCAGTCCCTCCACTGGCTACCTATAGCCCAACGAATTGAGTTCAAGCTACTAACGCTAACATACAAAGCCATCCACAACCTGTCCCCTCCATATATCTCTGAACTAATCTCCCGCTACCTGCCCACACGTAACCTCAGATCCTCCAATGACCTCCTACTCCGCTCTGCTCTCATCCGCTCCTCACACAATCGTCTCCAAGATTTCTCCCGTGCATCCCCCATACTCTGGAACTCCTTAACACGACACATAAGACTGACCCCCACAAACTATCACCGCACCGCCATCTGTACAGTCTCCCCCTCTCCTTCTGTCTCTACCCCTCTTCCCTCATAGATTGTAAGCCCTCGTGGGCAGGGCCCTCTACCCCACCGTGCCAGTCGGTCACTGTTAGTATTATATCTACCTGTATATTCTGTGTATTGTATGTAACCCCCAAATGTAAAGCACCATGGAATTAATGGTGCTATATAAATAAATAATAATAATAATAATAATAATAATAATAATAATAATAATTAATAATTCCATGCTGTATAGTGAATAGGATTGTTTTTAAAATCCGATCTCCGATTAATAAAAAATTCCCATTGGCTTGCATTGGGATTGGAATTGGGATCGAGATCGAGTTCGAATGACAAATGATCGGAAATCGGATTTCAAAATCGATCCTGAAAAGTCAAGATCGGATCAACCCTACTCATAGCCCAATGTTGGGCTCTGGCGTTGACACGGCTTGTATCAGCACTGTTGACTCTTTGGTCTAGCCATGTAGTGATCTACCAGAGTCAAAAACCAAGGGCTAACCTGGCACATCTGTAAACAGGAGGCATCACACAATCATCCTCCCGTAACCCATGATATAGGACATCTCTTTATTATTGCACTCTAAAGACTCTTATAAGAATGTGACCCTACTGTAAGATGTCTAACCTCACCCCCCACCACTACTCCCACATTTAACTACTACTGTATATGCTTTCACAAATTTATGATCTTTTACTTTGCAATAAGAAGCCAATGATATTGTGAAGAGCCTTGGACATCTGATCCCTGAGTTTGGCCGTTCTGTAGATCAGGTAGGAGGAATGGAGAACTGGGAGAAAATCCAAGATAATAAAAGGCCAATGAAGGTCTATATGGTAATAATAGTAATAAAAGGATGACACTAAATCAGTAACAAAGTACATAGTGTGATATATGAAAGTGGTGAAAACAAATCTCATGGCTGAGTAATATGTCTCCAGATTGATGGATAAGTTACTGCTCATCTTCATCCTTGTTGTGTGATGATACAGAGAGGTGAAGAGGAGGATGGAGGAGATGGAACAGAAAATAAGTGGCATAATGTCTTCTATAGCGACATAATATATAGAATACATATGAGTGCAGTTCACGAGTACATTCTCCATGGATATATTGTATGTTTTAGCATTGGTAACCTCAGCAATAACAACTGACAAATATCTGGAGCAACTGAAGGCAGACACAACTATGGAGGCCACAATGAGATGAAGAGTCCTGTGTAAAATCATCCTCCTTAGATACAGGAACAGTCTGGTGTGGAGGTTGGAGATCTTCAGACAGAAGACAATGGAGAAAAGTGTTGTTAACCAGATATTGGCAGAGACAAAGAAAGCATAAACCATTTCTGTAATTAACAGACTTAATTGTGAAGCCATGAGTTCTAGCAAGAAATACAAAGTAACAGCACATTGAGCGCACAGCCTAGAAATCCCAAGAGAAGTTACAATGTGGTCAACAGGAGTCACTGATCTTCCTTTCCACCAGTCGGTGACATTGACCCCTATAATAAATGAATGGATCACCAGTCCGGCTATGAAAGACATCACTACCAAACCCAGAAAATTCAGATGCACGAGATGGACGTTGTCACCCTCTGTAGTATCAGCCATGTCTCCTGCTTGTGATGATCTTGATATCACAGCAAGTTTAGATTAAAGTTTAATGTAAAATTTTGTGTCAACTATTCAAATGCTAAAACATTGCCAATGGAAATATCACATAGACTCCGAGCTGCAACATGTGTATAGAGGCATAAAAGATCAAATAACATAGGAAGATCATTTTACAGCAAGCACAGCATAAAGGGAAAAATCAAAGTGATGTGTTAACCTGTTCAGTCCTAATGAAAATAGATGTTATTACTTATAGAATCTGGTCCTAATGCTGAGTTGCAGACTACTGTATATGATACTGCAAAGCTGCACTCACTACTCTGCTGGTACAGTCACTGTGTACATACATTACATTACTTATCCTGTACTGATCCTGAGTTATATCCTGTATTATACTCCAGAGCTGCACTCACTATTCTGCTTGTTCAGTCACTGTGTACATACATTACATTACTTATCCTGTATTATACTCCAGAGCTGCACTCACTATTCTGCTGGTTAAGTCACTGTGTACATACATTACATTACTTATCCTGTATTATACTCCAGAGCTACGCTCACTATTCTGCTGGTACAGTCACTGTGTACATATATTACATTACTTATCCTGTATTATACTCCAGAGCTGCGCTCACTATTCTGCTGGTTAAGTCACTGTGTACATACATTACATTACTTATCCTGTATTATACTCCAGAGCTGCACTCACTATTCTGCTGGTACAGTCACTGTGTACATACATTACATTACTTACCCTGTATTATACTCCAGAGCTGCGCTCACTATTCTGCTGGTACAGTCACTGTGTACATACATTACATTACTTATCCTGTATTATACTCCAGAGCTGTGCTCACTATTCTGCTGGTACAGTCACTGTGTACATACATTACATTACTTATCCTGTACTGATCCTGAGTTACATCCTGTATTATACTCCAGAGCTGTGCTCACTATTCTGCTGGTGCAGTCACTGTGTACATACATTACATTACTTATCCTGTATTATACTCCAGAGCTGCGCTCACTATTCTGCTGGTACAGTCACTGTGTACATACATTACACTACTTATCCAGTATTATACTTCAGAGCTGCGCTCACTATTCTGCTGGTACAATCACTGGGTACCTACATTACATTACTTATCCTGTATTATACTCCAGAGCTGCGCTCACTATTCTGCTGGTACAGTCACTGTGTACATACATTACACTACTTATCCAGTATTATACTCCAGAGCTGCGCTCACTATTCTGCTGGTACAGTCACTGTGTACATACATTACACTACTTATCCAGTATTATACTCCAGAGCTGCACTCACTATTCTGCTGGTACAATCACTGGGTACCTACATTACATTACTTATCCTGTATTATACTCCAGAGCTGCACTCACTATTCTGCTGGTACAGTCACTGTGTACATACATTACACTACTTATCCAGTATTATACTCCAGAGCTGCGCTCACTATTCTGCTGGTACAATCACTGGGTACCTACATTACATTACCTATTGTATACAGAGCTTAAGTTATAGCGAAGTGGAACAATTTTTTATTATAATACATTGCATTCATTCTCTTGTTCTTTCCACAAGTGTCCCATATTCTGTTCATTGGGAACAAGTCAACGGTTGGGACGCTCTCACAGATGTTTGGAATTCATGGATATTCGGCACGTTGTTGCTTTAACCTATGGGTGTATATAACTTTAATACTAGTTCCATTTACATAGTTTTGAGGTTCAGTGCTCAGAAACATTGGTTTCTATTCTGTAGGGTGCAGGGCTGATTCTATAATTGGCCTCATAATTCAGTTCAGGAGGAGGAGGAGGAGTTTGTCATATATGATCACTTATCTTATACTGATCCCTAGTTATTGCCTGTAAACTACTCCAGAGCTGGTACCAAAATGTAATAACCAATTATATGTCACATGAAGAAATGTTGCAAAAGTAGCAATAGAAAGGCAGACCACATCTCATAGACACTGATCTATCACAGGTATACAATGGCACATACCATGATATCACATAGGAAGGTCATTTTATAGCTGAAACTGAGAAATCTAAATGATATGTTAACCTGTTGCCTTCCATTGAAATCTCTCAGAATAATTCCCTGATCATAGGTTGCAACCTATTTGATACTTCAGAGCTGCACTCACTACTCTGCTGGATGAGTCACCCTGCCCATACATGACATTACTTATGCTATACAGATGTTATGGCCTGTATAGTACTGTATTATATTTTCTGCTGATGGCTTCATTGTGTACTTCTATTATTTACCTTCATGACATCTGATTAATTTGGAACCAAATTTCGCTACTCTTGTGGAATATTTGAGAGTCCGGCGTATCCCTATGGGCCTATATATGACTGAGACTTCTACAATCTTCAACAAAGGCAAAGAATAATGTCAGAAACTTGAGCAAATCCTTAATAAGTGCTCCTTTGATTTCAGTATATGAATGACGTGAAGGCTACTATACATGACCAGCCCTGTATGGCCAACCATCCTCTCCAGAACACCTGCAGATTCACTTCTACAAGCGAGAAATCCTTCCACCAGCCTGTTCTTTTATTAGGCTGGGAAAGATGCAGAAGATTGGAAGGGAAAACTGGAGATCCAAGCCAAGAAACTTCAACCATGTGAACCAGATCCCAGGTAGGGAGTCATCTACCCCTTCTTTAGTGATTGATATATCTTCTAGGATTCTGGCTAAATTGAATCTTCTACAATAAGGTCTGTCTTTTTCGCCATCTTCAATTTGGAACCTACAAAGGTTTTACAGATCCCTAAAACATTGGGTTCACTTTACGGACAGAGAAACACCCTTGGTACATGGCGATACAACTCCCTCTAGTTCCCCCTTCTTATTGCCTTCAGACGGTGTACAACATTGAAGGATTCTCTAGTTTCTAGTTCAGAGAACGTGGTTAAAGGGATTCTACTGGAGATGATCGAGTAGTAATCGATCGAGTAGGTATTTGAATGAATACTACGGTATTCGAAATATTCGTACACGATCCAATACTACTAGCTATTCGCAGTAAAGATTCAATTCAGAACCAGCGTTGATTGGCCGAATGTTATACAGTGCACAGCATTTGGCCAATCAACGCTGGTTCTGCTGGAGGCTCGTCTGTGAGGAGGCGGAGTCTAAGATCGGGCCACAGTAGTCTCCATCTTAGACTCCGCCTCCTCACAGACGAGCCTCCGGCAGAACTAGCGTTGATTGGCCGAATGCTGTGCACTGTATAGCATTTGGCCAAGCAACGCTGGTCAATGCATTCCTATGAGAAAAAGTCAGCTCCCGCATAACCGCAAGCTGCCAGCTCTCCCGACTAGCAAGGACGAGCCTGCTGCAGAACCAGTGTTGATTGGCTGAATGCTATACAGTGTATAGCAATCGGCCAATCAATGCTGGTTCTGCAGGACGAGTAAGGGCCGGTTCACATTAGTGCTTGCCTCCCGTCAAGAAGGAGTCCACAGGAGGACGCCCCCGAATGATATATAAGCGCAACTGCAAGCGCTGTGCAGTTAAAGTGCACAGACCCCATAGACTATAATGGGGTCCATACGCTTTAACTGCACAGCGCTCCTCCTAAACACTCTCCTCCTGCTATTCGTGGGTATTGGTGACTCTCCTTTAGTCGATTAGTGGTTTCCCCTGAAACAATTATTTTTTCCCCATAGACTATAATGGGATTCGATATTCGATCGAGTAGTTGAATATTGAGGCTCTACTCAAAATGAATATCAAATCTCGAATATTTCACTACTCGCTCATCTCTACTAGTAATCTTCTCCTTTCCTGACTCACATCATTGGCTTTATTAGCTTTATTCTCCATGGTATAATATTCGGAAACACTATTACATCCTCCATGTATGATACTGTTCTATATCTGTAGGGGAATTTCTATAAGCCGTATGTTTAGTGACAAGTAGTCCGCACTAATACGCTGACCTATACATAAGTGTCAGAATATTGGTGGCAAATTTCCAAGAGAACCAGCCAGGCATTATTTTTATTCTCTAGGTCTGGTTACTTGGAGTGATTTTTAGTATTTTCCCTGTATCGTTACATTATTTAGTCATAGATAGATATAATAGTTACATCTTATACCAAGTTATAACTAAAGATCTGTCCTAGCCACACCCAAGAACCCTACAATCCTCAGAATTTTCCAAAATCCTATATACAGTAATCTAAAAGGGACATGCATTACAGTTTAAATCCCAGGATATAAATGTTCTGCATAAACCATCTATTATATATTATACATAATCCATACATTATATATATTCTATATAAACTATATACAACAAATCAGACATAAACCATTTATTCTACATGAATCAATATTAAACCATATATACAGTATATGATGTATAATCCATATAGTATACATTGTACATAAACCACAGAGTCTGTATTATAGCTAAACTATAGATTATATATAAACCACATATTCTACATAAACTATATATCAGATATTATACGTACATGTTATATAATATACAGTCATATATAAGTCATACAGTATACTATACATAAACTATATACTATACATACTCCATGTATTCTATGTAAGCCATAAGTTATACATAAATCATCTATTATATATGTAACTACATGCCATACTGCCTGTTTCCTTTTACAATAAAAATAACTTAGAATCTTTATAAGATCATGAAAATACAACAAAGGAAGAAAAATCTAGTCAGGATTAGTCACATACAGGTGAGATACAGATAGTGCTGTGTGCTAGTCAGGATTAGTCACATACAGGTGAGATACAGGTAGTGCTGTGTGCTAGTCAGAATTAGTCACATACAGGTGAGATACAGATAGTGCTGTGTGCTAGTCAAGATTAGTCACATACAGGTGAGATACAGATAGTGCTGTGTGCTAGTCAGGATTAGTCATATACAAATGTGATACAGGTAGTGCTGTGTGCTAGTCAGGATTAGTCACATACAGGTGAGATACAGATAGTGCTGTGTGCTAGTCAAGATTAGTCACATACAGGTGAGATACAGATAGTGCTGTGTGCTAGTCAGGATTAGTCATATACAAATGAGATACAGATAGTGCTGTGTGCTAGTCAGGATTAGTCACATACAGGTGAGATACAGGTAGTGCTGTGTGCTAGTCAAGATTAGTCACATACAGGTAATGCTGTGTGCTAGTCAGGATTAGTCACATACAAATGAGATACAGGTAGTGCTATGTGCTAGTCAGGATTAGTCACATACAGGTGAGATACAGGTAGTGCTGTGTGCTAGTCAGGATTAGTCACATAGAGGTGAGATACAGGTAGTGCTGTGTACTAGTCAGGATTAGTCACATACAGGTAGTGCTGTGTGCTGGTCAGGATTAGTCACATACAGGTGAGATACAGATAGTGCTGTGTGCTAGTCAGGATTAGTCACATGTAGGTGAGATACAGGTAGTGCTGTGTGCTAGTTAGGATTAGTCACATACAGGTGAGATACAGGTAGTGCTGTGTGCTAGTCGGGATTAGTCATATACAGGTGAGATACAGATAGTGATGTGTGCTAGTCAGGATTAGTCACATACAGGTGAGATACAGGTAGTGCTGTGTGCTAGTCAGGATTAGCCACATACAGGTGAGATACAGATAGTGCTGTGTGCTAGTCAGGATTAGTCACATGTAGGTGAGATACAGGTAGTGCTGTATGCTAGTCAGGATTAGTCACATACAGGTAGTGCTGTATGATAGTCAGGATTAGCCACATACAGGTGAGATACAGATAGTGCTGTGTGCTAGTCAGGATTAGTCACATGTAGGTGAGATACAGGTAGTGATGTATGCTAGTCAGGATTAGTCACATACAGGTAGTGCTGTATGATAGTCAGGATTAGTCACATACAGGTAGTGCTGTGTGCTAGTCAGGATTAGTCACATACAGCTAGTGCTGTGTGCTAGTCAGGATTAGTCACATACAGGTAGTGCTGTGTGCTAGTCAGGATTAGTCACATACAGGTGATGCACAGGTAGTGCTGTATGCTAGTCAGGATTAGTCACATACAGGTAATGCTGTGTGCTGGTCAGGATCAGTCACATACAGGTAGTGCTGTGTGCTAGTCAGGATTAGTCACATATAGGTGAGATACAGATAGTGCTGTGTACTAGTCAGGATTACTCACATACAGGTGAGATACAGGTAGTGCTGTGTGCTAGTCAGGATTAGTCACATACAGGTGAGATACAGGTAGTGCTGTGTGCTGGTCAGGATTAGTCACATAGAGGTGAGATACAGGTAGTGCTGTGTACTAGTCAGGATTAGTCACATACAGGTGAGATACAGGTAGTGCTGTGTGCTAGTCAGGATTAGTCACATATAGGTGAGATACAGATAGTGCTGTGTGGTAGTCAGGATTAGTCACATACAGGTGAGATACAGGTAGTGCTGTGTGCTAGTCAGGATTAGTCACATATAGGTGAGATACAGATAGTGCTGTGTGGTAGTCAGGATTAGTCACATACAGGTGAGATACAGGTAGTGCTGTGTGCTGGTCAGGATTAGTCACATACAGGTGAGATACAGATAGTGCTGTGTGCTAGTCAGGATTACTCACATACAGGTGAGATACAGGTAGTGCTGTGTGCTAGTCAGGATTAGTCACATACAGGTGAGATACAGATATTGCTGTGTGCTAGTCAGGAGTGCTGAATTAGTTTGTCTGTGGTGGTTACAGTGGACAGAGGATTACTGGGGAGCAAGTGAAATAAATCAGAGAGAGACACAGACAAACTATCTCACCATTCACCCCTAACAGGAGGCCACTGAAAACAATATACATAAATTGTGTGGGGATCTCGGGGGAATATGATATACACTGTGTCGGGTCCTCTGGAAAGCATTATATTGTATACTTAATTTCCCTATCCTGAATAGTTCTTCCTGCCCTCACCTACGGGCTCCTATTTAGGCCCAGAGCTTGATGCAGCGATGTCCAGTCTAGGATGTAATATAATGTGATGTCTGGAGCGAAAGAGACAACCAGAAGTGAGGCTCTGTTTACATTTGGGTTCAGGCCATTCCGTTCCCCTCTCTATATGAAAATATATGGAGAGAAGATCCCTACAAGCAGCACTTTTCTCTCTGCATTTTCCGTGTGGAAACCAAGCGGAAACCACACGTACCCCATTATAGTTTATGGGGTCCGCGTCTTTCCTAAGGTAACCGCTTTTTTAATGCAGATTAGGTTTCCGTTTGGGGCATCCCCAAGCAAACTCCCCAAATGGAGACCCATTCGCAGATGTGAACTGGGCCTGAGAAAGGTAATTCAGTCCTGATTTACTCGGTGTACTTTGTAAAAGTCTTTAAAGGGATTCTACCATTAAAAACTTTTTTACTCTGTCCACCACCTGCGCCGGAAGAAGACACATGAAGAGGAAGTTCCAAAAGAAGATGAAGGCAGCGCTGCAGAGTTCTATCGCGGCATTGGGGACGCTCCCAGTGCTGTACGAGAACTCATTTGCATACCAACAGAAAATTGAATTTTAACCGAACGGCGGTGCGGAGAAGACCTCTAAAGGTAGGAGAAGAATAGCCTTTCTTAAGGCTATTCCGACGTGTCAACGACAAAAAAAAAAAAAAAAAAAAAAAAAAAAGTTTTAATGGTACAATCCCTATAAGGTTGATGTATCAATCCTGCTCTTTTATTCCAATGTACAATTTTTGGCTAGTACAGACCTAAAATATATCCAAACAGTATATTATTAATAGTGGATGTTCTCATGATTATGTAGATGTCAAGTCCCTGTCCTTGTACTTGTAAGTCTAAGCTCACATGACCATCTTTACAGTCTGTTGCTCTTATCTGTCATAGGATGAGATCAACAGACTTAAATCTTACAATATTACATTAAAAACAATATAACTAGAGACTGTAACACTATAGAAAGTGAGCTAAAGGATTAAAGAAAAATGAGCCAATATCTAACATAGGTGGGGATAACCTTCACATAAATAGCTTGTGGAGGCTGTAAGTCACTTTCTACAGATGTTACTTCATCTTGGTTGGGCATATCCAGATATCTATGTCCAAGCTGGTTAACATCTATGAAAAGATGATTATTTCTGCGTTGTGTCATTGGTATGTGGCCCCAAAGGTAAGTTTCTGCTCCTATTAAAGGCTCCTACATGTCCACTATTATTGGTCGGAGAAGTATTTTGAATCAGACTCACTCAATGTGTTACATACATAGTTACATAGTTGATGAGGTTGTATAAAGACATCAGTCCATCAAGTCCAACCTATAACCCTATTTCACTGAAGGAGGATGGACAGTCCCCCTAAGAAGTATATAATAAAACTTCACTTTTATTTTTGTTATTAAAACACCCAAAAACAGAAAGAAAAACTTTCTAAAAAAGCGTGGCCCACCATTGGTCCAATACACCTCAATGAGTGACTATATACATGGGAGGAACTCCTACAGGGTATCGCTTGTATCACCCCTACAGCTATCTCCCTGAATATTATCAGTAGAAGTGGTCAGTATAACACTTACACACTAGGCAGGATCCGTATAACGGCTCACCAGACAGCTTCCTCCACCCCTCCGAGGATACTGGCCTAATGCCACACCAACAGAGAGGGGAGGTACTGATGGCCAGATCCCTGCCTAAGTATGATCGTGTATCCGACTCACTCTAATTAAATAGACCCTACGCGTTTCGTTGCAGACTCATCAGGGGTCTAAAACATTCCAAACACTCTTCACACCAAATTGTAGTCAAAAAACTACTTTCATTTGTTCTAGACGGTATGGTAGGCTGACCGTCGGCAGGACCGCCGCTATGCACCCAGCGGTGAGTTGCCCTGCCTTCTCCCAGCTATTTACGTCATTTCCCCCACCTCCAACAGATCCAGCAATCCAATCACTATTGCTGTTCTGACGCACCCACCATCTCCACATCATGTGATCGGACTTAGCATACTCCGCCTTCTGTCACTCCCTCTCGTGACTCACCATAACATTGGTATTACGTGCCTTCCGAATCCCACATCCCGATCTACATTCTGTAGATCCACTGCGTTTCCTTCCTAAGGATAAATTTATCCCAGTCCCCTCCTCTACTTGGAGGCTTGATCACTTCCATCACTTGGACCTTCAGGCCCGTGGTGTCTCCTGCGTGGAATCTACATGAATATGTTCCTTTCCAGGACAAAGGTAAGTAATTGCATCACAATTACCTTTGTCCTGGAAAGGAACACATTCATGTTTGAGGGGCGGACCTTCCACCAGCTGAGGGGCACGGCAATGGGGAGCCCTGTGGCTCCCACGTATGCCAACCTGTTCCTCGGCTGGTGGAAGGAAACCGTAGCCCTCTCGGACGAAAACATGGAGTATATGGGTCATATTGACCTATGGGTCAGGTATATAGATGACATCCTCCTGCTTTGAAGGGGATCTAAAATACAGTTTGATTCCTATGTGGAGAATTTGAATAAGAACAATGTAGGTCTGAGATTCACTTCGGAGTTTCAAATGGAATCAATTACTTTTCTAGACCTCAAGCTAAGTAGACAGAGGGATGGGAGGATTAGCACAGTTGTGCATAGAAAAGCCACCTCGACCAATAGCCTCTTGGAATGGCCTAGTTGCCATCCAGAACCCCTGAAAAAAGGCATCCCAGTAGGACAATTCCTACGTGCTAGGAGGAATTGTTCATCCTTTAGAGAATTTCTTTGCGAATCTGAGAACCTGTCGGCACGTTTTTGTGAGAAGGGTTATCCTAAACATGTCATTGATAAGGCCTTTGATAGAGCAAAGAAGGTGGAAAGGAAGAACTTGTTAGTGCCAAAGAAGAGGCAGGAAAATAGGGATGGACCAATACGGATAGTGGGTACATTTGATATGGGTCATGTGGAGGTGAGGAAGATTCTCAAGAGGTACTGGAACATAATAGCGGCAGATCCAGATTTGAAAGAGGAGATAAGTGAAAGACCAAGTATAACCTTTAGGAGAGGGAAGAATATCAAAGATCGTTTGGTTCACAGCTCCCTCGCACAGGACCAGGGACCGGAGAATTGGCTATCCCTTAGAAGGCCCAATGGTACGTACGGATGTGGGAGGTGCTCAGCCTGCCCATTCGTGGATAAGAACCCTATCTTCAAAAGTGTATCTACAGGGGCAACATATAAATGTAGGAGTTTCTCGAATTGTGAGACAATGGGGGTGGTCTACCTCCTCAGTTGCCCGTGCCCACTGAATTATGTGGGGAAAACGAAGAGGCAGCTAAGGAGGAGGATAAGGGACCACATTTGTGACATCCAAAATGAGAGAGACACGGCGGTAGCACGTCACTTCTGTAGATTCCACGCAGGAGACACCACGGGCCTGAAGGTCCAAGTGATGGAAGTGATCAAGCCTCCAAGTAGAGGAGGGGACTGGGATAAATTTATCCTTAGGAAGGAAACGCAGTGGATCTACAGAATGGATACTATCTCACCGAAGGGAATGAATGAGCAGATGGACTTCTCTTGTTTTTTGGAATAAGATGAGAAGTGAGATGAGGCTACTGGCAATCATTTGAAAATCATAGGGATGCTGTCACTGTGCATCACCTGTAAAACGTGTTGATAATTTCTGTAAGGTGAGGTGGTATACCCACTCACTTATGGATATATGCGAGTGCTTCAAATGAAAATGGTTCTGATGTTAGAGCTAATATGTCAACAGCACATTAGGTAAACCTGATGTTAAGCCCTTGTTAAGAGTTTCCCCTCCCCTAGAGAAGAACAGATCCTATTGTTCTGCCACACAATAACCATGAAATGGTCCCGATTAAAAGAGCCGATACATGTAGGAAGCAGTGCAGCTTGTGTCCAAAGGAATATGATCGGAGTGAGTCTAGCTCCGGGCAGATGATATGGAGCGTAGCAAACTGATCGTGAGACTAAGAAGTAGCGCATGCGCGAGGTCGGAACGAATGAAAGCAGGTGCTGACAGGCTGAGCAGTAGAGTCTGTGGTCGGTCAGGCGCATGCGCATTAGATGATGCATCGGGATGTGGGATTCGGAAGGCACGTAATACCAATGTTATGGTGAGTCACGAGAGGGAGTGACAGAAGGCGGAGTATGCTAAGTCCGATCACATGATGTGGAGATGGTGGGTGCGTCAGAACAGCAATAGTGATTGGATTGCTGGATCTGTTGGAGGTGGGGGAAATGACGTAAATAGCTGGGAGAAGGCAGGGCAACTCACCGCTGGGTGCATAGCGGCGGTCCTGCCGACGGTCAGCCTACCATACCGTCTAGAACAAATGAAAGTAGTTTTTTGACTACAATTTGGTGTGAAGAGTGTTTGGAATGTTTTAGACCCCTGATGAGTCTGCAACGAAACGCGTAGGGTCTATTTAATTAGAGTGAGTCGGATACACGATCATACTTAGGCAGGGATCTGGCCATCAGTACCTCCCCTCTCTGTTGGTGTGGCATTAGGCCAGTATCCTCGGAGGGGTGGAGGAAGCTGTCTGGTGAGCCGTTATACGGATCCTGCCTAGTGTGTAAGTGTTATACTGACCACTTCTACTGATAATATTCAGGGAGATAGCTGTAGGGGTGATACAAGCGATACCCTGTAGGAGTTCCTCCCATGTATATAGTCACTCATTGAGGTGTATTGGACCAATGGTGGGCCACGCTTTTTTAGAAAGTTTTTCTTTCTGTTTTTGGGTGTTTTAATAACAAAAATAAAAGTGAAGTTTTATTATATACTTCTTAGGGGGACTGTCCATCCTCCTTCAGTGAAATATACATTTAAGAAGTAACATATACTATCCAGCAGTGTAATACAACCTATAACCCTACAATCCCTAGTGTTGATCCAGGGGAAGGCAAAAAAATCTCCATCAGGGATGCCAATTGCCCTATTTCAGGGGAAAAAATTCCTTCCCGACTCCAAATCTGGCAGTCAGTATAAAAACCCTGTTACTTTGTATTATAATAAGGTGCAGATGTAGCAATCACTATCAGGCCCTGGAACCTGAGGGGCCCTAGAGGTATCCTTGCCACGTAAAATATACCATTATACGAAATGGAACACAGTAAGTAGATAGGGGCCCCATTGCAGATTTTACACTGAGACCTTAAGTTACATCTCTGTCGATATAGACAGAAGAAACCCATGCATTTACTGCAGAAACAAACTCATTCCAATCTATGTCACTGTAATTTCTAATACAAATCTACCACATGTGAACATTCCCTTACTGTACATAATTTATTGGCTTATTATCTGCAACTGAACCCCTGATCTAGCGTCAGAACCTTTGCTGAGGAGAAGACACTTGGTCATACCATGAAGAATCTTGAAAAAGTGACCCCTTAACCTTCCTGACATATAAATTATATACATGGAATGTAACATTGGGAAACTATTCCAGATTATAAAGCGTCCAAGAAAACCAAGAACATCCAAGAAAATTTGCAACCCAGCCATCCCCACATAAAATGCAAAACAAAAGAATGAGACAATTGTAAATTTTATAGTCTTGTAATAAGCGTCCAGGTGACTTGCTACGTTCTTGTCACGTTTCATCCTGTACATGTGATGGCACAAAGAGCCGAGAAGAGCAGAGAAAGAGATGACATAAATGAGGAAGGGAAGAGCGATCCACACTAAAAATACTGTATACATAATATCAATATCATGGTGGTCTCCTTCTTGAGTTGAGTTTTTTGAGATAGTCACAGACATTGCCAGGCCTTCAGCTGATGCGTAACCAATGGACAGTAACACAACTGTAATAGTCAGCCCGAGATGTCTCTGAGAAATAATCTTCTTCAGATATAGAAATAAGACGTTCTGGAAGTTGCTGATCTTCAGGGTGTAGAAAACCGAGAGGAGAAGCGAAAGCCAAACATTACAGTATACAGAAGAACCACCAATTACAGTCATCGTAATATTATAGGCTATAGTGTTCTCATTGAAGGTTTTCCAAAATATGTCAAATAATGAAATAAACTGAAAGATGATCCTTGAGGTTCCGACAGAATTGATGAGGAGGTCAGCGGGGGTCAGTGGTCTTCCTCTTAGCCAGTCAATGACACTGACCCCTACAATAAAGAAATGTATCATCAGTCCTATTATATAGGTGATCCCGGCTGTACTGATCAGACATAGCTCTGGGATGTCATGTTCTCTCCCCTCTAATGTCGCCATCTCTGTACTTCTCTTTGGATGAGCTCAATGTGTCTGATACAGCGACTGCTTATTTTTATCTCTTTAGTTAATTCAAATGATGATGCAAAGTCCAAGAGCTACAAATATCCAGACAAATAAGTATACAGGAACGTGTTTGAATAAATGTCTGGAACAGTTTAATATAGTAATAAAGACATATCAGTGACCACTGGGGGGGATTCCAAACATTTAGATTTTTCACATGTATGTACTACTGCATGTACTGAGGTTTTAACTCCTTAATAGAGATGAGCGAGTACTATTCGAAACTGCTGCTTCGAATAGCATGCTCCCATAGGAATGAATGGACGCAGCCGGCGCGCAGGGCAGTTAAGCGGCCGGATGCTAGCTGTGTCCATTCATTCCTATGGGAGTGTGCTATTTGAAACGGCAGTTTCGAATAGTACTTGCTCATCTCTACTAGAGATGAGCGAACAGTAAAATGTTCAAGATTCGATATTCGTTTTGAGTAGCCCCTCAATATTCGACTACTCAAATCGAATATCGAATCCTATTATACTCTATGGGGGAAAATGCTCATTTCAGGGGTGGGCAACGTTCGATCAAATTACACTTACCAAGTCCACGAATGAGGGTCGGGCTGGATCCTCCGAGAAGTCTTCTCCGTGCAGCGTCCTCGCGGCGTCTTCCTGCTCTGAATTCACTCTGCCAGGCACGGGCCTGGGCAGAGCCGACTGCGCATGTCCGCACTACAAGCGGGCATGCGCAGTCGGCTCTGCCCAGGCCCGATACCTGGCAGAGTGAATTCAGAGCAGGAAGACGCCGCGGGGACGCTGCACAGAGAAGACTTCTAAAGGTAGGAGAAGAACCAGCGTTGATCGGCCAACTGTATAGCATTCAGCCAATCAATGCTGGTTCTGCATCGAACTTTTTCATTCGAATAGCGAGTGGTACTCGATCGAGTACGAGTATTTCGAATACTGTAGTATTCGATTGAATACCTACTCCATCGAATACTACTCGCTCATCTCTACTCCTTAATGCAAAATGAGGTACAGGCACATTATGGTAGTGAGGATCTACAGGCAAACTGACATGCCGGTACATCATTTTAATGTCAGCTTCTGAGCAGGTGACATCGAGAGCGGGTGTCATCTGTAAACAACAGCTGGAACCCACGTTTAACACCTGTGTCTGGAGCTGAATTACAGATGTGGTTGTTCAACTCTTAAAAGCCATGCTCATACATGACCGCAGCATCCAAGGGATTGTGCTTCACTAATGCCCCCATCGGAAAAATCGAGGTGTGTCGTTATGCATTTTCAGCAACTTTGGGTCTGGCCAGTGACTGTATGGGAAAAAATAAATAAAAGGTAAAAAGCTATGCCGGAATTGTTGATGTTTTTTGTGTTTTGTGATTTATTTATTTTTTTTGTAATCCACTAAAAAAAAGAGTTAATAAGATTATCAATAAGCTATAGGCACCCAAAATGGTGTGATTACAAAATATATCTCATACTGCAAAAAAAACAGGCCTCCTATGGCTACATCATCAGACAAATAAAATAAATATAGCTTATACAATGTAAAGACAAAAACCTCAAAAATCGCCAAATCGTTAGAGCAAATCTGGATCCATCAGGAAGGCAATGTATAAGCTGTGTGAGTGTATATGAGGAGGACACCCCAAATTTAGAACTTAGAATGGAAAAGACACCAGAAGTGACCCCCAGAGTGACCTTCCAATGATAGGAGCTACTGGGACATAGTAGGGAAATTTTTGTTCCCAATGTCCTCCGCACAGCTTACATATTCTCTCCTCACCTTCCGCTGTGCAGTCACGTCTGGGATACTAAACCCTCAAACGTTAAAAATTCTCGCTACACCACATTATAATTTTTTTTTAATTTGTTTGATTTGTTTGCTACTAGTATACCCTGAGGTCTCCTCTGACCCAAAAGTATAATAATTAAAGGCCCAAGAAACCTCTTATACTCCGCTTTACTAGATTAGCCATGTGGTGTCCATGGCTAATCTAGTAAAGCAGAATTACGGGCGCAAAATAACGCGGCGTATACGCTCGTACCTCCCATTGAAATCAATGGGATCTTTTTGAGCGTGCAAACTGCTGACACGCGTAGACGTGCCAGACCACGCTCCACTTTACATCGTGTGAACACACCCTTATATTCTAGTAGCCATATGCAGGAGTACAGGGATGAACTCTCAATCACTACAGTTCTTATCATATATGACTGATATATTCTTGAAGAAAGTGTCCCATGCTCTGTAGAGATGAGCGAGTAGTGTTCGATCGAGTAGGTATTCGATCGAATACTACGGTATTCGAAATACTCGTACTCGATCGAGTACCACTCGCTATTCCAATGGAAAAGTTCCGATGGGGGCATTAGTGAAGCACAATCCCTTGGATGCTGGGGTCATGTATGGGCATGGATTTTAAGAGTTTAACACCCACATCTGTAATTCAGCTCCAGACGTAGGTGTTAAACGTGGGTTCCAGCTGTTGTTTACAGAGGACACCCGCTCTCAATGTCACCTGCTCAGAAGCTGACGTTAAAATGATGTACCGGCATGTCAGTTTAACAGTAGGTCCTCACTACCATAATGTGCCTGTACCTTTATTTTGCATTAAGTAGTAGAGATTAGAGATGAGTGAGTAGTATTCGATCGAGTAGGTATTTGATCGAATGCTACGGTATTCAAAATACTTGTACTTGATCGAGTCCCACTCACTATTCGAATGGAAAAATTCGATGCAGAACCAGCATTGATTGGCCGAATGCTATACAGTCGGCCAATCAATGCTGGTTCTTCTCCTACCTTTAGAAGTCTTCTCCGTGCAGCGTCCCCGCGGCGTCTTCCGGCTCTGAATTCACTCTGCCAGGCATCGGGCCTGGGCAGAGCCGACTGTGCATGCTTGCTTGTAGTGCGGACATGCGCAGTTGGCTCTGCCCAGGCCCAATGCCTGGCAGAGTGAATGAAGAGCTGGAAGAGCTGGAAGACGCCGCGGGGACACTGCACGGAGAAGACTTCTCGGAGGATCAAGCCCGACCCTCACTCGTGGACTTGGTAAGTATAATTTGATCGAACGTTGCCTACCCCTGAAACGAGCATTTTCCCCCCATAGACTATAATAGGGTTCGAGATTCGATTCGAGTAGTCGAATATTGAGGGGCTACTCAAAACGAATATCCAACCTCGAACATTTTACTGTTCGCTCATCTCTAATGCTTTGTCAATCAAACTAATAAATTGATATATAAATTAAGATATATAGAAAGCGGGGCTCAGCAGTGGACAAGGGTCTTCTCCCGTCAGTGACTTCTATAAAAAACAAATGTATCATTAGATCTATAGTACAGAGGAATCCTGCTATAATAGTCATAGAGTGTAAGCTCTTGCGAGCAGGGCTCTCAGTCCCATTGTGTAAAATGACTTTCTTTGTTATGTATCTGTCTGTATTTGAACCCTACAAATTGTACAGCGCTGCGGAATATGTTGGCACTATATAAATAAAATTTATTATTATTATTATTATTATTATTATTATTATTATTATTACTACATAACCCCGCCATACAAGTGTCAGTGTCTCCAATATACTGTAGTAAGTGATTTATCCTTTGAGTCGCTGCTGAGATATTCTGTGATACATATTTTCCATGGAATGATGCAAATGATAATGCAAAAAGATGAAGTTATGAAGGGACATACAAATAACCCAGGACACGGTGAAGCTGACTGTGTGTTACCTAGTGATAAGTATTACAGGCAAGTTACAGCTCAATGATCCGGAAAAGTGTAACAATAAAATAGAACATACAATGCCGAGACCTAGATGGAAAATAACCAAAGTATTGTCACATCCTGCAGATTACTGAAGATTATTAGAGGAGAGATGGAATTAGGAATAAACATTGTATCTATAAGGAATTGTGGAATGAAACTGGAGATCATATGGAGCTCAGAAACTCAAAGCTCACGATGGGTTAAAGAGGTAAAAGTTGAGTTAGAGAGGAGGTTACAGCCAAAAGAGATTTAGACATAGAAATGATTCAAGAAAAAATAATGAAATAGAACAGAAGAGGCAATGGAGGCTTTCTGGAAGGGGCAGAGACTGTTCTGCTCACAAAGGAAGACTTAAAGAGGACCTTTCATCAGATTGGGGCACATGCAGTTCTATATACTGCTGGAAAGATGACAGTGCGCTGAATTCAGCACACTATCGGCTTTCCCGATCTGTGCACGGTGTAAAGCGCTATCGGTCCCGGTACCGTAGGGCTTTACAGTCTGAAGGGCGTTTCTGACACTTAGCTAGGGACGTCCTTCTGCCCAGCAGCGCCTATCGTGCTGTACTGTGGAGCGGGGAGGAACGCCCCTATCCCGCTCCTGATAATACTCGTCTATGGACGAACTGTGTGAGCAGAGGGAGGGGACGTTTCTCCCCGCTCCACAGTACAGCGTGATAGGCGCTGCTGGACAGAAGGGCGTCCCTGGCTAAGTGTCAGAAACGCCCTTCTGACTGTAAAGCCCTACGGTACCGGGACCGATAGCGCTTTACACCGGGCACAGATCGGGAAAGCCGATAGTGCGCTGAATTCAGCGCACTGTCATCTTTCCAGCAGTATATAGAACTGCCTGTGCCCGATCTGATGAAAGGTCCTCTTTAAGCTGCTGGGCAGACTATTCTCTGGATATATAAACCTCCACGTTGAGTCAAAAATCAAAGCCATTGAGGACAAGCAGGAACATACATGAACAGGTCAATGGATGGTGAAAAACAAATTAAAGTACAAAAGACAGTGAA
Source organism: Leptodactylus fuscus (assembly GCF_031893055.1). Classification (NCBI taxonomy): domain Eukaryota; kingdom Metazoa; phylum Chordata; class Amphibia; order Anura; family Leptodactylidae; genus Leptodactylus; species Leptodactylus fuscus. The sequence goes on from NC_134267.1 coordinate 236,678,145, forward strand.
AAAAGCAAATTAATATATAAAGGAAATGATGTTTTTTATTCTCACCCACTTAAAGACCTTTCATGTCCTCCTGCACATGCAGTTTTATATACCGCACCTGTCTGCTTTCCTGTTACGTGCCCTGGGGATGGAGATCTCGGTGCAGTTAGTTTCAGCACTGATCTCTGCCCACCATCAGAAGGGTGTTCCTGACAGTCTATCTGGACAGTGAGGATCACCCTTTCCCCCCTTCCCCCCAACGGTACTCGTCCATACACTTGTACTAGGGGGAGGCATTCCTCATAGCTCAGCATTATTGCTGGGCAGTAAGGAACGCTCGCTCTGACAGTACAAGGCTATGGACACTAGACTGTCAGTGCTACCATACAGTGTATAATGCCCCCTAATTCTTCTCTACAACAGGATCTGATTTGACATCAGACATCAGAACAGCAGTCTCCTTACTGATACATGATTTTGTAGCCCCATTGTCCACAAGAAAAGGCACCTCCCTCCCCCTTACTTTTACAGGTTCGAAATTCTGCATCCCCCATCCAGGGGCCATAAGTAGGGACGCTGGGGCGGGGTTGCCAGAACTTCATTGTTGATCTGGGGCAGGGGGCAGTGGCAGAGTGCAGGAGGGGTCATCCTGTCCTTGCTCCTGGCCGCGCTCAGGCAGCCTGCAGTCCCTAGCTAAATGCCCCTGCTTGTTATAATTGAAACACCTTCTGGTTTCTTTCTGTGCTCCTCGGGGACGTGAACGGTTGTTTTGATTAGTCATATTTTTGACCGCAAAAAGTTTTTTCTCATCTACTGCAAACCCCACCGCTTTCTTATATAAGTCATCGGGGTCTGCTTGCCGCTAATCTGGGGTACATGCCTTAATTTTGTCTGCCAAAAAAGTTCCCAACCCCTGCATAAATGCCTCAGAAACAATAGTATTTTTCATTTCGGGGGGCATCTCTCGTAACCCATATCTTTTGACTTTGTAATCAGCCGTCCGTAATTAGACTCGACTGACTCATTTTTATCCCTCTTACAAGCGGTTAGGGCGGTGGCTCGGGACTTTGCTTGTTCTTTTGTCCATTCCGCTAACTTGGCACAAAAGTCAACCCCACTCTGTTCGGTTTCAGCCTGTCCGGGATGGTTGTTAAGGTTACAGTGGATGGCTATGGCAGTCATGAGACCTTCAGTACATTTGACTTCTACAATAGTATATAAGTCTGTCCAACAGGCTTTAAAATTTCTCTGAATCATTTCCAGCTTTCTCTGAAAGGCTGCAGGTTCTGTCTCTGGGTTGGGAAGCTGTTGGCATATGGTCAGTTGTTCATTAGGCATCCAAGGGTGCCACTCTGTACTCACTTCTAGAAGCTTGTTTTGGGCTCCCCCTTTCCCTTCTTCCTACCCCATCCTGGACATCGCTGCCTCTATTACACTCTGTTTAGTTTGCTAACGGGTCAACACAGGGTACATGGGAGCAATTGGCTTAGCCTTTACCCCAGGGTGCCTTCATAGGCTTCCACATGCAGCACAGTTCTCTCTTCAACCAGGATTTTGTTCCCCGCAATGCAAAAAAGTCCAAACCTCACCATCATAAGGAGATGGCTTCTGCACTACAGGTTTCATGGGATGGGCAAGACAGCTGGTGTAGTTCAACCTTTCCCTTAATGCTTCAGAGGGCGGACAATAATAACAACATCCTTTTCCAGCCTTTGTCGGCCAGCTTTCCTCCTTTACCCTTTGACTCAAATCAATGATGTCCTGTATGCCTCCCAACATTTTCTTCGCTTTTAGGTCGCCTGCATGGTCTTGTCTAAATTGTTCCCAAAATTCTCCACCCAATATGCCATCTTTTTTCACCCCAGCCTTTTTGAAAACTTTCTGAGCTAATTCAGCTACTTCCTTCCCTTCCCCCTCTATTAATTCTAGTGGGGTGAACCATATCTTTGCAGGTCCCACCTCCATTTTGGCTGTTAGCTACACATTTGCTGTCCGGGCCTTCTACGGAGAGTTATCGGGGACTCTTAAGACACAAAATCTGGTCCCAGAAGTACAGAGATCATGGAGAGCTACGGAGAGTTATTGGGGTCTGCTAAGACACAAACTCTGGCTCTGGGATCCTGGAGTTGAGTCACGGAGAGTTATTGGGGTCACTTAGGACACGAACTCTAGCTCCAAACTCCTTTCTTTCTCTTTCTTTGTGAGGGGAGGGGTTTAGGGCAATTTAACTCTTAAGGATCAAGGGGTGACTAAGGCTTCGGGGAACTCTTATAGATTCGAAAACAAACATATGCCAAGAATATTGCTAAGCCCACCATGAAAGTGCCTATCAGGACCAGTTCGATGCTCTCTACAGACAACATATCCCCTCATAGGGTTCTTCCGTCTATGTACAAAGGTACAGGGCACAAGGTGTTATACAAAACATGCAGCGCTGTTTTGTTCATCTGGGGTCCCTCAGCGGACGGCTCAGAATCGGTCGGTGGGTGGGTGGTCCCTCTATCGGCTGCACATCAAACGACCTCGACCCCCACGTTGGGCACCAGAAATGTTAGGGGCAATCAGCCCTGGATATGATGCTGTAGTCCTAATCAATATATGTGCATTGGTGACGTCACATCAATTGCTCGGAGAACACACAGTCAGAAACACAAGTATCGTGATCAGGATGTTCCAAAGTTTATTACATATTACCTAACTTTTATAGAGAAACAATGGCTGTATGCTAATTTAGGAATAACAAACTACATCATATAGAAATATGAATTATCATTGGTCAAAGTACAAAATGGGCGTTTACAAACTATGAATACGTGTACAAACAATAACATTAACACATGGTTGTCCGTGTCACACATTTTAGTGTGTAATTAAGTTAGCACAGTCTGATGAAATGGATGCCATGACCTTCCAGGTTTCATGCTAATGGATGACAGACGAAACGAGATTAGAACTGACTTCATAGCTTGTGAACTTTATGCGTCTTGTTATGGCCATCACGTATGCCCGTTGCGCGGGCTGTAAATCACTTTCTCCAGATGTTACTTCATCTTGGTTGGGCATATCCAGATATCTATGTCCAAGCTGGTTAACATCTATGAAAAGATGATTATTTCTGCGTTGTGTCATTGGTATGTGGCCCCAAAGGTAAGTTTCTGCTTCTATTAAAGGCTCCTACATGACCACTATTATTGGTCGGAGAAGCATTTTGGATCAGACTCACTCAATGTGTTACTTTGTACTATAATAAGGTGCAAATGTAGCAATCACTATCAGGCCCTGGAACCTGAGGGGCCCTAGAGGTATCCTTGCCACATAAAATATACCATTATACAAAACGGAACACAGTAAGTAGATAGGGGCCCAATTGCAGATTTTACACTGAGACCTTAAGTTACATCTCTGTCGATATAGATGGAAGAAACCCATGCATTTGCTGCAGAAACAAACTCATTTCAGTATATGTCACTGTAATTTCTAATACAAATCCACCACATGTGAACATTCCCCTTACTGTACATCATTTATTGGCTTATTATCTGCAACTGAACCCCTGATCTAGATTCTGAACCTCTGCTGAGGAGAAGACACTTGGTCATACCATGAAGAATCTTGAAAAAGTGACCCCTTAACCTTCCTGACATATAAATTATATACATGGAATGTAACACTGGGAAACTATTCCACATTATAAAGTGTCCAAGAAAACCAAGAACATCCAAGAAAATTTGCAACCCAGCCATCCCCACATAAAATGCAAAACAAAAGAATGAGACAATTGTAAATTTTATAGTCTTAAAATAAGTGTCCAGGTGACTTAAGTTTCTATTATGTTTCATCCTGTACATGTGATGGCACAAAGAGCCGAGAAGAGCGAAGAAAGAGATGACATAAATGAGGAAGGGAAGAGCGATCCACACTAAAAATACTGTATACATAATATCAATATCTTGGTGGTCGTCTTCTTGAGTTGAGTTTTTTGAGATAGTCACAGACATTGCCAGGCCTTCAGCTGATGAGTAACCAATGGACAGTAACACAACTGTAATACTCAGCCCGAGAAGTCTCTGAGAAATAATCTTCTTCAGATATAGAAATAAGACGTTCTGGAAGTTGCTGATCTTCAAAGTGTAGAAAACCGAGAGGAGAAGCGAAAGCCAAACATTACAGTATTGAGAAGAACTGCCAATGACAGTCATCGTAATATTATAGGCTATAGTGTTCTCATTGAAGGTTTTCCAAAATATGTCAAATAATGAAATAAACTGAAAGATGATCCTTGATGTTCCGACAGAAGTGATGAGGAGGTCAGCGGGGGTCAGTGGTCTTCCTCTTTGCCAGTCAATGACACTGACCCCTACAATAAAGAAATGTATCATCAGTCCTATTATATAGGTGATCCCGGCTGTACTGATCAGACATAGCTCTGGGATGTCATGTTCGCTCCCCTCTAATGTCGCCATCTCTGTAGTTCTCTTTGGATGAGCTCAATGTGTCTGATACAGCGACTGGTTATTTTTATCTCTTTAGTTAATTCAAATGATGATGCAAAGTCCAAGAGCTACAAATATCCAGACAAATAAGTATAAAGGAACGTGTTTGAATAAATGTCTGGAACAGTTTAATATAGTAATAGAGACATATCAGTGTCCACTGGGGGGGGGGGATTCCAAACATTTCGATTTTTCACATGTATGTACTACTGCATGTACTGAGGTTTTAACTCCTTAATAGAGATGAACGAGTACTATTCGAAACTGCTGCTTCGAATAGCATGCTCCCATAGGAATGAATGGACGCAGCCGGCGTGCAGGGCAGTTAAGCGGCCGGACGCCAGCTGTGTCCATTCATTCCTATGGCAGTTTCGAATAGTACTTGCTCATCTCTACTAGAGATGAGCGAACAGTAAAATGTTCAAGATTCGATATTCGTTTTGAGTAGCCCCTCAATATTCGACTACTGAAATCGAATATCGAATCCTATTATACTCTATGGGGGAAAATGCTCGTTTCAGGGGTAGGCAACGTTCGATCAAATTACACTTACCAAGTCCACGAGTGAGGGTCGGGCTGGATCCTCCGAGAAGTCTTCTCCTTGCAGTGTCCCCGCGGCGTCTTCCGGCTCGTCATTCACTCTGCCAGGTGAATTACAGATGTGGTTGTTCAACTCTTAAAAGCCATGCTCATACATGACCGCAGCATCCAAGGGATTGTGCTTCAATAATGCCCCCATCGGAAAAATCGAGGTGTGTCGTTATGCATTTTCAGCAACTTTTGGTCTGGCCAGTGACTGTATGGGGAAAAATAAATAAAAGGTAAAAAGCTATGCCAGATTATCAATAAGCTATAGGCACCCAAAAATGGTGTGATTACAAAATATATCTCATACTGCAAAAAAAAACAAAAAAAAAAACAGTCCTCCTATGGCTACATCATCAAACAAATAAAAGAAATATAGCTTATACAATGTAAAGACAAAAACCTCAAAAATCGCCAAATCATTAGAACAAATCTGGATCCATCAGGAAGGCAATGTATAAGCTGTGTGAGTGTATATGAGGAGGACACCCCAAATTTAGAGCTTAGAATGGAAAAGACACCAGAAGTGACCCCCAGAGTGACCTCCCAATGATAGGAGCTACTGGGACATAGTAGGGAAATTTTTGTTCCCAATGTCCTCCGCACAGCTTACATATTCTCTCCTCACCATCCGCTGTGCAGTCACGTCTGGGATACTAAACCCTCAAACATTAACAATTCTCGCTACACCACATTATAATTTTTTTTTTTATTTGTTTGCTACTAGTATACCCTGAGGTCTCCTCTGACCCAAAAGTATAATAATTAAAGGCCCAAGAAACCTCTCATACTCAGCGTTACTAGACTAGCCATGGCATCCTGTCTTCTTTATCTGGTGTTCAAGGCTTTTTTGATTTTCCCCCAGAGAACTTTGATGTTAGTTTCACCCAAGTGTTTATTTCTCCATCGTTCGGGTCTTCAAGGGGGACCGAAAGGCAGAGCCCTTCCGCATGAAAGGTAGTTACCGCAGACCTCATAGATAATATTGGAGTCCACCAGTTTTCCATACACCATTTCACCTGTGTAACATCTCTGCCTGTTCAGGTTACTGCGCCACCCTCTGCTCGGATGCGGCGGTGCAGGAGGCGTGTGCAGTTTAGTTCCTTGCTTAAAGTTTTTGTTGCACTGTGGAACACGGCTCTAGTTCTTTAATTGAATTTGCACCACACCCGTCTCCTGCCATTGTCTGCCTCTGTCCATGAAGTAGTTAAATTTGGTCTTGCCCTGTGATTGACAGCGTGCCTTCCTGTCAGGTCCTGGGCGGGTTCATCCCCCCCTATTTAGTCTTGGCTCACATTCACACTGGTGCCTGTTATTGCCTTGTGCTTGCTGGCTTTCCCTTGCTGTTTATTCTTGTATTCTGATTCTTGACCTCTGGCTTTCCCTATTGGTTATTCTTTTGGATTTCGATTTTGGCACTGCATTGCTCGACTGTTACTGACCCTCGGCTAGCTGACCTCCCTTATTGTTGTTTGTCTTGTCTGCATTTTGTTTTTCACATATATAGGAAGGGATCGTCTCCAAGTTGCCACCTATTACCTAGGATAGGGCTTGGCAAGAGGAAGGGACAGTGGGGGCTTCAGCTTAGGGCTCACTGTCTCCAGTGCCCCTTTCTCCAGGGTTTCCAGCAGCTACTGGGGAATTGTCATCATTGTAATTTCCTAACAACCTGTTTTAAACTGAAATCGACAGAGAGAAAAGTCCTCCGTGCAGGACTTTACTTTCTACTGATTTTAGACAGAATCTTTGCAGTGTTTCCTACGGAGACTCCAATGCTGATGTCAACCTAGTCTTATGGTGCTTCAGCGGAGACCTTGGGCTAACTCACATGGCAAGGGAAAGCCTAAGAAACTGAGAAAATCAGGGAAAAAGACCAGTTGACATGGAGGAGCCCAGGAAAGGGTTTAAGAAAGGGGTCCGTCCTTAGATATAGAAGTCTATGGAGGAGGCAACTTGTCTGTCTCTCTCTTTTCTTCCAGCAGCCTCCTCCTCCCCTCTCTATAGACTTCTATAAGTAACTCTAAAAGCAGAAGAGCAACCTTATCAATGGAGAAAGGAGCATTTTTCGTTAGTAATTGATTTATAACAAAATGTCTTTTATTGACCTCTGCTTTTTATTCATGATAATATTCTTTATAATAAAAGTTACTCTATAAGAAAAGGAGAAGTACACCTATAATAAAGGAATAAGTCACAGACCGAACATAAACATAAGCCCCGCCACTATGCAAAGCCCAGCTCTTCTATGTCGTAGTCTTTCCAGCGCTGTTATTCTGGTCTAAAGCTAATACAGAATGTTTCTGACTGTCTTTATGTATCATGCAAATAACAATGCAAAGAAATCTCCAAAATGTGAAATGTCAGATTATACAGGACCCCGCCATACAAGTGTCAATGTCTCCAATATACTGTAGTAAGTGATTTATCCTTTGAGTCGCTGCTGAGATATTCTGTGATACATATTTTCCATGGAATGATGCAAATGATAATGCAAAAAGATGAAGTTATGAAGGACATACAAATAACCCAGGACACGGTGAAGCTGACTGTGTGTTACCTAGTGATAAGTATTACAGGCAAGTTACAGCTCATTGATCCGGAAAAGTGTAACAATAAAAAAGAACATACAATGCCGAGACCTAGATGGATAAATCACCAAAGTATTGTCACATCTTGCAGATTACTGTAGATTATTAGAGGAGAGATGGGATTAGGAATAAACATTGTATCTATAAGGAATTGTGGAATGAAACTGGGGCTGTTATGGAGCTCAGAAACTCAAAGCTCACCGATGGGTTAAAGAGGTAAAAGTTGAGTTAGAGAGGAGGTTACAGAGAAAAGAGATTTAGAGATAGAAGTGATTCAAGAAAAATAATGAAATAGAACAGAAGAGGCAATGGAGGCTTTCTGGAAGGGGCAGAGACTGTTCTGCTCACAAAGGAAGGTGTAAGCTGCTGGGCAGACTATTCTCTGGATATATAAACCTCCAAGGTGAGTCAAAAATCAAAGCCATTGAGGACAAGCAGGTGTGAATATACATAAGAAGGTCAATGGATGGTGAAAAACAAATTAATATGTAAAGGAAATTATGTTTCTTATTCTCACCCACTTAAAGAAAACCTTTCATGTCTTCCTGCACATGCAGTTCTATATACCGCCAGAAAGCCGACTGAATTCAGCGCACCTGTCTGCTTTCCTGTTACGTGCCCTGGGGATGGAGATCTCAGTGCAGTTAGTTTCGGCACTGATCTCTGCCCATCATCAGAAGGGTGTTCCTGACAGTCTAGCTGGACAGTGAGGAACAAACAATACTCGTCCATACACTTCTACTAGGGGGAGGCAGTCCTCATAGCTCAGCATTATTGTTGGGCAGTAAGGAACGCTTGCTCTGACAGTACGAGGCTATGGACAAGGCTTATCTCACATCCCCACTAGACTGTCAGTGCTCCCATACAGTGTATAATGCCCCCTAATTCGTCTCTACAACAGGATATGATCTGACATCAGCTGTCAACAGACACAATAAGACCATTTCAGTGAACCTATATACAGAATAATTGATCCCTCAGTGCCCCCCCCACACACACACACACAGAATCATGACCCCATCAATGCCTCCCTACATGGTATAATGGCTTCCTTAGTCCTTTCATTGCACCAACAGACAATATAACAACCCGCTTCAGTACCTCCCAATGCAGTACAATGCCCCCCCCCCATACAGTAGAATGGCTACCTCATTGCTCCCAAACAGATAACACCCCAGATACCCCAAGAAGTAGTATATTGGCTCCATTACTGCCCCTCCCCCTATGGTGTAATAACTTTCTTGGTGCTTCCACATACAGTAATATCCACAAAGTGAGCAAAGATCTGAGTTCATTACTTAACGTTCATCTCCATTCTTCTTCCAAACTCCGGAGTCTGATATGATGTCCCCACTTAGCACTCTAAGAAGTGGTGGGAGTGGTGAGTAATGAATCCACCTCACTGCGTTCTCCATTGTTCTTCAAAGCAGTGAGTATCCATGGGGTCTACATGGTGGTACCTCCTAGGGTCTGTGTACCACAGGTGGAGAATGACTGCTCCATTCTACATTTTTTCTGCTAATTATTAGAAGACTTGGACCAAAAATACATTGTTGTCCCATTCTAAAGATAGGTCATCATTTGAGAGTCCTAAATAGTCCCTTACAAGCTATGACTATATATCACCACTCTTACAGTCATGGCCGTAAGTGTTGGCGCCCCTGAAGCGTTTCTCCCAGAAAATTGTCTCATTTTTACATGTTTTATTCCAACATTTTTATTTCCTTTGTGTGTATTGGAACAACACAAAAAAAAAAAAAAAAAACTGAGAAGAAAAGGAAAATTGGACATAATTTCACACCAAAATCCAAAAATTAGCTGTACAAAATTGTTAGAGGTTGAGTAAAAACATCCACCATGCCCAAAATTCTTAAATAATAAAATATAAATTTTACCTCATAGCAAGTTAAAACATCTTACAACATGGATCCAGGATAAGAAGACAAGAAAGGCCTACGCGTTTCGAAACCTACATTGCAGTCTCTTAGTCATAGTATGAAGGATACCAGTCTGGAACCGTATATGAACACTCCAACAAACCTCACCCAACATTCCAAAAATTATCTCAATTGATTCCATCTGTGTGAAAGCTGTCAAGTCCAACATTACATGAGGAGTCATATTAGATATAGTGCACCTAAACATGATATACAGCATCAATCCCATCAATATCTCTCTATATTATAAAAATGAATTTTTGTCTGTCTGTCTGTCTGTCTGTCTGTCTGTCTGTCCGTCTGTCTGTCTGTTCTCTAATGCGAACCAAACGACTGGACCGATCTTCACCAAATTTGGTACAGAGAAACTTCAGATATCCGGGAAGGTTTAAGATGAGACTCCAACTCGCTCGGACGTACCGTTGCTGAGATACAGCATTCCAAACACAGTACCCCCCCCCCCCTTAGCCAATACAAACCTGCAAGACTTTCACTCAAATTCCAACTGCAATACACACGGTCACTCCACATGCACAATACAACACTGATTATCCAAACTGAGATAGGTGCATCAGAGGATTAGATACACAGATCAGCACACAGTATCACACGCCAGAGGATTAGATACACACATCTGCACACAGTCCCACAAACCAGATGATTAAATACGCACTTCTGCACACAGTTCCACACACTGAAGGATTTGATCCGTGCATCTGCACACGGTTCCACATGCCGAAGGCTTAGATACAGGCGTCTACACACAGTTCCACACTCCACTCCAGAGGATTAGATATGCGCGTCTCCACACATTTGTACACGCCATAGGATTATATACACGCGTCTTCACAGAGTACCACATGCCGTAGGATTAGATACATGCGTCTACACACAGTTCCAAACTCCAGAGGATTAGATACGCGCATCTACACACAGTTGTACACGCCATAGGATTAGATACACGCGTCTGCACACAGTACCACATGCAGTAGGATTAGATACGCGCGTATACACATGGTTCCACACGCCAAAGGATTGGATACGCGCCTCTTCACACAATAAAACACAGGGGAGGATTAGATACGTGTGTGTTCACACAGTACCACACTTTGCAGGATTAGATACATGCCTCTGCACACAGTACCACAAGCCAGAGAATTAGATACGTGTCTCAGCACACAGTATCACATGGGGGAGGATTAGATACACGCGTCTGCACACAGTACCACACGGGGGAGGATTAGATATGCGCCTCTTCACACAATACCACACAGGGGAGGATTAGATACACGTGTCTTCACACAGTTGTACACGCCATAGTATTAGATACACATGTCTGCACACAGTACCACATGCCGTAGGATTAGATACGCGCGTCTACACACAGTACCACACTCCAGAGGATTAGATACGCGCGTCTGCACACATTTGTACACGCCATAGGATTAGATACACACGTCTGCACAGAGTACCACATGCCGTAGGATTAGATACACACGTCTGCACACAGTACCACATGCAGTGGGATTAGATACGCGTGTCTACACATGGTTCCACACGCCAAAGGATTGGATACGCGCCTCTTCACACAATACCACACAGGGGAGGATTAGATATGTGTGTGTGCACACAGTATCACACTTTGTAGGATTAGATACATGCCTCTGCACACAAGCCAGAGAATTAGATACGCATCTCAGCACACAGTATCACACGGGGGAGGATTAGATACGCGCATCTGCACACAGTACCACACAGGGGAGGATTAGATACGCGCGTCTACACACAGTACCACATGCCGTAAGATTAGATACGCGCATCTGCACACAGTACCACATGCCGTAGGATTAGATACGTGCGTCTACACACAGTTCCACACGCCGTAGGATTAGATACGCGCCTCTTCACACAATACCACACAGGGGAGGATTAAATATGCGTGTCTGCACACAGTACCACATGCCAGAGGTTTAGATAAGCGTGTCTGCACACAGTACCAAATTCCGTAGGATTAGATACGCGCGTCTGCACACAGTACCACATGCTGTAGGATTAGATACCCACGTCTACACACAGTTCCACATGCCGTAGGATTAGATACGCGCCTCTTCACACAATACCACACAGGGGAGGATTAGATGTGCACGTCTGCACACAGTTACACACGCTAAAGGATTAGATACGTGTGTCTGCTCTAAGTACCACATGGGGGAGGATTAGATACGCACATCTGCACACAGTTTAACACGCTGGAGGATTAGATACGCATGTCTTCACATAGTACCACCGCCAGAGGATTAGATACGTGTTTCTACACACAGTATCACACGGGGAAGGATTAGATATGCGCATCTGTACACAGTACCACATGCCAAAGGATTGGATATGCACATCTGCACAGTTCCATACACCGGAGGATAAGATACGCGCATCTGCACACAGTACCATATGCCAGGGGATTGGATATATGCGTCTGCACACAATACCACATGCCAGAGGATTGGATACATGCATCTGCACACAGTTCCACACACCAGAGGATTAGATAAGCAGGTCTGCACAAAGTACCACATGCCGTAGGATTAGATATGTGCGTCTGCTTACAGATTCACACGCCAGAGGAATAAATACATGCATCTTCACACAGTTGTACATGCCATAGGATTAGATATACACGTCTGCATATAGTACCACATGCTGTAGGATTAGATACGCGCGTCTACACACAGTTCCACACGCCGTAGGATTAGATACGCGCCTCTTCACACAATACCACACAGGGGAGGATTAGATACGTGCATCTGAACACAGTACCACACTTTGGAGGATTAGATACAGGCCTCTGCACACAGTACCACATGCCAGAGAATTAGATGTGCATCTCAGCACACAGTTCCACTTGGGGAGGATTAGATACGCGCATCTGCACACAGTACCACACACCAGAGTCTTTAGATACGCGCGTCTGCACACAGTTTCACTTACTGGAGAATTAGATATGCGCATCTTCACATAATACCACACGGGGAGGATTAGATATGTGCATCTGCACAAAGTACCACACCAACAAGGATTGGATACTTGCATCTAAACACAGTACTACACGGGGAAGGATTAGATACAGCTTTACTCCAGGTATCCATAACAACTGACCACAGGTTTTTCACTGACATCCAAAATGAGATACACAAAATCACATGACGCTTATGGACATACACACAAACCACATACAAAATACATCAGTGCAAAATTGGAAAATTCTTATGGGGCCACTACAAAAACATAACATGTTTTATACCCGTGCGAAGCCGGGTCCTCCCTCTAGTTCTATAATATATATATATCACATAAGGGGAAAGAAATGTTTTTTTTTCCCCCTCCTTTCTTTCCCCCTTTTCCTTCTCCTCCCCAACATGAAATTAATCCCAACATCACAATAATCATACAGAGGACTGGAATCAATTGAAATAATTTTTTTAATGTTGGGTGAGGTTTGTTGGAGTGTTCATATAACGGTTCCAGACTGGTATCATTCATGCTATGACTAAGAGACCGCAATGTAAGTTTCGAAACGCGTAGGCTTTTCTTGTCTTCTTATCCTGGATCCATGTTGTAAGATGTTTTAACTTGCTTTGAAGTAAAAGTTATATTTTAGTGTTTAAGAATTTTGGGCATGCTGGATGTTTTTACTCAACTTCTCACATTTTGCATATGCTATCAGTCTGGGATTTGCACGCAGCCCTGCTTATTAGAGATGAGTGAGTAGTGTTCGATCGAGTAGGTGTTTGATCGAATACTATGGTATTCGAAATACTCATGCTCGATTGAACACTACTCGCTCTTTGAAGTTTAAGGTTCGATGCAGAACCAGCGTTGATTGGCAGAATGCTATACATTCTGCCAATCAACGCTGGTTCTTCTCTTACCTTTAGAAGTCTTCTCCGTGCAGCCTCCCCGCGTCTTCTTCCGGCTGGAATTCACTCTGCCTAGGCATCGGGGCCTAGACAGAGCCGACTGCGCATGCACGGGCATGCCCTCGCATGCGCAGTCGGCTCTGCTCAGGCGTCAGGCCGGGCAGAGCTGACTGCGCATGTCCGCGCATGATCGCGCATGTGCAGTCGGCTCTGTCTAGGCCCCGATGCCTAGGCAGAGTGAATTCCAGCCAGAAGACGACGCGGGGGCGCTGTGCCGGGAGAATACTTCAAGGAGAATCCAGCCCGACCCTCACTCGTGGACTTGGTAAGTATAATTTTATCGAATTTTGCATACCCCTGAAATGAGCATTTCCCCCCATAGACTATAATGGGGTTCGAAATCCGTTCAAACAGTCGAACAGTGTGCGGCTGTTCGAATCGGATTTCGAACCTCGGACATTTTAGTGTTTGGCTCATCTCTACTCCTTATACATAGTTATTCCTTTGATTATTTTTGAGTAGAGCGTTTTGTTTTTTTTCTCTTTGACTGTACAAAATTGTTGGCACCTTTTCAAAATGGTGGGTAAATAACTTTGTTTCCAGCATGGGATTGCTCATTCAAACTGTGGCAAGTAACAGGTGTGGGCAATATAAAAATCACATCTGAAATCAGTTACAAAGGACAGAAGTTGATTCAATCTTTGCATTGTGTGTCTGTGTGTCACACTAAGCATGGAGAACAGAAAGAGGAGAAGAGAAGTGTTTGCAAAATTGACAACCAAAAGTTTGTAAAAATTTCAAGGTTACAAGTCCATCTCCAAAGATCTTGATGTTCCATTGTCCATGGTGAACAACATAATCAGGAAGTTTACAACCTGTGACTCTGTAGCTAATCACACCGGATGTGGACGGAAGAGAAAAAATGATGAAAGGATGAAAGGCAGGATAGTCCGAGTGGTGGATAAGCAACCCCAATCAAGTTCCAAGGAAATTTCATGTGTCTTGCCAATTCAGGGGGCATCAGTGTCAGCACCAGCTATCCGTCCACATTTGAATGAAATGAACCGCTATAGCAGGAGACCCAGGAGGACCCCACTGCTGACACAGATACATAAAAAAGCTAGAAGGCAGTTTACAGCTAAAATGCACATAAGTAAGCCAAAATCCTTCTGGGAAGACGTCTTAGACCAAGATACAGTTTTTTGGTGAAGCTCGTCAGGCTATTGTTTACCGAACACAATACCAAAGAAAAGAACACGTTACAGCAAGCGGAGGTTCAAGGATACTTTGGGGATGTTTTGCTGTCTCTTGCTCTTATATTAAAATTATATCATTTTCAAAAAAAAATTTGGTGTTGTTCCAATACACACAAAGGAAATAAACATGACGAAACATGTAATTACAATAATTTTCTTGGAGAGTTACTTCACTTTCTGGAAAAATTTCAGGGGTGCCAACAATAACAGACATGACTGTATTTACCTAATTGAGCTGCTACTTCTACAGTGTTGGCCAAAAGTATTGGCCCCCCTGCAATTCTGTCAGATAATACTCGTGTCCTTCCAGATAATGATTACAGGCACAAACTCTTTGGTAATATCTTCATTTATTTTGCTTGCAATGAAAAAAACACAAAAGAGAATGAAAAAAAGTCACATCATTGATCATTTTACACAAAACTCTAAAAATGGTCCGGACAGAAGTTTTGGCGCCCTCAGCCTAATACTTGGTAGCACAACCTTTAGACACAATAACTGCGCACAACCTCTTCCGCTAACCAGCAATGAGTTTCTTACAAGGCTCTGCTGGAATCTTAGACCATTCTTCTTTGGTGCTCCAGGTCCCCCCTGAGATGTGAAGGGGGCCTTCTCCAAACTGCCACCAAGAGATCTCTCCCCCTCCCCCACAGGTGTTCTATGGGATTCAGGGCTGGACTCATTGCTGCCACTTTACAAGTCTCCAGGGCTTTCTCTCACCACCATTTTCTAGTGCTGACCTGAAGTGTGATTTGGGTCATTGTCCTGCTGGAAGAGCCCTGACCTCTGAGGGAGACCCAGCTTTCTCACACTGGGCCCTACATGATGCTGCACAATGTGTTGGTCGTCTTCAGACTTTATAATGCCATGCACACGGTCAAGCAGTCCAGTGCCAGAGGCAGCAAAGCAACCCCAAAACATCAGGGAACCTCCACCATGTCTGACTGTAGGGGGCGTCTTCTTCTCTTTGAAGGCCTCTTTTTTCCCTGTAAACTCTATGTTGAGGCCTTTTCCTACTTTTGTCTCATCTGACCAGAGAACATTCTTCCAGGACGTTTTTGGCTTTCTCGGGTAAGTTTTGGCAAACCCCAGCCTGGCTTTTTTATGTCTCTGGGTAAGAAGTGGGGTCTTCCTGGGTCTCCTACCATACAGTCCCTTCTCATTCAGACGCTGACGGATAGTACGGGGTGACACTGTTGTACCCTCGGACTGCAGGGCAGCTTGGACTTGTTTGGATGTTAGTCGAGGTTCTTTATCCACCATCCGCACAATCTTGCGGTGAAATCTCTTGTCAATGTTTCTTTTGCGTCCACATCTAGGGATGTTAGCCACAGGGCCATGGGCTTTACACTTCTTGATGACACTGCGCACGGTAGACACAGGAACATTCAGGTCTTTGGAGATGGACTTGTAGCCTTGAGATTGCTCATGCTTCCTCACAATTTTGCTTCTCAAGTCCTCAGACAGTTCTTTGGTCTTCTTTCTTTTCTCCATGCTCAATGTGGTCACACAAGCACACAGGACAGAGGTGGAGTCAACTTTACTCCATTTCAAAATTATTTTCCATTGAAGACAAATTAAATGAAGATAATAATACCAAAGAATTTGTGATTGCAATCATTTTCTGGAAGAAACAGAGTATTATCTGACAGAATTTCAGGGGTGCCAATACTTTTGGCCAACACTGTATGTTCTCTCTCATTTCTATATTTTCCATTGATACACAAAATTGATCACATTGTGGAGAACCTTGGACATCTGATCCCGGAGTTTGGCTGTTCTGTAGATCAGGTAGGAGGAATGGAGAAGTGGGAGGAAGTTCAAGACAATATAAAGCCATTCAAGATCTATACAGTATACATAGTGATAAAACACAGACACAACATCAAGAGTGAAGTACATAGTGTTATATAAGAATGTGAAGGACACGAATCTCATGACTGAGTAATATGTCTCCAGATTGATGGATAAGTTACTGCTCATCTTCATCCTTGTTGTGTGATGATACAGAAAAATGAAGAGGAGGACGGAGGAGATGGAACAGAAGAGCAGAGGGAAGGAGGATCCTATAGTATAATTATATAGAAGATCAATTTTAGAATTATCCGTGGTTGTATTGTAAGTTTCAACATTGGTGTTTTCAGTGACAGTCTTCACCAACAGCATCAAAGAATTCAAGGCAGCGAGTAGTAATAAGACTACAATGAAATAACCAGTCCTGTGTAATATCATCCTCCTCAGATACAGGAACAGTCTGGTGTGGAGGTTGGAGATCTTCAGACACAAGACAATGGAGAGCAGAGATGTCAGCCAGATATTGACAAAAGCAAAGAAACAATAAACTGCATTCGGAATAGTCAGAGTTTCAGCTGAACACGGGTTTCTTGGGTTGAATAAAGATGCAAACACATGTAGAATATCAGAACAATGAATGCAAATCCTGAAGATCCCAAGAGAAGTTACAATGTGGTCAACAGGAGTCACTGATCTTCCTTTCCACCAGTCGGTGACATTGACCCCTATAATAAATGAATGGATCACCAGTCCGGCTATGAAAGACATCAGTGCTGGGAGCAGGAGATCCATATTCTGTTCTTGGACGGAGTCACTCTGTGTAGTATCAGCCGTATCGCCTGTTTGTGAAGATTCTGATAACATGGTGAGTTTTTATCAAAGGTTAAATGACAAACTTTTCTCATTTATTCAAATGTTGCTATATTTACATAGAAAATTCCGAGAACATCTCATAGACTCTGAAGTGGAACATGTATACAGTTACATAGACAACACGTAACACAACATTCTCTTTTTTCCAGCTTGTACAACAGAAATGGAGACATCAAAATTATATTGTCACATATTATCACAAAGCAAAAAACTTACATGTTTTGTCCTGATCCTGAGTTACATCCTGTATTATACTCCAGAGCTGCGCTCACTATTCTGCTGGTACAGTCACGGTGTACATACACTACATTACTTATCCTGTATTATACTCCAGAGCTGCGCTCACTATTCTGCTGGTGCAGTCACTGTGTACATACATTACATTACTTATCCTGTACTGATCCTGAGTTACATCCTGTATTATACTCCAGAGCTGCGCTCACTATTCTGCTGGTACAGTCACGGTGTACATACACTACATTACTTATCCTGTATTATACTCCAGAGCTGCGCTCACTATTCTGCTGGTACAGTCACTGTGTACATACATTACATTACTTATCCTGTATTATACTCCAGAGCTGCGCTCACTATTCTGCTGGTACAGTCACTGTGTACATACATTACATTACTTATCCTGTACTGATCCTGAGTTACATCCTGTATTATACTCCAGAGCTGCACTCACTATTCTGCTGGTGTAGTCGCTGTGTACATACATTACATTACTTATCCTGTATTATACTCCAGAGCTGCGCTCACTATTCTGCTGGTACAGTCACTGTGTACATACATTACATTACTTATCCTGTATTATACTCCAGAGCTGCACTCACTATTCTGCTGGTACAGTCACTGTGTACATACATTACATTACTTATCCTGTATTATACTCCAGAGCTGCGCTCACTATTCTGCTGGTGCAGTCACTGTGTACATACATTACATTACTTATCCTGTATTATACTCCAGAGCTGCGCTCACTATTCTGCTGGTGCAGTCACTGTGTACATACATTACATTACTTATCCTGTACTGATCCTGAGTTACATCCTGTATTATACTCCAGAGCTGCTCTCACTATTCTGCTGGTACAGTCACTGTGTACATACATTACATTACTTATCCTGTATTATACTCCAGAGCTGCACTCACTATTCTGCTGGTGCAGTCACTGTATACATACATTACATTACTTATCCTGTATTATACTCCAGAGCTGCGCTTACTATTCTGCTGGTGCAGTCACTGTGTACATACATTACATTAATTTCCTGTATTATACTCCAGAGCTGCACTCACTATTCTGCTGGTACAGTCACTGTGTACATACATTACATTACTTATCCTGTATTATACTCCAGAGCTGCACTCACTATTCTGCTGGTACAGTCACTGTGTACATACATTACATTACTTATCCTGTATTATACTCCAGAGCTGCGCTCACTATTCTGCTGGTGCAGTCACTGTGTACATACATTACATTACTTATCCTGTATTATACTCCAGAGCTGCACTCACTATTCTGCTGGTACAGTCACTGTGTACATACATTACATTACTTATCCTGTATTATACTCCAGAGCTGCGCTCACTATTCTGCTGGTGCAGTCACTGTGTACATACATTACATTACTTATCCTGTACTGATCCTGAGTTACATCCTGTATTATACTCCAGAGCTGCGCTCACTATTCTGCTGGTACAGTCACGGTGTACATACACTACATTACTTATCCTGTATTATACTCCAGAGCTGCGCTCACTATTCTGCTGGTACAGTCACTGTGTACATACATTACATTACTTATCCTGTATTATACTCCAGAGCTGCGCTCACTATTCTGCTGGTACAGTCACTGTGTACATACATTACATTACTTATCCTGTACTGATCCTGAGTTACATCCTGTATTATACTCCAGAGCTGCACTCACTATTCTGCTGGTGTAGTCGCTGTGTACATACATTACATTACTTATCCTGTATTATACTCCAGAGCTGCGCTCACTATTCTGCTGGTACAGTCACTGTGTACATACATTACATTACTTATCCTGTATTATACTCCAGAGCTGCACTCACTATTCTGCTGGTACAGTCACTGTGTACATACATTACATTACTTATCCTGTATTATACTCCAGAGCTGCGCTCACTATTCTGCTGGTGCAGTCACTGTGTACATACATTACATTACTTATCCTGTATTATACTCCAGAGCTGCGCTCACTATTCTGCTGGTGCAGTCACTGTGTACATACATTACATTACTTATCCTGTACTGATCCTGAGTTACATCCTGTATTATACTCCAGAGCTGCTCTCACTATTCTGCTGGTACAGTCACTGTGTACATACATTACATTACTTATCCTGTATTATACTCCAGAGCTGCACTCACTATTCTGCTGGTGCAGTCACTGTATACATACATTACATTACTTATCCTGTATTATACTCCAGAGCTGCGCTTACTATTCTGCTGGTGCAGTCACTGTGTACATACATTACATTAATTTCCTGTATTATACTCCAGAGCTGCACTCACTATTCTGCTGGTACAGTCACTGTGTACATACATTACATTACTTATCCTGTATTATACTCCAGAGCTGCACTCACTATTCTGCTGGTACAGTCACTGTGTACATACATTACATTACTTATCCTGTATTATACTCCAGAGCTGCGCTCACTATTCTGCTGGTGCAGTCACTGTGTACATACATTACATTACTTATCCTGTATTATACTCCAGAGCTGCACTCACTATTCTGCTGGTACAGTCACTGTGTACATACATTACATTACTTATCCTGTATTATACTCCAGAGCTGCACTCACTATTTTGCTGGTACAGTCACTGTGTACATACATTACATTACTTTTCCTGTATTGATCCTGATTTATACCCTAGATTATACTCCTATAATATTAAAATTGTTCTTTTTTTTTTTTCAATTCAATGTTTGTGTTTTAAAACATAATACATATAGAATTACATACAGTACATAGTCAGCATACAGTTACATTATCCACCAAGGCCGGGTATACAGATAGAGAGTTATAATAATAATAGCAGAGTCCATGAAATAAACGCTACCAAGTAGAAGGGTTCAGCCGGCCACGTTTGTGGAGTAACAACATCAAAAGCTGCAACAAAGTTCATGTCAAACACAAAAAACAGCTGACTGTATACAACAATGGAGGGGGGACTTTGTGGTTCATCTTGAAAGACCTGAAATGACTGCTGCGACATGCATTGCACAGTGAATAATCAGAAAAGACACATGTGACGTCCTGCCAGTACTTGACAGCCTCGGAGCCAATAGTCAGTGGTTTCCATCTGGACACCTTGCACTGTTGATGTGTTATTCATCCCTGTGTGGTCCAAAGCAATTACTCCATTATCTTCTACAATACACAGCACTGGGTGCAGCAAATCCTGCAAAGAGAATTAGAGAATCCTCGGAGTAGGAGAAGTAGCACAAAGTTGAGTCAGGTTTGAACAATTACAAGCAGCGAGTGATAGAGATTATAGGAGTGAGGAAGAATTTCTGGGCTGTGACTGCTGCAACATTAAAGGCAATGGACAGTTAACCATTTCATTGTCAATAATCTAATTTTGTTTAGGTCTGTTTTGCAATAGATCAGTTTGATAAGTGACTGTTCACAGAGTGTCATACATTGTTTTTACTGACACAGTCAGTTGTGTTAAAACAAAATCTTCCCTTCTTCTAATGGCAAAACCCTGATTCATCTTGTGCCAATCTGAAAAATCACTATTTTTTAAGAGTTTTTTTTTCTTTCGGTTAGCAAATAAACAGCAACACAGTCGGGAAATCTGAAAAATCTCCATTTGTTACGGGGTTATTTTGGGTTACCCAATAAACAGTGACACAGCCTGTGCTAATCTGACACAGGTTTGTTTATGAAGGTTTTTTTTTCTGATTACCCAATATACATAGAAATTAATGCCATTTTAAAGGTAAAAAAAATAATTAAAAAATAGGTCGAATGTCGCAATTCTAGTCTAATTTTCACTTGCCAGGTCAGCCTTTTACTGCTTTGCTTTGTTTCCCCCCAAACAATAGGTAATAATAGGTGCAGGTACTAACAATAAGAATGTGGGTGGCAACAGCCACTCTACTTCTGGTCTTGACAGCCCTGTACCAGCTGCAATGCTGTAATACCTCCTGAGAATAAAGGCATTTTTGAAAGCAGGAAAGCAAAAATCTTGAGTCAGGGTCATCTGTGTTCCTCCTCCTCCTTCTCCTCCTCTGTTGTAACACTCTTTTTTTGTACTGTTAGCCATTTTTTCTTCACTGACAAAGATCCCATTCTCTAGTAGTCATGTGGCATCTTCTGAGAGAGGTATTCCTCATAGTCCAAGACTTCCTCTTCTTGATGAGTTGAATGCGATCGGACAGTGTTGTTTGGAGGAAGAAGTGGCAGACATAAATGTTGGTGGGGGAAGTAATGGCAGGGGTGTGCTACAGTAGTCATCCTGGTAGGGACACTAGGGGTAAATCTGTGAGGGCATAGAGGAATCTCATTAGCATGAGGAGTCACTAAAAAGTGTGGAAGATGATGCCATTACTGAATTTGATGATTAGTCTATTGTAGATAAGAGCTGGTAACTGCTTAAAGGTGACAGGAGACATCAGGTGGACAGTGTGGTAGCAAATACTGTACATAGTAAAAATTCCATCCAATGTGCAGCGACAACATCCAAAAACTGCCTGGGGGTAGGTCTAAGAAAAGTTTGGATGGTGGTGGAACTGGCTGACTCAATACTACTTCTGCTGGTTTTGATGGCAGCAGCTACATGGAGTAATTTCCAAATGGTAATTTTTTTTTTTTTTTGTACATTGCCAAATGACAAATCAATGACAAGGTGCAAGATCTAAAAGCAGATAAGAAGCAATGGACACACATGTAGGGACTAGGTCTCTCTGCACTCTGGATATGAAAAACAGACTTGGCAGTGGCACCAAGTGAGCAAAAGCATTCTATTCCTTCTTCCCTTGATCTTCTCCACACCTAGCAAATTATTTTTGTCATCTCCATCTGCTTCTCTTCCTCCTCCTCCAAGCCAATGTCACTCATCATCCATAACGGAATGTGTGTCCAGTCAACACGCAATTGTAAACCACGTTTGACTAAGTAACACATCTATAGTTACCTGCTTCATTTCTATAGACCACAATGCAAGTCACCACTACAGATACTCTCACACTGAGAACATTGTTAGGTTATTGGATTTTGGTGATTTTCTTGGTTATAAATAGAGATGAGCGAACACTAAAGTGTCCGAGGTTCGAAATCCGATTCGAACAGCCGCACACTGTTCGACTGTTCAAACAGATTTCGAAACCCATTATAGTCTATGGGGGGGAAATGCTCGATTCAAGGGTAGGCAACATTTGATAAAATCATACTACCAAGTCCACGAATGATGGTCGGGCTGAGCAAAGCACAGAGAAGACTTCGGAAAGGTAAGAGAAGAACCAGTGTTGATTGGCAATGTATAGCATTCTGCCAATCAACGCTGGTTCTGCATCGAAAATTAAACTTCGAACAGCTAGTAGTGTTCGATCGAGTACGAGTATTTCGAATACCGTAGTATTCTATAGAACACCTACTCGATCGAACACTACTCGCTCATCTCTAGTTATAAACACTAGGCTGTCTGAGCCTCACAAACTTTTGGAAGATGTCTTGAATCTGGCTAGAGGCAGCAAATATTCCCAGGTAAAGATTTACAACATGGAAGTTTTATTGTTTCTAAACGATTTTTACATTGTATATTTGATCTCTTTTTAAAGTTTACTTTCATGTTACCTGCATTGTCCTGCTCATTGTCTGTAAAGTACAGCTCATTTCTTCTATGATCGAGCTCATTGTCTGCATTGTCCCTATCATTGCCTGTAGAGACCAGCTCACTGACTGCATTGTCCAGCTCATTGCCTTTATCGTCCCACTCATTGCCTGCATAAGGAACCGCTAAACCCAGACCTCCCTGATCAGCCCAAGTGTCAATTTGATGGACTGGGTAATATCACAGGATCCTCTGAGGATAGGTACAACAGGAAATCTAATCGGAGACAAAGTATTCATTTGCTCCCTGATGGTGGAAACCAGTACTTAAAGAGGTTGTTTGAGATTAAATGAAAATTAACCCCTAAACTAGACCCCGCCTAACTTCTATTTTACTTATATGTAAAAATATATATATTTATAAATTACCCATATCCCTGGGGCGGTTATGTGACAACCAAAGCTACACTTGTTTCCTGACTCACATCATCGGCATTATTAGATTTATTCTCCATGGTATAATATTTGGAGATACTATTACATCCTCCAGGTATGATGCTGTTCTGTAGCTGTAGGGGATTTCTACAAGCCGTATGTTTAGTGACAAGTAGTCCGCATTCGGGTTGAACGATCGTGTTGGGAAAAGATCGGATTCCGATCGGCGATCGAGAAAATTTCACGATCGCCATCGGAATTCCGAACACGATCTTTTTAGGTGGGATCGAGTTCGGTACTATTTCCCACAATGCTTTGCTTAGCCTTCACGCTGAGTATATAGTGTATACTCAGTGTGAAGGCTCCGCTGCGGTTCCATAGGAATGAATGGAAGCAGCCGGCACACAGCCTTAACCCCCTGCGCACCGGCTGCCTCCATTCATTCTAATGGGAGACTAAAGTAACATCTCTAGTATCTACTTACCTCCAGAGATGGCTGCTCCGGTCCCGGTGTTCTTCTTCGCCTCGCTGCCGCTCCACGCTGCTCTTCTCGCCTCGCTGCCGCTGCCTCCCGGCTCTGTGTTTAAAGCGCTAGGAAGGCGGGGCTTGTGGCTTAGGAGAATGTGGGCAGGTACAGGGTGGGGAGACGTGACTTCTGCCCTCCCAGTACCCACCCACACTGTCCTAACCCGCCCACACTCTCCTAACCTGGGAGGCAGGGGGCAGCAAGGCGAGAAAAGCAGCGTGGAGCGGCAGCGAGGCGAAGAAGAACACCGGGACGAAGCAGCCATCTCTGGAGGTAAGTGGACACCAGGGGGGACTAAGTAGCCAGAGGATTAAAAAAAAAAAATCGTCTGGCTACTTAGTGAGTCACTACACAGCATGGATTCTAACAATTAAAGCGCTCAATTGTTAGACTCCATGCTGTATAGTGAATAGGATTGCTTTTAAAATCTGATCTCCGATTAATAAAAAAAATCCCATTGACTTGCATTGGGATCGGAATTGGGATCGAGATCGGGTTCGAATGAAAAATGATCGGAAATCGGATTTTAAAATCGATCCTGAAAAGTCAAAATCGGCTCAACCCTAGTCCGCACTAATAGTCTGACCTATACATAAGTGTCAGAATATTGGTGACAAATTTCTAAGAGAACCAGCCAGGAATTATTTATAGAACATGTAGAAAGACGTGGAGTCCAGCAAAATCCTCATGAATAAAAACTCTTGACTTTATTTAGTTCATTTTAAAAATTGTACATACATCTCCATATAGAATGTGCATCTCCAAGGTGTAAGGATAGCTGGGAGACACAACAGATGTCAACGACAGACTTAGACTGACCAGCTGACGCGTTTCGAAACAGTTCGTTTCTTAGTCATAGCTTGGTTAATCTAACAAGCCCACACCCTTATATAGCGGAAGGGGTAGTACGTAATACCAGCCAAAGCCTAGGCTGGTTAAATGCAGACCACTGTCTATTAGGAAACGTGTATACACAAACAAACATAACATATAAGATAAAAATGAAATTAAAGTTAAAAACAAACGAATAGTATGTCGTGACATAAATTACAGATGAAATACCGTTGTAACTAACAATGTGTTCATATATTGATATAACAATATAACAATACTATATTTGAATAGAAAAACACTCGAGTCAAAAAAGGACCCCTATATGATGGTGCCCAATCCGCCCCAAACCATAAATCATAATCGTCCCATCACATATGCATAAACTCACATGTATTCATATTAACTAGCCACTTTGATGTGTGATTAACACAAGAGAAGATCGAAAAACTCCTATGAGGGCACAAGATGTATAAAAGATAAGAAAACCCATTTCAGGATAATGAAAAACTCTATATACAACTCACATGAACAAGAAATGTCCCGATCAGAAGGTCCAAACGCACAATGAGCCGCGTAAACAATATCCATGTAAACACAGACGATGCATACACACAAACTGCGCATGCGCGAGCAAAAAAACCCCCGAAACAAGATCTCGCGATAGGTTCACTACAACGCTAGGATTCAATAGATGTAAGCAAGATCATTGCGCCTGTTCAACCCTTTAGGATACCTAGTATCCAATTTTAGTATCCACCTAGCCTCCAAAATCTTTAATTGATGTTCACGGTCGCCTCCACGTATTGATCTTTTGATTTGGTCAACCGCTTTAAATGAAAAACTACTGATATCCCTTTTGTGTGACTGAATAAAATGTTGGGAAACTCCGGTCGTTTTTGTACAATAAGGGCTGGTGATACTGTACAAATGTTCTGCAATCCTGACCTTTAGTGAACGGGTCGTACATCCTACATAATCCAAGTCACACTTGTCGCACGTAATGACATAAACAACATGCGAACTTGAACAGTTGAAAAAATTTTTTATAGTGTAGACTTGATTTCTGTCTGAATTGCGGAATTGAGAGGTTTTGATTACATATTTACATACACTACAACGGTTTAAACCGCATTTGAAAAATCCCTTAAGATGTAACCATGTAGAAGAGGATGTCGTTGTTTGAGGAGTGTAAAGACTGGGTGATAATTGATTGCCCAATGTACAACCTCTTTTGGAAACAAAATGGCATCCATTGGATAAAATATTGCCCAATATGCCATCCTGATTGAGGATGGGTAAATTACGTTTAATAATACTCACAATCTGGGAATAGTTAGTACTATACCTGGTGGAAAAAACCACTCCACCCTCAGTAACTGCACCAGACCTGGCAGACTCCGAAAGTAGAGTCGCTCTGTCTCTCCTAGACACAATATTCTTTGCTCTTTTTAGGGTCCAAGGCGGATATCCGCGATCAAGAAATCTATTGGTGACCTCCTTGACACTCGTGTCAAATTTCTTGGGGTCTGTACATGCCCTTTTGACCCTAACCAGTTCTCCAACTGGGAGAGATTTAATTGTGTGCCTGGGATGTTGGCTGTGTGCATGTAAAACGGTATTACCCGACAGGGGCTTCCTATATAAACTGGTATGTACAAGATTGGTTTTTATATCTACCGAAAGGGTTAAATCCAAAAAATTAATGCTCGTTTTCTCCATGTGGTAAGTAAATTTGAGATTGAGGCCATTGTTATTAAGATGTTCAACAAAATCAACTACCCCTTCTGGAGGACCCTGCCACACAAACAGCAGATCGTCGATGTATCGACCCATCCACACAATCGACTCCTTAAAAGGGTTGTCATCACCAAAAATAAACGTGTTTTCCCAAAAAGCCATTACCAGGTTCGCCAAAGAGGGCGAAAATTTCGCCCCCATTGGCGAACCCAGCAACTGCAAAAAAAACTGATTGTTAAACATGAAAAAATTATGTGTGAGTAAATAATCAATGACCGACAAAACATATTCACAAAACTGGGAGGTAAATGCTGAAAACCTAGATAAATGAAAAGCAACAGCCCGTCGGGCCACATCGTGAGGTATGCAAGAATAAAGTGACATAACGTCGCAAGAAACCCACATGTAATTCCCCCTCCACTGAAACCCATCCATGATATTCAATAATTCCTTGGTATCTTTGATATAGCCAGGAATGCGAGTCACAAACGGTTGTAACACTTTATCGATCCATTGGCATAATCTTTCATTCATGGATCCCACACCAGAAATGATGGGTCTCAGCGGAGGGGGAAAGACATTTTTATGGACCTTCGGCAATCCATAAAAAATAGGAATGGAAGGAGATTCGGGTTTTAAAAATTTTAAATCCGATTCTGAAAAAAAACCCAATGAAAAACCCTCGTCTAAGATGTTGGTTAGGGTCTTGAAAAAAGATGCAGAAGGATCACCATTCAGACGTCTGTACGTCACAGAATCATTAAGGATAGAATACACAGATTCTTCATAATCAGAAGCATTGAGTACCACTATTAAACCCCCCTTATCAGCAGCTCTGATGATGATATTTTTGTTGTTTTTTAATCTGCTCAAACTGCATCTCTCACCTCTAGATAAATTATCCTTGATAGGAACAAGTGAGGATTCTTTATATAAGCTAGTTAACTGATTTTCGACTGCCTGTTGAAATTGGTCCAGAGCAGATGTCCTGGAGACAAGGGGATAATAGTGAGGATTTTTAGTATCCACTCCTACATCAATGTTAGAAATCAAATGACCTTCACTCAAATCATGCAACTCATTAAGGCAACATTGTTCATTGAATAACAGTGAACTAAAGTCATTAACATGTGATTGATTAGTTGCCCTCTGTTCACTTTGACTGTCAAAAAAATGACGTTTGACAGTTAGGTTTCTAATAAACCTATTAAGGTCTAGAAGTGTATTAAACAAATCAAATTTGTTGACGGGAACGAAACCCAAGCCCTTAGATAGCAAAGAGATGTCATATTCATTTAATTGTACAGATGAAAGATTCAAAACATTCCCAACAACTTTGGACAGAAAATCGGACGAATCGGAAGAAAAATTCTCCCCATTGGCTCGATTACTATCAGACTCAGTACTGACACACTCAATAACAACACTGGACGCATTAGAGGAGTGACATTTGATCTGTGAAGAGCTAGTAAAAACATCAAGCTCCACGTTGGTCTGGATACTTGGAGTGCTTTATAATATTTTTTTCATATATTTTTAGCTTATTTTAGTAATAGATATATAATAAAAGTTAAGTTTTATACAAAGTTCACTTCCATATAGTTTCAGTGATGTAACTCCTTTTTGGCAGTATTCCTCAGTGACTACATTGCAGTGTATTAGCACTGGGTGTCGGGGGTGTAGTGATGGGGGGGGGGGGGGGGTTCCTGCTGTCAAAATAGTCTCCACTTAGATTTTGGTAAAATAAAAAAAAACTCAATTTTATTATGTGCAATTGGAAAACAAAAGTACAGCAAAAATAACATTCGGGTAAATTAAGAGTTATATTGCAGCTGCCTCAGGATCAAGTAACATCCCAAAGCTCAGCTTATTAACTAAAGAACAGTCCTACCCTCACCCCGGAGCCCTAAAATATTAAGAATTTACCAGAATCCTATAATATTAAAGGGAAACCCTAGATTATACATAAACCATTTATTCCACATTAAATCATACATAAACCATATATCCTGTATTATACATAAACCATAGATTATATATAATCCATATATTATACACAAATCTTATATAATACATAGTCATATATTACACTTATACCATAGATAAGCCATATATTGTATGTTAAACATAAACCATAGATTACACATAAATCACATGTCACTGTCTGTCTTCCTTTACAATAAAAAAAACCTAATCTTAAAATCTTTAAAACGTCATGAAAATACATCAGAAGAAGAAAAATCTACAGCTTAGTCTCACCTGGAAATAATAATCCAGAACAGTGTCTAGTCAGGATTAGAGATGAGCGAGTAGTACTTGATCGAGTAGGTATTCAATCGAATACTACGGTATTCAAAATACTCGTACTCGATCTAGTACCACTCGCTGTTCGAATGTAAAAGTTCGATGCAGAACCAGCATTGATTGGCTGAATGCTATACAGTCGGCCAATCAACGCTGGTTCTTCTCCTACCTTTAGAAGTCTTCTCCGTGCAGCTTCCCCGCGGCGTCTTCCGGCTCTGAATTCACTCTGCCAAGCATCGGGCCTGGGCAGAGCCGACTGCGCATGTCCGCTTGTAGTGTGGGCATGCGCAGTCGGCTCTGCCCAGGCCCGATGCCTGGCAGAGTGAATTCAGAGCCAGAAGACGCCGCGGGGACGCTGCACGGAGAAGACTTCTCGGAGGATCCAGCCCGACCCTCACTCGTGTACTTGGTAAGTATAATTTGATCAAATGTTGCCTACCCCTGAAACGAGCATTTTTCCCCCATACACTATAATAGGGTTCGATATTCGATTCGAGTAGTCGAATATTGAGGGGCTACTGGAAACGAATATCGAACCTCGAACATTTTACTGTTCGCTCATCTCTAGTCAGGATTAATCACATACAGGTGAGATACAGATAGTGCTGTGTGCTAGTCAGGATTAGTGTCACGTTCATGTCTATGCCCAGACCCAAAATCCGGATTGCAGACTGCACCGCTAACGGAACAGGGGAGGGAGACTATCCCTGGCACTACGGCGGCTAGCTAGGCCCTGCCTGCGGGTGGTGGTCAGCTGTTCCCAAGCTAGTCTTGGCTCCGACAACTCCTGGCTCTCTAACACGAAGGCCTAGCCGACAGATAGGGCGAGAGCTACAAGAGGGTTATGGACTGGGGATACTAAGGTGGGGACCCCTACAGAAACCAAGGTGCAGCTCCAGACAAAACAAACAGGATGGGATGTGCTGGACAACAGACACGCAGCACAACACAATACGCAACAAGAGAATGAGGAGAGGGACAGTGGAGAGGTGAGGAAAGGGTTAACACAGGACTGGGGCAAAACAAACTGGAACCCAAAGGGCCTCACAAACACCAAGACAGTGACAGACAACCAGAACTGAAGGACAGGGCAGAGTAGAAGTGTGGAGGGGAAAACCAGACTCACACACAGGGCAACACTCACACCACTTCCAAGTCAGCTATAGTTCCAAAAACACTTCTGCTCCCTGAGCCACAAATTCTATGTTGGATACAACGAAAACCGGCAACAAGTGAAGCCAGCCCTCCTCCTTATACAGGCCCCAGAAGTGTCTGATAGGACAATGGTAACGACCAGCACCTGAGGCTCAACCTAAAGAACCTCAGGTATACTCCGAAGGCCGATACCAAATGTACAAACAGATGGTCCAATGGCAAGGGAACCACCAAAAGACCACAGAACACAGAACAGATCAAATCCCCACCAGAAAAACACACAACTCAATCACAAGAATTCAGGTCGTGACAATTAGTCATATACAGGTGAGATACAGGTAGTGCTGTGTGCTAGTCAGGATTAGTCACATACAGGTGAGATACAGATAGTGCTGTGTGCTAGTCAGGATTAGTCACATACTGGTGAGATACAGATAGTGCTGTGTGCTAGTCAGGATTAGTCACATACAGGTGAGATACAGGTAGTGCTGTGTGCTAGTCAGGATTAGTCACATACAGGTGAGATACAGATAGTGCTGTGTGCTAGTCAGGATTAGTCACATACTGGTGAGATACAGATAGTGCTGTGTGCTAGTCAGGATTAGTCACATACAGGTGAGATACAGATAGTGCTGTGTGCTAGTCAGGATTAGTCATATACAGGTGAGATACAGGTAGTGCTGTGTGCTAGTCAGGATTAGTCACATACAGGTGAGATACAGATAGTGCTGTGTGCTAGTCAGGATTAGTCACATACTGGTGAGATACAGATAGTGCTGTGTGCTAGTCAGGATTAGTCACATACAGGTGAGATACAGATAGTGCTGTGTGCTAGTCAGGATTAGTCACATACAGGTGAGATACAGATAGTGCTGTGTGCTAGTCAGGATTAGTCACATACAGGTGAGATACAGATAGTGCTGTGTGCTAGTCAGGATTAGTCATATACAGGTGAGATACAGATAGTGCTGTGTGCTAGTCAGGATTAGTCACATACAGGTGAGATACAGATAGTGCTGTGTGCTAGTCAGGATTAGTCACATACAGGTGAGATACAGGTAATGCTGTGTTCTAGTCAGGATTAGTCACATACAGGTGAGATACAGATAGTGCTGTGTGCTAGTCAGGATTAGTCACATACAGGTGAGATACAGGTAATGCTGTGTTCTAGTCAGGATTAGTCACATACTGGTGAGATACAGATAGTGCTGTGTGCTAGTCAAGATTAGTCACATACAGGTGAGATACAGATAGTGCTGTGTGCTAGTCAGGATTAGTCATATACAGGTGAGATACAGATAGTGCTGTGTGCTAGTCAGGATTAGTCACATACAGGTGAGATACAGATAGTGCTGTGTGCTAGTCAGGATTAGTTACATGCAGGTGAGATACAGATAATGCTGTGTTCTAGTCAGGATTAGTCACATACAGGTGAGATACAGATAGTGCTGTGTGCTAGTCAGGATTAGTCACATACAGGTGAGATACAGATAGTGCTGTGTGCTAGTCAGGATTAGTCACATACAGGTGAGATACAGATAGTGCTGTGTGCTAGTCAGGATTAGTCATATACAGGTGAGATACAGATAGTGCTGTGTGCTAGTCAGGATTAGTCACATACAGGTGAGATACAGATAGTGCTGTGTGCTAGTCAGGATTAGTCACATACAGGTGAGATACAGATAGTGCTGTGTGCTAGTCAGGATTAATCACATACAGGTGAGATACAGGTAATGCTGTGTTCTAGTCAGGATTAGTCACATACAGGTGAGATACAGATAGTGCTGTGTGCTAGTCAGGATTAGTCACATACAGGTGAGATACAGGTAATGCTGTGTTCTAGTCAGGATTAGTCACATACTGGTGAGATACAGATAGTGCTGTGTGCTAGTCAGGATTAGTCACATACAGGTGAGATACAGATAGTGCTGTGTGCTAGTCAGGATTAGTCACATACAGGTGAGATACAGATAGTGCTGTGTGCTAGTCAGGATTAGTCACATACAGGTGAGATACAGATAGTGCTGTGTGCTAGTCAGGATTAGTTACATGCAGGTGAGATACAGATAATGCTGTGTTCTAGTCAGGATTAGTCACATACAGGTGAGATACAGATAGTGCTGTGTGCTAGTCAGGATTAGTCACATACAGGTGAGATACAGATAGTGCTGTGTGCTAGTCAGGATTAGTCACATGCCGGTGAGATACAGATAGTGCTGTGTGCTAGTCAGGATTAGTCACATACAGGTGAGATACAGGTAGTGCTGATTTACTCGGTGTACTTGGTAAAGGTCTATAAGGGTCCATTCACACAAAGGTAAATGGTGAGTAATTTGATGTGGAATTTTCCACGCTGAAAAAAAATAAAATTGGGTTCTGCTAGCTTTTTTTTTCCACTAGACAGCTTCCTTCAGTCAGATTCTCCCTGCAAAATCCAACACAGTCAATGGGAGGTGGAAAATCCACATGGAATTGGCAAGAACTGCGTGGAAAAAACCCTAGCGTTTTTTTCAAGGTCCATACACTGTGCTGGAGGAAAGAAACATTTCCTAATTCTTTCTCTTATAACAAACAACACTTAGCATAAAACATAACTTTTAATGTCAAATATGGTCAGCTAAAATCTTTCAACGGTATAGCTAGGGCTAAAATTAGAATACATAACTCAATAAGAAAAGTAGGGAACACTATAGAGATATAGCTTTTTTGCAATGTTCCTAGATACTGCAGGGTAGTTCAGCTTAGGGGAGTGATAATCACAACTTGACAGGTGACGGTTAGCACTAAATAGGTGCCTAGATGATGATAATCTCACTGATACTGTAGCTGATAACAATGTTGTATAGAATAAATACCTTCTTCCCCCCTACTGTTTTGATGCTGTTCACACTGCCCTAAAGCGTCCACTCAATAACAAAGTTAACCTGACACCTAAACATATAACTAGTGTCCCTGTCCACTTGATAAATATGCCATTCTATAGGGTTCACACTAGATATGCTGTAAATAATTAATCTCTCTACGCGTTTCGATTACATATTCTCATCAGGAGAGGATAAGGAAAAATAATAAAGAAGATGTTGCAGTAAAAACCGCATTTCCCGGTTCCCCGATGGTGGGAGCCAGTACTCAGTGTCAGTGCCATCTTTAGATAACATAACAGTTTCACAACTGATAGTTTAGTAGCAAGGGAAAATTAGTATTTGCAAAATACAAAAATAGAAAGGTATAAAAGTACAAAAATATTGATCCATGACCTGAGACCTGACAGAAGCATTTTGGATCAGACTCACTCAATATAAGTGTTAATGTGTATTATGATAAGGTGGAATTTATTGGCTTATTATCTGCAACTGAACCCCTGATCTAGATTCAGGACCTCTGCTGAAGAGAAGACACTTGGTCATACCATGCAAAATCTGGAAAAAGTGACCCCTTAGCCTTCCTGTCATATAAATTATATACATGGAATGTAACATTGGAATACTATTCCAGATGATAAAGCGTCCAAGGAAACCAAAACCAGTCAAGAAAATTTGAGTCATAGTGACACCCACATAAAAGCCAAAACAAAAGAATGAGACAATTGTAAATTTTATAGTCTTAAAATAAGTGTCCAGGTGACTTAAGTTGCTATTATGTTTCATCCTGTACATGTGATGGCACAAAGAGCCGAGAAGAGCGAAGAAAGAGATGCCATAAATGAGGAAGGGTAGAGCAAACCACGGAAAAAATACTATGGCCACAATGTCAGTCATACAATGTTTTTCTTCTTGAGTTGAATTTTTCCAGATGGACACAGTCATTGCCAGGCGTTCAACTGTTGAGAAACCAATGGACAGTAACACAAATGCAATGGACAGACCAAGAAGTCTCTGAGAAATAATCTTCTTCAGATATAGAAATAAGACGTTATGGATGTTGCTGATCTTCAGGGTGTAGAAAACCGAGAGGAGAAGCGAAAGCCAAATATTACTGTACACAGAAGATCTGCCAATGGCAGACATCGTAATATTATAGGCTATAGTGTTCTCACTGAAGGTTTTCCAAAATAAGTCAAATAGTGAAATAATCAGAAAGATGATCCTTGATGTCCCGATAGCAGTGATGAGGAGGTCAGCGGGGGTCAGTGGTCTTCCTCTTAGCCAGTCAATGACACTGACCCCTACAATAAAGAAATGTATTATCAGTCCTATTATATAGGTGATCCCGGCTGTACTGATCAGACATAGCTCCTGGATGTCGTGTTCTCTCCCCTCTAATGTCGCCATCTCTGTAGTTCTCTTCGGATGAGCTCAATGTGTCTGATACAGCGACTGGTTATTTTTATCTCTTTAGTTAATTCAAATGATGATGCAAAGTCCAAGAGCTACAAATATCCAGACAAATAAGTATACAGGAACGTGTTTGAATAAATGTCTGGAACAGTTTAATATAGTAATAAAGACATATCAGTGTCCACTGGGAAAGGAGGGGGGGAGGATTCCAAACATATAGATTTTTCACATATATGTACTACTGCATGTACTGAGGTTTTAAGGTCCTCTTCCGGCTCTGCATTCACTCTGCTAGGCATCAGGCCTGGGCAGAGCCGACTGCGCATGTCCACGCGGGCGCAGGCATGCGCAGTCAGCTCTGCCTAGGCCCGATGCCTAGCAGAGTGAATTCAAGGCCGGAAGAGGACGCGGGGACGCTGCGCAGGGAGAAGAATCCAGCCCAACCCTCACTCATGGACTTGGTAAGTAGAATTTGATCGAATGTTGCGTACCCCTGAAATGAGCATTTCCCCCCATAGACTATAATGGGGTTTGAAACCCGTTCGAACAGTCGAACAGTGAGCGGCTGTTCGAATCGGATTTCGAACCTCGAACATTTTAGTGTTCGCTCATCTCTAGTAGTGGTAGATCATGGGAATGAGTACCTAATGGCAAACTGACATGCCGGTACATCATTTTAATGTCAGTTTCTAAGCAGGTGACATCAAGAGCGGGTGTCAGCTCTATGCAACAGCTGGAACTCACGTTTAACACCTCCGTCTGGAGCTGAATTACAGATGTGGGTGTTAAACTCTTAAATGCCATGGTCATACATGACCACAGCATCCAAGGGATTGTGCTTAAATATTATCCCCATCAGCACCCCCCGTTGTCTGAGATGTAGCAAAGCCGAGTATACGGTGGAGCAGGGACAAAGCAGAAGAGTAGATAGACAAGTCTTAGGATGGGTTCCCGCAGGTTTGCCTTCAGGCGCACAGAGCCACCTGCGGGCCAACCCAACTATCGCCCTCAACGTCGAACGGTGAGGCGACTGGAGTATAAGTCCAGGTCTTTCCATACGGAGCATGCTCAGAAATTTCAGAGTTGTTCAGAAGTTAAGTCCCATCGTGGCCCTACTGAGCATGACTGATGAGGTCATGGCCGCTGCTCCTGATGGGCGGGGATTTCCCTTTATAAGGTGTGAGGCAATGCCCGCCCGGTGCCCACACTTTCACCAAAAAGCACTTGAGACAGGTAGTTAGGACAGTAGCTCCAGGTTGTTCCAGTAGCAAGGCAGGGTGCTAGGCTAAGCCTCTGTATGGGGTTACCTTAGCTGCCATCTGGCACTGTGAGTATAGACCTGTAAGTCCTGAACTGGCAGCCCTACACTACGGCTCGGTGCAGTGAACTCTGTACCAGCCGGTGGGGCTTCCAGCAGGCTTGGTCATAGCTAGTCTGTCTGTAACTATCTACTAGTGTTGTAGCTCCAAGCTGTGTGGAGCCATTTGTGTTGCTGACAGGGGTGGCGTTTAACCCCTGACAGCCTTTGCTGCAGCCACTCACACGGAAGCTGCACAAAACCATTTACCCAGTGAGGTTAACTGGGGTAAACCTAATTGCAGCCTGTTCACAAAGGAACTGCAATACTGTTACCCAGTGAAGTCAACTGGTGTAAACCTAATTGCAGCCTGTTCACACT
Organism: Leptodactylus fuscus; assembly: GCF_031893055.1. Lineage (NCBI taxonomy): Eukaryota > Metazoa > Chordata > Amphibia > Anura > Leptodactylidae > Leptodactylus > Leptodactylus fuscus. Next base: position 236,714,336 of record NC_134267.1, read on the forward strand.
GAAGCTGCACAAGTTGTTACCCAGTAAAGTCAACTGGTACAAACACCTTACTAAACCCTATTCAGACATACTGCTGCCTGGTACTGGCACGTGGCCGCCCATCTGGGCCTGTGAAAATCCCTGCAGTGTCCTGCAGTCTGGCGGTTCTGTAGTTGGGAAAAAAACATTTTTTATTTTTACACACAGAACCGTAACAACAAGTCAATGTACAGTAATGCAGATGTAGTAGAGTCCAGTATACGGCATATCAGAGAGGAAAAAGAAGAGTAGATACTATCTACTTACTTACCTGCACAGATCCGCTGCCGCTCCCCATTCTTCCCTCTCCTCTTCTCTCTCATTCACATACCTGTAGCGCACCGTGCACGCCCCCGCCTCCCTAGGCTAGTGTTAGAGATGCTTAGAGAAGGCGGGGCTTGTTGCTTAGGAGAGTGTGGGTGGGTACTGGGAGGGTAGACGTGAGTGATGCCCTCCCTGTACCCGCCCACACTCTTCTAAACCACAACAAGCCCCGCCTACTCCCAGCATCAGTAACACTAGCCTGGGAGGTGTGGGCACACACAGGCTCTGCAGGCCTGTAAATGAGAGAGAACCAGACCAAGAAGAATGGGGAGCAGCAGTGCCAGCAGATCTGTGCAGGTAAGTGGACAGCAGAGGGGACTAAGTGGCCGGGGGGATTTTTTAATCACTACACAGCGTCGACTCCAAAAATTGAAGCCTTCAATTTTTGGACTCCATGCTGTGTAGTGAACAGGATCGTTTTTAAAATCCGATCTTTGATCATTAAAAAAAATCCCATTGACTTGCACTGGGATTGGAATTGGGTTTGAATGGAAAATGATCAGAAATCAGATTTTAAAAACGATCCTGAAATCTCAAGATCAGCTCAACCCTAGTAACAACCCATACAATAAAAATGAAACAATATTTAACCTACATGGTCAAGCTCAGAAAAAAAAGAACGTAAGAAAAACATAGGAAGTAATGATTTTCTGCCATCTCACTTTACAAAATATGCTATAAAAAGTGATCATAAAGTAATATGTACAGCAAAACAGTACAAATAAAAAGGACAGGTTGCCCTGCAAAAAATAAGCCCTCAACTAACTTTGTAAACCAAAAAATAAAAATGTTACTTATCTCAAAAGAGGGCAATGCAAAAATCATTGATTTATGTCTCCAAAAGTATTGCATAAAAAACAATATAAATGAGATATCACCATAATTGTACCATCTCCTAGAATAAGGGTAACATGTTACTTATACTGTATGCTACATGGGGAAAAAATTAAAAAGTGAAAAGCTATACCAGAATTGATGGATTATTATTTTTTAATCCACTGAATAAAGAGTTAATAAAATTGTCATTAAGTTATAGGCACCAAACAATAGTGTCATTACAAAATACATCTCATACTGCAAAAAAAACAGGCCTCATGTGGCTACATCATCAGACAAATAAAATAAATATAGCTTACACAATGTAAAGATAAAAAACTCAAAAATCGCCAAATCGTTAGAACAAATCTGGCTCCGTCAGGAAGGCAATGTATAAGCTGTGTGAGTGTATATGAGGGGGACACCCCAAATTTAGAGCTTAGAATGGATAAGACACCAGAAGTGACCCCCAAAGTGACCCCCCAAACATAGGAGCTACTGGGGATATAGTAGGGAAATTGGTGTTCCCAATGTACTCCGCACAGCTTGCATATTCATCTACTGTACATTCACATCTGGGATACTAATGCTCTCTATACCCCCTGATAAATCCTTTGAGGGGTTGCCGTTTTTAAACTGGGGTGACTCCTTTTCTGGTACCTTACAGGCTCTACAAACATGACATGGCGTCCAGATACCAAACATCTGAATCTGTACTCCAAAAGCCGCATCACACGCCTTCCCTTCTGCTCCCTGCTGTGTGCCCAAACTGCAGTCTATGCCACATTTATGACACTGGTGTACCCTGGATAATGTACGTAATGTCATATGTGTGTATAAACTGATATTAGGGCACATGTATGACAATGGTGTACCCGGGATAATGTACGTAATGTCATATGTGTGTATAAACTGATATTAGGGCACATGTATGACACTGGTGTACCCGGGATAATGTACGTAATGCCATATGTGGGTATAAACTGATATTTGGCCACAGCTGGACACAGAAGGGAAGGAGCGATATTTGTTTTTTTTTGGACACCATAACACTTTTGCAGAGCTCCTGAAATGCCAGTAAAGTGGGATCCTTTGAAATGTGACCCCATTTTGGAAACTACATCCCTGATGGAATTTATATCCAGGGAATGTACCCAGAGGTACAGTGAGCATTTTTAACCCCCAAGTGTTTCTATAATTTATTTTGCAGAAATGAATACGCAGATGATAGTGATAGGAGAAAATGAGCCTGAAGAATAAGCATCTTGCTTCTTTTTCCAGGTCTTTTCAAGCCGGCTCCCAGAAAAAATACCTGAGCGGCTCCCATTGATTTCAATGGGAGCTGTCTATTGGTCAGGATTTTGAGGCGAATACGGCAAGTCATGGAACAAAAACTGAATCCGGCAGAGCGTGGCGAAAGACACTAAGTCACATAGACAGTGATTGGAAGAAGAAAGATTCCAGGTGAGTATATTGGTCCTTAATATACAGGAGCCCACTCAGAGGTAACTAGGTGGCTAGGTCAGCTGGGAAAGGTAGTAGACTGGGAAGTGTAGAGTGCTGGAGTCATACTAACTATCCTATTTGTATCTAAGTTTGAAGACTGTTTGTGGGACAGTGAATTGTAGCCTTTTAAGGTTTTTTTAAATGGTGTGAGATTGTGCTTAAGCAAACTGGAGATCATATGTGAACACCTCCAAAGATTATAGTTTTATCTTATTCTGTACACAAAATGGCATCCGTAGGGTTAATGAAAAGAAATTATCACAATGTAAATGAGTAAATAGAAAATAATATGCCTATGTCTCCATAGTGTTATCTAATGTTTCATTTTGAAAAAAAAAAAAAAAAGTTGTACATAGATAACAATGATCAATGGAAATCAACCCAGTATCAGAGTTCAGCTGGGTGACGCTTCATGATATACTCCTCTTAACACATACAATTATAGGATCGTGGAAGTTACACATTTTCAGCACAGTTGGTAGCCATATGCAGGATGTTATGGTCTGCAAGTTAACTAAAAAAAATAATAACTAATAACTTGCAGAGCCCAACTGGGCTCTGAGCTGCAGAGGTACCCTGGTGTGAATGAAACCAGACAGTTTGCATCACTGCCAAGCTACTCCACCATCTGAGTGTCTCTGTTAACCTCACAGAGACAGCCTGCACGGCTCAGAGCAGCCACTAAAGAAATATAGTCTAGTCAGACCCTCTGAGCTAGACAGTGACCAATTCAGAGTGTGTGCCTCCAGTGCAAATCTGAAACAAGGCAGCTTGCTGCCAGAGAACTAAGGTGTCATTCTATCTGAGGGGAAATTCTAACTATGATCAACACAAAGCAACAGCATTGGAACCATGCACACAACAATTCAGAAATGAGGAACTGGAATGAGGCTAGGGCAGCGGGCTGAGACACCTGCCTCCTTAAATAGGGAAAGGGCTATCCCCATCAACACGCCCAGCTGCCCACGCCAGGCGCACATTGGCTGACACCCTTGTCAGTCAGACAAACAACCACGCCCAGCTGCTGCAAGGAAGTTAACCCCTGCTAAGCAGGGCTGCAACAACAGAGGAGCAGGCTGCGACCCGTCCGCTTGACCGCAGCTGATATATTCTAGAAGAAAGTGTCCCATGTTTTGTCCATCAAACTAATAAATTGATATATCAATTAAAATATATACAGTAGAAAGCGGGGCTCAGCAGTGGACAAGGGTCTTCTCCCGTCGGTAACCTCTATAATAAACAAATGTATCATTAGATCTATAGTACAGAGCAAACCTGCTATAATAGTACATGGCTACAGAACCCCGCCATACAAGTGTCAATGTCTCCAATATACTGTAGTAAGTGATTTATCCTTTGAGTCGCTGCTGAGATATTCTGTGATACATATTTTCCATGGAATGATGCAAATGATAATGCAAAAAGATGAAGTTATGAAGGGACATACAAATAACCCAGGACACGGTGAAGCTGACTGTGTGTTACCTAGTGACAAGTATTACAAGCAAGTTACAGCTCAATGATCCGGAAAAGTGTAACAATAAACAGAACATACAATGCCGAGACCTAGATGGAAAATAACCAAAGTATTGTCACATCCTGCAGATTACTGTAGATTATTAGAGGAGAGATGGAATTAGGAATAAACATTGTTTCTATAAGGAATTGTGGAATGAAACTGGGGCTGTTATAAAGCTCAGAAACTCAAAGCTCACGATGGGTTAAAGGGATTCTACCATTAAAAACCTTTTTTTTTTCTCGTTGATGTGAAGAAATAGCCTTTAGATGTTTTCTCTGTCCCGCCGTTCGGTTAAAATCCCGTTTTTTGCCGATATGCAAATTAGTTCTCTTGCAGCACTGGGGGCGGACTCCAGTGCTCAAACAGCACTGGCGGCGTCCCCAATGCTGCGAGAGAACTCTCCAGCGCCACCTCCATCTTCTTCAGGAACTGGGTCTTCACACCTCTTCTTCCGGGGGTTGGCTTCAAACTTCTAGGGCAAAAACGAATGTGCATGCCCACCGGCCACAAGAAAATGGCCACTTACACAATATTTTATTGAAGCCAACCCCTGGAAGAAGACGCGTGAAGGGGACATTCCTGGAAAAGATGGCGGCGGTGCTGGAGAGTACTCAAAAACGCCCTACCACACCTCTTTTCTTTGAATTTGACAGGTACCACACCCCCTTAGTTCCCAAAACACTTTTCGTCAACACGCCCCACCACACCCCGTTATGCCCCTTTTCCTTTGTGCGTTGACAGGTCTTCCCGCCCATGTCTTATGGTGTTATAGCTAGGTGTGGCGCTATATTACATATGTGAAGGGAATGCATTTTCAGAGTGAGTTATTAGTTAAAGGATGTATACGGATTAAACACAGGCAAAAATGCAATGCTTTAAAAAGTGTATTCAACAAAACGTTATAGTGTGTATGAGTTACATTATATAATAATATGCACATGATGGATAAAGAGTTAGGAGGTGGGCGGGGAGACCTGTCAACGCACAAAGGAAAGGGGCGTAAAGGGGTGTGGTGGGGCGTATTGAGGAGCTAAGGGGGCATGGTACCTTGCAACTTCAAAGAAAAGAGGCATGGTGGGGGCATTTTGACGAAAAGGTGCGATGCTTCACTACTCACATGGTACAATGGCCCTCTCAGTGCTCCCATGCACAGTATCATCGACTCCTCAGTGCCCCCATTATCAGAATAATGGCCACCTTAATGAGTCACACAGAGTATAATGCAGTTTTCAGTGCCCCCATAGGTAGTCGTCCCTCTTCTTTCAGTGCCAGTACACAGTACTGTGTCCCAACCAGTGTCCTCAAGTGACAAATAATGGCTCCCTTTGTGCCAGCACACATATAATAATTAGAGATGAGCGAGTAGTGTTCGATTGAGTAGGTGTTCGATCGAATACTACGGTATTCAAAATACTCGTACTCGATCGAACACTACTAGCTGTTCAAAGTTTAAGGTTCGATGCAGAACATTATGCCCATCAACGCTGGTTCTTCTCTTACCTTTAGAAGTCCTCTCCGTGCAGCGTCCCCATGGCGTCTTCCGGCTGGAATTCACTCTGCCTAGGCATCCGGCCTAGGCAGAGCCGACTGCGCATGCGCGGGCATGCCCACACATGTGCAGTCTGCTCTGCTCAGGCGTTGGGCCGGGCAGAGCCGACTGTGCATGTCCGCGCATGTCCGCGCATGCGCAGTCGGCTCTGCCTAGGCCCCGATGCCTAGGCAGAGTGAATTCCAGCCGGAAGAAAACGCGGGGACACTGCGTCGGGAGAAGACTTCAAGGAGAATCCAGCCCGACCGTCACTCGTGGACTTGGTAAGTATAATTTTATCGAATTTTGCGTACCCCTGAAACGAGCATTTCCTCCCATAGACTATAATGGGGTTCGAAATCCGTTCGAACAGTGTGCGGCTGTTCGAATCGGATTTCGAACCTCGGACATTTTAGTGTTTGCTCATCTCTAGTAATAATAGCACCTCAGTACAATAACATCTAGTATAATGGCTCCCTCAGTGCCCACAACACAGTATAATACCCATATCAGTGATTTCTCACAGAGTAATGTCCGCAGCCTGAGCAAACAGCTGGATTCATTACTTATGGCATTGCTGGGAAGTGGTGGGAGTAGTGAGTAATGAATCCACCTCACTGCTTTCTCAATTGTTCTTCAAAGCAGTGTGCTTCTCAACCACAGTGAGTATCCATGGGGTCTACATGGTGGTACCTCCTAGGGTATGTGTGCCACAGGTGGAGAATGACTGGTCCATTCTACCATTTTTCTGCTAATTATTATAGGACTTGGACCAAAAATACATTGTTGTCCCATTCTAAACATAGGTCATCATTTAAAAGTCCTAAATAGTCCCTTACAAGCTATGACTATATATGACATATCCCTACTATTGAACTGCAAATTATAATGGTGCAAAAGAATATGGACATTCTTCACACCGGGATTTACTATTGTGATAGTAATAAACCTCTATCACCACTCTTACAGTCATGGCTGTAAGTGTTGGCGCCCCTGAACCATTTCTCCCAGAAAATTATTTCAGTTTTATAAGTTTTGTTATATACATGTTTATTCCCTTTGTGTGTATCAGAATAACACAAAAAAAAACTGAGAACAAAAGGAAAAGTGGACATAATTTCACACCAAAATCTAAAATTGTTAGCACTTTTTCAAAATTGTGGGTAAATAACTTTGTTTCCAGCATGTGATGCTCATTCAAACTGTGGCAAGTAACAGGTGTGGGAAACATACAAATCTCAACAGAAACCAGACACAAAGGACAGAAGTTGATTAATCTATGCATTGTGTGTCTGTGCGTCACATTAAGCATGGAGAACCAAAAGAGGAGAGGAGATTTTTGTGAGGAATTGACTACCAAAATTTTGTAAAGATATCAAGGCTACAAGTCCATCTGCAGAGACCTGGATGTTCTATTGTCCATTGTGCACAACATAAACAAGAAGTTTACAAATAGAGATGAGCGAGTAGTATCCGATCGAGTAGATATTCGATCGAATACTACGGGATTCGAAATACTCGTACTCGATCGAGCACCACTCGCTATTCGAATGGAAAAATTTGATGCAGAACCAGCGTTGATTGGCCGAATGCTATACAGTCGGCCAATCAACGCTGGTTCTTCTCCTACCTTTAGAAGTCTTCTCCGCGCAGCATCCCCGTGGTGTCTTCTGGCTCTGAATTCACTGTTCCAGGCATCAGGCCTGGGCAGAGCCGACTGCGCATGCCCGCGCTACAAGAAAATGGCCCGTAGTGCCGACATGCGCAGTCGGCTCTGCCCAGGCCCGATGCCTGGCAGAGTGAATTCAGAGCAGGAAGATGCTGGGGACGCTGCACGGAGAAGACTTCTTGGAGAATCCAGCCCGACCCTCACTCGTGGACTTGGTAAGTTCAGTTTGATCGAATGTTGCCTACCCCTGAAACGAGCATTATCCCCCCATAGACTATAATAGGATTCGAAATTCGATTCGAGTAGTCGAATATTGAGGGGCTACTTAAAACGAATATCGAATATCGAGTATTTAACTACTCGCTCATCTCTATTTACAACCCATGGCATTGTAGCTCATCTCCCAGGATAATCCAGATGGTGGATAAGAAACTCCAATCAAGTTCCAAGGAAACTCCAGGTGTCCTACTGGTTCAGGGGACATCACCATCCGCAACAACTATCCGTCCACATTTGAATGAAATGAAATGATATTTCAGGAGACCCAAAAGAACCCAACTACTGACACAGATACATAAAAAAGCTAGAATACAGTTTACAGCTAAAATGTAAGTGAGTAAGCCAAAATTCTTCTGGATGAGACTGAGATAGAGCTTTTTGGTAAAGCATAGCAATCACTGTTTACTGAACACGATACCAAAGAAAAGAACACATTACCAAAAGTGGAGGTTCAAAGATGTTTTAGGAATGTTTTGCAGTCTCTTGCACTGAGTGCATTGACCGTGTGCAAGGCATCAAGCTTCAAGATGTCGGAAGATATCAAAGACAATGATCTCAGATATATTTAAAAAGCCCCCAGAAATTGATGGAAACAACATGCTGGAGAGTTCTGTGTCTCAAATATAAGCCCTTTTGAACACCTATGGAGAAATCTTAAAGTTGCTGTCCCTAGAAGTCACCCCTCAAATGTGAGAGACCTCGAGCAGTTTGCAAACGAAGAGGAGGTCCAAAGATTCCAGTTAAGACTTGTAACAAGCTTGTGTGTGGATATAGGAAGTTATTGACTCCAGTTATTTTTTCCAAAGGGGGTGTGCAACCAAATAGTAAGTTGAGAGTGTTAGTAATTTTTAGAGTTTTGCTTGAAATTATATAACTTTCAGCTTTTTGGGGGGGTTTTCCAATACAAACAAAGGAAATAAATGTAACAAAAAGTGTAATTACAATTACAATTTTCTGTAAAAATTTCAGGGTTTCAATTACTTACAGACATGACTGTATTTACCTCATTGAGCTGCTACTTCTATGTTCTCTCGCATTTCTATATTTTCCTTTGATTCACAAAATTGATCACATTGTGAAGAACCTTGGACATCTGATCCCGGAGTTTGGCCGTTCTGTAGATCAGGTAGGAGGAATGGAGAAGTGGTAGGAAATACAAGACAATATAAAGCCAATCAAGGTCTACATAGTACAAATAGTGATAAAACACAGACACAAGATCCATAGTGAAGTACATAGTGTTATATAAGAATGTGAAGGACACGAATCTCATGACTGAGTAATATGTCTCCAGATTGATGGATAAGTTACTGCTCATCTTCATCCTTGTTGTGTGATGGTACAGAGAGGTGAAGAGGAGGACGGAGGAGATGGAATAGAAGAGCAGAGGGAAGGAGGATCCTATAGCATAATTATAAAGAAGATCAATTTTAGAATTATCCGTGGTTATATTATAAGTTTCGACTTTGGCGATTTCAGTGACAGTCTTCACCAACAGTATCAAAGAATTCAAGGCAGCGAGAAGTAATAAGACTACAATGAAATGGACAGTCCTGTGTAATATCATCCTCCTCAGATACAGGAACAGTCTGGTGTGGAGGTTGGAGATCTTCAGACACAAGACAATGGAGAGCAGAGTTGTTAACCAAAGGTTGGCAAAAGAAAAGAAACAATAAACTGCATTCAGAATAGTCAGAGTTTCATCTGGATATGGTTTTCTTGAGTTGAATGAAGATACATACACATGTACAATATCAAAACAATGAATGCAAATCCTGCAGATCCCAAGAGACGTTACAATGTGGTCAATAGGAGTCACTGATCTTCCTTTCCACCAGTCGGTGACATTGACCCCTATAATAAATGAATGGATCACCAGTCCAGGTATGAGAGCCATCAGTGCTGGGAGCAGGAGATCCATATTCTGTTCTTGGACGGAGTCACTCTGTGCAGTATCAGCCGTATCGCCTGTTTGTGAAGATTCTGATAACAAGTTTTTATCAAAGGTTAAATGACAAACTTTTCTCATTTATTCAAATGTTGCTATATTTACATAGAAAATTCAGAGAACATCTCATAGACTCTGAACTGGGACATGTATACAATTACATAGACAATCGCAGAACACAACATTCTCTTTTTTTCCAGCGTGTACAACCGAAATGGAGACATCAAAATTATATTGTCACATATTATCACATAGTAAAAAACTTACCGTATATATTCAAATATAAGCCTAATTTTTCAGCAGAGTTATACATATACATTAGGTATCTCTGAATATTGGGTATCTGCAGTGCTCCTGTTCTGTCGGGAAGGGGTTAATAGGAGCACTGCAGATACCCTATAGTCAGCCAGGCTGAATTCCAAGTGGGGGGGGAAACCCCAGTCCTCAAGCTCAGGGAAGGGGCAGACAAACAACCAAAACACCCTCTCCCCTTCCCCAGCACCCAGAAACTACTGCAGCCAAAAACTCTGACCCCCACCCCTCAGCTTATACTCAAGTCAATACGTTTTCCCAGTTTTTTTTGTGGTAAAATTAGTGGCCTCGGCTTATACTCGAATATATACGGTATATGTTTGTCCTGATCCTTGGTTATATCCTTGTTTTAACCATGTTATTTTCACTGACAAAGATCCCATATAATAACACGCATTAATAATATATACATAATCAATATTTTACAAGCATAACCAAGAACATTGTAGCATTGGCAGTTGCCTTCTTTTAGGTAGCAGACTTCCCTGTGTTATACCCGTAAGTGTGGATGGTTTGGTCAGGAGGGTGCAATTAGGGCCAACTCTTACCCCTCATTCACATCTGAGTTGGTATTCCCCTCCGGGAGACTCCGCACATGGATCCCCATAGACTATAATGTTGTCTGTCAGCTTGTCGGCGGACAGGAAAGTAGATTGTGAAGTACTTTCCTATCCGCATGTTCAGTGTGGAGATCTGGCAGCAAGCACATGGACCCCATTATAGTCTATGGGGATCCGTGTGCTTTTACTGCACAGCGCTTGCAATTGCGTTTGTTATTCAATTTGGGGGGTCCTCATGTGGACTCCCCTGGACGGAATACAAACGCAGATGTAAACCAACCCTTAAAGATGACTCATTCAATTTCTCTAGTAGATGAATTACCTGCAGCAGTAGAGAGTCAACCATGGCATTCATAAATGCAACCCAGCCCGGGGGGCTTCTGTTTCTTGGCAGTCTGCGGCTTTGAGTCACATTGTGGACAAGGCCCATCATTATAGAACCAGGATTAACATCTTAGGGAGCCTTCACATGGAGTACACGCTCAGCTCATTCTGAACGTAAAAGCCTCACATTGATTTCAATGGGGAGCACTCATATGCCGGCACCCATTCAAGTCAATGGGAGCTGGTTTTTACGCTCATTCTGAATGACTTTTATGGTCAGAATGAGTGGAGTGTATACTCCATGCGAAGGCTCCCTAAGTTCTTCATATTGTCCTTGTTAGAGTTATGCCAATCTTGAGATTTCAGGATCATTTTTAAAATCTGATTTTCGATTATTTTCCAGCCGATCACGTTTGTGAAATATGCTCGATCACGGATCGTGATCTGATCTTTCCTGATCCCGATCACTCAACCCTAGTTACTTTATGTTAATGGAGTAGGGTTGAGCTGATCTTGAGATTTCAGGATCATTTTAAAAATCTGATTTTTTTATCATTTTCCAGCCGATCCCGATCGCTCAACCCTAATCCTTGTAAATAGATTTGCCTTTAACATTCCACATTGTAATTTCACCGCTCTGCTTCATCCTACTTAACAAAAGTTCAGCATTTTTCTTAAAACGAGGGTTCACATGTGTTACATTTTCAAGGATGGAATCACTTTTATCAGCAGATGTATTTGGCAATTGTAGATGACCAGGATCAGATTGGTAACAAGGTTTAAAGTCGTTAGCTATTTATCCTCCTGTTTTTCAAGAACCAACTATAGCTGCATTATATCGGTGTATCATTTAATTTTCACATCATCAGATAAATTGTAGCTAGGGGCCACACGGTGGCTCAGTGGTTAGCACTGCAGCCTTGCAGCGCTGGAGTCCCGGTGTTCAAATCCCACCAAGGGCACAAAACCATCCGCAAGGAGTTTGTATGTTCTCCCCGTGTTTGCATGGATTTCCATCCCATATTACAAAAAAAGACATAATGATAGGGAAAAATGTACATTGAGAGCTGTATGTGGGGCTCACAATCTACATTAAAAAAAAAAAAAAAGATCCCATTCTCTAGTAGTCATGTGGCATCTGCTGAGAGAGATATTCCTCATAGTCCAACACTTCCTCTTCTTGATGAGTTGGATGTCAACAGTTAGTGTTTTTTGGAGGTAGAAGTGGCAGACATAAATGTTGGTGGAGGAAGTAATGGCAGGGGTGTGCTACAGTAGTCATCCTGGTAGGGGCACTAGAGGTAAATCTGTTAGGAATTGTGAGGGCATAGAGGAACCCCATTAGCAAGATGAGTGACCAAAAAGCGTGAAAGTTGATGTCGTTACTGAATTTGATTATTATTCTATCGCAGATAAGACCTGGAAACTGGTTCAAGGTGACAGAAGACATTAGATGAATAGTGGAGTAGCGACTGTATAGTAACAATTCCATCTAATGTGCAGCTCCAAATCCAAAAACTGCCTGGGGTAGGTCTAAGGAAAGTTTGGATGGTGGTGGAATGGGCTGACACAATATCAGTTCTTCTGGTTTTGATGGCAGCAGCTACATGGAGAAATTTCCCATGTAGTAATTTTTGTGTGCATTGACAAATAGCAAATCAATGGCAAATCAATGGCAAGGTATAAGATCTGCAAGCAGATAAGAAACCATGGACATTGAGGCAACACTTAAGACCTCGACTGACCGACCCCCCCACATTCCTGCCCGCTCTGTTATGCCCCATAGTGTCCCCAGTACACAGAATTATGGCCCATAGTGGCCTCTGTATATACTATTATGCCCCATTGTGGCCCCTGCACACAGTATTATACCCCATAATGAACAGCCATGAACAATTATTATACTCTGGGGTCTTTTCAGACCCCAGAGTATAATAATTGGAGACCCAGGGGATACAAACATAAAAAAAAAAAAAAAAAAAACACTGTTTCCTACCTATCTACGGCTCTGTTACAGTCTTCGTTGGTGTCGGCCATCTTTACTGACGTACGGACAACACATGACCTGAGACGCAGATCCCGGTCAAGTGACATTGGGGACGTCACACAACTAAGCCCGAAGCCTGTATGAAGCGTGGAGAGATAAGTAACACTGTTTGTTATGCTCTCTTATCTCCACCGGGCCTCCGATCATTATAAGGATAGTGCTTGTGGGGCCCACGGCATCATTTACCGATCCCAGCCCCTGCCAGGATCAGTAAGTAAATAGGACCCATTACCGGTTGGAGTTACTCCAGTCAGTAACGGCCTATTAAGAAACAAAAACAACGCAGGGGTTGGCTGTTGCCAGGCCCCTAATGTCCCGGGCCCTGTGGCTGCTGCTACTGCTGCTACCCCAGTAGTTACATCACTGCATGTAGGGACTACGTCTCTTCTTACTCTGAACATGAAATGACCTTTCTATTCCTTCTTCCCTTGATCTTCTCCACATTTATCAAATGGTTTTTGTCATTATCATCTCCATCTGCTCCTTCTCCTCCTCCTCCAAGCCAACGTCACTCATCATCCATAACAGATGGCAATTGTGAACCACGTCTGACCAAGTAATACATCTATAGTTACCTGCTTCAATTCTACAAACCCCAATGCCCCCACTACAGCTACTCTCACTCTGAGAACATTGGTAGGTTGTTGTTGGATTTTGGTGCTTTTCTTGGTTCTAAATACTGGGCTCTCCGAGCCTCACAAACCTTGTCAAGATGTCTTGGACCTGGCAAGAGGCAGCAAATATTCACAGATAAAGATTTACAGGATGTTGTTACTATTTTAGTAATAGATATATAATAAAAGTTAAGTTTATACAAAGTTCTCTTCCATTTAGTTTCAGTGATTTAGCTCCTTTTTGGCAGTATTTCTCAGTGACTACATTGCAGTATATTAGTGCTGGGTGTTGGGGGTATAGTGATGGGGATATTGAACTACTAGTCGTGAGCATGACACCTTATTACCTGCCAAGGGAACTATCACATGTTATCATACTGGCTGCATATGTCCCCCCCTCTGCTAAAGCTGACTCTGCCTGTGGGGTGTTACATGCTGTGGTGAGCCAGCTGCAATCATTACACCCCCCCCATGCCCTCCTCCTGGTGTCTGGAGACTTCAATCATGTCTCTCTACCAACCAGTCTACCAAGTTTCACCCAGTATGTAACCTGCCACACTAGAGACAGCAAAACACTGGACTTGCTCTTTGCCAATGTAAGGGATGCATATAACTCATCTGCCCTACCGCCGTAGGTAGATTGGATCACAACCTGGTACTTCTGTGACCGACGTACACTCCACTGGTGCGCAGAGAACCAGCTATTACCCGACCAGTGAAGATTTGGTCAGAGGAGTGTGTCAAGGCTCCGAGAGACTATTTTAATACAACGACATGGGAAGTGTTACTATACTTGTTTCTGGGTGATATTGAGGGACTTGCACAATGCATACATTAATTTCTTTTTCTTTTTTTTAATGTAGATTGTGAGCTCCACATAGATCTCACATTGTACATTTTTCCCCATCAGTATGTCTTTGGAATATGGGATGGAAATCCATGCAAAAACGGGGAGAACATACAAACTCCTTGCAGATGTTTTTTTGCCCTTGGCGGGATTTGAACACCAGGACTCCAGCGTTGCAAGGCTGCTGTGCTAACCACTGAGCCACCGTGTGGCCCCTTGGACTACATTAATTCCTGTGTGGACAGCATGGTGCCAACTAGAATGTGAGTTGCTTCTTTAATGACAAAACATGGATCAACTCTGAGATTAAAGCTCCTTTCGAAGAGAAAAAAATAGTCTTTAGATCTGATTACAAAAATGGCCTGGGGGAGGTGCAAAAACAGTTGAGGTGGCTTATCAGAGAGGGTAAGGCCAACTACAGGCACAAGATGGAACTACAGATGGGACAAGGAAGGTTCACCAAAGTGTGGAATAGCCTTATGGCAATATCTGGCCACAAGCAGAAGGCAGGACTCCCAATAGAAGGAGGCAGGAAGTGGCTTAATGAGCTTAATCTATTTTTCAATAGACTCGACTCCGCCCAAACTTTCCCTTCACCAGCATAGGGAAATCAAGAGGATTAAAGCAGACAAGGCCAGAGGACCTGATGGGAGGTCCTAGAGAGACTGTTCCTTACACATCGTCAGCAGGCCATGCTGAAGCTCATCAGCTTGAGGGACAGACAGCACACTGCCTCCGAGATGAAGGATGCCCTCCTCGATGAGGCAGCAATATGGTTTGAGCTGCTGCACCTGGGCCCAGGCATGGTCGTCTCTGATAACGGCAGGGACCTGGTAGCAGCTATGGAGCTTTCCAGCCTCCAACATGTTCCATGCCTGGCCCACGTCTTTAACCTAGTGGTGCAACAAGCCACCTCCTAACTAGGCCCATTCATTTTAGCCTAAGCCGGAGTGGAATGCTACGAATGGATGCTGGTGCACTTCACTGGCATCCAATCACGGCTAGTCATTTTTTGGACCAGAATATGAGGCGGCCTCCGTGTCAAATTCTGGTCCAAAAAACCCTGTGTGAACTTGGCCTAAGACCTCTCATCCAGTTATGTATCCAGCCTGCATCAGACAGGACAGCAAATGGTAATATACTCTGGGGTCCACAAAAGTTGCATGTTGCATCTTGCCCAACATGACCTGTACAATTGCACTTGAGAAACGGCCTGTTTTGGCCTGAAACATGTCGTGCTGTTTTATCTACTTTAATAAAGATTCTACTTCGGACATATTGGTTTCTGTCGCGTTCCATTGTCAGTGAGCGCAGATTCTCCTCAACACTATAGAAAGCGAGTAAACGGATTAAAGACTAATGAGCAGATAACTAACATAGGTCGGGATAACCTTTACCTACATAGCATGTGGGGGCTGTAAGTCGCTTTCTACAGATATGTTACAGATGTGTCCATTCTTACTTTTCATTTTGGTTGGGCTTATCCAGATATCTATGTCACAAGATAGTCAGCTATTCAAGACAATATTTTTTGCCATTATATCACAAAGTGATATCCTGTTTGGCCATGTATGAACCCTAGTGTTTGTGTTGTGAATTGCAGTCCTACAAGAGGTTTAATAACAAAACTGGTCCCCCCTCAGCACACCTGTAGGTTGGTTAGTATATCTATGAAAGATGATTATTTCTGCATTGTGTCATTGGTATGGTAGGGAATGGAACATAGTAGGTATAGAGATGAGCGAACTATAGTTTCGAATACCTCACTCCATAGGAATGACCTGTACAATTGCACTTGAGAAAGGCCCCGTTTTGGCCCAAAACACATTGTGCTGTTTTATCTACTTTAATAAAGATTCTAATTTGGACATATTGGTTCCTGTCGCATACCATTGCCAGTGAGTGCCGATTCTCCTCTCATCATGGACTTCTGGTTCATGTCCTCCATCCAAAAGCTGCATGTTTGGGTACCTAAACATAGCGTCCGGCGCGTGGCCAACGCTTAACTCCTTTGCGTTCGGCCACTTCCATTCATTCCTATGGGAACAAAGTATTCAAAACTATAGTTTTGGAATACTGTTCGCTCATCTCTAAGTAGGTAGGTAGGTAGGGGTAGGTGGGGACCCCATTGCAGGTTTTGCATTAATGTCTTAAGTTACATCTCTGTCAATATAGTTTACAGAAACCCAAACACTTGCTTTAGAAACAAACTCATTCCAATATATGTCTCTTTAATTTCTGATACAAATCTACCACATGTGAACATTCCCTTACTGTTCATAATTTATTGGCTTATTATCTGCATCTGAATCCCTGATCTAGATTCAGAATCAGAACCTCTGCTGAGGAGAAGACACTTGGTCATACTATGCCAAACCTTGAGAATGTGACCCCTTAGCCTTCCTGACATATAAATTATATACATGGAATGTAACATTGGGAAACTGTTCCAGATTATAAAGCGTCCAATAAAACCAAGAACACCTGGGAAAATTCTAAAAACAGTGACACCCACATAAAAAGCAAAACAAAAGAAGGAGACAATTGTAAATGTTATAGTCTTGTAATAAGTGTCCAGGTCACTTGATACGTTCTTGTCCCGTTTCATCCTGTACATGTGACGGATCAAAGAACCGAGAAGGGCGAAGAAAGAGATGACATAAATAAGGAAGGGAAGAGCAAGCCATAGAAAAAATACTCCGGACATAATGTCAGTTATACGCTGTTTCGCTTCTTGAGTTGAGTTTTTCGAGATGGACACAGTCATTACCAGGCGTTCAACCGATGAGTAACCAATGGACAGTAACACAAATGTAATAGTCAGCCCAAGAAGTCTCTGCAGAATAATCTTCTTCAGATATAGAAATAAGATGTTATGGAAGTTGCTGATCTTCAGGGTGTAGAAAACCGAGAGGAAAACTAAAAGCCAAATATTGCAGTACACAGAAGAACCGCCAATGAGAACCACCATAAGACCATAGACTGTAGAGTTCTCACTGAAGGTGTTCCAAAATATGATAAATAGTGAAACACACTGAAAGATGATCCTTGATGTTCCGATAGCAGTGATGAGGAGGTCAGCGGGGGTCAGTGGTCTTCCTCTTTGCCAGTCAATGACACTGACCCCTACAATAAAGAAATGTATCATCAGTCCTATTATATAGGTGATCCCGGCTGTACTGATCAGACATAGCTCTGGGATGTCATGTTCGCTCCCCTCTAATGTCGCCATCTCTGTACTTCTCTTTGGATGAGCTCAATGTGTCTGATACAGCGACTGGTTATTTTTTATCTCTTTAGTTAATTCAAATGATGATGCAAAGTCCAAGAGCTACAAATATCCAGACAAATAAGTATACAGGAACGTGTTTGAATAAATGTCTGGAACATCTTAATATAGTAATAGAGACATATCAGTGACCACTGGGAGGGAAAAACCCAAACATGTTGATTTTTCACATATATTTACCGCTACTTGTACTATGGATTTAATGATACCCAAATAAATCCAACAAGGGCATGGGTAGAAAATTGGGGTACTGCACCCACCACCCAACAAGAGATTCCTAACCTACGGTGTCACAGATATTACAGTGAATCCATCCAACTATAAAAGTAGAAGTACAGAAGTAGATATAAAACAGGTATACAATAGAAAAGGTAGCATTACTTTTCTTAAAGGATCCTGGGGCAATCAAGTACTCACGGACCCCGAACAGATTGCCCAGAGGCCACTACTACTACTACTACTACTACTACTACTACTACTACTACTACTACTAGAATAGCTGGAGCGTGGTCAGTTGAGTTTATTACACTGTGTAACGCAATGTAAGGTTAACTACGGGGGATTGTAATTTTTTTCTTCTCTATGGTGCTGGTGTCAGAAACGGGCCTTTGTGGTTGCCTGTCTAGTAACTGTGAGTGACTATGTGTTACAATTTTGTCTATATATATAAATAATATTTTTTAAATGACAGAACCTCTAGTCTGTAGAACACTACAGCGAGGTCCACGGGCCCAGTGGGCGGCTGTATGTCTGAACTCAATGTGAACGGTGCAACAAAAACTGGCCGAGGTGTAGCGCGGTACTCAATGTGAACAGAGTGCAACAAACACGGGCAGTGGTGCGGTACTCAATGTGAACAGGGTGAAACTAAACCCTGCCAGTTAAGCTCACTGGCCAGGTGCACCAGTACTGCTGAAACAAACAAGGCTGCCAAGGGTTAAACACTCACCCCAGGTCAGCAACAAACATGCTCCAGCAAACAGTTAGGAGTCACCACGGAAGCTTGACAGTCTGTACAGGCTATCTCAGAGTCCAAACCTGCTGCAACTCCACAGGCTGGAACAGTCTCTACTGCTCCTAGCCCTGGTGTAGAGCTGACAGTTCAGAATTTATAGGTCCTAACTAACAGCACCCAGAACAAAGCAGAAGAACCCCACACAGAGGCCTAGTCTGACAACCTGCCTGCATTGCTGGAGCCAGTCCCTGTACTACTGTCATTAACAACTTCCATGGACTTTCAGTCAATCTTTAGTCAATCATTAGTCAAAGTGTGAGCACCCGACGGGCGTCGGCTCACACTATTTAAAGGGAAGATCTCGCCCAATAGGGGTGGTGGTCATGACCTCACTGCTCATGCTCAGTAGGGGAGAAAAGACACTTAGCTTTTGAGCAGCTCCAAAAGTCTGAGCATGCTCAGTAGGGTGAAAGCTGGACTTAGACTGACCCGCAGGTGGCGCTATGTGCCGGGAGAACAACCTGCGGGACCCAATCCTAACACTATGGCTGGCCAAGTTCAAAAACTAAATGCTAGCAATGAAGATTTCACACCACACAAGAGTTGGTATAAGCTCCTCTCTTAGCCTCAGCAGAGCGGTGCACAAAAAGAGACCTTTATCACACACGTGCAGGATTTTATATCCAAATACAGGAAGTAAACAAAGCAAGCTGTATCATGAGTTTCATTGGTTGGTCTGGGTATCCGCCTCCTGTGACATCAGCTCCAAGGCGATACCTCCAGGAAGGCAGGGACCTTCTGCAACG
Organism: Leptodactylus fuscus; assembly: GCF_031893055.1. Lineage (NCBI taxonomy): Eukaryota > Metazoa > Chordata > Amphibia > Anura > Leptodactylidae > Leptodactylus > Leptodactylus fuscus. Next base: position 236,733,697 of record NC_134267.1, read on the forward strand.
CCCCTTCCTGTGATGTGGCTTCCTGTGATGTGGCTTCCTGTGATGTCACTTCCTGTGGGTGTGCCAGGCCCTCCATGAGAGCATGGGAGACCCAGTAGAGTCTGCTTGTGTCCACATGTTCAGAGCACACCATAGAGGCCGTCTTGTTATGTAACATATTCAGTTTCAATCGTAAGTAATTATACGGCCTTTAATTTAAAGGATAACAATGTGATCATATATTTACAACCTTCACAGTGGAACCAAGTAGCTTCATTTCAGTTCCCTTATAAGTTCAGCCAATGTTCGGCATGCGCTCTGTAATATGTCATTGAGGATAGCAGTAATAGACATTTTTTGAATGTGATATTTTTCTTAACAAAACTTTATACTGTGAAATATATTTTTATCCCTTGAATCACTGCTTTATATTTATATTTCTTATCCTTTGAGTCGCTGCTGAGATATTCTGTGATACATATTTTCCATGGAATGATGCAAATGATAATGCAAAAAGATGAAGTTATGAAGGATATACAAATAAGCCGGACACGACAAAGCTGACTGTGTGTTACCTAGGGACAAGTATTACAGGCAAGTTACAGCTCAATGATCCGGAAAAGTGTAGCAATAAAATAGAACATACAATGCCGAGACCTAGATGGATAAATCACCAAAGTATTGTCGCATCCTGCAGATTACTGAAGATTATTAGAGGAGAGATGGAATTAGGAATAAACATTGTATCTATAAGGAATTGTGGAATGAAACTGGGGCTGTTATGGAGATCAGAAACTCAAAGCTCACCGATGGGTTAAAGAGGTAAAAGTTGAGTTAGAAAGGAAGTTACAGCCAAAAGAGATTTAGAGATAGAAGTGATTTAAGAAAAATAATGAAATTCCAAAAGCAAGCATTCTTAAGATAAAGTTCTGGCAGCAGCCATCAGAAAGTCCCCTTACAATCTATGTCACTCTCGTAATAGATTATATAAACAATAGGCAGTGCTGTCTAATCTCTGCACCTCCTTTAGGTCTGGTAGTTGCAAAACAAAAAATATTGTAAACAGAATGAGATTTTTCCCTATTCTTCTTTGAGAAGTAGCTCAAGCTCAGTCAGATTGGATGGAGACGTCTGTGAACAGCAATTTTTATGTCTTCCCACAAATGCTCAATGGGATTTCAGTCTGGACTGTGACTGGGCCGTTCTAGCACATGAATATTCTTTGGCCTAAACCATCCACTGTAGCTTGGGCTGTAGGTTTACGGTCATTGTCTTGCTAGAAGGTGAATCTCCTTCCCGGTTACAAGTACTTTGCATCCAGCCATCTTCCCATTAATTCTGACAAGATTCCCTGTCCCTGCTGAAGAAAAGCCTCTCCCCAGCACAATGCTGCTCCACCATGTATTACAGCAGGGATGGTGTGTTCAGGGTTCTGAGCAAGGTTCCTTTTCCACCACATATAGCGCTTTGCATTTAGGCCAAAAAATTCAACTTTGGTCTCATCTGACCAGAGCACCTTCTTCTACAGGTACATGTTTGCTGTGTCCACTATATGGCTTGTGGCAAAATACAAATGGCACTTGTTATGTTTTACTTTCAACAATGGTTTTCTTCTTTCTGCTCTTCCATAATGGCCAGATTTATAGAGTGCACGACTTATAGTTGCTCTGTATCCCCGTACCTGAGGATTTATGCAGCTCCTCTGAGGGACCATGGGCCTCTTGGCTGCTTCTCTGACCAATGCTCTCCATGCTCGATCTGTTAGTTTCGGTGGAGAGCCAGGTCAAGGTAGGTTTGCAGCTGTAGAATACTTTTTATATTTTTACATGATGGATTTGATGAATGGATTGAACTGTGCTCTTTGGGATCCTCATCCTTGGGATATGTTTTTATGACCTAACCTTGCTTTAAACTTCTCCACAACTTTATCTCTGACCTGTCTGGTGAGTTCCTTGGTCTTCATGATGCTGTTTGCTCACTAGTGTTCACTAACAAACCACTGAGGCCTTCATAGAACAGTTGTATTTATACTGAGACTACATTACACACAGCCGGACTCTATTAACTCATTAAGTGACTTCCAAAAGCAATAGTGCAAACTGCATTTTATTTAGGAGTGTCAGAGTACAGGGGGCTGAATTCGTTTGCACGTCACACTTTTCAGATTTTTATTTGATTCAAATTTTTGTGTTGGTTATCACTTAATATCTCAATACAATATATTTAAGGGGTATGGATACATGTGCAAGCCATTGTATAAGTCTGTGTGATTTTGTTGTTGGGTCAGGTTCAGGGTGCTTTTTTTTTTTTTCAATTCTTATTTTATTGAAATTTTTCAACATTTTTTACAGAAATGAGTTTACGATAATAACAAGTGAGTACAAGATGTTATCAAGGAACTAACAAAGGCAGTAAATTGACTAAAGAAAAACATGCTGGTTTTTCCCAGCCTGCGTCAAAGGGTATTCAATTGCTCATAACAGTTTAGGATGAAAGTTCTGAAAAAAAAAAAATAAATAAATAAAAATAAAAAAATAGAGCAATGTATACTGTTCATTTTAAGTACAGTTTTCATAACATAAAGAAAAAGAAAAAAGGGGGGAGTGGGGGGGGGGTAGGGAAGAAGCTTATAGGGAGGAAACTGAGGTTGGTGAAGGAGGGATATAAACATAGGAATGAGACCTTAAAGGGTTTCCTTACTAATGACATTACCCATATTTGTTCAAAAATGGTTCCCATATTTTCCTATACATGTCGTGTGTTCTATCTTTCCAACTGATCAATTCTTCAAAGCGTGAGATCTGATGAATTTTTTCCTTCCAATCCTGAAGAGAGGGTGTGGTGGATTGCAGCCAATGCAGGGGAATAAGAATTTTGGCAGCTTCTAGCATATGAGTTACTAGATTCTTTTTGGATGGGATGTAATGGGGAGACGGCTTGCTTAATAAGATCATCTCAGGGTTGAGGCAATTCTATTTGCCCGTAATGCAGTCAATCTGGTCTAAAACATATCTCCAGTATTTCTGTATAGATTCACATTCCCACCATATATGTAACATTGAACCTGAATGTTTCTTACATCTCCAACAGAGATCTGAAGTGGAGAGTTTCCTCTGAAATGACCAAACTGGGGTTCTGTACCATCTGGACAGTACTTTAAAATGTGATTCTTGTATTCTGGTACATGTGGAAAAACCATGTGAGTGAGAGAGTATAAAGTTGGTTTCTTGTTCTGAAAAAGTAGTTTGAAATTTGGATTCCCAAGATCTAAGATAAGTTGGTTTGGATGGGTTATCAGATTGAGTGAGAAGAGCTTTACACCTAGAAATCTTCCTGTTTGAGATCAGTGTTGTGGCCAAGCTTTTTTCAAAGAGAGGGGTCTCTTAAGATTAACATGTTTGATTAAGTCTGAGGTGACTGTTTTGAAGTTGGCGTAATCTAAAAAGTTTACAAGTTCTCAGCTGCTTAAAGAGAATATTGAGGCAGTTAAGAAGTTTGACAAAAACTCTGATTTTGAACGTAAGGAGATCATTCTCCAACAAACTGTGGAAAAATTTGTTAGTTTTACAGAGCACAAGCATTTTCAATTTAGGAGGGATTTAGCAGACTTTAAGGAAGGAAAGGTGTTTGATTTTGCCTCAGGTAGTAACAATAAACAGAATTTAGACACGGATATCTCATCTTCTGAGTGTGAGGGGTCAGACAGTGACAGTAGAAGGGGAGCTACCCGTAAAGTAAAATCTAATACGGGTGGTAACAGTTCCCCTGCACCCCCAGGAAACCATAATAGAAGTAATTCCCGGAATAGGCGGGATAGGAGACCTGCAGGGAGAGGGGGTTTTTTAGCCCAAGCGAACCCCATATCAGATTACCTCCTACGGGCTCGCAAGTAGACCCGTCTACCCCAATGTGTAATGAGATGCAAGTTATCAATCTATCCTCAAGGGTTTTGTCTGATGAAGAGATAAGTCTTTTACAAAAGGGCTTGTCCTTTGTCCCTACCCCCAGTTTCGATCCATTTGTTTGGGTGAAGGATTTAAACCTCTTCTGTCGCAAACTTAAATGGAAGAGGTTCTTTATATTGAACAATCAGCGCAAATGTAGAGAACTGGGTATTGAAGAGGAAGATTTGGATACCTTTAATACACTTGGGGAACTAATGGAGGAGAGCAATAGAAATTTAGGAGAGGGACCTTTTACAGACAGACGTTTACCCTCAAAAAAATTTCCCCCTGTTGGGGACGATGGGGCTATTGACATTTTTCTTCAGGTGGTGACACAAAAAATTGTTGACCTATCGAACTCCATGCAACATCTCAACCCTGGATCTCGAAATCTGAATAAAAAGGAATGGTTAGCCCTCAAAAAACTAAGGGATGATGACAGAATTACGATAAAACCGTCCGATAAAGGAGGGAATCTCGTAATATTGGACAATAACCAATACAAAGAAATGTGTATGTCCATACTGGGCGATTTGACATGCTATGAAGTGATTACATCAGCTTCAATGGGCAGTTATATGGCGGAATTAAAGATACTATTAGATGGAGCAATGGGAAAGAGACTGATTAACAAAAGTGAACATCAATTTATGTTGCCAGAACATCCAATACAGGCAACATTTTATTTGTTACCAAAAGTCCATAAAGGACTGTCCCCATTAAAAGGACGTCCCATAGTGGCGGGCATAGGCTCTCTCACACAGAATGCAAGCCTGTACCTTGACGATATATTACGTCCATTTGTTATGAGTCTTCCATCGTACGTCCGGGACACCATGGATGTCCTCCGACGATTGGAGGGCATCCAGGTGTCCCGGAACGTCTTACTCGCCAGTCTGGATGTTGAGTCCCTTTATAGCTGTATACCCCATCACATTGGCTATCAAGCTATAGGGACATTTCTTGAAACACGTGGAAGCTTTATGCGGGAGCATAACCAATTTGTCCTGGATCTATTGGCCTTTGTGTTGGAACACAATTGTTTCCTTTTTAACGGCAGGATCTTCCACCAGCTCAGGGGAGTGGCTATGGGGAGCCCTTGTGCCCCTAGCTTTGCCAACCTCTTCCTGGGCTGGTGGGAGAAGGAATTTGTCTTTGCCGAGGCCATGGATCAATGGACATCTCATATTCTCCTCTGGGTCCGTTTCATTGACGACATTTTTGTGTTGTGGGACGGATCCAGGGGAGAGTTTGTTGAGTTTACCCAGTCACTTAACCAGAATAACATTGGCCTGTATCTTACACATGAGATTGATGAGAAGCGTATGACGTTTCTTGACTTGACCATTAGAAAGGAGGACACGGGGCACTTAACAACTATAGTGCATCGCAAACCTACAGCGACAAATTCGTTGCTGGCATGGGACAGTTGGCACCCGCCCTCTCTTAGGGCTGGCATTCCTAAGGGCCAATATATGCGGGTACGCCGTAACTGCACAAGATTGTCTGATTTTCAATCAATGGCTGGGGATCTGCGCTCTAGATTCAGACGACGTGGGTATCCTGATGGGGTCCTAAAAAGGGCATACCACCATGCGTTGTCCAGTGACAGGACACAGATGTTGAATCCTAGAGTGAGGGAAAGTGGTGATGATAATACCCGTATCATTGCCACATATGATCAAGCCTCCGCTGAGATGACGAATATTCTCAAGGACGCCTGGGATATTCTGAAAACTGATCCTATTATGTGTCCATTGATTGGTGAGAAACCAGCGATCACATATAGACGTGGCCCCAATTTGCGGGACCAACTGGTCCACAGCCATTTTCAGGCATCCTCAAATGATGGTACATGGCTTAGAGATGGATTTACTATGACTGTGGGATGCTACCCGTGTGGTAGCTGTAAAGCTTGTAATTTTGTCAGAAGAGGCCAATTTTTTACCAGCACAAATACTGGAAAGCAGTTTAGGATTCATCAATTTATAAACTGCAAAACGGCAGGAATTGTATATGCCATCACTTGTTCCTGTGGTGTACAGTATATCGGGAAAACAATCAGAGAATTCCGTAGAAGAATCAGGGAACATGTTAATGACATCGTTAAACATGAAGAAACATCAGTGTCACGACATGTCTGGGAACATCATGAAGGGGATGCCACCCAATTGAAATTTCAGGGCATTGAAATCGTCACTAAGCCTGTCAGGGGTGGCGATTATAACCGTAAAGTCCTCCAGCGGGAGTCCAGATGGACATTCCTCATGGATACAGTACAACCTAGAGGGCTTAATGAGTTTATATCCTTTGCCCCTTTTTTATGATAGTTTAATCCACTGAGCCAAGTGGTATCTTCCCCCTCTATTTTTCTTACACTTATGGGCCAATTACTAACCTTGTTTAACATTGTTAAACTATACGGTCTTGTTAGATATATATAATTTAATACATCTTATAATATATCTCATAAGGCTGATTTCAGTCCGTTTCTGGTCGAGGTCTGGTTTGAGACCATTATGTACTACCGATGTGATCTAGATTTTATTTTATATCACTACTACGGGTTGTATACTCGGGTAGTAGTCAATCCAGTGTTGTTAAATTACTTACCTGATGTCCTTATTTGGTCTGTTTTGTTCGTTTATTCTGGTCTTCTTTAATACACCTGTAAAAGAATGTATACCGCGACTAGAAACCAGTAGTCGTCATGGACGCTTTCTGTGTATCCAATGACGTATAGCTTAGACACGCCCAAATGGGCGGGGTTGTGTCACGTGACCGGGCGGCCCGAGATTGGTTTACCTGAGGAGTGATGCATGTCTAGGGGAGGAGTTAAGGTGGCTTTATAAACTCAGACCACCAGTATTGCAGATGCGGCTATACATTACAGCCGGCTAGCATACTTATCACATCGTCGTACTAGCTGGGAGTCGGACCATCACCGCTCCTAAGCGTCTACCCGCCTTGTCTCTGATGAGCTAGGAAAGATATACTAGCAGAAACGCGTCAGACTATATAGGGATCTTCACTGATGTGCGACCTAATCTCTGGTGTGAATGAATGATTTACTTAGGTGATTGTTAGCTTTAGTGTCGGGGGACAAAAAGGAGCCCTCAAGTTTAGAGATCAGTTGGGGTTTTAGCGTTGCCCCACTGGTCTTAGCAAGTGTATGGTTGTTAACCCCTATTGGGTGTATGTCAGAAGTGAAGTGAGATATAACTATCTAGACTGCACCTATTGGTAAACTTGCACTAGCTACTCAAGCAATCACCTAGTACACCCTACCCTATTATTTTAAACTTCATTATTTAGGAGGTTTATATCAGCTTTTAAAAATAACTAATAAAAGTTACATTTTATTGCACCTTTATTTAGTGTTTTTGGTTTATAGTGTAGGTGCATATACCTATGTATTTTTCTGATCAGTTTTGAGATGTAATCTAAAAAGTTTAGGTTCCCGATTTGGGTTTTATATTTAAGTTCTTCTAATGTAAGGGGCTCATCGTTTTGAATTAAGTCACTAATTTGAAATTTGTGTAACGTCTGCCACCAATTAGGAGGTGACCTTGGTGAAAAGGTCGTTAGGTAGGGAGATAGGCTTGCTGGCAGCATAGGGGAGACTGATGTTATTAAGTTGTCTCTGTATAAGGACCAAGTTTCTGCAGGTCCTTCTAGAAGAGGGTCAAACCCTGGTTTTCTAAGCTCTTTTGGATCAGGAAGCCAGAGTCGTTTCAACATATTGGGACCATGATTCGTTTCCTCTAAAGCTGTCAGCGACTGACATTTTAATGGGCATATATAGGACATCCACCGAGATAGCTGGATCGCTCTGTAGTAAATTTGTAAGTCTGGGACTGCTAGGCCTCCTTCCCTCTTGGATTTAGAAAGAAAAGAATAGGAAATTCTGGGGGACTTCCCTTTCCAGAGATAGCGGGAAAAAAGCCTGTGAATAGTGGTGAAAAACTCACGAGGAAGAGAAATTGGTAGCATCTGCAAGACATAAAGGATTCTAGGGACAATGTAAGTCTGTAAAAGGTTTCTCCTCCCTAACCAAGAAATCAGGGGAAGATCATAGTCCGCCAATAGTTTCTTGATCGTTTTTAGGAGGGGAAGGTGATTATGTTTGTAAATATCCTTAGGGTTTGCTGGAAGGTGTATACCAAGATACTTAACAGTTTTGGACTTCCAGATAAAAGGCGAGGATTTTGCCAGTTCCTCAGCTGAGACCTGGGGTATCGTAATATTCAAAATTACTGATTTTTCAATATTTATTTTGTAATTAGAGAGTTGTCCGTATTTATAAAGGGAGTGAAGTAACTCAGGTAGGCCTTCCTTGGGGTTTGAGACACAAAACATAATATCGTCCACAAAGGCAACGGCTTGTAAAGAAGCTTTGCCAACTTTAAAACCCAGAATTTTGTTGTTTTGTCTTACTGCCTGAAGCAATGTTTCTGGGGTGAGTACAAACAGGGTTGGTGATAACGGGCAACCCTGACGGGTACCATTTGAGATTTCAAAGTAATCCGATAGCTCCCCATTTATTCTCAACCTGGCATGAGGTTGATCATAAAGTGTGAGAATTGCCTTAACAAATTTTTCCGGAAAGCCGAAAGACAGTAGCGTGGTCTCCATAAATTTCCAACACACTCTGTCGAATGCCTTTTCGGCATCGACACTTAAGAGGATTAAAGGAGAATTCTTTTTCTTAGCTATTGACATAGCGTGTAGAAGTCTGATTGTATTATCTTTACCTTCTCGGTTTTTGACGAAACCAGACTGTTCGTCGCATAAAAGGTCTGGTAGAAAGTTTCGCATTCTTAGAGCTAATAGTTTCGACCAGATTTTAAGATCTATATTTAATAAAGATATTGGTCTGTAACTTCCACATACTTGCGGATCCTTGCGCCGTCCTTGGGAATGAGGACTACATGTGCCTCTTGTGTTTGCCTTTGCATAGAATTCCCTTGTAGGAGTGAATTGCAGAATTTAACTAAATGTGGGAGGAGCTGTTTTGCAAATTTTTTATAATATATCAGAGGGAATCCATCTGGGCCTGGGGTTTTTCCTATCGGGAAGGAATCTATCACTCTCAGTACTTCTTCCTGCGTGACTGGAGCTATAAGCTCGGTGTGGGAGGAGATTGGTATTTTAGGAAGGTTCAGAGTTTTTAGGAAATCTGAGGTTGTCCTATCTTTATCAAAGGTAGGAGATTTATCGGAAGATGGGTCTAAATTATAAAGTTGTGTATAAAAGGCGTGAAAAGCCTCAGCAATACATTTTGTATCTCTTTCTAATACTCCAGAGACATTTTTTACAGTGGCTATGTGAGATTTGGTTCTTTCTTTTTTAATCATGGCGGACATAAGTTTTCCGCCTTTATTGCCATGGGCATAAAAACGCATTTTAGAGTACAGTAAGCTTTTCATTGCTGCAGTATTTAGTAGGTGCTTTAGCTTTTCACGCAATCTAGACAGCTCACTTTGTAGATCTCTTAAAGTTTGTTGTTTGTTGACTTTTTCCAATGAGGAAGTTTGAGCAAGCACTGAGTCCACTTCCTTTTGTTTCTGTTTTTTCAAAGCTGAGGCCTTAGTAATGAGAATACCTCTAATGAAGCTTTTATGTGATTCCCAAATGAGAGTAGGAGAAAGTTCAGGTATGTCATTTATCTCAAAATAAGTGGATAAGTGTCTGACTATGTCCTCTTTGTCTAAAAGAGACTCGTTTAGTTTCCAGGTCCACTGTTTTCCTGGGAGTTCTGGGAGAGAGAAAGTGGTAGTGACTGGCACGTGGTCAGAGATGCTTATACAACCTATTTTGGAATCAATAATTTGTGGAATCAAGGAAGTGGAACAGAAGATGTGGTCCAATCTCTGGTATGAGTTATTAGGCGTAGAGAAGAATGTAAAGTCTTTGGTCGAGGGATTATAATACCTTCATGAGTCCTGAAGATGTAAATCTTGCAAGGCTATTTGGAGTCTACGTAGTGCTCTTTGGGAGAGGGCTGACTTACCAGTTGATGTGTCCATCAAGGGATCAAGAGCGATATTTAGATCACCTCCTAAAATTATTTCCCCTTCTGAGAAAGATGAGAGTGTTTGGAGAGTGTCTATAAGCCATGGGACTTGGTTTTTGTTCGGGGCATAAATTGTAGCTATCGTAACTTTCCTAGATGTTAGAAAACCCCTTAAGAACAGAAATCTACCTTCTGGGTCTGAGTGTTGGCTTGTGATAGAGAGGGGGCATGAGTTTTTAATTGCAATTGCCACTCCTTTAGAGTTGGAAGAAAGGCTATTCGAATAAAACCATTGTGTGTACGCCGATTTAGGTGGTTGAGGTGTCTTTTCTTGCGTGTAGTGAGTTTCCTGTAACATCAGGATGTCAGAGGCTAATTTTTTGCAAGTGTCAATACCCCAACGTCTTTTGTGTGGCGAGTGAAGGCCTTTCATATTGAAAGACGTAATTGTGAGGTTCGTGGGAGAAGCACCCTGCTTGGGTTGGGAAGACATTTTGAAATAGAGCTATGAAGAGTGGGAGGGGATGTCAAAGTAAGAGGACTTGTGCTATCCCGATACCAACACTATGTTAGCAAAAAACAAGTTTTAAGAAATGGGGGGGGTGTAGGGGGGGTTTAGGAGAGGGAGGGGTGGGGAGGGAACTAAGGCTAGGAGTGGAGAAAAGCGATCCCTATGAGTTGCCCACAATTAGCCTATCACCAGAGCCAAGTGGAGTCCGGCAACAGGCCGTTAGGGCCTCCCCAGGGATCCGCTAAATTTGCAATACGACGTCAAGTGAACTGGATGGGGAGTGGAGAAAGATTCCTGATCGGGATCATGCCCCGAATTCCCTGTCTTATATGGGGTAGCCTTAAGAAGAAGTAGAATGGAATTGTTTTCGAAAAAGAGCATGCTAAATGGTCAAAGGGAGAGTAGACAAACTTAGCAGGTGCATATAATAACAGATATACAGTATTTATAACAGATAATAGTATAGAACTATCATGTAAGTCCATAGCGATTCTCAAGCTAAACTTATAAAATAAGCAAAACATTAGCTACTGAACGGAAGAAACCATAGTGTGAGTGAGATATTATATAAGCACTCATTGTCCATCAGACATACAAAAGGTTATAATGCTCACAAAGTTGCTTGTCGCAGTTTTGAGATTGCCTTTCTCATTCTTGGGGATCTGGAATTTCCTTCTGCCCATGAGGATAGTGGTGGTAAGTCCGGGATGGGCTCAATATCCGCTGTAGGGAGGCAGGATTGAATGGGGACAGGATCAATGTCCAAAAGTTGCCATATTGGGATCAGGTCCTCTGGAGAGTGTATAGTAAATCTTTTGCCTCTTAGAAGGACTGCGAGACCAAAAGAATATATCCACACATATTGAATATTGCGAGATCTTAGGATTTCTAGTAGAGGCTTCAGTAGCCTGCGCTTGGCTAAAATAGAAGGAGCAATGTCCTGGTATAATGATATATCAGTGTCCTCAAATGTGATTTTGTCTTTGTCTCTGGCTGCCGATAATACTGCTGCAGTGTCCACATAGGACAAGAGACCGCATATGACATCCCTGGGTGGATCACCTTGTTTCGGTTTTGCTCTGAGGGCTCTATGAATCCTCTCTATCACTATGGATGCAGCCCTTTCTTGTCCCAGTAAGTCTGAGAAGAGAGTGGCGGCCATTTTAGGTAGTTCATCTGGCATAATAGATTCTGGCAAGCCTTTTATTCTAATGTTTTTTTGCCTAGAGCGATTTTCTTGGTCTTCAACCCATAATAAAGATTTATCCAACAAGTCCTTGTGTCTTTGAAATTGGTCGGCCACTATATCAGTGCGGGAGCGTACTGCTCCATATGCCTGTTCCAGGGCCTGTACTCTCTGCCCTACGGACTGAATTTCACTTTTTATCTCCGCTACTGCATTAGCAAGTGCTTTCTGTAAAAATGTCTTAGACATCTGGACAAGGCTGCTTTCACCTACTTCATTGTCTGCTGCGCCATCCTCGTCTGAGTCTTCCCGCTCTGGCCTGTGTTCCGGCGCCATCTTGCGAGCACTTCTCGGAGGGGTAAGTGTTTTCTTCCTTAGAAAGCATTGCATATCTTCTTGTTTGCTCGTTTTAGGGGTGCTTGGACCATCCAAAGAGCGATCTCTGCCGTTTTTTCCCATTTTGGTTCGCTGTAAAGTGGGCTAAACAGGGAATGTAAGGGCACAATGCGGAGGAGCTCAGCACTGTGTGTCCTTCACCATGCACGGTCAGGCTCCACCCCTCAGGGTCAGGTTGCTGTCAGTGTTTTTTCTTTTCATTATTTGCTTGGCTGATAATATACATTCTTGAGACATGTGAGAATATGACAGAAGTCAAGATACAGTGTGTTATGGCTAGTTACTAATTACAATTTTTTTTATTACTTGATAGCCTGTTTCAGAGAATATTTTTCTATAGAACCCCCAAAATGAGCTAATAACAGAGTATTCCATTACTGGTGATCTAAAATGGTGAGAAGCCCCCTGGGTATCTTCCAGTCTCTCACCATTTCCAATTTTGATGGCAAGAACATACACAAGTAAAGTGAGAACCTCCAAGGTAAGTCAACAATAAAGGTCATGGAGGACAAGGGTTTGTGGACGTACATGGAAAAGTCAATACATGGTGAAAAACAAATGAAAAGTACAATAGACAACGAAAAAAGCAAATTAAATCTACTGCGGCGATAGATAAACCATATTTATTGGCATGGGAAAGAGATCTGAATATAATATTTGACGACGAAGAAACAAAATGTATTTTGGCTAAATCTCACGGCTTTTCGACCTGTGTCAGGTTGCAAGAAACACATTTCAAAATCCTTACTGCATGGCACAGGTCCCCAGAATGGCTGTATAGACACAACCTGACAAACTCTGATTTGTGTTGGCGTTGCGGAAATAGCCCGGGCTCATATCTCCATATGTGGTGGACCTGTGAGAAAATCAAAACTTTTTTGGCAACAAATCTCAGACCATATAGGCCTCATCACTAATGACTGCCCTGACCTGACATCTGAACTTGTGCTACTATCCATGCCCCAGAGACAGTTCATACCTTCACTCACTCCCAGTGGCGTAACTAGGAATGGCGGGGCCCCGTGGCGAACTTTTGACATGGGGCCCCCCCGACACCGAAGATCTCGACCGAGTCCCTCCTACGCATTCCTGCGCGCTCTATTATGTCCCATAGTGGCCCCTGCACACAGTATTATGTCCCTTAGTGGCCCCTGCACACAGTATTATGTCCCTTAGTGGCCCCTGCACACAGTATTATACCCAATAGTGGCCCCCTGCACACAGTATTATGTCCCTTAGTGGCCCCTACAGGACTAAATACTGTCACCGCTGACCGCTATACCAGGACAAATTGTGGATAAAAAAAAATCTGGTCCTGTGCATTACAATTTAGTAACTCCATGTGCCTCATAGTAATAGCAGTTAACCCTATCATGTCCCTCACATTAAGCCTTGTGTACCTCACATAAGAGTTACTGATATGTGAGAGACATGGAAGTAATAATAAAGTATCTTCATTACTATTACCCCCAAATGTCTCACAATTCAGTAACTCTTATGGTGAGGCAAACAGGGGTTAATGTGAGGGAGATGATGGGGTTAACTGCTATTACTATGAGGCACATGGAGTTACTAAAACACAAGTAATCCCCCCAAATGCCTGATAGTAATAAGTATAGTAACCCCAGTACGTACCTGTGTAGCTTTAGTTTCATTTTCCTAGAGCAGCTTCTTCCTCTTCTCTTCTGTGCAGGACGGCAGGGATAAGCCCCGCCTCCTCCTCTCATTGGTGGGCAGAGGACAGGCAGAGAAAGGGAGGGGGGAGAGAGGGAGCGTCCTGCAGCGCTGACAGGAGCCAGAGCTGAAGCTCCTGTGTCTCAGCCGTTGCTGCAGCTTCGGGGCCCCCTGTTGGTGGAAAGTATTCCACCAACAGGGGGCCCCGATCATTATACTCGGGGGTCCGAAAAGACCTCCGAGAATAATGATAGCAGCAGTAGCAGCTGTCACCGGGCCCCTAATGTCCCGGGCCCTGTGGCAGCTGCTACCGCTGCTATGGTGGTAGTTACGCCACTGCTCACTCCCCACAATTCTTCTAGAAGCAGCAAAATCTCTAATCCCACTCTTTAGGCACAAACAAGATACTCCTCCTCTCACAATGTGGCTCTAAACTATTCATCAGATTTGTAGATTTGAAGAAATCATTAGTTGGACACACAGACTACATGATGTTTTCCAAAGAACCTGGTCCCCCTAGTGCTTATTCCTAGACAAGATTGCTCAGGCAGGAGCTCAGACATAATGGATGTGTAACTTATGCCCCCCCCTCCCCGTCTTCTCCCCTGCTCATCCCTTATTCCTATCTCAATTTTTCAAACTCTTCCTGTGATCAAAGGTGGTTACTTGTTTTCTCCCATTATAATCAATATCTATTATTAACTGTAGCACTTTGAGTAGACAGAGTTGGTAGACATAGAACTATTCCTTTCCTTTCAGGTATCGCCTAGTTCTCTGTGTCGCAATTTCATTACAATGTTTGTTTTGTTTTTTGACAGTGTATTACTGATGTCATTCTACTCCTCTGTATAATTATAGCCTATGGAAAAAAAATGCTTCGTTTCAGGGGATCCCACCATTCGACTTAGGAGAATCACCAAGTCCACTATGACACCTCAGCAAATGATGCCAACACCTCTGAAATGCAACTGGGACAGCAGGGGAAGCATGTCTGGGGGCATCTAACATGCCGAAGTCACTGTATTACGTCGGGATCCCTGTCAGCTTGGATATTCGCGAGCTGACTTTTGCCCATAGGAATGCATTGACCAGCGTTGATTGGCCGAATGCCATACAGAGTACAGCATTCGGCCAATAAACACTGGTTCTGCCGGAGGCTCGTCTAATATCGGACCAGAATGGAGACTGCTGTGGACCCCTCTTAGACTCTGCCTCCACCGGCAGAACCAGCGTTGATTGGCCGAATGCTATAGCCCGATGTAGAAGTGCTGGCCGATGTAGCAGTGTCCGATGTAGCAGTGTCCGATGTAGCAGTCCAATGCAACAGTGCTGAGTGTTCAGCAGGGTTCAGCTGAACTTGCTGCACACTAAGCTCTGCTGCATCGGACTGCTGCATCGGACTGCTACATCGGACACTGCTACATCGGGCCGTGTGCTCAGCTCGACTACTCCGGAGATGCATCTGAGCAAAGAACATGCCCAACACTGCTACATCAGAAATTAAACAGTGCTGGCCGTTCGCTGAACTTGGCTACTCTGGAGTAGCCTAGCTGAGCGCACGGCCTGATGTAGCAGTGCTGGCCAATGTAGCAGTGACCAATGTAGCAGCCTGGTGCAGCAGAGCTGAGTGTGCAGCAGGGTTCAGCTCAACCTGCTGCACACTCAGCTCTGCTGCATCAAATGTAGCAGTGCTGAGTGTGCGTTGAACCATGCTGCTCACTCAGCCCTGCTGCACCTGATGTAGCAGTGCTGAGTGTGCGCTGAACCATGCTGCCCTCTTTGCTCTGCTGCATCTCTGTGTGTGCTGAGCTCCGCCGCTTCTCCATGTAGTAGTGCTGTGTCAGCACTGCTACATCTGAGATCGGACCACAATGGAAACTGCTGTGGACGGATCTTAGACTCCACCTCCTCCGGCAGAACCAGCGTTGATTGGCCGAATGCTGTACACTGGCCAATCAACGCTGGTCAATGCATTCCTATGGGAAAAAGTCAGCTTGCGCATATCGCAAGCTGACAGGGATCCCAACCAGATAGAGTCCCAAAGAGCTGGGTGAGTAACATCCCCCCCTAAATAAAGGTAATCCCTAGCTAACCCTGCCTGTACATCTGTCCCTGTCTCACAGTCACATAGTTCACAGTCCCAAATTAATCGAATGTTAAATCCACTGTTCATATAAATTGGAGGTCACTTGAATTAGCCAGCCAATTCCTTTTTCCGATTTTTTTTCGTTGCCTCCGTTGTCGTAGTTCCTGTCCCACCTCCCCTGCGCAGTTATTGGTGCAAAAAACACGCCAGGGAAGGTGGGAGGGGATACAAATTTTTACTGTGTTTGCCTTGTGGTATTTGATTGTAATTGAATACCTCGAACGGCCTGATATTCGATCGAATATCTATTCGATCGAACGGTGTTCGCTCATCTCTATTTGTTATGTAAAATTGTAAAATGAAAAATAAAGTATTGAAAAAAAAGAAGCAAATTAAGAGGTGAAGTTTCCCGATTTGGATGGTCCTGTTTTGTCACTTGCTTCCTTTTTTGGAATCAATAAGGGATGCTTTTCCAGGAACTGTCAGCACAGAGATCACATTCTAGTCTAGTCATTTCCCAGAGACAACCTTTGACCTAAACTCCAAATTTTACTCTAACAAGCTTTGGTAGCAGCAGTGTTGCGGACCCAACCAGTCAAAGACAGGGAAACAAAATATGCAGGAAACAGGTTTATTTAGAAAAAAACAGGAAAATAAATAAACCTTCACTTTCGGCACAAAATGAGCAAAATAAAATATAGCCTTAACTTCGGGCAAAACAAAAGAAACAAAATCCTGCTCGTCTGAGCAACTAACTAAAGGTAATAAACTAACTATATGTATGGCTTACTATAAGCCACATGAACAAAACAACAAACACAATACAGTCTCACCAGACTCGGAGGAACAGGACAGACCCAGATGCCTCCTCTCACTCCCAGGATCTGCCCTGAAGTTCAGGGTCTTCAGACTTTTATGGGCCAGTAATGAGCCTAGGACCCTCACCTGGGCTAAAGCCTACTCAAGGCCAACACTGGACCGCAAATAGGTCAGAAACCTGAGGCTGTCATCTTCTCACAATCTATATAACAATAGTAGGGAAAAATCAATAAAAAATATTAATTCAAGGCTTTTTTCAATACTATAGAAAGCCAAGGCCCCGAAGATGGTGGAGAAGTGTTCCCCTTTTTTATTGTAATCCGATGCATCCAATAATATATGCTGTAAATAAATTAAAAATGAAGTGGATGTTTTAATAAAGAACATCAATGTATTAAAGCTGGGGCCATGGATCAATTAAAGTAAAGAAGCAGCTCCTTGGCCAAAAGAAAAAAATGGTGAAGGCCATCAATCTTCGTCTTGGACCTGAATCCCTCCTGGCCACTTATCAAGTCCACATAGAGAAGAGGTTGGTGCACATACATATGGTCCACAATTATGTGAGATAAGGAGCCAACACCTCCCTTAGGCTGAGTTCACATAGGGTATTTTGGTCAGGATTTTGAAGCCGTATCCGCCTCAAAATCCTGAACAAAAAAACGGCTCCCATTGAAATCAATGGGAGTTGGTCAGGTCTTTTTTTCCGGGAGATGTTTGTTCCGGCTCCCGGAAAAAAGAACAGACATGCTCATTCTTCAGGCCGATTCACCTCCCTCCTCTGACTAGGCCCACTCAGGTTCAGGTCCAAAAGATCCCATGTGAACCCATCCTTAGACTTCAAAAGAGTCTGCCTAAAATGTTTTAAGTGTGATTCGAATACCAGGACCCCCACTGATCAGCAGGACCTCCATGGATGCCTAAAGTGCCCATATACTTAGACTAAAGAATATTAAAATAAAAAAAAAAAAAACTGTAATCTAAAAAAAAGTTTTTTTTTTGTTTTTTTGTTTTTTTTAAAATCCTCCATTATCTTTTGGTTTAGCCCCTAGAACAGGGGTCGGCAACCCCTGGCACGCGTGCCAAGACTGGCACGCGAGGCATATTTTGCTGGCACGGCAGCCAGCCTGACACTTCACACTAAAATTGAGAGAGAGAGCGTCCTTTCGGTGCTCTGGTAGAGCTGCGGTGTAGGACACGCCCCCTTCTCTCCCTGCCACCAATCAGAGGTGAGCCTCTCACTGCACAGGATAAGGGCTCCCTGGACCTGCTGCTACACGTGAGGAGGAGCTCCTGCCGTCTGCAGCCTGAGGAGGAGAGGAGCAAAGTGAAAGTAAAAACACCAGGTACGTGTGTGTTACTGACCATTCTTATTACTGTCAGGCATTTGGGGTTATTACTTTTGTTTCAGTAACTCCATGTGCCTCACATTAATAGCAGTTAGCCCCATCATGTCCCTCACATTAACCCTGTGTGGCTCACATAAGGGTTACTGAGGTGTGAGACATGGGGGTACTAATGAAGGACCTATATAATGAAGATGTTCACTTATTATCTCCATATGTCACATATCAGTGTCCCTTATGTAAAGCACACAGGGGGTTAATGTGAGGACATGATGGGGTTAACTGCTATTAATATGAGGTACATGGAGTTGTAACCTGCAATGCACATGACCAGACTCTTTATCTACAACTGTGGATAAAGTACAGACCTATATATTTCAATTCACCCGTATATACAGCCATTCTATTTGTGGCTGTGTATCTGGGCCAAATTGAAGAACTGAAAACTATTGAGCAGGTCCTATATCTGTCCTATACATCCCCTATATCTGTCCTATACATACCCTATATGTGCCCTATACATCCCCTATATCTGTCCTATACATACCCTATATGTGCCCTATACATCCCCTATATCTGCCCTATACATCCCCTATATCTGTCCTATACATCCCCTATATCTGTCCTATACATCTCCTATATCTGTCCTATACATACCCTATATCTGTCCTATACATCCCCTATATCTGTCCTATACATACCCTATATGTGCCCTATACATCCCCTATATCTGCCCTATACATCCCCTATATCTGTCCTATACATACCCTATATCTGCCCTATACATCCCCTATATCTGTCTGCATTTGCAGCCCTGTCAATTCATTTCTAATGTATAGGTCAGTGAAAACCACATGCGTGCCATTTGTATGCAGGAGGCGTAAGGCTGAGGCCCCACGTTGCAGAAATGCAGCGTTTTTGTTGCAGATTTTGATGCGGTTTATTTCAACCAAAGCTAAAAATGGCTACAGAAGGAATGGGAAATATATAGTAAGCTTCTTATACGTTTCCCTTCTGCTCAATCCACTCCTGTCTTAGGCTCAGAAAAACACAGCAAAATATGTAACAAAAAAAGCTGTGTTCCCTGTGCCTCAGCCTTAGGCTAAAGCCCCACGTTGCAGAAACAGCTTTTTTACATTGCAGATTTTGCTGGTTTTTTTGAGCCGAAGCCAGGAGTAGATTGAGCAGGAGGGAGACATATAAGAAGCTTCCTATATATTTCCCATTCGTTTTCTAGCCATTCTTGGCTTTGACGGTGTTGAGGGAGAACCCCCGCCAGAATACGGGTCACTTACAGTGGTCAGTCACCTGCTCCAAATCAATCATGCACGTGCGCGCTGACAAAGATAAACACTGACATTGATGCAGTTTCAATCTCAGTCCATGCAATGAGCGTGATGCCTATTCACACAGAACTGAGGTTTATTGAGGAAGTTACAGTTTTTATACAGGAATGCAAGAAAGATAAGAAAAAGGCAGGCTGTAAGCATATACGTCTTGTATCCGAATACACTGGCGATCAGTCATTGGCTGTTAAATTTCAACATCTCTTAGCTTTCGAGTTCCCAGGAAATGATACTGTCTTTCTTGTAAACCACATGACGATCATGTGCGTCAGCATCTGGGTGCGGTACTGGATACAGGCGCCATCTTAATGTATAAACGTTGCACAAAGAAAAATATAATTTCTTAAGCAGTATAAAGCATGTATAAAAATAAGAATGGACATGGTCTACCTTCACATTCCCCCCTAAATTATATTTTTCTTTCCCTACACAGTGTTATCTGGAATGTGAGTACAACATTCTTCACCAATCATGGAGCAGACTCCACCTCTTTCTGCTGTGATCATATCTATAGCTAGTCGGGTTTGGAGAGAGGAGGAGGGTGTGGTAGAGTTTTCCATGTAGAAGTCAGAGCCAAATATGCCTAGTTTGACTCCAGATGTTTCATTGGCAGTAAAACAGGTATAGTTACCAGCATGTATATACACATGACCTTAATAGTCCCCCCTTGAAACAGCTTCCAGACAAAGGGAATGCAGGGTGGGATGTCTGTCCCTATCTCTCACTACTGGACTGTAAGGAAATACCCTTCAGATCTTATAGAAAGCATATACATTGACTATTGTCAGACCTATAAGCAATATGAATATAATAACTATAGAAACATAACAGGAATATAAGTTCAGATGGATCCAACAGTCTTCAAATTTTCTCTTCTCAAAGTCCATATCCTCTAACAGTTTATTGTCCCATTTATTTTCAAGAACATCATCAAGTGGGCGAAGGTTTAAGGTTTTCCTTATACTCTCACAGCTGTACTGGCGATCAACAGGAACCGGAAGTGACCATTGAATCTCATATATCTCCTTATCACCATCCAATCTTTGGGTTTTAGTTTATAAGTTCCTTCCACTGACTTAGAATCTGGAGGGAAAAAGGGAAAAACTCGAGAATATACATTAATCATATGTCTTTGATGATTCGTCACATAGTCAGTCAGCACAACCTATTACATCTGGAACATTTATAAGAAATACAATCCAAAGACAGGGCTAAATATCAATTTTCCTCTTTTCAACTTAGTGTGAAACACACCGCATACTTATGGACAATAGATTCAGGTAACCAGTAATGACACGCGTAGACACGTCTGCCCCAGAACTAGTGGACTTTGTACACGGACTGTTTGTGGTGGTTTTTCCTCACCAGATATGCCCCAAGCCATCCTGAAGGGAGACAACTACACACAAGCACGTACTCATACCGTCTCACTGTATATACTCAACCTGCAATCTCTGGAACAGGTACAAGGGCTTCAGGCCTGGCTCTCCGGCCTAGCACATGCCATGCAGGCTCACATATATATCTATATATCTGACTATAGTGATGCTAAATCCTGCAGCTGCCCATCCTCCGCTTACCAGGTCACACATGGCTACTACTAAACAGTGCACTTAATAATAATAATCTGCTTATGCCATCAGTGGGAACAATGTTCTCAGTACATACTCTCTTACCACCAGACACCAGGACTTGTACATCCTCTTTCCAAGTCTCCTTTCCTCCTGGACCATCTTCGGTGCATCAGTGTCATAAAACCTGAAAAGAGAGCTAAAAGGTTTGGGTCTTACCAGTAAAACATGTCCCCTAGGCCTATGCAGCTGGGCTAGTGGCAGTGTCTGCCCACATGCTACCTCTACTTTCTTTCGTATCAGCCTTGGTGTGTGCCATGACTTCTGACTATACCAACCTATGAGCAGCTGCAGGGTCTCTATCACACAAAAGTTCTTGTCCTCCAGATCGGACCATAATTCTACTATATCAACCACCTACCCTCAGACATTGTACCATGTTCAAGCGATGGCTTCAAGTTCACCTGAGACCCATGGAGTCCCATAATAGGTCTCCTTATGCTTGGTTTACCTCATATACGGTGACTGTGGCATATCTGATGCAGGATTCACCATCTTTCCCAAATATAAGACCATCTATAATAGAGCTCAATCAAAAAAGTTATCAATAGATTCATATCAGCAAAATTTTCTTAAGTTATCTTAGGCTTCTTCACCCCCGCCCCCCTTTGAAGATATTGATAACATCACAGTTCGGTTGTGTCAATGCCCAAACAACCATACACTGAATGCTGCATGCACCTCTATGGGAATGGGGTAGGAAAACTCTCCCTGGCGCTACTGGCTGACTAGGCCCTGCCTGCGGGTGTTGGTCAGCTGTTCCCAAGCTAAACTTGGCCCCGACAACTTCTGGCTCTCTAAACACGAAGACCTAACAGACAGGTGGGGTGAGAGCTGAAAGAGGCTAGGGACTGGGATACTAAAGATGGTCACCCCTAATGAAAGAATAGGTGCAGCTGCCAACGGTAACAAATAGGATGGGGCGTGCTGGAAAACAAACAACAATGGCTGTGCTGTCTTTCCCCCCTGGAAAAAAAAACAAAAAAAAACAAAACAAAACCAAAACAAAAACCTTCTAATGCAGCAAGCAAATGTGACTTGTCAGAGAAATGAACTTTAACACAATCTTAATGTACGTGGACTGGACCTTTTTTTTTTTTTTTCCAAAAGTACTTCATGTTCTGTGAGAGAGATACATGTCTGACGGGGCACAGGAGTCTCTGCAAGGTCAAAGCTAGACAATACAAGAAGAGCCAGTATTATCTTATCTTATGCTGCAGCTCACATAACTGCTCATCCCACTCATAGCTGCAGCTGGGTATCCCCCCCTGTATCTCATAGCTGTGTCTTGTGTAGGACTACAGACTTCAGCAATCTCTCTTAAAGAAACAGAAACACATTTGTACAATCTCATAATATCAATACAATAAAGTTAGGTACATATTCAGAACATATATATATCAGCAAAGAAAGCAGAAACATTACCTGAGGGATCAAATCAATCTCCTGTTCACACAACACAATCATACACATAGAACACTACACAACAGGTATGGGAGTGACTTCCAACTCTCTTAGTATAGACACAAAGGAATTTTTCTCTCTCTTTTTCCTTTTTCCTAAAATCAAACATCATGACAAATATAATCTGTGCTACGTCTTTTTATCAATCAACATACACATACACGTTTTCAAATTCGGACACCTTACTGAGTTTCTAAGTTTCAATAACAGTTTTCCTACAATGGGGACAATCCTGGTTTCAATCAGCTTATCTCAACCTATGTTCACTTTCTTGCGCAATCTCTTCACTTGCTGGAGCAATCTTTCCACTTGCTTCACCCTAAAATCCGATACCCATCCTATTATGTGCATATTGTCACATCACTTTATGTTTCAACATTCCAAGTTCCATCTCTTTGACATCCTAAACTTAGGCAACATACTTAAACCTCCTGTTTCATGCCACTTTCTGGCACCTCTTCATTACATCAACATTTTTCAACCATTCATTTCACGATTCACATAATCTAACACATTGTGACCACTCATTGACTAAGATACATGTTTAACACAATTTCACACTATATTCCGGATTATTGGATGGACGTCTCAAAATTCCAGATTATCAGAATTTTCCTAAAATTTTACTTTTAAGATCAAAATGTTGCTAACAACACAGTCCTAACAAGAAAAACCTTCTACCGTACCCCTCTTATAGCACTATATGTTTTTCCAACTATCTTAAGGGGTCGGGTACGGCTTTAAAGAAGGCAACACCAAATGCTTTACTAAGACAATTCTATGTGGGATCAGTGACTACATAAGAAGAGAACGGAAGCTAGTGTGATATTGTGCACACTTCTGTATGATACAAATTATAAAGAATAATATACAAAGATGAAAATACGGCACAGACCAGATGAGTTACCTTCCCTCATAACCGTGATCTGAGTCAGCTCAGGAAAAGGATTCTGGTCTCTTATGGTAAATTTTTAGACAAGAAGAAGACACGTTAGAATAATTAGCATAACGGGATATAAAATTCCAACATAGGTTTCAACACAAAACTATGGGATAAGACACAAAGAAGAAGTTTCACCTCATTATTTCCCATTCCCATAAATAAAACATAAACACATAGATATATAAACAAACAAGTAAAAATCAGAATATTCTCTGTAATACATAGATGATACCATTAATCCAATCTCTGTGTGCCTTGAACTCTTGCACAAAGATTTTAACTTGAGGTAAAACCCCAACTTGTAGGTTGGCGAGGCGACAGAGGGTGAGTGGCCGTCTCCCCCTCCGTGACCTCCCATACCCACGCTGTGAAGATTCAAAACTTCTCACTATCACCTTTTTGCTCTTTTGTGGACACAACAGTTTAAAAGACAATAACAGACAAACAATAATTCAAAACATAACCATTACATCATATGCTTGGATATCCCTGTATACACATTGTCATTATACGTTACTCAGGTTAACCCCTTTTTTTTTTTTCCTTTTTTTGTACCAAATCACTTCTTTGGATATAATGCATAGACTGTGGACTGTGGTGCTGGCACAAAGCCAAGTTTCATCTTCTTTGCTCTTCCTCCAGCATCTGGCAGTCTATGAGATAAACGACCTTGAAGCTCTTGGCAGTCAATTAAAATGCTTTGATTGCCCTCTACAGAAATAAAAATAGGAATAAAACTCAAACAGCAGTTAATATACTGACACCAAAATTACACAATATTTTTGTGCAATTTTTTATTTTCATAGGAAACCTCACTCTAGTAATTACCACAAGTGTTCAGAATCTCTTAAACTATACTTGAAGTTAAGAGAAATTTACCAGACCTTCCCAATTTTCCTTTTCTTTACTAGATCCCAACCAAAGTTTTGAACGTATAATCCTCTAAACATCATAATAGTGGTATACAGTGAGGTCCTTTATAGCTGAACTGGGCATAGACACTCGAACACTCGGAAAGGGGGCGGGGGTTTGACCTCTTCCGGGCTTGAGGGTTTGTGATAGGAACTGGATGTGGCTATCACTGGAATCACCGGATAAAGGGGGCGTGATCTGAGGGGCGGTGGGGGCCGGAGATGTTGGTCTGGGTGTACTAACATGGCTGCCAGTGGAAACAGCCATAACCTCACTTCCGCCATCCCTGGGCGTGGGTCCGGAAGATGTGACAACAGGGGATGGGCGGGGAGCTCCACAGGCTACACAGACATCTTGCAAATCAGGATTCAGCTGCCTACAGACGTCACAGATCCACCCATCTCCACTACTCTCGGCGCCATTTTGGGGCAGTGGCGCACAAGCAATTATACTCGGCATAATTATACTCGGATAACCAAACAAAGAAACAAAGGTTCAGCATTTTCATATCCCTCACGTTCTAGAGTCCTTGCGACCCTGTAATGAGCTTGGGCGGCTTCCAGCAAACCTTTATCTTCTAACACTCCCCGTGACTCTTCTAACATTTTTCTCCACATACTAGGTTGCAATCGGCCCGTAGGAGGCACCTCAGCCAGTTTATACATTCTCAAAGCTTCTTTCACGTATTTCTTGCCTTCCCTGATTCGAACTAAATCAACGGCAGTCTGTGCCCCATCAGGCAAGACATGTTTCTTCTTGAACAGCCGCAACATTGTCAAAGTCCCGATATTGCTTATCCGCCTGTGCACTGACGGATATGTGACCCCACAACCTCACCACCAACAAAGTCACCTTTACCGGTTTCTGACTCTTGTTGTCAGGTCCCTGACCACAGGTTGCAGTCACTGGGCAATATCAAAAGCCTAAAACAATCCAACAGCACCCGTCCTCCTCCCTGACGGCCTCATGCAGTGGATCAACAGTCAAATCACACCCACCACCGCACCCGTCCTCCTCCCTGATGGCCTCATGCAGTGGATCAACAGTCAAATCACACCACTGCACCCGTCCTCCTCCCTGACGGCCTCATGCAGTGGATCAACAGTCAAATCACACCACTGCACCCGTCCTCCTCCCTGACGGCCTCATGCAGTGGATCAACAGTCAAATCACACAACAGCAAGGCTTAGTGCCAGGGACCACTAGTTGCGACCGTCCAAAAAGATCACATATACTACTTTATATCAAGGAGGGCAAGAAATTCACTTCCTGGAATCTGCAGCACCACAGGCGACTGAACACTCGGTGATAGGTATATATATATATCAGTGAGGAAAACAAGTTCAGACTACGGCTCTAGGACCCACCCATCCGTATCATTCGGACTGGACAATCGATCCAACTGGATCACCTGTTAGCCAGACAACAACACACCGACAGTCACAAGCAAATGAAACACATTCATATGAATATGCATACACTTACCGTGACTCTAATGAGGGTGATCAGGCCTCGGGTCGGTGAGACGCCGTCTGACGTCCAGGGTCCGGCGCGGGTCGGTTATCCGCGGTGGTCCTATGGCCGTGCTCCCGGGTTTCGGCACCACTTGTTGAGGGAGAACCCCCGCCAGAATACGGGTCACTTACAGTGGTCAGTCACCTGCTCCAAATCAATCATGCACGTGCGCGCTGACAAAGATAAACACTGACATTGATGCAGTTTCAATCTCAGTCCATGCAATGAGCGTGATGCCTATTCACACAGAACTGAGGTTTATTGAGGAAGTTACAGTTTTTATACAGGAATGCAAGAAAGATAAGAAAAAGGCAGGCTGTAAGCATATACGTCTTGTATCCGAATACACTGGCGATCAGTCATTGGCTGTTAAATTTCAACATCTCTTAGCTTTCGAGTTCCCAGGAAATGATACTGTCTTTCTTGTAAACCACATGACGATCATGTGCGTCAGCATCTGGGTGCGGTACTGGATACAGGCGCCATCTTAATGTATAAACGTTGCACAAAGAAAAATATAATTTCTTAAGCAGTATAAAGCATGTATAAAAATAAGAATGGACATGGTCTACCTTCACAACGGAAAGAAAAACGCAGCCAAATCTGCAATAAAAAAAGCTGCATTTTTGTAATGTGGGGCCTCGGCCTTAGTGCGATTCTATTGGTGACACTGTAACTAGATGCAATTATAGCCAAATCCAGTTCCTGGGCACCAGTGCGGCCACTTTGTTGTAAGTGTGACACCCATTAATTCCTGGCTGGGGTTTTGCTGTTACTGCACCGCCAGGAACTAAAAGTGACAAATTAATCTGCGTTTCACTTAGGGAGCGTTCACACTACCGTCGGTGTCTGACAGCTAGTGTCCGCTGCTAATGTCCGTTCAAAATCTTGTGCGGATATTAGTATCGGACACTAGCTGTGTCTGTGACATTTTGCACTGATTTAAATGGACATCAGGTGCGTTCTTTTACTGTTCATGGGTGTCCTTAAGTGTCCGTTCCCAAAGATGTCCGACTTTTCAAGCGGACAGAAAAACCTACATGTCGGGTTTTGCTGTCCGCTTGAAAAGTCGGACATCTTTGAGAACGGACACTTAAGGACAGGCACGGACAGTAAACAAACGCACCCGATCTCCATTTAAATCAATGCAAAATGTCACGGACACAGCTAGTGTCCGATACTAATATCCGCACAAGATTTTGAACGGACATTAGCAGCGGACACTAGCTGTCAGACACCGACGGTAGTGTGAACGCTCCCTTACAGAATACTGAAGTTACTAACGGCCGAGGACTGGATGGAGCATACGGGTACATTGTGTGTCAGCTCTTTACAGGTGTTACCTCACTCTGCTCCCAGTCACATACATTACCACTAATTGTGGGTTACACATGTACTTACATTGCTTCTAATGGAAAAGCACATGTGTATCCAGGCAAATAGTGGTAAGCGCATGTGGCTGGGAGCGCAGTATGACAGCACCCCTATGTTGTGCTATATGACTTTAGTGTAGGTGTCGTCGGCTTTACAATTATTACCCGGCACTGCGAGGACCTCATCTTTGATTTTTTAATTTAAATCGGCACGCTGAACAGAAAAGGTTGCCTACCCCTGCCCTAGAAGATGCGGCCAGTTCTGACCTTCACAATACAGCCCAACTTTTCACATCAGACATGGGTCATTTTACAAGTAGAGATGAGCGAACAGTGTTCTATCGAACTCATGTTCGATCGGATATTAGGCTGTTCGGCATGTTCGAATCGAATCGAACACCGCGTGGTAAAGTGCGCCATTACTCGATTCCCCTCCCACCTTCCCTGGCACCTTTTTTGCTCCAATAACAGCGCAGGGTAGGTGGGACAGGAACTACGACACCGGGGGCATTGAAAAAAGTAGGCAAAACCCATTGGCTGCCGAAAACATGTGACCTCTAATTTAAAAGAACAGCGCCGCCCAGGTTCGCGTCATTCTGAGCTTGCAATTCACCGAGGACGGAGGTTTCCGTCCAGTTAGCTAGGGGTTAGATTCTGGGTAGGCAGGGACAGGCTAGGATAGGAAGGAGAAGACAACCACAACAGCTCTTGT
Organism: Leptodactylus fuscus; assembly: GCF_031893055.1. Lineage (NCBI taxonomy): Eukaryota > Metazoa > Chordata > Amphibia > Anura > Leptodactylidae > Leptodactylus > Leptodactylus fuscus. Next base: position 236,761,547 of record NC_134267.1, read on the forward strand.
AAGAGCTAAATTCCAGGGAGAAGCTTGTCAGTGTAACGTGGCACTGACGGGCTCAATCGCCGCAACCCAGCTTTCCCAGGATCCTGAATGGAATACACTGTCAGTGTATTGCCGTATACCCTATATATACCCCCGATACCCGTTCCAACGGTGTGCCCCCCCACCTTCACCCCAGAAATACCCTGCAAGTCCCCTAGCAATAGAATTGGGGCTATATACACCCACAATTTTTACTACTGGTATACAGTGCCATTGTCTGACTGGGAATTCAAAGAATATATTGGGAATACAAATACCCTCATTTCTTGCTACTGCCATATAGTGCCAGTTTCTGACTGGTAATTCAAAGAATATATTGGGGTTACGTGCACCCACAATTTTTACTACTGGTATACAGTGCCATTGTCTGACTGGGAATTCAAAGAATATATTGGGAATACAAATACCCTCATTTCTTGCTACTGCCATATAGTGCCAGTGTCTGACTGGGAATTCAAAGAATATATTGGGGTTACGTGCACCCACAATTTTTACTACTGGTATACAGTGCCATTGTCTGACTGGGAATTCAAAGAATATATTGGGAATACAAATACCCTCATTTCTTGCTACTGCCATATAGTGCCAGTTTCTGACTGGTAATTCAAAGAATATATTGGGGTTACGTGCACCCACAATTTTTACTACTGGTATACAGTGCCAATTTCTAACTAGGAATTCAAAATGCGCAAGGCTCCCGGAAAGGGACGTGGACGAGGCCGTGGGCGAGGTCGGGGGAATGGTTCTGGGGAGCAAGGTAGCAGTGAAGCCACAGGGCGTCCCGTGCCTACTCCTGTGGGGCAGCAAGCATTGCGCCACTCCACAGTGCCAGGGTTGCTTGCCACATTAACTAAACTGCAGGGTACAAACCTTAGTAGGCCCGAGAACCAGGAACAGGTCTTGCAATGGCTGTCAGAGAACGCTTACAGCACATTGTCCAGCAGCCAGTCAGACTCTGCCTCCTCTCCTCCTATTACCCAACAGTCTTGTCTTCCTTCCTCCCAAAATTCCGAAGCTTTACAGAACAATAACCCAAACTGTCCCTGCTCCCCAGAGCTGTTCTCCGCTCCTTTCATTGTCCCTCAACCTGCCTCTCCACGTCACGATTCCACGAACCTAACAGAGGAGCATCTGTGTCCAGATGCTCAAACACTAGAGTCTCCTCCATCTCCGTTCGATTTGGTGGTGGATGACCAGCAACCCACCCTCATCGACAATGATGTGACGCAGTTGCCGTCAGGGCATCCAGTTGACCGGCGCATTGTGCGGGAGGAGGAGATGAGACAGGAGTTGGAAGAGGAAGTGGTGGATGATGAGGACACTGACCCGACCTGGACAGGGGGGATGTCAAGCGGGGAAAGTAGTGTGGATGTTGAGGCAGGTGCAGCACCAAAAAGGGTAGCTAGAGGCAGAGGCAGAGGTCAGCAGCTTAGGCGAAGCCAGGCCACACCCGGAATCTCCCAAGATGTTCCAGTTCGTACCCAGCCCCGAAAAACTCCCACCTCGAGGGCACGTTTCTCGAAGGTGTGGAGTTTTTTCAAGGAATGCGCCGAGGACAGATATAGTGTTGTCTGCACAATTTGCCTCTCGAAATTGATTAGGGGCTCTGAGAAGAGCAACCTGTCCACCACTTCAATGCGCCGTCATTTGGAATCCAAGCACTGGAATCAGTGGCAGGCAGCAACGGCAGGACAAAGGCCGCCTGCCGTTCACGCCACTGCCACTGCCTCTGCCACTGCCTCTGCCTTTGCCACTGCCACTGCTGACTGTGCTGGCGATGCACTCCAGAGGACGAGCCAGGACACCACTTCATCTGCCTCCGCCACTTTGTTGACTTCTACCTCATCCTCCCCTGGTCCTGTCTTATCTCCTTCTCCTGCACCATCAAAGGCACCATCAGGCGTTTCTTTACAACAACCCACCATCTCTCAGACATTGGAGCGGCGGCAGAAATACACCGCTAACCACCCACACGCGCAAGCCTTGAACGCCAACATCGCTAAACTGCTGGCCCAGGAGATGTTGGCGTTCCGGCTTGTTGAAACTCCCGCCTTCCTGGACCTGATGGCAACTGCGGCACCTCGCTATGCCGTCCCTAGCCGTCACTACTTCTCCCGGTGTGCCGTCCCCGCCTTGCACCAGCACGTGTCACTCAACATCAGGCGGGCCCTTAGTTCCGCGCTTTGCACAAAGGTCCACTTGACCACCGACGCGTGGACAAGTGCATGCGGACAGGGACGCTACATTTCACTGACGGCACACTGGGTGAATGTAGTTGAGGCTGGGACTGCTTCCCAAACTGGCCCGGTGTACCTCGTCTCCCCGCCTAACATTCCTGGCAGGGACACGAGAAGAACACCCCCCTCCTCCTCCTCCTCTACCGCCTCCTCCTCCGCCACCTCCTCCTCCTCCGCCACCGCCTCCTCCTCCGCTGTTAGATTGACCCCAGCTACGAGTTGGAAACGTTGCAGCACTGGCGTTGGTAGACGTCAGCAGGCTGTGCTGAAGCTGATCAGCTTGGGGGACAGACAGCACACTGCCTCCGAGGTGAGGGATGCCCTCCTCGATGAGACGGCAATATGGTTTGAGCCGCTGCACCTGGGCCCAGGCATGGTCGTTTGTGATAACGGCCGGAACCTGGTAGCAGCTCTGGAGCTTGCCGGACTCCAACATGTTCCATGCCTGGCCCACGTCTTCAACCTAGTGGTGCAACGTTTCCTAAAGAGCTACCCCAATGTTCCAGAGCTACTGGTGAAAGTGCGGCGCATGTGCGCCCACTTTCGCAAGTCGACAGTAGCCGCTGCTAGCTTAAAATCTCTCCAGCAACGCCTGCATGTGCCACAACACCGGCTTTTGTGCGACGTCCCCACACGCTGGAACTCAACGTTTCAGATGTTGAATAGAGTGGTTGAGCAGCAGAGACCTTTGATGGAATACCAGCTACAAAACCCTAGGGTGCCACAAAGTCAGCTGCCTCAGTTTCACATCCATGAGTGGCCATGGATGAGAGACCTTTGTGACATCCTACGGGTCTTTGAGGAGTCCACAAGGAGGGTGAGCTCTGAAGATGCGATGGTGAGCCTTACAATCCCGCTCTTGTGTGTTCTGAGAGAATCCCTGATTGACATCAGGGATAACTCAGATCACACAGAGGAGTTAGGGATAGCATCCGATCCGTCACAGCTGGAGAGTAGGTCCACACATCTGTCCGCTTCACTGCGTTTAATGGAGGAGGAGGAGGAGGAGGAAGAAGAGTTGTCCGATGATGTGATGGTGATACAGGAGGCTTCCGGGCAACTTCGAATCGTCCCATTGTTGCAGCGCGGATGGGTAGACATGGAGGATGAGGAGGAAATGGAGATTGAACTTTCCGGTGGGGCCAGAGGAGTCATGCCAACTAACACTGTGGCAGACATGGCTGAGTTCATGTTGGGGTGCTTTACAACCGACAAGCGTATTGTCAAAATCATGGAGGACAACCAGTACTGGATCTTTGCTATCCTTGACCCCCGGTATAAAAACAACATCTCGTCTTTTATTCCGGTAGAGGGGAGGGCCAATCGCATCAATGCTTGCCACAGGCAATTGGTGCAGAATATGATGGAGATGTTTCCAGCATGTGACGTTGGCGGCAGGGAGGGCAGTTCCTCCAGTAGGCAACCAAGTTCTCACCGGTCCACACAAACGAGGGGCACACTGTCTAAGGTCTGGGACACCTTGATGGCACCCCCTCGCCAAAGTGCCGCCACGGAGGGTCCTAGTGTCACCAGGCGTGAGAAGTATAGGCGCATGTTGCGGGAATACCTTTCCGACCACAGCCCTGTCCTCTCCGACCCCTCTGCGCCCTACACGTATTGGGTGTCGAAGTTGGACCTGTGGCTTGAACTTGCCCTATATGCCTTGGAGGTGCTGTCCTGTCCTGCCGCCAGCGTCCTATCTGAGAGGGTGTTCAGTGCAGCCGGTGGCATCATCACTGACAAGCGCACCCGTCTGTCAGCTGAGAGTGCCGACCGGCTCACTTTGATAAAAATGAACCACCACTGGATAGAGCCTTCATTTTTGTGCCCACCTGTGTAAAGCACCCCAACATGAAACTCCATGTCTGTACTCAACCTCTCCAATTCCTCCGCATCCTCATACTCATCCACCATAAGCGTTGCACAATTCTGCTAATACTAGGCTCCCTCCAACATGATTTCCCCCAACTCTGCTGGTTAGAGGCTCCCTCCACCCTGATTTCCACCAACTCTGCTGGTTAGAGGCTCCCTCCACCCTGCTTTCCCACAACTCTGCTGGTTAGAGGCTCCCTCCACCATGAATTTGCCCAAACTGGGCTGGTTAGAGGCTCCCTCCACCATGAATTGGTCCAAACTGGGGTTTTTAGAGGCTCCATCCACCATGAATTTGCCAAAACTGGGCTGTTTAGAGGCTCCCTCCACCATGAATTGGTCCAAATTGGGGTTTTTAGAGGCTCCCTCCACCATGAATTTGCCCAAACTGGGCTGGTTAGAGGCTCCCTCCACCATGAATTGGTCCAAACTGGGCTGGTTAGAGGCTCCCTCCACCATGAATTGGTCCAAATTGGGGTTTTTAGAGGCTCCCTCCACCATGAATTGGTCCAAACTGGGCTGTTTAGAGGCTCCCTCCACCATGAATTGGTCCAAACTGGGGTTTTTAGAGGCTCCCTCCACCATGAATTGGTCCAAACTGGGCTGGTTAGAGGCTCCCTCCACCATGAATTGGTCCAAACTGGGTTTTTTAGAGGCTCCCTCCACCATGAATTGGTCCAAACTGGGGTTTTTAGAGGCTCCCTCCACCATGAATTGGTCCAAACTGGGGTTTTTAGAGGCTCCCTGCACCATGAATTGGTGCAAACTGGGGTTTTTAGAGGCTCCCTCCACCATGAATTTGCCCAAACTGGGCTGTTTAGAGGCTCCCTCCACCATGAATTGGTCCAAACTGGGTTTTTTAGAGGCTCCCTCCACCATGAATTGGTCCAAACTGGGGTTTTTAGAGGCTCCCTCCACCATGAATTGGTCCAAACTGGGGTTTTTAGAGGCTCCCTCCACCATGAATTTGCCCAAACTGGGCTGTTTAGAGGCTCCCTCCACCATGAATTTGCCCAAACTGGGCTGTTTAGAGGCTCCCTCCACCATGAATTTGCCCAAACTGGGCTGGTTAGAGGCTCCCTCCACCATGAATTGGTCCAAACTGGGGTTTTTAGAGGCTCCCTCCACCATGAATTGGTCCAAACTTGGCTGTTTAGAGGCTCCCTCCACCATTAATTGGTCCAAACTGGGCTGGTTAGAGGCTCCCTCCACCATGAATTGGTCCAAACTGGGTTTTTTAGAGGCTCCCTCCACCATGAATTGGTCCAAACTGGGGTTTTTAGAGGCTCCCTCCACCATGAATTGGTCCAAACTGGGCTGTTTAGCGGCTCCCTCCACCATTAATTGGTCCAAACTGGGCTGGTTAGAGGCTCCCTCCACCATGAATTTGCCCAAACTGGGCTGTTTAGAGGCTCCCTCCACCATGAATTTGCCCAAACTGGGCTGGTTAGAGGCTCCCTCCACCATGAATTGGTCCAAACTGGGGTTTTTAGAGGCTCCCTCCACCATGAATTGGTCCAAACTTGGCTGTTTAGAGGCTCCCTCCACCATTAATTGGTCCAAACTGGGCTGGTTAGAGGCTCCCTCCACCATGAATTGGTCCAAACTGGGTTTTTTAGAGGCTCCCTCCACCATGAATTTGCCCAAACTGGGCTGTTTAGAGGCTCCCTCCACCATGAATTGGTCCAAACTGGGCTGGTTAGAGGCTCCCTCCACCATGAATTTCCCAAAACTTGGCTGTTTAGAGGCTCCCTCCACCATTAATTGGTCCAAACTGGGCTGGTTAGAGGCTCCCTCCACCATGAATTTGCCCAAACTGGGCTGTTTAGAGGCTCCCTCCACCATGAATTGGTCCAAACTGGGTTTTTTAGAGGCTCCCTCCACCATGAATTGGTCCAAACTGGGCTGTTTAGAGGCTCCCTCCACCATGAATTTGCCCAAACTGGGCTGGTTAGAGGCTCCCTCCACCATTAATTGGTCCAAACTGGGCTGGTTAGAGGCTCCCTCCACCATGAATTTGCCCAAACTGGGCTGTTTAGAGGCTCCCTCCACCATGAATTTGCCCAAACTGGGCTGGTTAGAGGCTCCCTCCACCATGAATTGGTCCAAACTGGGTTTTTTAGAGGCTCCCTCCACCATGAATTTGCCCAAACTGGGCTGGTTAGAGGCTCCCTCCACCATGAATTGGTCCAAACTGGGTTTTTTAGAGGCTCCCTCCACCATGAATTTGCTCAAACTGGGCTGGTTAGAGGCTCCCTCCACCATGAATTGGTCCAAACTGGGTTTTTTAGAGGCTCCCTCCACCATGAATTTGCCCACACTGGGCTGGTTAGAGGCTCCCTCCACCATGAATTGGTCCAAACTGGGGTTTTTAGAGGCTCCCTCCACCATGAATTTGCCCAAACTGGGCTGGTTAGAGGCTCCCTCCACCATGAATTGGTCCAAACTGGGTTTTTTAGAGGCTCCCTCCACCATGAATTTGCCCAAACTCTGCTGGTTAGAGGCTCAATCCACCCTGATTTTCAAAACAAATATTGGTGCCAACCTCAACTTACTACAAGGGCCAAATTCACTGCTGGTGACAAGCTCTCCTCACTGCAAGTGCCAAATACACATGTTTCAAGGTGTTTTCCTACTGTCAGAGAGGTGGTATTGAGTGTGTAAAGTGTGTAGTTGTTAGGCTGTGATGTTGGGGTAATAGAGGGTCTTTGGTGTGTTAGATGCCCCCAGACATGCTTCCCCTGCTGTCCCAGTGTCATTCCAGAGGTGTTGGCATCATTTCCTGGGGTGTCATAGTGGACTTGGTGACCCTCCAGACACGGATTTGGGTTTCCCCCTTAACGAGTATCTGTTCCCCATAGACTATAATGGGGTTCGAAACCCGTTCGAACACACGAACAGTGAGCGGCTGTTCGAATCGAATTTCGAACCTCGAACATTTTAGTGTTCGCTCATCTCTATTTACAAGGCATTATCTTTGAAATGATCAGGAAAAGACTGTGACACCTTGGACTTTATATTTGTGTTCAGTTTTGGCCAACATGTTTAAAATTTATTAATAAAAAAGATCCAAAGTTTATCTAAAAATGAGGAAAAAAAAGTACATTTTAAATGGTACATGTTCCCTCGGTACGACCGCACAGAATAGGTAATAAATAACCTTTAACATACCGTATTTTCCGGACTATAAGGCGCACATAAAAACCTACGATTTCCTCAGAAATCGTAAGTGCGCCTTATAGTCCGGTGCGCCTTATATATGGATGGAAGCGGCGGCAAAGTCTGCGTGCCGCTTCCATACATACATAAAAGGCACCCTAAGGGTGCATTCACACTACGGAACGCGAGCGTGTATCACAGCCGTACACGCCGGCGTTACAGCAGGGCTGCCGGACACTTCCCATTCATTTCTATGGGAGCCGGCATGCGAGCGCTCCCCATAGAAATGAATGGAAAAAAAGCAGTCCATTTATTTCTATGGGGAGCGCTCGCATGCCGGCTCCCATAGAAATGAATGGGAAGTGTCCGGCAGCCCTGCTGTAACGCCGGCGTGTACGGCTGTGATACACGCTCGCGTTCCGTAGTGTGAATGCACCCTTAAAAGTTATATTAAACTACCCCCTCTGTCATGGCATTCTGAAACAGAATGTGAAACTTACCGAGCGGTGCAGGGCGGACGGGCGGGCATTCAGGCCTCCTCTTCCTCCGATGTCCTGACCACTTCCTCCGGCGCTCGCGAACTAATAATGGCCTAGGCGCATGCGCAATATCATAATGTTTCTACTACGGCTACTGCACATGCGCCCAGGCCATTATCAGTTCGCGAGTGCCGGAGGAGGAGGACGGAACATCGGAGGAAGAGGAGGCCTGAATGCCCGCCCACCCTGCACCGCTCGGTAAGTTTCACATTCTGTTTCAGGGTTTTATTTTAAAACGGGGGGGGGGGGGGGGGTAGTTTAATATAACTTTTATGGTTGGGCTCTATCAGCATGATTTTGCTGATAGAGCCCCTTAACTCCTCGCCTGCCGAGCGCTTCCAATAGAAGCGGCTGGCATGCGGGCTGTTAAGCGGCCGATGGCAAAGTCTGCGTGCCGCCGCTTTCAATAACATATAGTGCGCACCGGACTGCGCCTTATAGTCCGGTGCGCCTTATATATGAACCGAGACGGACTATAAGGCGCTCATGGGCAATGCGCCTTATAGTCCAGTGCGCCTTATAGTCCGTAAAATACGGTATGTTTGTTTCATGTTGGCATCATTTTTTTTTTGCACATTTTAATTTTATAGGATGTTAGAGGGATTATAAAGTTTAGAAGCAAATTTGAAATTTTCATAAATTTCCTTAGTTAGCCCACCCACTACACCCCCAGCAGCCATCTTTAGACTACTAGTTCTATCTCACTCAATAACCTTCTCCTTTGGCTGTGACATTGTAATTACCTCCATACATCATCATTGCAGTCACATGGAGAAAGCCTTAGGCCAACGATGAATTCTTCATGCTATTTTTTCTCAATATATATATATATATATATATATATATATATATATATATATATATATATATAATGTTGTAAGTATAATATTTTCCACAGTGGCCCCACACAGTATACTATTATCCACAGTGCACCAATCCCCCCCCCCCCCCCCCTCATAGTATAATGCTCAACCGTGGCCCCTGCACGGTATACATTCTCCACGGCTGAGTTAGTTTATGTAACATTCCATGTCCAGGAGAAGAACTACAAGTTCCCCATATTATCAGCGGAAAATCAGAAAATGCTCCTGGGGAGGTCTACCCCTATTTTTCTGCTTTCCTTTTTCTGTACTCATCCTCGGGTAAAACATGTGTAAAACTCCATTAATATTGCATTCATGTTTTTGCTGGTTGATTCACTATGTGAGACATTATGTAATGACATGGAGCACCTTCAAATTAATGACCACCATCATAGACATAACATTGTTATTCACTATGATAGTACTTAAGGATTAAACCTTAATACATCTGTACAATAATTCAGAGCTGCACTCACTATTCTGCTGGTGCAGTCACTGTGTACATACATTACATTACTTATCCTGTATTATACTCCAGAGCTGTGCTCACTATTCTGCTGGTACAGTCACTGTGTACATACATTACATTACTTATCCTGTATTATACTCCAGAGCTGCGCTCACTATTCTGCTGGTACAGTCACTGTGTACATACATTACGTTACTTACCCTGTACTGATCCTGAGTTACATCCTGTATTATACTCCAGAGCTGCGCTCACTATTCTGCTGGTACAGTCACTGTGTACATACATTACATTACATATCCTGTACTGATCCTGAGTTACATCCCGTATTATACTCCAGAGCTGCACTCACTATTCTGCTGGTGCAGTCACTGTGTACATACATTACATTACTTATCCTGTATTATACTCCAGAGCTGCACTCACTATTCTGCTGGTGCAGTCACTGTGTACATACATTACATTACTTATCCTGTATTATACTCCAGAGCTGTGCTCATTATTCTGCTGGTACAGTCACTGTGTACATACATTACATTACTTATCCTGTACTGATCCTGAGTCACATCCTGTATTATACTCCAGAGCTGCACTCATTTTTCTGCTGGTGAAGTCTGTATACTGTACATGGTAAAACTATATGTGACATATTTCTCCTATTATGGACCTTTGAGGTCTCCTATAAGAACATGTGACCTTCTTCACACTGAGGATTATTAACAGTGATAATTAAAAGCTTAACCCCCTCTGACAACTTAACTTAAACCCCTCTCTTAACTGTTTGATCTATTATTTCTATGCTCTATTGTGTCTCTGTTCTTTATCTTTGGAATAAGAAATGAATTACATAGTGAAGAACCTTGGACATCTGATCCCTGAGTTTGGCCGTTCTGTAGATCAGGTAGGAGGAATGGAGAACATGCAGGAAGTCCATGACATTATAAACCCATTGTATGTCTAGACAATAATAATAGTAATAAACATTAGATGCCAAATTAACAGTAAAGTATAAAGTCTTGTATATGAATGTTAAGAAAACAAATCTCATGGCTGAGTAATATGTCTCCAGATTGATGGATAAGTTACTGCTCGTCTTCATCCTTGTTGTGTGATGATACAGAGAGGTGAAGAGGAGGACGGAGGAGATACAGCAGAACATGAGTGGGATGAACTCTAATATAGCATAGTAGTATATAGAACTAATATCACTGCAGTCCATAAATACAATATCCGTGGTTGTATTGTAGTCTCCAAATTTGGCCATCCCAATGATAAGCATCAACAAAGGACTCAAACAACTAAAAGAAGAAAGAAGTAGTGCGGCTACAATGGAATAACTAGTCCTGTGTAATATCATCCTCCTCAGATACAGGAACAGTCTGGTGTGGAGGTTGGAGATCTTCAGACACAAGACAGTGGAGAGCAGAGTTGTCAACCAAATATTAGCATAGTCAAAGAAAGCATAAACCAGAATTAATTGTGACATCCAGGTTTCCAGGAAGAAATAAAAAGTATCAGCCCATTGAGCGCACATCCTTATTATCCCAAGTAATGTTACAATGTGGTCAACAGGAGTCACTGATCTTCCTTTCCACCAGTCGGTGACATTGACCCCTATAATAAATGAATGTATCACTAGTCCAGGTATGAGAGCCATCAGTTCCAGGGCTAGAAAACGCAGATGCTGGACCTGGGTGTCATTTTCTATAGTATCAGCCATCTCTCCAGTTTGTGGGGATCCTGACTACTCCGAGAGTTTTTACCAAATGATGACAAGTAATTGGTCATTTATTCAAACACTGGAATATTTACAATGCAAATAGATTCCACCATATAGACAATGCCCTAGGACAGATCTATATTTACATAAAATATCATATAACATAGGAAGATTATATTACGGCTGTCACAGCAGACACATAATGTGTTCACCTGTTGAGTCTCATTATAAAGAATTAATCCAGGGTTGCAACTTATATAAAGCTTCAGAGCTGCATTCACAATGCTACTGGTGGAGTCATCGTGCCCCTAAATTATGTGTCCTACAATGCATTCAGAAAGTATCTCACAAGATGTTCACATTACAAAAATCAGATCTAAATCAGAAAGTTGCCCGAACTCAGGTCTAAATACATTGTACTTACGAGTCACCCCAGATCCTCTGGTCTTTCTTGTATCTACACGAGTGGTTATCCAGCCCAATCACACAGGATATTGCGCCAACTGCTCTATAACAGGATCTAATCCTATGGTGTTTGATTAAGTATTGTACACAGTGAATTTACCAGGCCTTAATTTAAGTTACTCATCCAATCAACAATTTCTGCTGATTTATTTTCAAAGCCTGACGAAGGGCGTGAAACCGTAAATTATGTATTTATAACATAATTAATTATTAAGAAGCAGAACCTTCATTGGAGTGTGGTTCAACTTTGTATTTTTTCTTCACTTATTTACGACATCATCTAGGCGATATAAAACCAGAGATATAGCCATTTGAATTGACCCAATTGGTAAATACTACAGCTCTAAGTACTGCATTGAGTACACATGTATAGAGTCTCTCTGACAATCTTTAGTTATAACATTGCTAATGGGAATCTTTCTATTAAGTTTGATACATAGTATATAAAATTTTCACCCCGCCTTCCTCAAGCAATACCAAAGAAATAAAAAATAAAAAATTATAAAATGGGAGTTACTCATTAAACAAAGTTTTTACTGACAGTCCTGATAGTGAAAAACGTTTTGATAAGAGAATTTTTTTAGGCAATAACATTTTTTAAGTTAAATATATAGAAACTTCTGTACTACCAGCAACATGCCGATTCCACTTTTGCTACTCTAAGTAGAAGGACCTGACGACGTCCAAAATCTCTGACATGGATCTGGTCAGGGATCCTGTACTACTGACCAGGCCCATGACAGTCTTACAAGTCACTGACATCATACAGTTCCGGTAGGTGTCGGTCGAGCAGTACCTCCCAAAATCCCTCTCCAGAACTAAAGATGTGTGCCTATAATACTGACACCTCTTGAGCAAGGATTACACACTAGAGATATCCTCACGGCTACCCCCAGTCAAGACCAAATGTTCAGGTCTCTTCCTCAAGGCAGTGTACAGGCGGTACCTGTCCAACGACCTGAGGCTTGAGAGCTGTCAGAAAAACCTTGCCACCCTCTTTTTGAATATCTCCCACCACTCAGACTTAGTACCTCCAAGATCCAATAAGTCCACCTGGCTCTGAAGAAATTCCTCAAAGGCTTGTCTCACAACTGCTTCTCCAAGGAGTGATGAATTCAGCCTCCACAAACCTCTTCCTCTCCAAAGGGATTCTGAAACATTCAAAGAAAACATAATCAGACAGTGATTGGAGAATTCCACCTCCACAACAGATGCAGGTGTAGAGACAGTTTCCTCCTTCAAAAAAAACCTATCTATCCTAGATCTGACACTAGACCCTCAATGATAGGTGTAACGCACATGGCCTGGGGAGTACCAAGTGTGGGTATCCCCCTGGAGAGCTTCACTAACTATACTATTGAAGGCGATGCTGTCATAGGGCATCTTATCTCTGGCGCCTCCCTGGTCTTGAGGCCTCGTGATAGTATTGAAGTTCTCACCAAAGATAATTTGTCTACCTGTAAAAAGGAAAGGCTTAATCCTGATGAAAAGGCATTTGCGGTCCCATTTGCTCTGCGGACGATATATGTTCATGAGCTCCTGACCCCTCATGAGGAAGTCTAAGATTGTAAAATGGCCACATTAATGGTGGTCACAGCAATGAGGTGAGTGCCGCCATACAGGATGATTAAATTAGACAGCCTTCTTCTTCCCACCCCCCTTCCGTGCCTTCCCACTTGATGAGTCAGAGGATGATGACCCACTACTTATTTTGGTTCTCTTTTTTAGAAACCATTAGGTCCATATTAGATGGCATGTTTCCCTCACCAGGCCCTGGGCTATCTGCCTCCCCCCCCCCCCCCCAAGAGGGCAGGGGGACTCCCTGGAGGGAGACTCAGTGGCTCCCAGCAACCCACCTCACTCTCTGAATCCTCACCCAAGGAAGTTGAATACTCACAGAGGGTTTGGTAGTGGTTAGGACTAAGCACCAGAGGGCAGTCGACTTTCCTTTCTTTGGCCAGGGGGGGAGATGTTAATGCCCTTACTTTCTCCGATGCCCGTCTCTGCTTGACCACTGACCCCTCCCCAGCACTTTTGTACTGGAAAGAAGAGGATGAGCCAGCCTCTTCCTCCCTCTCGATCCTTCTCATCTCCTCTATCAAGACATTGTCGGCTGGTGCCTCAGTGTCGGGATCCAACTGGCTAGGGCTGGGAACAGATGGAAAACACATAACTCCCTCCCTCTGCTCCCTCCTTTTCTCTCACCTCCTTGCCCTGGATGGAGCAGTCTTCACGTTCGGTATTGGAACACAAGCCGCTCCGCCTCCCACCGCTCCCTCACCCGCAGAGGTAACCACCCACTACCTGACCAAGAATGACCTTCGCATCACTGGTAGCACTAACATGGCTCATACTTGAATTATTCATGGAGCCTCTCTCAGCCCCACTAGCTTCACCAGTATGCTTTGGTCTTCTCTTGCTCTGCCTTGAGGGGGGGGGGGGGGGGTCTGGATTACTGCAGTGGGTTTTACTTTAGGTAGTTCTACATTCAAGTCTCTGGTTGTCGGGGCAACTTCTGGAGCCAAACCACCTCCTCCACAGAGGGGCAACTGGCTCCTGAGCTTCCCGTCCCCTTAACCAAAGCCAACCTATCGGACACCTTCTTCCTTGCTCCAGATCCTACACAAAATTACTCCCCACATTCAAACTAGTACCAGGCTTCGAACGTGCAGGCAATGAGGCCCCCCAATCTTCCCTGCCTGCAACTCACCTGACCCCACAACTGAGGCTGGGCTTTGGGGTGTCTAAGGGACCACACTCCTCGCAGACTTTGCAGCCACCAAGGAGTGTTTTACAAAAACAAAGCTCTGCTCTACAAATACCTGCTGCTTCTTCTTCTTTTTCCTCCATCTCCCAGATCTGTGCCATGAGCTGCCCCCCTGCATCCTGATCCTCCCCATCTGAGGTCTCCGACAGCGGGAGGTTCTCTGAAAGAGCTGGACCAGATTCAGGCCCGTCAGGAGACTCCTCTTCTGCTGCTTTCCTCCTCTGTTGCTCCACTGCCTTTGACCTCTGCCTAGAAGAGAATGTACAATTTGGACAATTTAAATGAATTCAACAGAATTGTATTAGAGGTAACGACTTCATACCATAGAGCAATGTGCTCATAGAAAGATTTACAGATAAAAATGATCCACACGAAGTAATAGAATCAGCCAAACAGAAGGCACACCTACTCTCTCAATCAGATTGTTCCCAAGTAAGAACAAAAGGGTCAGAGAGCTTAGACACAACTTCCTCACAACATATAATGGTGAACACAAAATAATAAGATCTATTCAACATTTAAAAAAGCTCTCTTCCAAAGTTTCCGAGGTTGACTATTGGAGTGCCCATGTGGGCTCCAGTGTATAGGCCTCACCACTATGTGTTTAAAGGAGTATTCCCACGCCGCATACTCACCAGTCTTCAAGGCTGTAAAATCTTCTTTCTTCCTGGTTTCTTGCGTCATTTGGTGGACGGGGTTTCACATGCAACCTTCCGTTTAGCTCCACCCCCAAATTTGTGTGTAGCTCCGACCACCACATAGCGTGATCCTATGGGGCGGCTGAAGGGCCTGTGATGTCATCAAAGGTCCTCAAACAACATTATATGCACAATATTGGACTATGAAGTACAAGCAGGAGCAACTCCATTCTGTGTTACATACAGAGACTGCCTGGCTCTGCCATAATGAACACAATTGAATTAGCTAGCCTGATAACTGGGAGAACAGAAGACAGTTCAGAAATGAAAGCAGCTCCTCTCCCCTATCTGATAGCAGGAAGCTAGGTCACGTGGTGCAGACACAGGAATAGCTAGATACACAGGCTCGCTCCCATGCACTTAGCCCCTCCTCCCTCCCCCCTGAGAGCAGGCAGCTACATCACTTGACTTTTGAGCAGATAAGTCAAGGGCTGTGTCAACAAAGAATTGAATAAAGTAAGATAGTGGACAAACAAAGCAGTTTTACTGAAGCAGTGTATTTAGGAAAAGTCTTACATCCACATTAACAAGCAGTATAGATAGGATCCTTGTGATGGGACAACGCCTTTAAAGGGAAGGGTAAATAAACAGATCTAATATTTGCAATGGCTTTCTAAAGCATAGCGTGTCGAGGCACGCAGCCAAGATACATAATAGTGAAATGCTGGAGTCAAAATCACTCCAATTTTTGAAATACATCCAAGGACAAACAATAGATGTGATGGATTAATTAAAAGAGGAATGTACTGGAGTTTTAAGTTTGATACATTAACTTAACTTATTGAAGATATCCAAGTGATCATATTACTAGTTTATAGCCTATCCCTTTGTTTTTATATTATGCTTATGAAGCTGAATACTGGCACATAGCCTAACCATTGTAATGACTTCCAATAGCAATATGTGTCAGTGCATTTGGCCCCATAGTGACAGGTACTTTCCTGCGCAGGACTCAATTGCCTCAGCAAGTTCTACAGCTCCTGTCCTTTTCCCTCCCATTCCCTACTATGAGCGATACTTACCTTGGAGCTGCGCCTGTGCCGGCTGTTATTCCATGCACAAGCGTACTATTTCTCCTCCGGAATGGCTCCTACTGTGCCTGCGCAATCGGCGGCCCCTTGCGCATGCTCGTGATTCCTTTTAGAATGGCTCTTGCTGTGCAGATGCATTAGTTACCTATTTTGAAGCCACTATACCGAACATGCGCTTTAAGCACCATGAAGACGCCTTAAGTGGCAACGGCGGTTTTCTTTATGATTGTATAATTGATTTTCTCCACCAGTGTGTGTCTTCTGTGAATGCAAGTTTTTATGGTAAAATGAGTTTTATATTCACATTGATGTCTCTAGCTGTATTATTGTACAGATGCTCGGGCACACTCACAAGGGGTGTCTCAGCACCTTTTGATGCCTATTTGAGTAGCTGTGAGTTTAATGTCAAATTTTACACTTGATAAAGCAGCTGCTATGTCTTGAAACGCGTTGTGTGTTTGGCATTAATAAAGAAGAATTATTCTACTACCATTAGGTAAGCGCCGATCACCTCATCATTCCAGTTTCGGTTTTGGTTCTCTGTATCCTATCCTCTTGCCTATTGGGGTCTTTGGAACTCTACCAAATATTTTTGTGTAATTTTCCTTCCTTTCAAAATATCAATAAAGATTCCTTCTTACCAGTCTTCTATCCACATTGTGAGACAGAAGAGCAGATACGTTTTCATACTCTAGACATAAAAAATCCTTATTAGAGATGAGCGAACAGTGAAATGTTCGAAGTTCGATTCGAGTAGCCGCTCAATACTCGACTGTTCGATTGAACATAGAACCCCATCATAGTCTATAGGGAATAAATACTCGTTTAGGGGGAAAACAATATTCAACTCAGGAGGGTCACCAAGTCCACTAAGACACCCCAGGAAATGAGGACAACACCCTGGAATGCTACTGGGACAGCAGGGGAAGCATGTCTGGGGGCATCTAACATGGCCAAGTCACTGTATTATGTCGGGATCCCTGTCAGCTTTTGATATGCGGGAGAGGACTTTTTCCCATAGGAATGCATTGACCAGCATTGATTGGTCAAATGCCATACAGAGTACAGCATTTGTCTAATCAATGCCGGTTCTGCCAGAGGCTCGTCTGTGAGGAGGCGGAGTCTAAGATCAGACCAGAATGGAGACTGTTGTGGACCTTAGACTCCGCCTCCTCCGGCTGAACCAGCATTGATTAGCCGAATGCTGTACTCTGTATGTGTTATGGTCAGCAGGGTTTATTAAAAAAACAAACAAACTATACATGTGGTTCCAACTGTTCCAGCCCATGGCGTTATCAGCAGGTTTGGTCTCTTGGTCCTCTATCCCTGTCAGTTCTAAATAGTGAGCTGTGCTCACTATTCTGCTCTTGCAGTCACTGTATACATACATTACATTACTTATCCTGTATTATACTCCAGAGCTGTGCTCACTATTCTGCTCTTGCAGTCACTGTATACATACATTACATTACTTATCCTGTATTATACTCCAGAGCTGTGCTCACTATTCTGCTCTTGCAGTCACTGTATACATACATTACATTACTTATGCTGTATTATACTCCAGAGCTGCGCTCACTATTCTGCTGGTACGGTCACTGTGTAAATACATTACATTACTTATCCTGTATTATACCCCAGAGCTGCACTCACTATTCTGCTGGTGCAGTCACTGTGTACGTACAGGGTGGTCATAAAATAACCTCAGGTGTTTGGAGTCATGTGCAGGCTGACCCAATGGACGGAATTGCCTGAAATTTTGTGTGTGTGCTAATCAAGGTATGGGGAAACGAACGGCTAAAAATTTAATACCAAAATTCCTCACATGGGGATAATGTGGCGCTGTACAGTAAACATCCATTATTCTCTACTCAGTCTCACTCAGTCATCACAATGCCTGTCTCTTTGCCAGATCATGCACGTCTAGTGAGGTTGTTTTATAAAAATGCTGGGAACGCCACAGCTGCCCTGAGAGCTTTTTGTCGTTTGAAAGGCCTGCATATAGGAGCTGGCCCAATGTCTGTAACATCACTGAGACAAACGATGAAACAACAATAATATTTCCCCCTCCCCCCACCAGTGTCCGCTTACCTGCACAGCTGCAGCTCCCAGTTCTTCTTGGTCCAGTCCAGTCCTCTGTCCTTCACATGTCTTCACATGCGCCCCCCTAGACTAGTATTGTAGAGATGCAGGAAGTAGGCGGGGCTTGGTGCAGGTGGAGAGTGTAGGCGGGGAGACATGAGTGCATCACTCACGTCTCGCTTCCCAGTACCCGCCCACACTCTAAGCCCCACCTTCTCTCTAATACTAGTCTAGGGAGGCGGAGCACAGGGCGCTCTGAAGCCACATGAAGGACAGAGGACCGGACCAGCAGAGGGCAGCGGCAGCACTTCTGAGCAGCTAAGTTACGCGAAGTACATGAGTAGATAGATATTACTGTAAATTGACTTGTCTAGTAGATAGATAAGTCAATGTACAGTAGTATCCATCTACTCGTGAACTTGCCTCGTCGTCCTCACAGATGTCAGGAAGGGGCATGATAAATAAATATAGGCGCTGCAGGCTTTCTTCTAACTTGCCTGCACCCTCTCTCTATCTGTAGCCATTCTATGCTTTGCACAGACGGGATTGGGATGGGACACAGACACACCATATTTCCACCGCTGCATTCGGACTATAAGACGCACCCCTATTTTCCTCCCATATTTGGAGTAGCTGACATAATGGTGAGCTTGTTTAGTATAATATATTGCAATACAGCTGTGTTATAGTATAGCAGACTATAATATACATTTACTGAAGAGAAGACCGGGAGCATTCAGTAGGCTCCTGCTGTTATGGAGACAGACCATCACCTCGGGATCTTGTTTTGGAGTATGGATTTTTTTTTTCAATCTTTAATAATTCTCCAATAACAGAATAACATAAGGAGACAATTTGATATACAAGAAACATACAGTGTAGTGTAAAGAAAACTATAATATCTGTCGACAGATCAGAGTCAGCAACCATTAACAAAATAAGAATAAAGGAGGGGGGAGGCCGACACAAATAACACAAGAGATGTCCATATAAAATGAGTAATATGACTGCATGTAGGGTACCAAAAAATTTATAGAAGCCATGGAAGAGGGAGGGGGGTCTAAGTGTCCCGGCGAGTATGGAGGTCACAAGGTTCCTAGGTAGAGACAAAGCCAGATCAAACAGGAAGCCCCCAACTGGCCGCCACCACGCCACCGTGTTCCCTGGCAGGCACTTACCACCAATGGGGCAGGACCCAAGGTGGGACACTAGGACCCATTTAATTACCGGACATTAACCCATTCCTTACAAGCTACTTGCAACCACCGAGCCATCAGCTATTCAGATCTATTACCTTGTGGACAAATTACCTTTTATTGAGTCTGATGAAGGCTGGGTTACAGACGAAAATGTTCACGCTTATCTTGTATGTATCTATCACCAAATAAAAATCTTCATGCATTGAGAAAACCATACCTTTGTGGGATCAATATTTCACCGTATTGACATGGATTGGGACCCTATCCCACTTCTTACCACCACACCTATTATTGATAGGTATATACGTGAGATACAGATCTGGTATGAGGGTTGTTAGAGTCAGAGATTTTCTCAAACCAGTTAGGGTCCCTCAAGGGAAGAGAGACAGAGTGGGTAAAGGATCTATAGGAGAAGCGGAAGGTCATGTTATGGCGATCTCCCTCAGTCAAGAGGGATAGCAGAGTAGCTGGGTGGAGCATTAACATTATCTGAGACTTATCAAAATGAATCTTAAAATTGGACACTTGTCCAAAAATTTTGAATATGTGAAGAACCTCAGGAATAGCTGAGGAGGGATGAAAGAGTGAGCACTAAGTCACTTGCGAAGGTGGAGGAAGTCGCCAATTGTGATACCCTGGATAGAGGGAGACTGGGCCTGTGATTCACAAATGCCTTAATCATTTGACCAGGCCATCTGAAGGGTTAGTGCCAACAAACAGAGAAGATACCAATCCCAAAGATCCTGTAGATATGGCACCTGCTCTGCTTCTGAGCAGGTACAATATTTTAAAGGGGCTCTATCAGCAAAATCATGCTGCTAGAGCCCCACATATGCATGAATAGCCTTTAAAAAAGCTATTCAGGCACCGTAAAAGTTATATTACACTACCCCCCATTTTTAAAATAATAACCTAAAAAAGAATGTGCTCTACTTACGGATCGTGCACGCTGGGCGGGCATTCAGGGTGTGTCTTCATCTTCATCCACGCCTCTTCTTCCTCCGATGTCCTCGGGTCCCGTCCTCCTCCGGCGCTCGCGAACGGACATTGATAAAAAAAAAAGTAAAAAAAAAATGGCCTGGGCGCATGCGCAGTAGCATGCAGCTTCTACTACGGCTGCTGCGCATGCGCCCAGGCCATTTTTTTTTAATCAATGTCCGTTCGCGAGCGCCGGAGGAGGACGGGACCCGAGGACATCGGAGGAAGAAGAGTCGTGGATGAAGAAGACGGTACACATTCTTTTTTAGGTTATTATTTTAAAACTGGGGGTAGTTTAATATAACATTTACGGTGCCTGAATAGCCTTTTTAAAGGCTACTCATGCATATGTGGGGCTCTATCAGCATGATTTTGCTGATAGAGCCCCTTTAAGTACCAACATGGTCTGTACTATTATGGTGGATGTCAACAAGAGGTTAAAACCCATTCTAATAGCCCTTTAAATATAAATATATACCTGTATAACTACATAAGACACATCCCTATTACTGAACTCTAACATCTCATATACATGAATGTTCTTAACACAGTGGTTTATTGCAGAGACATTGGAAGCCTTACCCTTACTTAAGCTTCTGGTGTTTTTACTTGGAATAAGAAATTGTTCACAATGTGAAGAACCTTGGACATCTGATCCCTGAGTTTGGCCGTTCTATAGATCAGGTAGGAGGAATGGAGAACTGGGAGAAATTCCATGATAATATAAAGCCATGCAAAGTGTGTACAGTAATAAAAGTAGTAACAATTACACACCAAATCAACAACAAAGTATGAAGTTTTGTACAGAAAAGTGAAAGACACAAATCTCATGGCTGAGTAATATGTCTCCAGATTGATGGATAAGTTACTGCTCATCTTCATCCTTGTTGTGTGATGATACAGAGAGGTGAAGACTATGGCTGAGGCGAGGCAACAGAAAAGCACTGGGATAAGGGCTAATATAGTATAACTGTATACAAAATAATTATTACTGCAGTCCATAAGTACATTATACCTGGTTGTATTATATGTTTCAACATTGGTGACCACCGCAATAATGTCTAACACAGATCTCAAACAGCTGAAAGCAGAAAAAAGAATTGAGGCTACAATGAGATGAAGAGTCCTGTGTAATATCATCCTCCTCAGATACAGGAACAGTCTGGTGTGGAGGTTGGAGATCTTCAGACACAAGACAATAGAGAGCAGAGATGTTAGCCAGATATTGGCATAAGCAAAGAGACTATAAAACACCGCGGTAATAGCCAGACTTAATTCTGAATACATGATATCCAGGAAGAGATACAGAGTAACAGCACATTGACTGCACAGCCTAGAAATCCCAAGAGAAGTTACAATGTGGTCAACAGGAGTCACTGATCTTCCTTTCCACCAGTCGGTGACATTGACCCCTATAATAAATGAATGGATCACCAGTCCGGCTATGAGAGACATCAGTGCCAGCACAAGCAAACATATACTGAGATACTGGACTCCCTCTGTTAGATCAGCCATCTCTCCTGTTTGTGAGGATCCTGATAACTTTGTGAGTTTTTACCAAGGTTTAAAAGACAAATTGTAATTTATTCAAATGTTAGAATATTTCCAATGTAAATACAGATAGACTTGGAGCTGGCACCGGTCTACAATTCCAAAGAAGATCACATAACATAGCAAGATAATTTTACAGCAGTCACAGCAAACAAACAAAACATTATTTACCCAATTTTGATCCTGAGTTGCAGCCTTTGAGTTAGCATGTCCTTACATGACATTCTTATCCTGTACTGTCCAAATTAATACTCTGTACAATATTCCAGAGCTGCGCTCACTATTCTGCTGGTACAGTCACTGTGTACATACATTACATTACTTATCCTGTATTATACTCCAGAGCTGCACTCACTATTCTGCTGGTACAGTCACTGTGTACATACATTACATTACTTATCCTGTATTATACTCCAGAGCTGCACTCACTATTCTGCTGGTACAGTCACTGTGTACATACAATACATTACTTATCCTGTATTATACTCCAGAGCTGCACTCACTATTCTGCTGGTACAGTCACTGTGTACATACAGTACATTACTTATCCTGTATTATACTCCAGAGCTGCACTCACTATTCTGCTGGTACAGTCACTGTGTACATACATTACATTACTTATCCTGTATTATACTCCAGAGCTGCACTCACTATTCTGCTGGTACAGTCACTGTGTACATACATTACAATACTTATCCTGTATTATACTCCAGAGCTGCACTCACTATTCTGCTGGTACAGTCACTGTGTACATACAATACATTACTTATCCTGTATTATACTCCAGAGCTGCACTCACTATTCTGCTGGTACAGTCACTGTGTACATACAGTACATTACTTATCCTGTATTATACTCCAGAGCTGCACTCACTATTCTGCTGGTACAGTCACTGTGTACATACATTACATTACTTATCCTGTATTATACTCCAGAGCTGCACTCACTATTCTGCTGGTACAGTCACTGTGTACATACATTACATTACTTATCCTGTATTATACTCCAGAGCTGCACTCACTATTCTGCTGGTACAGTCACTGTGTACATACAATACATTACTTATCCTGTATTATACTCCAGAGCTGCACTCACTATTCTGCTGGTACAGTCACTGTGTACATACAGTACATTACTTATCCTGTATTATACTCCAGAGCTGCACTCACTATTCTGCTGGTACAGTCACTGTGTACATACATTACATTACTTATCCTGTATTATACTCCAGAGCTGCACTCACTATTCTGCTGGTACAGTCACTGTGTACATACATTACATTACTTATCCTGTACTGATCCTGAGTTACATCCTGTATTATACTCCAGAGCTGCGCTCACTATTCTGCTGGTGCAGTCACTGTGTACATACATTACATTACTTATCCTGTATTATACTCCAGAGCTGCGCTCACTATTCTGCTGGTACAGTCACTGTGTACATACATTACTTATCCTGTATTATACTCCAGAGCTGCGCTCACTATTCTGCTGGTACAGTCACTGTGTACATACATTACATTACTTATCCTGTATTATACTCCAGAGCTGCACTCACTATTCTGCTGGTACAGTCACTGTGTACATACATTACATTACTTATCCTGTATTATACTCCAGAGCTGCACTCACTATTCTGCTGGTACAGTCACTGTGTACATACAATACATTACTTATCCTGTATTATACTCCAGAGCTGCACTCACTATTCTGCTGGTACAGTCACTGTGTACATACAATACATTACTTATCCTGTATTATACTCCAGAGCTGCGCTCACTATTCTGCTGGTACAGTCACTGTGTACATACATTACATTACTTATCCTGTACTGATCCTGAGTTACATCCTGTATTATACTCCAGAGCTGCGCTCACTATTCTGCTGATGCAGTCACTGTGTACATACAATACATTACTTATCCTGTATTATACTCCAGAGCTGCACTCACTATTCTGCTGGTACAGTCACTGTGTACATACAGTACATTACTTATCCTGTATTATACTCCAGAGCTGCGCTCACTATTCTGCTGGTACAGTCACTGTGTACATACATTACATTACTTATCCTGTATTATACTCCAGAGCTGCACTCACTATTCTGCTGGTACAGTCACTGTGTACATACATTACATTACTTATCCTGTATTATACTCCAGAGCTGCACTCACTATTCTGCTGGTACAGTCACTGTGTACATACAATACATTACTTATCCTGTATTATACTCCAGAGCTGCACTCACTATTCTGCTGGTACAGTCACTGTGTACATACAGTACATTACTTATCCTGTATTATACTCCAGAGCTGCACTCACTATTCTGCTGGTACAGTCACTGTGTACATACATTACATTACTTATCCTGTATTATACTCCAGAGCTGCACTCACTATTCTGCTGGTACAGTCACTGTGTACATACATTACATTACTTATCCTGTATTATACTCCAGAGCTGCGCTCACTATTCTGCTGGTGCAGTCACTGTGTACATACATTACATTACTTATCCTGTATTATACTCCAGAGCTGCGCTCACTATTCTGCTGGTACAGTCACTGTGTACATACATTACTTATCCTGTATTATACTCCAGAGCTGCACTCACTATTCTGCTGGTACAGTCACTGTGTACATACATTACATTACTTATCCTGTATTATACTCCAGAGCTGCACTCACTATTCTGCTGGTACAGTCACTGTGTACATACATTACATTACTTATCCTGTATTATACTCCAGAGCTGCACTCACTATTCTGCTGGTACAGTCACTGTGTACATACAGTACATTACTTATCCTGTATTATACTCCAGAGCTGCACTCACTATTCTGCTGGTACAGTCACTGTGTACATACAATACATTACTTATCCTGTATTATACTCCAGAGCTGCACTCACTATTCTGCTGGTACAGTCACTGTGTACATACAGTACATTACTTATCCTGTATTATACTCCAGAGCCGCACTCACTATTCTGCTGGTACAGTCACTGTGTACATACAGTACATTACTTATCCTGTATTATACTCCAGAGCCGCACTCACTATTCTGCTGGTACAGTCACTGTGTACATACATTACATTACTTATCCTGTATTATACTCCAGAGCTGCACTCACTATTCTGCTGGTACAGTCACTGTGTACATACATTACATTACTTATCCTGTATTATACTCCAGAGCTGCACTCACTATTCTGCTGGTACAGTCACTGTGTACATACATTACATTACTTATCCTGTACTGATCCTGAGTTACATCCTGTATTATACTCCAGAGCTGCGCTCACTATTCTGCTGATGCAGTCACTGTGTACATACATTACATTACTTATCCTGTATTATACTCCAGAGCTGCGCTCACTATTCTGCTGGTACAGTCACTGTGTACATACATTACATTACTTATCCTGTATTATACTCCAGAGCTGCGCCCACTATTCTGCTGGTACAGTCACTGTGTACATACAATATATTACTTATCCTGTATTATACTCCAGAGCTGCACTCACTATTCTGCTGGTACAGTCACTGTGTACATATATTACTTATCCTGTATTATACTCCAGAGCTGCACTCACTATTCTGCTGGTACAGTCACTGTGTACATACAGTACATTACTTATCCTGTATTATACTCCAGAGCTGCACTCACTATTCTGCTGGTACAGTCACTGTGTACATACATTACATTACTTATCCTGTATTATACTCCAGAGCTGCACTCACTATTCTGCTGTTACAGTCACTGTGTACATACATTACATTACTTATCCTGTATTATACTCCAGAGCTGCGCTCACTATTCTGCTGGTACAGTCACTGTGTACATACATTACATTACTTATCCTGTATTATACTCCAGAGCTGCACTCACTATTCTGCTGGTACAGTCACTGTGTACATACATTACATTACTTATCCTGTACTGATCCTGAGTTACATCCTATATTATACTCCAGAGCTGCACTCACTATTCTGCAGTTTAAAAACATTATTATCATTTACTCCACTTCTTTTAGGGTTCCGGACACCCACTCCCCACAAAAGCATATCTGACCATAAAGAGGCCTCCCTTCCACACTCACCTATCACACTAGGCTACAAAATAGTGGCCAAAATGGCTCTGTAGCGCACTGGCATACAAAAGGTAACAGAACATATTAAGTTTGAAGATTTAACATACAAAAAAGATACAGTGCTTTTAAAAAAAAAGATGGAATAAATTACTGCTGACCTTGCTCAGGGAATCCATGGAACGATAGGATCCTCCCTGGAATGTACTGACTGCGCTCTGTCTCAGAGATATTTTGATTGACGACTCTACACTCTCCTGGGAATGGTGCAGCAACTTTCTGCCTGAGCTCAGACTCTCTTTTCTCCATCAACAACTCCGGAAATTTATTTGACAGATTCAACTCTACCTTCCACTTGCAGAAAGAATTGACCCCATTTAAAAAAAAAAAAAAAAAACTTCTACAAACACGGACTAAAATACTATGGAAAACGTCATTCTTGCTTCACTGCTCCATCTGAACCCATGAAAACTGCCTTCCCTTCTAGTTGGGAGAAAGAATTGAACATCACTCTTACCGAAGAAGACTAGAGATGAGTGAACAGTAAAATGTTCGAGGTTCAGTATTCGTTTCGAGTAGCCCCTCAATATTTGACTACTCAAATCAAATATCGAACCCTATTATAGTCTATGGGGAGAAAATGCTTGTTTCAGGGGTAGGCAACGTTCGATCAAATTATACTTACCAAGTCCACGAGTGAGGGTCGGGCTGGATCCTCCGAGCAGTCTTCTCCTTGCAGGGTCCCCGCGGTGTCTTCCAGCTCTTCATTCACTCTGCCAGGCATCGGGCCTAGGCAGAGCCGACTGCGCATGCCCGCACTACAAGCGTACATGCGCAGTCGGCTCTGCCCAGGCCCGATGTCTGGCAGAGTGAATGATGAGCTGGAAGACACCGCGGGGAAGCTGCACGGAGAAGACTTCTAAAGGTAGGAGAAGAACCAGCGTTGATTGGCCGACTGTATAGCATTTGGCCAATCAATGCTGGTTCTACATCGAACTTTTACATTCGAATAGCGAGTGGTACTCGATCGAGTATGAGTATTTCGAATACCATAGTATTCGATCGAATACTTACTTGATCAAGTACTACTCGCTCATCTCTAAAGAAGACACCAAATTAGTCCTATGCTCGTCCTATGGATTTTCCACTTATATACACATGAAGGAAAATCATAAGTTGCTTTCTAAGTGTTACAGGACCCCAAAAATTGCCCCCTACTGATACTAGTTGGCACTGTAATGCACACTCTGGAACACCGTCTACGTCTGGAGGAGAGAAGGTTTCACCAGAAACATAGAAGGGGATTCTTCACAGTAAGAACAGCGAGGCTCTGGAACTCTCTGCCCCAGGAAGTGGTGATGGCGGATTCACTGAACAAGTTCAAAGTGGGCCTGGACGCCTTTCTGAAGAGAAAAATATAACAGGTTATGGACTCTAGATTTTAAGGACACGTTGATCCAGGGTTTTATACTGACTGCCAGATTTGGAGTCGGGAAGGAATTTTTTCCCCTGAAATAGGGCAATTGACATGAGCCTCATGGGGTTTTTTTTTGCCTTCCCCTGGATCAACACTGTAGGGGATTGTAGGGTTATAGGTTGGACTTGATGGACTGATGTCTTTATCCAACCTCATCAACTATGTAACTATGTAACTATATATTTGCATCTCTGGTGGGCCTGTCCTGTCATTAAGCCCTTTTGGTCCGAAACACAAAAACACATTAGGAAAATTTTAATCTCCTGAATTTCGCTCTCGCCATGGATGATATTTCTGGCTTTTCCCACTGCTACCTACAAGCCTTCCAGAGACGATCTGGTCACCCATTTTCTTTCGGCTGCTAAATTGCTGACTCCTTGATTCTGGATCCAGACGTTCTCTCTACCTGTCTCCATGTGGAAGTCAAAAGTCCAAGAGATGGCTAGATTTGAAAAACTCATGATCGTTTCTGGAAAGTTTGGTCACCGTGTTTATCATACTCTGCAAGTGAAGTTGACATGCCGCCACCACCACCCTCTGTGTGATCTGATGTGGCCTTGCAACCCCAGAGGAATATCTCTTCCTGAAATATTAGATACAGCTGATGAGATACATGGCATCCTCAGTCCACTGGCCCTTGCCCGTGGCCTCAGCTTCTTCCGATTCCCGATCTAAGAATGTTCTCATATTCCTTATTACTACTCTCTTCTTAAATTCCTTCTTTTTAATGCTGATGTTTTCCTTCTAGATTTCCTGGTACTAACCTATCCCCCCCACCCCCTCCCATTTCACTTTTTCTCCCTTCCCCCCATCCAATTCTCACTCCCTCTCTTGTTAATGGCTATGCAGATAATTTTTGTATGGTTACATGGTATTGCAGTTATTTTCTGTTCTTCTTTGCAATTGTGTGCGGTTGTACAGTTTGCTTTAAAAGGAAAAATACAATAAAAATTTATGAATTAAAAAAAAATAAAGATGACATCCACCATAACATCCATCTACATCAAAAGACTGGCGTAAAATAATTAATAAGTTCCGCCTATAGAAAACAGTCTTAATTAGAGATGAGCGAGTACTATTTGAAACGGCCGTTTCGAACAGCACGCACCCATAGGAATGAATGGAAGCGGTCTTTGCCAGGGGCCGGCCGCTTAACCCCCTGCGTGCTGGCTACATCCATTCATTCCTATGGGTGCGTGCTATTCGAAATGGCCGTTTCAAATAGTACTCGCTCATCTCTAGTCTTAATTGTACTGTAGTTCATGATTGAATTATCCAGGATTGTATTGTATGTCTGATTATTAGACTGTCGGACCCCCAGAGTTTATGCATTAAAAGCTGAAAATTCCCTTTAAGACTTATGTCTGGTTCACATCTGCAATCAGTATTCCGTTCAGGGAATCCACTTGAGGAACCCTTGAAAGCACATGAATCCCATAGATCAGGGATAGGGAACCTTGGGCTCTCCAGATGCTGTGAAACTACAACTCCCAGCATGCTCCATTCACTTCCATGGGAGTTCCAAGAACAGCAGAGCCAGTAGGCATGCTGGGAGTTGTAGTTTTGCAACAGATGGAGAGCCGCACGTTCCCTACCCGTCATAGACTATAATGTGGTTCATGTGTTTTCCGCGCGGTGTCTGCACCAGTCACACGGAGAGAAACTTCAAGAACTACTTGAAATTACACAGACCACCATTACAGTGTATGGGTTACGTGTGCTCTCATTTAATGCGCAGGGCCGGTTTTAGACAAAGTGGGGCCCCAAATGTTTAACTATTGTACCTACTACATAGTCATATTGTTAATTTGATGTCCTGCACTGCCTATCACTGGTATTTACTGGAGTGTTCCTAAGTAGAGATGAGTGAGTAGTACTGGATCGAGTAGGTGTTCAATCGAATACTACGGTATTCAAAATACTCGTACTCGATCAAACACTACTAGTTGTTCGAAGTTTAAGGTTTGATGCAGAACCAGCATTGATTGGCAGAATGCTATACATTGCCAATCAACGCTGGTTCTTCTCTTACCTTTAGAAGTCTTCTCCGTGCAGCGTCCCCGCGGCGTCTTCCGGCTGGAATGCACTCTGCCTAGGCATCCGGCCTAGGCAGAGCCGACTGCGCATGCGCGGGCATGCCCGCACATGTGCAGTCGGCTCTGCTCAGGCGTCAGGCCGGGCAGAGCCGACCGTGCATGCGCAGTCGTTTCTGCCTAGGCCCCGATGCCTAGACAGAGTGAATTCCAGCCGGAAGACGCCGCGGGGGCGCTGCGCCAGGAGAAGACTTCAAGGGGAATCCAGCCCGACCGTCACTTGTGGACTTGGTAAGTATGATTTTATCGAATTTTGCCTACCCCTGAAACGAGCATTTCCCCCCATAGACTATAATGGAGTTCAAAATCCGTTCGAACAGCCGAACAGTGTGCGGGTGTTCGAATCGGATTTCGAACCTCGGACATTTTGGTGTTCGCTCATCTCTATTCCTAAGGTCTTTAAGGCCAGAGCACCATATTGCAAAAACGCAGCGTTTTATAATACCTGCAAAGTGGAGGAGATTCTGGCTAATCCCATACACATATTGCACAAAAAAATGCTGCAAAATATGCATTTTCGTAATGTGACACAGCGTTTATGGCAGTTGCAGAAAGTGCCAGCAAAATGAATAAAATGTCATGACCTAATCTCATCCACAGCAGGTTAGTTTTAGCTGCGGAGTTGCGGTATTACCACATATTTTCAATAGGAGGAGAAACTGCAGAAAACGCATCAAAAGCTCAATGAAAAACACTGCGGGAAAAAACCTGGGTTTTCGCTGCTTTTTTTTCTCCAGTGTTGTTTTTGCAGCGTTTTGCTGTGTTTGGCCTAATCCTTAAGCTAAGACCCCACAGGTCATCCCGCAGCAAAAAAGCACTACAGGAAAAACTGCAGCAGCAACGCATCGTGGTTCTTCCCGCAGCGCTTTAGATGGAATGTTTGCAGAGTTTTCCTCTGCGGACTTTGTTACAATTACAAAACTGCGCCAGTTTTGGAAATTGCGGAGGGTCTGCACTGCAGTTTTTACCGCTAAGTGGGCATGGGGTATGTTATGAAACAGCCAATATCATGAGCTAGATACACCCACCTGGAGTATCTCAGCAGGGTGTACTGTGCAACAGAAATCAATGCATAAACCCACACACTGGTGCACTATTAAAACTTAACATTTAATCTTATCAATAAAAAACCATAGAAAATGGAAATATAGATAGGAAGT
Organism: Leptodactylus fuscus; assembly: GCF_031893055.1. Taxonomy (NCBI): domain Eukaryota; kingdom Metazoa; phylum Chordata; class Amphibia; order Anura; family Leptodactylidae; genus Leptodactylus; species Leptodactylus fuscus. Next base: position 236,792,029 of record NC_134267.1, read on the forward strand.
CAGATGATGTCATCTACTGAGAATATTACAGACATGCACCATCTGTAACTGCTGTGGTGATCAAGCAAAAAATGGTAATAAAGAACAGTCTTACCAATAGTTGAAGGTAGGGCAAGGAGAACCAGACATACCACAGGAGGATCCTATAAAATCCCTGTTGTCAACCTGCCAATATGCCCTATCATCCAAATGACTCCACCCTTACAAGGGCAGTCCCCAACTGGGACTAGGGACTTATAGGGTCTTCTGTGAGGGGCAGCTTGGGACTGCCCTTGTAAGGGCGGAGTCATTTGGTAATGTGGTCCGACAGTTTGAGACTCCGGTGTCCAAACGTGTGGGAGGTACATAGTGGTGACCCGTTTGCCCTCAAGTTTCAGGGCATCGAATATGTCCCCAAATCTAATAAAAGAGGCCATTGGGACGACCTTCTATGACGCAAGGAAGATTAATGGATCTTCCGTTTTTCCTCAGGTCGACCGTTAGGTCTCAATGACGGTATTTCTTTTGTACCATTTATATAGAGGCTTGATTATCTACTGGGGGACTACTTGTTTGGCATGGAGGAGATTTCAGGAGTTCAGGTCACTGATGGTGACTAATGGTTATTGTAATCCTACATGACACTCATATGTGCAAACAGGAGACAGTGGAATTTAATAATATTTTAATTTCTCAGTGACAAGTTTTTACTCACTGCAGGATCCAAAATATAAAAAACAAGAAAACTTGATAATTTTCAGTAGTTGATACCTACTGAAGATTATCAAGTTTTCTTGTTTTTTTATATTTCCAACCCACTGGCTAACACAGTACAACAACAAACATTTTCCTTATGCAGGATCCAAGTACTGGATTATTTTACCTTCACTTACCTCTCTCTCTGAACAAACAGCCGGCAATTCACGGCCGTGCTATAAACCACCCCGCACTAGGACATGCCCTAATCCATGATGTCACAGGTGCGTCAGTTCACAGACGGACACCCGATTGGACGGGGAGGTTTTAGCCCCGCCTATGGCCTATATATGTGCGGGGCTCGACATACACAATGTCAGCCTCTATGAAGTACTGGGACCCACCATCATTTTGTGCTATCATTGGGGTGTAATCTATTACCAGCCTCCTGAAGAATTATAAATAATAATGAAACACGTAGAGACACACGTAGGGGTGTTAAACCATTGTTTATTACGGGGGTTGCTCACATGTGAGATGGGTCCTGCTGAGCGAATATAGAGCAGTAGATTGTGAGAGTACCAGTGGCAGATCCAGGGTTTGCGGGGCACTGGGCAATTGACTTTGGCGGGGCCCTACTTACCAGGGGGTCTTGCACTTCAAACCTGTACCTCCCAACTGTTGAAAACTAGAAAGTGGGAATAAAACGTGCAGCACGGCCCCGCCTACTTTTATGTTGACTCCGCCCATTCTCATTCATTTTTCATGTGATTCCACACAGTACAATCCTCCTACAGTCACCCGTAAATTATATGTCCCCCCTCCATCTCTCCCCCATTTTCATATACACCCTTCATCTACCCCTAGTTTCATGTCCCCCCCTCTATCTCTGCCCACAGTTTCATGTCCCCCCGTCTCTGCCCCAGTGTCATGATGTTCTCCCCCCTTCATCTGCCCCAATGTCATGCCATTCTCCCCCCTCCATCTGCCCCAGTGTTATGCTGTTCTCCCCCCTCCATCTGCCCCAGTGTCATGCCGTTCTCCCTCCGTTCATCTGCCCCAGCATCATACTGTTCTCTCCCCCTTCATCTGCCCCAGTGTCATGGGCCCCCTACATTATTTTCCACCTAAATGTTTAACACACAATAAAACACACTCACCTTTCCTCGCTCCCCCGCAGCTCTCTCCGCTTTCTTACTCATACACATATTGTAGCCGCCATGTGATGACGTCATCACATCGCGGCTACAAATGCCAGAGCTCAGTGTTAAAGCAGGAGCTGAGCTGTGACAGCTCCTGCTTTAAACGCCTATGTATTCAGCTCCGTAGGACGCCGATGAGTTGAAATCGGGACATGCCGACCGGGACCATTTTGTTAAGTCCAGGCCACGGCGCGGGGCCCCGGGTGGTTGCCCGGCTCGCCCGGCCCTGGATCCGCCCCTGGAGAGTACCAAACTTCTCCATTTCCATCTCTGTCTAGTCCCCTTTAGTGGAATTCCCCCCTACCAGTTTTTCCATCATCCCCACAGGTAGCGTGTCCAGGTGAAGGCTTAGCTTCAATAGGGGCCTAACTTCGCCCATGATTATTTTAACACTTCTAATAAAAGTTACGTTTTATTATTTACCGCAGGGCACCCATTTTGTTTTATTACTATTGGTGGTCCTAGATCCATTATAAATAATTTCACCAATCTAACTGATTTTTTTTTTTTTCTTTTAACAGCTTTTGTTATTAGGGTCCGGAGTAAACTCGCGCTCATTTTGGCAAAATACACGTGTAAAAATAAGACTCCCATTGACTTCAATTACATTTTTTACATGTGTAAAAAATGCACCCAAAATGTGTGTTTTTTTTTTACACACGTAAAAAGTTTCATTGAAGTCAATGGGAGTTATTTTTACATGTGTATTCTTTACACGTGTATTTTGCCAAAATGAGCACGTTTACTCTGTGTGAATGGACCCTTACATTGCAGCAAGTTAAACCTCGCTATTCCTGTATCTGGAAGGGTTTAGTCTGGGATCTTAATTAAATGTGGGGTCTTTTCTAAGGTCTGAATTCATTCAAGTGTATGGTCTTAGGTACAGAGTAGAGATAAGTATATATTTTGTAAATATCTGATTCGCAGTAGGGTTGAGCGATGGGGAACAGAAAAGATCGGATTCCGATCGGCGATCGAGTAAATTTGACGATTGCGATCGGAATTCCGATGCAAATCTTTTTTTTTTTTACTGGCCAAGTATTGTGGGAAAAGCTAACAATGCTAACTAGGTCCCATAAGAATGAATGGATGCGCACCTAGCTAACATTGTTAGCTTTTTCCACAATGCTTGGCCAGTAGCAAAGCATTGTGGGAAATAACCTCTGACCTCGATCCCACCTAAAGGGATCAGAATTTCGAAATTTACTCGATCGCCGATCGGAATCCGATCTTTTCCGATCCCTCAACCCTGATAATATATTCTGAATAAACCAGTCTACATTACACATAATCCGTATATTCTACATAAATCAAACATTACATACATTGTTATAAATACACCATACATTATATATTGCACATAAACCTTACATTCTATAGTCTACATAAACCTCATACACTAACATCATATACCATATACAGCCTCTTATTAAAATAAAAAGCGAGCACATGTGGCAGGTGTGGACATGATGTCTCTGCCAGGCTAAGGATTTGGTCTTGGAGTGGAATTTACAGAAGCAACAAAATTTATCTATACAAGGGGTGTTATTTATGTTGCGATAGACGTCGGGGACAGCTGTAGAAACAAGGGGTTAAGAGTCGCAGCAGCGAACTCTGCAGTGATCGGGCAAGTTGTAACAATGAGAGGAGAATGTCTATAATTAGATAATGTCCTCTATGGATCACTGGATTTACCAATGTAGCCAAATGTAACATGACTTTTAAAGTGTTCCGTAAACAGTTACTGAGTTACTACTGTGCAATAAGTTATCAGATCCAAGTTGAAGATGGCTACCTTTATATAAAGGATCTAACCGCTTTCTTTATTAGTTTGTTTTAGGAAATCCCTGTATTATCTAAGACAATACAATTCGTGATTAACATAATATATATATATATATATATATATATATATATATATATATTCTATAGTCTGCTGATCAGTGCAAGACCCGGACCCCCGCCAGTCACACACTGATGTTCTATGGACAAGTCATAACATCCTGAACATCCCCTTTAAAACTATAACTACATAGGACATCTCTATTACTGAGCTGTGACTTCTAATGCTATAGGGGAACATGGATCCTCTCCACGCTATAGTTTACTACTTTGACATTAACTAATCTACCCCTCCCCACCCCCCACACACACTCGTGCTCTTATTAACCTCACTGAGCTACTATTTCTATGTTCTCTCGAGTATCTGTATTTTTCCTCTGGAGTAAGAAATCAGTGATATTCTGGAGAACCTTGGACATTTGGTCCCTGAGTTTGGCCGTTCTGTAGATCAGGTAGGAGGAATGGAGAAGTGGGAGAAATTCTAAGACAATATAAAGCCATTCAAGAACTAGACAGTGGTAAACATGGTAATAAAAGGAACAACAAAACTCAATGATGAAGTATAAAGTCTTGTATATGAAAGTGAAGGACACAAATCTCATGGCTGAGTAATATGTCTCCAGATTGATGGATAAGTTACTGCTCATCTTCATCCTTGTTGTGTGATGATACAGAGAGGTGAAGAGGAGGACGGAGGAGATGTAGTAGAAAAGCACTGGGAATAAGGTTTCTATGGCATAATTGTATAGAAGATTAATACTAGAACAGTCCAGGAAAGGATCACCGCTGGTTGTGTTGTAAGCTTCATCTTTGGTTACTTCAGTGAAAGACTTCACCAGGGAGATCAAAGAACTCAACGCAGGGAGAAGTAGCGCGGCTGCAATGAAATAACCAGCCCTCTCTAATATCATCCGTCTCAGATACAGGAACAGTCTGGTGTGGAGGTTGGAGATCTTCAAACACAAGACAATGGAGAACAGAGTGGTTAACAAAATATTGGCATAGCAAAAGAAATTATAAGCTTCATACACAATATCCAGAGTTACTGAAAACAGGTCTCCCGAGGTGAGGGCAGGCAAAAACACAGATAATGTAAATGCACATTGAGCTCCCATTCTTGAAATCCCAAGTGAAGTTACAATGTGGTCAACAGGAGTCACTGATCTTCCTTTCCACCAGTCGGTGACATTGACCCCTATAATAAATGAATGGATCACCAGTCCGGCTATGAGAGACATCAGTGCTGGGAGCAGGAGATCCAGATAATGGACAATATTGTAACCCTCTGTAGTATCAGCCATCTCTCCTGCTTCTGACAATCCTGATAGCAAAGAGAGTGTTTATCAAAAATTTGATATCTAACTATTCTTTATTCAAATGTTACAGTAAGTGCTATGGAAATACAGAGAACACCACAGACTCCGAGCTGCAGCGGTCTACAATTACATAAGAGATTACATACTAAAACCTGATCATTCTACAGCTGTGACATGTGATGTTCACCTGTTCAGTTACATTGTTACATAACTTAAGCCTGGTTCACATCTGGATTCAGTATTCCATTTGTTGACCCCCCCCGAATGCATTAAGCGATTAGCAGAAAAACCATACGGACCCCAAAGACTTTAATGGTGTCCAAGTGTATTCCGTGTGGTGTCCGCACAAAACATACAGACAGAAAAGTACTGTAAGTGCCACTTTTCTTTCCACATGATTCCCGCAGACACCGCATTTATGAACAGAAATAAACACTTGGAAAAGTTCACTGTCGTGACTCAATATAATATATGGGGTTTTTCTTTTTCAATATCAAAAAGTTAATTTTTTAAAAATGTATTGAGATGCACTTGTAGGTGGTGCTGAAAGATGGAACACGAGGCACTACAGTCATGGTGGAGATAGGGAAGGATCTGTGATTCATCTCATACAGAGCACTGAAGGCTGCAAGGTTTACAATTACTATTAGAATCTTAGGATTAGGACAGATTAGTGATAGTAATTAGAGATGAGCGAACAGTGTTCTATCCAACACATGTTCGATCGGATATCAGGGTGTTCGCCATGTTCGAATCAAATCGAACACCGCGTGGTAAAGTGCGCCAAAATTCGATTCCCCTCCCACCTTCCCTGGCGCCTTTTTTGCACCAATAACAGCGCAGGGGAGGTGGGACAGGAACTACGACACTGGGGGCATTGAAAAAAATTGGAAAAAGTCATTGGCTGCCGAAATCAGGTGACCTCCATTTTAGACGAATAGTGGATTTCAAATCCGGGTCATATGAGAATGTGAACTTTGTGACTATGAGACAGGGATAGCTGTACAGGCAGGGATAGCTAGGGATAACCTTTATTTAGGGGGGAATGTTATTAAAAATAACTTTTTGGGGCTCTATCGGGTGTGTAATTGTGATTTTTGTGAGATAAACTTTTTCCCATAGGGATGCATTGGCCAGCGCTGATTGGCCGAATTCCGTACTCTGGCCAATCAGTGCTGGCCAATGCATTCTATTAGCTTGATGAAGCAGAGTGTGCACAAGGGTTCAAGCGCACCCTCGGCTCTGATGTAGCAGAGCTGAGGCTGCACAAGGGTTCAAGCGCACCCTCGGCTCTGATGTAGCAGAGCTGAGGCTGCACAAGGGTTCAAGCGCACCCTCGGCTCTGATGTAGGAGAGCCGAGGGTGCACTTGAACCCTTGTGCACCCTCAGCTCTGCTACATCAGAGCCGAGGGTGCGCTTGAACCCTTGTGCACACTCTGCTTCATCAAGCTAATAGAATGCATTGGCCAGCGCTGATTGGCCAGAGTACGGAATTCGGCCAATCAGCGCTGGCTCTGCTGGAGGAGGCGGAGTCTAAGATCGCTCCACACCAGTCTCCATTCAGGTCCGACCTTAGACTCCGCCTCCTCCAGCAGAGCCAGCGCTGATTGGCCGAATTCCGTACTCTGGCCAATCAGCACTGGCTAATGCATTGTATTGGCGTGATGAAGCAGTGCTGAATGTGTGTGCTTAACACACACATTCAGCTCTACTTCATCGGGCTAATAGAATGCATTGGCCAATCAGCGCTGGCCAATGCATTCTATTAGCGTGAACTGAGTTTGCACAGGGGTTCTAGTGCACCCTCGGCTCTGCTACATCAGATTGCTACATCTGATGTAGCAGTGCCGAGTGTGCATCAGATGTGTAGTTGAGCAAAACTGACTCAGCACTGCTAAGTCTCTGCATTCGCATAGGAATGCATTGGCCAGCCTTCGGCCAATCAGCGCTGGCTCTGCCGGAGGAGGCGGAGTCTAAGGTCGGACCTGAATGGAGACTGGTGTGGAGCGATCTTAGACTCCGCCTCCTCCAGCAGAGCCAGCGCTGATTGGTCGAGTTCCGTACTCTGGCCAATCAGCACTGGCCAATGCATTTCTATGGGGAAAAGTTAGCTTACGAAAATCGCAAACTGACAGGGATTTCCATGAAATAAAGTGACTTTTATGCCCCCAGACATGCTTCCCCTGCTGTCCCAGTGTCATTCCAGGGTGTTGGTATCATTTCCTGGGGTGTCATAGTGGACTTGGTGACCCTCCAGACACGAATTTGGGTTTCCCCCTTAACGAGTTTATGTTCCCCATAGACTATAATGGGGTTCGAAACCCATTCGAACACTCGAACAGTGAGCGGCTGTTCGAATCGAATTTCGAACCTCGAACATTTTAGTGTTCGCTCATCTCTAATAGTAATCATAGACAGCAGTGAGGGAGAATATCTGTGATGCTGTTTTAAGCCTGACTGCAACCCCCCTACACTAATACACAAAGGACAGTAACAATAGCATTGCCAAGTGTCTAATTTTGTTCGGCAGTTTCATCTGTATATAAAATGTTTAAAGGGGTTGTCCCATCACAAGGATGCTATCTATACTGCTTGTTAATGTGGATGTAAGACTTTTCCTAAATACACTGCTTCAGCAAAACTGCTTTGTTTGTCCACTATCTTACTTTATTCAATTCATTGTTGACACAGCCCTGACTTATCTGCTCAAAAGTCAAGTGATGTATCTGCTGCTCTGAGGGGGGGAGGGAGGAGGGGCTAAGTGCACGGGAGTGAGCCTGTGTCTGTAGCTATTCCTGTGTAGGGGGGTAGTTTACACTTTGGGGGGAAGGGGCCGCCAATACAGACCCGGCATCCGCTGTAATAGAGAGGCAGATGCCGGGGAGGGTTAGACGCCAGCACAGGTGCCGGGGCCTGCGACATCGCTACGCTCCTGCCCTGCAAGAAGCTAGCAGCGGCAGGGACGATTCCGGAAGAGGGGGGGGGGGGGCGGAGGAGCGGAATAGCAGCATCGCTCCTGCCGCTGCTGGCTTCATGCAGAGCAGGAGCGTAGCGATGTTGCAGGCACCTGTGCCGGCGTCTAACCCTCCCCTGCATCCGTCTTTCTATTACAGCGGATGCCGGGTCTATATTGGCATTGTGAAGGCTGGGGAACTGACTGGTCTCACCATCTATGAGCGCGCACACAGGGCCAGCAGCATAGAAGCGACATCATCTCACCGCTGGCTTTGCATATGTAACCCCACCCACCAATGACGCAACAAAGCAGGAAGAAAGAAGATTTTACAGCAGCGAAGACTGGTGAGTATGTGACATGGGAATACCCCTTTAATCACTTTTTTAACCTTATAAAATGCATCAAAACTTCTGTTCTACCAGCAAAACACCGATTTTGAGAGGGATGCGATCTTGACTCTGGCTACTGTGATTTCCTCTTCCATAACAAGTAATTTACTGCAGGGACTCTCTGTACTGGTGGTGATGTGGCACCTGTTGAGCAATCTATTTCTCTTAGTGCAGTGTTCCTCCTCTTTTTGATGAGCTGCATGATAATAGATAGCAAGCACAGAAGGAAGACAAGACTGTTGGTGGTAAAGGTAGTAGCGGGTGGGGATACAACTTTTGATAGCTGTTTCTAGTAGGGGAGACATCAGGAAATCTAGTGGTGGAAATTATGAGCATGATATGTCGGAAAAAGCAGGGAAAGGGGGCCACACAGTGGCTCAGTGGTTAGCACTGCAGCCTTGCAGCGCTGGAGTCCTGGTGTTCAAATCCCACCAAGGGCAAAAAACCATGTGCAAGGAGTTTGTATGTTCTCCCCGTGTTTGCATGGATTTCCATCCCATATTCCAAAGACGTAGTGATAGGGGAAAAATGTACATTGTGAGCTCTACATTTTAAAAAAAGAAAAAGAGCAGGGAAGACAATGACATTGCTGATGATTCTTTTACAGATAGGATTTGACATCCAGGTCAGGGTGACATCAGAGTGTGGTGATAGTGCCAATGCACAGGCCATACCAGTTGTTGTGTTACAACAACTCATGGCATGCACTCAAACGTGATTGAGGATACCCAGATGCCATTATTTCTCTATGACTGTGGGTCTTTCCCTGGATAGATCACCCTGGGAAAGGTACACGCCACCGTCAACATGTGGAGCAGCAGTTATGGACCAAAACAATAGATTGCTTCCATAGCCCACTGGATCATAGTTTTGAGCATCAACAGTCTACTGAAATGTAGAAAGGCCAGTGGCTAGTTCTACGCTGTTGTGCAGGCCCAGCCTCACCATCATGCATGGCCAATCCACCTCCTCTGAATCCTCCTTTCTGGACCATTTCTTGCTGCCTACTTCACCAGGGTAAACTGTAGCCTGCACACTTCTTCCACCCTAGGTGTTACATGAAGCAGTTACATGCAGTTTTACAGTTTGAGCCTGGATCAGAGAATTCACAACAGAGAAGTCACGTTACTGTAAGCTGCTGCAAGTATACCACTTGATGACCACTTGCCAACTGGATAGTGTTGCCTATGACAATGGTATGAATATTGTTGCAATTAGGTTGAATAATAGATTACTACTTTATGGTGCATGTGCTTAATCTGTTGGTTCGCTACTTTATTAACCTGTATAGTGGCTTAAAAGAGGTTCCCCTCATGGCCATGCATGGATCAGCCTTTACTATGTCACTTTATATCAAGTGACAAAACAGTTTATTTTTGCACCATCATATTTGTGACTAACTTGGTAGAACCCAACCTTAAACATGGTGGAGCAGCAGAAGGTGGTGAACAATTATAGCAGACACAGAGACAACGTGTTACTTTAAGGTACATCATTGGATGCACATGCCATAAATGATCTTGGTGTTTGATAAGGACTGCCGTTCTATCAAAATGACAGATTTTGGCCTTTTTTATCTCTGAAAAGGACGATGGAGGCCACAAGGCAGGAGAAGTCTGTAAAAATATAGCAAAGCACTCAAGTTGCTTTTAAGTTCCTAGAATCTCCGATATTTATACCAATAACCTCTTACATCTACTACAAGATCTTAAGTCCCTGTTGCAGTCCTACGACCTTCTGTATATCTCCTGGCTGGGAAGAAAATCTCCTACAGACATATGTGATTCCTAAGCTTAATTATACACTGCAGATGTTTCCGATAAAACTACCTGCTACCTTTCTCAAGTCTATTCATTCTCTATTCGGGAAATTTGTTTGGAAAGGGAAGAGAGCGCGGATAGCTCAAACTGCTGATGTGGAAACGCACACAAGGAGGGATATCGCTTCCAGATGTTACGGCCCTCTACAAGGTGAACTTACTGTCCGCGTGGCAGTCATTGACCTCCCCCCCTGAAGTGCTTCACTATCAGACAACTAGCAGAACTCCGGTACGGAAAAGACCTCAACCGAATGCTTTGGCTCCCAAATCCAGAGTTGCTTTGGTCAAAATCCTTGAGCCCTCTGCTCCTGGGTCCGTGTACAATATGGAGAGAAGTTGGCTCATCCCTGACACCGCTGCCTTCGAAAATTCTTCCCGCAGACCTTCTACCCCATCTCATACAACAAGATGCTAGATCCTACGAAGATCTCTGGTATCATCTCCGGCATAGGACTTTGAAGGACCTTTACCAGGGAGGAGACCCACGCTCTCGTGACTCATTACAACGCCTCCTACCTAATCGTGACATAACATACCTGCATTACCTCCATTATCACTGGTGTACCTCTGCCCTGACTAAATCGGCATCCTTAAGTAAAGACCCCACCGCTTTTGAAAAATCCCTTCTGCTATGGTCGGTCTCTGCCAGGAAGCTGTCTAACTGCAGGACGCACATAGATTCGATTTCTGTTTGTACCATCCCTGGTTATATCCACTTATGGGAAAGAGAGTTAGGGGTGACCCTCACATCTGAAGAGGTTGCCTTTGTCTTGAAACACTCGCAGGGTTTCTCGACCTGTGTTCGTTTACAAGAAATGCACTATAAACTCCTTTTGCTCCTTCCTTCATATATGGTGGAACTGTGAACTCATCCAACCCTTCTGGAAAGAGGTTCAGAAAGTGATTGGATCTGTTACCAGGGAGCAGATACCGAACAACCTGGCGACCCATCTGATAGAAGCAGCTAAATCCCTCATTCCACTACATTGGCATCAAAATGCACCTATCTTCTGAATGGCTGTCTAAGGCAGACCAGATCTCGAGATTTGAGGAATTACTGAGCTGGAGTAGATTCATGCATGATCAATACTGCAAAATTTGGGCTCCTTGGATCAGACTTCATAATTCCCGGATTTTTTCTGACAAATTGATTTAATGATCCTGTGGCCTGTCCCCTCTGCTTGCTGTGCCTTGCCCAACACGAGAAGTACTTTTTCTCCCACTCCCCTCTGCTCCTCCTCCTTTCCACCCCCCCCCCCTTTACTCCTCTTCCTTGGTCAGTCCACATAACGACATCAAGACTACTGTTGGTTTGTTAATTTGAAACAGCTTTCTTATCCATTATTTTCACAGGTGATTGTATTCTCCTGTCTTTTTCATATATACTCATTAGTATATCAGTTGTATAATTTTTGAAAAATATTCAATAAAACTTGATTTTAAAAAAAAAAGTTGCTTTTAAGTTCTAAATGTAATTAAGAAATGAGAGTTACAGGACCAGCGGAGGTCAAGATAAGATCTGGAAGACCAAGAAAAATTTCAGACACAGCAGCTCGTAGGATTACCAGAGTGGTAAATCAGAACCCCCACTTGACTGCAAAAGACCTTCAGGAAGATTTAGCAGACTTTTTTTCAGTAATCTCCCATTTGACACTGATTTACTGTTTCTTTCTATGTAAATGTTTATAACTTTTTTTTGTATTTAAATTGTGAAAAATCTTTAATATACTAATAATAATAATAATAATCTACATAAACCATTAAATATTCTTTATTCTACAACCATATAATGTTATATTCTACATTATACACACGTTATATATTCTAAATAGACTATAGATTATACTCTAAATAAACCATACATTATATACTCTACATAAACCATATATGTATTCTATAAAAACCAAAAAGCAAGACACCTACTAAAAGGGAAGCATTGTATTGTGTGTGGGAGCCACAGTGGAGCATTATACCATGTTGGGCCATTGCATAGCAGTACACGGGGGTTGAGGGGTTCTTGGCATTACAGTGACTGATGGTGCAAACCACTATCCCGCTATTATTTGGTACATGGTGGTCCATGGAATCTTTTCTTTCCAGGGATGGTCCGACTCGGAAATTTTGGTGAACGCAGATATCTAATGATTCAGTCATAGCCTGCCCCCCCCCCCCCCCCCCCAGACCCTCCTCTCAGTCACGTAGCCCACCTGCATTTGGTTCAAGCTAAAACCGGCTACATTTGAGATTTTGAAGCATTTTATGACATGATATAAATGACAGTAATCCCAAGTCATAGATGTTACCAAATACTAAATACATGCAATGGCCGGCCTGCTGTTATCTATGTAGAAAGGTCCCGCCATAGAGAAAAGAAACATCTGTATGAAGGTCTGTATTTATCTGCATTGCTACAGGGGCTGGGGATAGCTGAAACGAAAACTGCAATGGTCAGGTCATGTCACAGGAGTATTGTAGACATGGAAAGGAGACCGAGAAAACGTCATCTATGGGTCACTGGATTTACAGATGTAGCCAAATATAACAGGACTTAAAGCATTAAGTAAAACTATAACTTCACGTTCTCCCTTGCTTCTCATTGCAGTTTATTGTGACTTATTACGCCACAGCAAGTTATACGATTCAAGTTGGAAATGGCTAAATCAGTATAAAGAATCTATAATCTCTTCTGACTGATGTCAGAACGGAAAAACTTTTCTATTAAGTTTAACATTACGATTATTTTCTATTATTTCCCTCATTGACCTCTTAGCTCTATGTGCTCTCTAGTATCTGTATCTTTACTTTGGAATAAGAAGCCAATGACATTGTGAAGAACCTTGGACATCTGGTCCTTGAGTTTGGCCGTTCTGTAGATCAGGTAGGAGGAATGGAGAAGTGGGAGAAAGTCCAAGACAATATAAAGCCATTGAAGAACTACACAATAAAAGTAGTAATACAAGGCAGACACAAAATCAACAGTGAAGTATATAGTGTTACATATGAGAGTGATGGCCACAAATCTCATGACGGAGTAATATGTCTCCAGATTGATGGATAAGTTACTGCTCATCTTCATCCTTGTTGTGTGATGGTACAGAGAGGTGAAGAGGAGGACGGAGGAGGTGTAAAAGAAAAGCAGAGGGAACAAGGTTTCTAAAGCATAATTGTTTAGCAAACTGATACCAGAACAGTCAGTGATAAGATCCTCCTTTGTTACATTGTAGGCTTCACCTTTGGTCACTTCAGTAATAATCTTAATCAAGCTCCTCAAAGAACTTAAAGCAGAGAGAAGTAGTGAGGCTACAATGAGATGGACAGTCCTGTGTAATATCATCCTCCTCAGATACAGGAACAGTCTGGTGTGGAGGTTGGAGATCTTCAGACACAAGACAATGGAGAGAAGAGATGTTAATAAAATATTGATATAGCAAAAGAAACAATAAGCATCATCCATAATCTCCAGAGAGACATGTGAATACAGATTTCCCAGGGGGAGTATATCCACACACACATATAGAGTACTGACACACTGAGCACAAATCCTGGAAATCCCAAGAAAAGTTACAATGTGGTCAACAGGAGTCACTGATCTTCCTTTCCACCAGTCGGTGACATTGACCCCTATAATAAATGAATGGACCACCAGTCCGGCTATGAGAGACATCAGTGCTGGGAGCAGGAGATCCAGATATGTAGTATCAGCCATCTCTCCTGTGTTGTGAGGATTTACCAAAGGTTCAATGATAAATGTTTTTGAAATGTATTCAAATGGTTTAATATTTGCAATGCAAATACAGACAATATCACAGACGCTGAGGTGTCACTGGTGTACGATTACATAGCAAGATCACATAACTGGTACAACAGAAGAAAAAACAAAACAGAATATATTCAGCAACAGTAGTACAATCCTGTATTATACTCCAGAGCTGCATTCACTATTCTGCTGGTACAGTCACTGTGTACATACATTACATTACTTATCCTGTATTATACTCCAGAGCTGCACTCACTATTCTGCTGGTGCAGTCACTGTGTACATACATTACATTACTTATCCTGTATTATACTCCAGAGCTGCACTCACTATTCTGCTGGTGCAGTCACTGTGTACATACATTACATTTAGAGATGAGCGAACGCCATTCCATTGAATATCATGGCGTTCGATGTATTCGTTCACAATCGAATACAAGGCCGCATACGCAGTAATTTTTTTTTTTTTTTTTTTTAATGTAGATTGTGAGCCCCACATAGAGCTCACAATGTACATTTTTCCCTATCAGTATGTCTTTTTTTGGACTATGGGATGGAAATCCATGCAAACACGGGGAGAACATACAAACTCCTTGCAGATGGTTTTTTGCCCTTGGCGGGATTTGAACACCAGGACTCCAGCGCTAACCACTGAGCCACCGTGTGGCCCCTCGCATACGCAGTAAAAATTTGTGTCCCCTCCCACCTTCTCTGGTGCTTTTTTTGCACCAATAACTGTGCAGGGGAGGTGGGACAGGATCTACGAAAACGGAGGCAGTGAAAAAAATTGAAAAAACCCATTGGCTGCCGAAAACATGTGACCTCGCATTCATAAGAACGGCCGCCGCCCTATTTGTGTCATTTCAGTTTTGGAGTGATAGGGAGAGTGTGGTGTCAGACTGTCAGTGCGATACAGGGCTTTGGTTAGGCAGGAATTCTGAATAATAACAGATCTTTTCAGAGCTCAATAATCGCTAGCTAGAAAATCATGCAGCGTAGCAGCAGGGGACGTGGGCGAGGACGTGGACATGCATACCCAGCTGGGTGTGTAGTCCACAGTCCAGGTACTATAGACGGGATGCCACCAATGTCCTTCGTCATTATGAGTAGGGGACATGGGCGAGGATGTGGATACCCAGCTGTATATCCACTCCAGAGCCCAGGTACTGGAGAGGGGCTGCCAGCAGCAGCAGGGGACATGGGTGAGGATGTGGATAACCAGCTGGGTATCCACTCCAGAGCCCAGGTACTGGAGAGATTCAGTCAGCAAACAATTTACTCTTCCTCCTCCTCCTCCTCCTCCTACAACCCCAGCCCCTAATTCTGCATGTGATGTGATTATATATATATATATATATATATATATATATATATATATATATATAAAATTTCCATTATCTCCCCCCCCCCAAAGGGTTGCAACTCAATTTTTTAGGGTTGAAAACTAATTTTTAGGGCTCCGCCCAAGGGCCTGATAATTAATGTTTTAGGGCTCACCCCAAGGGCCAAAAAAGGAAAAACACTCCTGCTGCTGCATGGCTCTAGTCACCCCAAGGGCCACAAACACTGCTTTCTAAAGGCTCCACTCACTCCACGGGCCAACAAATCTCTGCTGGTACAAGGCTGAACTAAGTTAAAGGGCCTAAAACTCTGCAGGTAGAGGCTGAAGTCACCTGAAGGGCCTCAATCTCTGCTGGGAGCTCAGCTTAAGGGCCTTCAAAGTGAATTTTGGAAGGTCTTACCACATCTCACACACACACACACACACACACACACACACAATGACAGTTCAGGGTGGAGACTATTGGATTTCCCATTGCCTATTCCATCTGTGGTTGTCATGGGCAACGTGATTTAAAGGGGTGCTTGTTACTGTTTGTTGAGCTTAAATTTGGGTTTGTGTCCATCCATTTGGGGAGTAAAGAAGGTTTCCAGGTATTTTCCCACTCTCATAGAGGTTTTTTTTGAATGTGTAAAGTGTGTAGTTGTTAGGCTGTGATGTTGGGGTAATAGAGGGTCTTTGGTGTGTTAGATGCCCCCAGACATGCTTCCCCTGCTGTCCCAGTTACATTGCAGAGGTGTTGGCATCATTTGCTGAGGTGTCATAGTGGACTTGGTGACCCTCCTGAGTCTTGTTGTCTACATGATAGAATCTCTATGAACCCTGTCATGTCCCTTGCTTGACAATACCAAGAAGTTATTGTTGCATATAGTTTTCTAGTCCAGGAATTTAGGCATGGGTCTCTTCTCCTGCTGACATCACACAGGGAGGAGACTAGCCCTCGTACATGGCCTCCGTACAGAATGGGAAGAAAGCTCTTATCCTGGGAGAAATGTGAGGTCACACAAGTCTTGTTGTTGACGTAAGGAAGTGCCCTGGGGCTAAAAAGCTGATGATAATCATTTTATTTCTGTACTGTATTGCTTTTTTTAGCTGTATTTGCCTGAACATCCACTGATGTATATTCTGTATACTTTATCAGCCATTACCGACCTACTCAGGTTCATGGGAGTCAGCAGTTTCAAGGGACAAGGACTATAGGACTATGGCAGAACAATTTCTAGAGCTCTCAGGCACCGTCAACAAAGAACATTTCCATCTGGAATCTTGAAGATGACTCAAGATTTTATCCATAGACTATAGAAAAAGGAGCAAATCTACAGAAGTCTTGGTGTTTCTAAGTGAATGATGAAAAGAAGAAACCTCAACTGAAGGGGCAGCGCCATGGCTCAATGGTTAGCACTTTGGTGTTTGCCGTTTACTGACCATGGCGGGATTTTCTTAGTTATTTTTTTTTCATGGTTGATAGTTCGGAACTCACAAGACAATGAAAATCCTTGAGGCGGATTGTGAGATTATGTATTTTGTCTGAAATATACAAGTATCTTTGTCAGCTGGTGTATTTTAGGCAAAGTGCAGACCAATACCTCATTACCTTTTGGGTTCTAACATTTTTAATAAAAGAAAATGACGTTCTATTTGGTAGTGTCAGGCCTAGCTTAGGAGCCGACAGAGGGAGTAGTAGGAGTCTGGCAGTATATTAAGGTAGGGAATAATAGGAAGAGTGAATAACTATGGGCACAGTGTTATTTCTGGTTCACATTATTCACATATTAAGCTTTTTTTTTTTTTTTCTTTAGCAACACATGGACATATGAATAGCGGTCAGTATACAGCACATTGGCGTATAGGGGTGCATTATGAAGTGTGTGTGTTTAGGCCACGGGGAGCAATATACTCTGAAGACAAATCTTTTTCCCAAATCTAGCTCCCATAATCCCTATGTTCTTAAAGGGACAGGAATTTCAGTGGAAATTCCAAAACATAAAATATTCTACATAGGACCTCTGCTCCTTCATCTCCTCCTTGCTCTTGTAAGGTTCGGTTCCACCTGTAACAATTGGGATTTACTCAGTCACCCCGTTTCCTGTCATTTGACTGTCATGTGTTGCCACTATTTGAGTACTTGACTGTCAGGCGCTTCTTTCTTAATCCTTCCTTTTTCTCTGCCTTACTCCCATATTCTCTCTCTTTCTAGTTTTTTCTGTCCTTCTCCACCAGGCCTCCAGGAGACGCACTACAAGTTGTTAACCAGATGGTACCCTACACCCCAATGGTTACATAGAATGAATTTGTCTGGCTCAGATCTAGGCTGGAGATGTAAGGCCCAAAGTGGATTGTTCTCTCACATATGGTGGTCATGCCCGGCAATCGGCCTATTCGGGGAAGATGTCCAACTGTAATTCAGCAATTGTCTTCTCTGACCTGAGATCACACCAACAATGATCTTGTCCTCACTTCTCTCCTCCCATTACACCCTATCGAGGTCCAACCTCATTTCTCTCTTGCTGTCTGTAGCTATCTCCTTGATTCCCCATAAATGGCTAAGTTCGGACCCCGATCTAAAGCTGAGTGGATAGAACGAGTAAATCTGATCTCTCGCTTTGAGGAATTGTCCAGGAAGGCGATATCACATACATGTACATAATTGTCATTGGACCTACTCTGATTCCTACTATAGTTTGTTCACCTTGGTAGTTTTTTCAGTAATCTCCCATTTGGCACTGATTTACTGTTTCTCTTGATGTAAATGTTTATAACTAGAGATGAGCGAACAGTGTTCTATCGAACTCATGTTCGATCGGATATTAGGCTGTTCGGCATGTTCGAATCGAATCGAACACCGCGTGGTAAAGTGCGCCATTACTCGATGGGACAGGAACTACGACACCGGTGACGTTGAAAAAAGTAGGCAAAACCCATTGGCTGCCGAAAACATGTGACCTCTAATTTAAAAGAACAGCGCCGCCCAGCTTCGCGTCATTCTGAGCTTGCAATTCACCGAGGACGGAGGTTTCCGTCCAGTTAGCTAGGGATTAGATTCTGGGTAGGCAGGGACAGGCTAGGATAGGAAGGAGAAGACAACCAACAGCTCTTATAAGAGCTAAATTCCAGGGAGAAGCTTGTCAGTGTAACGTGGCACTGACGGGCTCAATCGCCGCAACCCAGCTTTCCCAGGATCCTGAATGGAATACACTGACAGTGTATTCCCGTATACCCGATATATACCCCGATACCCGTTCCAACGGTGTGCCCCCCCACCTTCACCCCAGAAATACCCTGCAAGTCCCCTAGCAATAGAATTGGGGCTATATACACCCACAATTTTTACTACTGGTATACAGTGCCATTGTCTGACTGGGAATTCAAAGAATATATTGGGAATACAAATACCCTCATTTCTTGCTACTGCCATATAGTGCCAGTGTCTGACTGGGAATTCAAAGAATATATTGGGGTTACGTGCACCCACAATTTTTACTACTGGTATACAGTGCCATTGTCTGACTGGGAATTCAAAGAATATATTGGGAATAAAAATACCCTCATTTCTTGCTACTGCCATATAGTGCCAGTGTCTGACTGGGAATTCAAAGAATATATTGGGGTTACGTGCACCCACAATTTTTACTACTGGTATACAGTGCCATTGTCTGACTGGGAATTCAAAGAATATATTGGGAATACAAATACCCTCATTTCTTGCTACTGCCATATAGTGCCAGTTTCTGACTGGTAATTCAAAGAATATATTGGGGTTACGTGCACCCACAATTTTTACTACTGGTATACAGTGCCATTGTCTGACTGGGAATTCAAAGAATATATTGGGGTTATAAATACCCTCATTTCTTGCTACTGCCATATAGTGCCAGTGTCTGACTGGGAATTCAAAGAATATATTGGGGTTACGTGCACCCACAATTTTTACTACTGGTATACAGTGCCATTGTCTGACTGGGAATTCAAAGAATATATTGGGAATACAAATACCCTCATTTCTTGCTACTGCCATATAGTGCCAGTTTCTGACTGGTAATTCAAAGAATATATTGGGGTTACGTGCACCCACAATTTTTACTACTGGTATACAGTGCCATTGTCTGACTGGGAATTCAAAGAATATATTGGGGTTATAAATACCCTCATTTCTTGCTACTGCCATATAGTGCCAGTTTCTGACTGGGAATTCAAAGAATATATTGGGGTTACGTGCACCCACAATTTTTACTACTGGTATACAGTGCCATTGTCTGACTGGGAATTCAAAGAATATATTGGGAATACAAATACCCTCATTTCTTGCTACTGCCATATAGTGCCAGTGTCTGACTGGGAATTCAAAGAATATATTGGGGTTACGTGCACCCACAATTTTTACTACTGGTATACAGTGCCATTGTCTGACTGGGAATTCAAAGAATATATTGGGAATACAAATACCCTCATTTCTTGCTACTGCCATATAGTGCCAGTTTCTGACTGGTAATTCAAAGAATATATTGGGGTTACGTGCACCCACAATTTTTACTACTGGTATACAGTGCCATTGTCTGACTGGGAATTCAAAGAGTATATTGGGAATACAAATACCCTCATTTCTTGCTACTGCCATATAGTGCCAGTGTCTGACTGGGAATTCAAAGAATATATTGGGGTTACGTGCACCCACAATTTTTACTACTGGTATACAGTGCCATTGTCTGACTGGGAATTCAAAGAATATATTGGGAATACAAATACCCTCATTTCTTGCTACTGCCATATAGTGCCAGTGTCTGACTGGGAATTCAAAGAATATATTGGGGTTACGTGCACCCACAATTTTTACTACTGGTATACAGTGCCATTGTCTGACTGGGAATTCAAAGAATATATTGGGAATACAAATACCCTCATTTCTTGCTACTGCCATATAGTGCCAGTTTCTGACTGGTAATTCAAAGAATATATTGTGGTTACGTGCACCCACAATTTTTACTACTGGTATACAGTGCCATTGTCTGACTGGGAATTCAAAGAATATATTGGGAATACAAATACCCTCATTTCTTGCTACTGCCATATAGTGCCAGTGTCTGACTGGGAATTCAAAGAATATATTGGGGTTACGTGCACCCACAATTTTTACTACTGGTATACAGTGCCATTGTCTGACTGGGAATTCAAAGAATATATTGGGGTTATAAATACCCTCATTTCTTGCTACTGCCATATAGTGCCAGTTTCTGACTGGTAATTCAAAGAATATATTGGGGTTACGTGCACCCACAATTTTTACTACTGGTATACAGTGCCATTGTCTGACTGGGAATTCAAAGAATATATTGGGAATACAAATACCCTCATTTCTTGCTACTGCCATATAGTGCCAGTGTCTGACTGGGAATTCAAAGAATATATTGGGAATACAAATACCCTCATTTCTTGCTACTGCCATATAGTGCCAGTTTCTGACTGGTAATTCAAAGAATATATTGGGGTTACGTGCACCCACAATTTTTACTACTGGTATACAGTGCCAATTTCTAACTAGGAATTCAAAATGCGCAAGGCTCCCGGAAAGGGACGTGGACGAGGCCGTGGGCGAGGTCGGGGGAATGGTTCTGGGGAGCAAGGTAGCAGTGAAGCCACAGGGCGTCCCGTGCCTACTCCTGTGGGGCAGCAAGCATTGCGCCACTCCACAGTGCCAGGGTTGCTTGCCACATTAACTAAACTGCAGGGTACAAACCTTAGTAGGCCCGAGAACCAGGAACAGGTCTTGCAATGGCTGTCAGAGAACGCTTACAGCACATTGTCCAGCAGCCAGTCAGACTCTGCCTCCTCTCCTCCTATTACCCAACAGTCTTGTCTTCCTTCCTCCCAAAATTCCGAAGCTTTACAGAACAATAACCCAAACTGTCCCTGCTCCCCAGAGCTGTTCTCCGCTCCTTTCATTGTCCCTCAACCTGCCTCTCCACGTCACGATTCCACGAACCTAACAGAGGAGCATCTGTGTCCAGATGCTCAAACACTAGAGTCTCCTCCATCTCCGTTCGATTTGGTGGTGGATGACCAGCAACCCACCCTCATCGACGATGATGTGACGCAGTTGCCGTCAGGGCATCCAGTTGACCGGCGCATTGTGCGGGAGGAGGAGATGAGACAGAAGTTGGAAGAGGAAGTGGTGGATGATGAGGACACTGACCCGACCTGGACAGGGGGGATGTCAAGCGGGGAAAGTAGTGTGGATGTTGAGGCAGGTGCAGCACCAAAAAGGGTAGCTAGAGGCAGAGGCAGAGGTCAGCAGCTTAGGCGAAGCCAGGCCACACCCGGAATCTCCCAAGATGTTCCAGTTCGTACCCAGCCCCGAAAAACTCCCACCTCGAGGGCACGTTTCTCGAAGGTGTGGAGTTTTTTCAAGGAATGCGCCGAGGACAGATATAGTGTTGTCTGCACAATTTGCCTCTCGAAATTGATTAGGGGCTCTGAGAAGAGCAACCTGTCCACCACTTCAATGCGCCGTCATTTGGAATCCAAGCACTGGAATCAGTGGCAGGCAGCAACGGCAGGACAAAGGCCGCCTGCCGTTCACGCCACTGCCACTGCCTCTGCCACTGCCTCTGCCACTGCCACTGCTGACTGTGCTGGCGATGCACTCCAGAGGACGAGCCAGGACACCACTTCATCTGCCTCCGCCACTTTGTTGACTTCTACCTCATCCTCCCCTGGTCCTGTCTTATCTCCTTCTCCTGCACCATCAAAGGCACCATCAGGCGTTTCTTTACAACAACCCACCATCTCTCAGACATTGGAGCGGCGGCAGAAATACACTGCTAACCACCCACACGCGCAAGCCTTGAACGCCAACATCGCTAAACTGCTGGCCCAGGAGATGTTGGCGTTCCGGCTTGTTGAAACTCCCGCCTTCCTGGACCTGATGGCAACTGCGGCACCTCGCTATGCCGTCCCTAGCCGTCACTACTTCTCCCGGTGTGCCGTCCCCGCCTTGCACCAGCACGTGTCACTCAACATCAGGCGGGCCCTTAGTTCCGCGCTTTGCACAAAGGTCCACTTGACCACCGACGCGTGGACAAGTGCATGCGGACAGGGACGCTACATTTCACTGACGGCACACTGGGTGAATGTAGTTGAGGCTGGGACTGCTTCCCAAACTGGCCCGGTGTACCTCGTCTCCCCGCCTAACATTCCTGGCAGGGACACGAGAAGAACACCCCCCTCCTCCTCCTCCTCTACCGCCACCTCCTCCGCCACCGCCTCCTCCTCCGCCACCGCCTCCTCCTCCGCTGTTAGATTGACCCCAGCTACGAGTTGGAAACGTTGCAGCACTGGCGTTGGTAGACGTCAGCAGGCTGTGCTGAAGCTGATCAGCTTGGGGGACAGACAGCACACTGCCTCCGAGGTGAGGGATGCCCTCCTCGATGAGACGGCAATATGGTTTGAGCCGCTGCACCTGGGCCCAGGCATGGTCGTTTGTGATAACGGCCGGAACCTGGTAGCAGCTCTGGAGCTTGCCGGACTCCAACATGTTCCATGCCTGGCCCACGTCTTCAACCTAGTGGTGCAACGTTTCCTAAAGAGCTACCCCAATGTTCCAGAGCTACTGGTGAAAGTGCGGCGCATGTGCGCCCACTTTCGCAAGTCGACAGTAGCCGCTGCTAGCTTAAAATCTCTCCAGCAACGCCTGCATGTGCCACAACACCGGCTTTTGTGCGACGTCCCCACACGCTGGAACTCAACGTTTCAGATGTTGAATAGAGTGGTTGAGCAGCAGAGACCTTTGATGGAATACCAGCTACAAAACCCTAGGGTGCCACAAAGTCAGCTGCCTCAGTTTCACATCCATGAGTGGCCATGGATGAGAGACCTTTTGTGACATCCTACGGGTCTTTGAGGAGTCCACAAGGAGGGTGAGCTCTGAGGATGCGATGGTGAGCCTTACAATCCCGCTCTTGTGTGTTCTGAGAGAATCCCTGATTGACATCAGGGATAACTCAGATCACACAGAGGAGTTAGGGATAGCATCCGATCCGTCACAGCTGGAGAGTAGGTCCACACATCTGTCCGCTTCACTGCGTTTAATGGAGGAGGAGGAGGAGGAGGAGGAAGAAGAGTTGTCCGATGATGTGATGGTGATACAGGAGGCTTCCGGGCAACTTCGAATCGTCCCATTGTTGCAGCGCGGATGGGTAGACATGGAGGATGAGGAGGAAATGGAGATTGAACTTTCCGGTGGGGCCAGAGGAGTCATGCCAACTAACACTGTGGCAGACATGGCTGAGTTCATGTTGGGGTGCTTTACAACCGACAAGCGTATTGTCAAAATCATGGAGGACAACCAGTACTGGATCTTTGCTATCCTTGACCCCCGGTATAAAAACAACATCTCGTCTTTTATTCCGGTAGAGGGGAGGGCCAATCGCATCAATGCTTGCCACAGGCAATTGGTGCAGAATATGATGGAGATGTTTCCAGCATGTGACGTTGGCGGCAGGGAGGGCAGTTCCTCCAGTAGGCAACCAAGTTCTCACCGGTCCACACAAACGAGGGGCACACTGTCTAAGGTCTGGGACACCTTGATGGCACCCCCTCGCCAAAGTGCCGCCACGGAGGGTCCTAGTGTCACCAGGCGTGAGAAGTATAGGCGCATGTTGCGGGAATACCTTTCCGACCACAGCCCTGTCCTCTCCGACCCCTCTGCGCCCTACACGTATTGGGTGTCGAAGTTGGACCTGTGGCTTGAACTTGCCCTATATGCCTTGGAGGTGCTGTCCTGTCCTGCCGCCAGCGTCCTATCTGAGAGGGTGTTCAGTGCAGCCGGTGGCATCATCACTGACAAGCGCACCCGTCTGTCAGCTGAGAGTGCCGACCGGCTCACTTTGATAAAAATGAACCACCACTGGGTAGAGCCGTCATTTTTGTGCCCACCTGTGTAAAGCACCCCAACATGAAACTCCATGTCTGTACTCAACCTCTCCAATTCCTCCGCATCCTCATACTCATCCACCATAAGCGTTGCACAATTCTGCTAATACTAGGCTCCCTCCACCCTGATTTCCCCCAACTCTGCTGGTTAGAGGCTCCCTCCACCCTGATTTCCACCAACTCTGCTGGTTAGAGGCTCCCTCCACCATGAATTGGTCCAAACTGGGCTGGTTAGAGGCTCCCTCCACCATTAATTGGTCCAAACTGGGCTGGTTAGAGGCTCCCTCCACCATTAATTGGTCCAAACTGGGCTGGTTAGAGGCTCCCTCCACCATGAATTGGTCCAAACTGGGTTTTTTAGAGGCTCCCTCCACCATGAATTGGTCCAAACTTGGCTGTTTAGAGGCTCCCTCCACCATGAATTGGTCCAAACTGGGCTGGTTAGAGGCTCCCTCCACCATTAATTGGTCCAAACTGGGCTGGTTAGAGGCTCCCTCCACCATGAATTTGCCCAAACTGGGCTGTTTAGAGGCTCCCTCCACCATGAATTTGCCCAAACTGGGCTGTTTAGAGGCTCCCTCCACCATGAATTGGTCCAAACTGGGTTTTTTAGAGGCTCCCTCCACCATGAATTGGTCCAAACTGGGCTGGTTAGAGGCTCCCTCCACCATTAATTGGTCCAAACTGGGGTGGATAGAGGCTCCCTCCACCATTAATTGGTCCAAACTGGGCTGGTTAGAGGCTCCCTCCACCATTAATTGGTCCAAACTGGGCTGGTTAGAGGCTCCCTCCACCATTAATTGGTCCAAACTGGGCTGTTTAGAGGCTCCCTCCACCATTAATTGGTCCAAACTGGGCTGGTTAGAGGCTCCCTCCACCATGAATTTGCCCAAACTGGGCTGTTTAGAGGCTCCCTCCACCATGAATTGGTCCAAGCTGGGTTTTTTAGAGGCTCCCTCCACCATGAATTTGCCCAAACTGGGCTGGTTAGAGGCTCCCTCCACCATGAATTGGTCCAAGCTGGGTTTTTTAGAGGCTCCCTCCACCATGAATTTGCCCAAACTGGGCTGGTTAGAGGCTCCCTCCACCATGAATTGGTCCAAACTGGGCTGGTTAGAGGCTCCCTCCACCATGAATTTGCCCAAACTGGGCTGTTTAGAGGCTCCCTCCACCATTAATTGGTCCAAACTGGGCTGGTTAGAGGCTTCCTCCACCATGAATTTGCCCAAACTGGGCTGTTTAGAGGCTCCCTCCACCATGAATTGGTCCAAACTGGGTTTTTTAGAGGCTCCCTCCACCATGAATTTGCCCAAACTGGGCTGTTTAGAGGCTCCCTCCACCATGAATTGGTCCAAACTGGGCTGGTTAGAGGCTCCCTCCACCATGAATTGGTCCAAACTGGGCTGGTTAGAGGCTCCCTCCACCATGAATTGGTCCAAACTGGGCTGGTTAGAGGCTCCCTCCACCATGAATTGGTCCAAACTGGGTTTTTTAGAGGCTCCCTCCACCATGAATTTGCCCAAACTGGGCTGGTTAGAGGCTCCCTCCACCATGAATTTGCCCAAACTGGGCTGTTTAGAGGCTCCCTCCACCATTAATTGGTCCAAACTGGGCTGGTTAGAGGCTCATTCCACCATGAATTTGCCCAAACTGGGCTGTTTAGAGGCTCCCTCCACCATGAATTGGTCCAAACTGGGTTTTTTAGAGGCTCCCTCCACCATTAATTGGTCCAAACTGGGCTGGTTAGAGGCTCCCTCCACCATGAATTGGTCCAAACTGGGCTGGTTAGAGGCTCCCTCCACCATGAATTTGCCCAAACTGGGCTGTTTAGAGGCTCCCTCCACCATTAATTGGTCCAAACTGGGCTGGTTAGAGGCTCCCTCCACCATGAATTTGCCCAAACTGGGCTGTTTAGAGGCTCCCTCCACCATGAATTGGTCCAAACTGGGTTTTTTAGAGGCTCCCTCCACCATGAATTGGTCCAAACTGGGCTGGTTAGAGGCTCCCTCCACCATGAATTTCCCAAAACTTGGCTGTTTAGAGGCTCCCTCCACCATGAATTGGTCCAAACTGGGCTGGTTAGAGGCTCCCTCCACCATGAATTGGTCCAAACTGGGTTTTTTAGAGGCTCCCTCCACCATGAATTTGCCCAAACTGGGCTGTTTAGAGGCTCCCTCCACCATGAATTGGTCCAAACTGGGCTGGTTAGAGGCTCCCTCCACCATTAATTGGTCCAAACTGGGCTGGTTAGAGGCTCCCTCCACCATTAATTGGTCCAAACTGGGCTGGTTAGAGGCTCCCTCCACCATGAATTTGCCCAAACTGGGCTGGTTAGAGGCTCCCTCCACCATGAATTGGTCCAAACTGGGTTTTTTAGAGGCTCCCTCCACCATGAATTTGCCCAAACTGGGCTGGTTAGAGGCTCCCTCCACCATGAATTGGTCCAAACTGGGGTTTTTAGAGGCTCCCTCCACCATGAATTTGCCCAAACTGGGGTGTTTAGAGGCTCCCTCCACCATGAATTTGCCCAAACTCTGCTGGTTAGAGGCTCAATCCACCCTGATTTTCAAAACAAATGTTGGTGCCAACCTCAACTTACTACAAGGGCCAAATTCACTGCTGGTGACAAGCTCTCCTCACTGCAAGTGCCAAATACACATGTTTCAAGGTGTTTTCCTACTGTCAGAGAGGTGGTATTGAGTGTGTAAAGTGTGTAGTTGTTAGGCTGTGATGTTGGGGTAATAGAGGGTCTTTGGTGTGTTAGATGCCCCCAGACATGTTTCCCCTGCTGTCCCAGTGTCATTCCAGAGGTGTTGGCATCATTTCCTGGGGTGTCATAGTGGACTTGGTGACCCTCCAGACACGGATTTGGGTTTCCCCCTTAACGAGTATCTGTTCCCCATAGACTATAATGGGGTTCGAAACCCGTTCGAACACACGAACATTGAGCGGCTGTTCGAATTGAATTTCGAACCTCGAACATTTTAGTGTTCGCTCATCTCTATTTATAACATTTTTTTTTTGTATTTAAAGTGTGAAAGATCTTTAATAAAAATTCTACATAAACCATTAAATATTCTTTATTCTACAACCACCA
This sequence comes from Leptodactylus fuscus, assembly GCF_031893055.1. Taxonomy (NCBI): domain Eukaryota; kingdom Metazoa; phylum Chordata; class Amphibia; order Anura; family Leptodactylidae; genus Leptodactylus; species Leptodactylus fuscus. The sequence continues at coordinate 236,819,349 of NC_134267.1, forward strand.
TATAATTTTATATTCTACATTATACACACGTTATATATTCTAAATAGACTAAAGATTATGTATACTCTACATAAACCAGACATTATATACTCTACATAAACCATATATGTATTCTATAAAAACCAAAAATCCAGGCACCTACTATAAGGGAAGCATTATATTGTGTGTGGGAGCCACAGTGGAGCCTTATACCATGTTGGGCCATTGCAGAGCATTACACGGGGGTTGAGGGGTTCTCGGCACTACAGTGGCTGATGGTGCAAACAACTATCCCGCTATTATTTGGTACATGGTGGTCCATGGAAACTTTTCTTTCCAGGATGGCCCGACTCTGAAATTTTGGTTACTGCAGATATCTAATTATTCAGTCATAGCCTCCCCCCCCCCCCCCCGACCCTCCTCCCAGTCACGTAGACCACCTGCATCTGCTTCAAGCTAAAACCTGCTACATTTGAGATTGTAAAGCATTTTATGACTTGATATAAATGACAGTAATCCAAAGTCATAGAGGTTACCAAATACTAAATACATGCAATGGTCGGCCTGCTGTTATCTATGTAGAAAGGTCCCGCCATAGATAAAAGATAAGAAACATCTGTAAGAGGGGTCTGTATTTATCTGCATTACTACAGGGGCTGGGGATAGCTGAAGAAACAAGGGGTTAAAGGGGCTCTATCACTGGATTTTCACTATTTTAGATAAACATATGCCTGAATAAGCAAGTCCTGCTAATCGTTTGTTAGAAGACCCCCCCCCCCCATTTTAATAAATTATCTTTTAAACGTATATGTGAATGAGCCCATCCGTGCACCCCTCATGTCATACTCTGTTCACACCCTCCTTTCTTGGTTCTTGTATTTAAGTCCCTCCTCCTGCTTTTGATTATCAGCGTCCAACTGTCTCTTCCATGCTAGTGGCACAGGACCTATGATGGAGTCACTAGTGCTCTGTGATTGGCTTGTCCCTGTGATGATGTCACTACAAGGTCTTCTAAGTAGTGATCTATACAGAGCAGGGGCTGCAGCTCCCTGTGTCCATCATATCATAGATCTACTGTACACAGAGATCTATGATAGACACAGGAAGCTGCAGTCCCTGCTCTGTATAGATCACTACTTAGAAGACTACGAAGGACCTTGTAGTGACGTCATTTCAGGTCCTGTGCCACTATCAGGGAAGAGACAGTTGGAGGCTGTGAATCAAAAGCAGGAGGAGGGACTTGCATAGAAAAACCACAGAGAAGGGCGTGAACAGAACATGACGTGAGGGGTTCACGGGAACACCCACAGTGCACGGAGGGCTCATTTACATATATGTTTAAAAGGTAATTCATTAACACAGGGGGAGGGTCTTTAACAAATGATTAACAGGACTTTAATAGCCTTTTTAGAAGGCTATTCAGGCACATGCTTATCTAAAATATCAACAATCCAGTGAGAGCGCCCCTTTAAGGATCTCAGCAGCAAAAACTGCAATGATCAGGTCATGTCACAGGAGTGAGTATTGTAGACATGGAAAGGAAACAGAGAAAACGTCATCTATGGGTCACTGGATTTACAGATGTAGCCAAATATAACAGGACTTCTAAAGCATTAAGTAAAACTATAACTTTACTTTCTCCCTTGGCTTTCATTGCAGTTTGTTGTGACTTATTACTCCACAGCAAGTTATAAGATTCAAGTTGAAAATGGCTAAATCAGGATAAAGAATCTATAATCTCTTCTGACTTGGTGGTTTTAGTAAATACCTATATATTACCTAAGACAACACATTTAGTGAACGGCTTGGACTCTATAGTATAACTTGCTGGTTCATGCAGGATCTGGATCCCACCACTCCTATACCCTGATGTCATGAATGGAAAAACTTTTCTATTAAATTTAAGTTTTACATTACTATTATTTACTATTATTTCCCTCATTGACCTCTTAGCTCTATGTTCTCTCTAGTATCTGTATCTTTCTTTTGGAATATGAAGCCAATGACATTGTGAAGAACCTTGGACATCTGATCCTTGAGTTTGGCCGTTCTGTAGATCAGATAGGAGGAATGGAGAACTGAGAGAAAGTCCAAGACAATATAAAGCCATTGAAGAACTACACAGTAACAATAGTAATACAAGGCAGATGCAAAATCAACACTGAAGTATATAGTGTTACATAGAGTGATGGCCACAAATCTCATGGCTGAGTAATATGTCTCCAGATTGATGGATAAGTTACTGCTCATCTTCATCCTTGTTGTGTGATGGTACAGAGAGGTGAAGAGGAAGACGGAGGAGGTGTAAAAGAAAAGCAGAGGGAACAAGGTTTCTAAAGCATAATTGTTTAGCAAACTGATACCAGAACAGTCAGTGATCAGATCATCCTTTGTTACATTGTAGGCTTCACCTTTGGTCACTTCAGTAATAATCTGAATCAAGCTCCTCAAAGAACTTAAAGCAGAGAGAAGTATTGAGGCTACAATGAGATGGACAGTCCTGTGTAATATCATCCTCCTCAGATACAGGAACAGTCTGGTGTGGAGGTTGGAGATCTTCAGACACAAGACAATGGAGAGCAGAGATGTTAATAAAATATTGATATAGCAAAAGAAACAATAAGTGTCATCCATAATCTCCAGAGAGACATGTGAATACAGATTTTCCAGGGGGAATATATCCATACACACATATAAAGTACTGACACACTGAGCGCAAATCCTGGACATCCCAAGCGATCCCCTCCCTTTATTTCCTTCATTGAGTTCATAGTTCAATGTTTTCTCTAATCTCTGTATCTTTCCTTTGGAAGAAGAATCCAAATACATTGTGAAGAACCTTGAACATCTGACTCCTGAGTCTGGCCGTTCTGTAGATCAGGTAGGAGGAATGGAGAGCTGGGAGAAAGTCCAAGATAATATTATACCATAGAGCACTTACACAGTAAAGAAAGTAATACAAAACTAAAGCAATAAATCCCAAGTAGTATATAGTGTTATATAGGAAAGTGAAGGACACAAATCTCATCAGTGAGTAATATGTCACCAGATTGATGGATAAGTTACTGCTCATCTTCATCCTTGTTGTGTGATGGTACAGAGAGGTGAAGAGGAGGACGGAGGAGATGGAACAAAAAGCCATTGGACACAAAGCTCCTAAAAAATAATTGTATACAGTTTCAATATAATAACAACCAACAGATAAATCATCTGTGGACGTATTGTATGTTCCACCATTGTGAACCTGAGTGATAGACAAAAAACTTAAAGTAGAAAGAAGTAGCGTGGCTGCAATAAAATAACCAGTCCTGTGTAATATCATCCTCCTCAGATACAGGAACAGTCTGGTGTGGAGGTTGGAGATCTTCAGACACAAGACAATGGAGAGCAGAGATGTCAACCAGATATTGGCAGAAACACAGAAGCCATAGACCAGATCTAGAATATAAAGAGTCACAACTAAATCGTTTTTCAAAGAAAGTTTAAAAAGAAATAAATACAGAAAAGCGACACATTGAGCGCACAATCTCCAAATCCCAAGTAAAGTTACAATGTGGTCAACAGGAGTCACTGATCTTCCTTTCCACCAGTCGGTGACATTGACCCCTATAATAAATGAATGGATCACCAGCCCGACTATGAGAGACATCAGTGCTGGGAGCAGGAGATCCAGATATGCAGTATCAGCCATCTCTCCTGTGTTATGAGGATTTACCAAAGGTTCAATGACAAATGTTTTTGAAATGTATCCAAATGGTTTAATATTTGCAATGCAAATACAGACAATATAACACACACTGAGGTGTCACTGGTTTACGATTACATAGCAAGATCACATAACTGGTACAACAGAAGAAAAAACAAAACAGAATATATTCAGCAACAGTAGTACAATCAGAATTAGAATCAGTATTATACTCCAGAGCTGTGCTCACTATTCTGCTGGTGCAGTCACTGTGTACATACATTACATTACTTATCCTGTATTATACTCCAGAGCTGTGCTCACTATTCTGCTGGTACAGTCACTGTGTACATACATTACATTACTTATCCTGTATTATACTCCAGAGCTGTGCTCACTATTCTGCTGGTGCAGTCACTGTGTACATACATTACATTACTTATCCTGTATTATACTCCAGAGCTGCGCTCACTATTCTGCTGGTACAGTCACTGTGTACATACATTACATTACTTATCCTGTACTGATCCTGAGTTACATCCTGTATCATACTGTTACAATCACATCCTCCATCTTGTATTTTTGTCATCCATCTTTATCAAAGATGAGTAGTTTTGTCTCAAAAAGGAATATGTTAGCCTAATTAACATGGAGATGCTATGGGTTACATACTAGAGAGATAAGGAACTGAAATGCTAATGAATCCTTATCTATCTGATCGACTTCAGGGCTGCACCTTTGTGTCAATGTAGAGTGTGTAAACACAGGATGTCTATAGTCCATTGAATGTTAGCTCCAAGAAGTGGCACCAAGCCTTTTGATCTCTAATTATCTTCTGAGCCTTGAGATATACATATTCAGTGACTGTGGGGGAGGGGGGGTAGCTTCCTGTTGGAATGTAATAATTGGATGGAGATTACAGTAGACTTTATTTTAAATATGATTTTTATTGAGAAGAAGAAAGCTTTTACAATATAGTAAAAAAGCAACTACAAACGTAGGAAGAATCGGCATAAGTCCAAGTAGTAGAATAGGCATTGTAAGCTGGAACTTCGGGCTGCAACCCAAAAACACGGATGACACAAACAGGACCAAACATACAAAGACCAAAGGACCAGATATACAAACACTACAAAGACACCAATTCTACGAGAAGACAAGAAAGGGATGAAAGGGGGAACACAACCAGAAGGGAACAGGAAAGAAACAAGAAAGAGAGAAATAGGGGAGACGGAAATAGGAACAGAGAAGAACAAGAAAACCAAACAATGACATAAACAACATAGCCACATACCTGAATACAGTACCAGAGAAACACAAAACACATCCAAAAAATAAAATAAAATAAAATAAAGCCACCTGGGATAACAACATAGTAGGTAAATAGTAATCAAGGGGTCCCCATGGGGGCGGCCTGAGGCCGAGGAGGAAGAACACCCTTATTAGACTCCACATACGAAATCCAGAGAGACCACTGGGATCGAAACTTGGCGTAAGTATGGTTTTTGTTAGACAACAAACGTTCCAAGGTACATGCCAAGTTCACATGGTGAAATAGTTCAGCTAAGGTCAAACAAAGAGCGGACTTCCACTGACGAGCAATCATGGCCCGAGCTGCGAGCACGATCTGCTCCAGAACGACCTGCATATCCGAGGGAAAACTACCAATATCTAAGAAACAAAGGGCGAGACCAGGAGAAGGATTGATATCTAAACCAGCTATGGTGGACATGAAATGAAATACCGCTATCCAGAAGGCTCGAACCGGTGGGCAGTCCCACCACAAATGCAAGAAGGAACCTACTTGGCCGCACCCCCTCCAGCAGAGTCTGGAACAAGAAGGATCAATATGCGCCATTTGGACCGGAGTCCTATACCACCTCAGCATGATTTTCAAAGCCGTTTCCCAATGTGCTGCCCCCTTAGATACACGTTTAACAAACCCAGCTGCCGTATACCAGTCAGACAGAGGGATGGTTCTGGCAAGATCCGTCTCCCAACGGAGTAGGTGAAGAGGCTTGACCCGCTCCGGGGGGACAGAGAAAAAGCCATAAAACACAGATAACCCACCTCTAACAGGCGAGGACCTATTCCACAGTTTTAAGGCTAGCCTGGGAAAGGTCGATCTAGAGGGCTCGTAGGATTGAAAGAAATGACCAACTGCAAATATTTAAAGAAATCCGTTTTAGGGAGCTGGAACTCTTCCTGTAACACGGAGAACGACTTAAGCCCGTCATCCGTATACAGATGAGCAACTTTATAGAGACCCCTAGAGACCCATCCACGGAGTCGCAGCTGGGGGAGAAAAGAGGTTAAATATAGTATGGGTAGCTTAGATAAAGGGACCAGGTCTTCTCTGGAGGTATATGACAAAAAATAACGCCAAGCAGACACTGTGGCCCTAATACTCAGTAAGGGAGGGGAAGTGATGGGCGGACTTGAATCCTTAGGGCGTAAAATACTCATAAGCGGGGCATCCAGAAGGCATTCCTCAATTTCGGCCCAGCGCCATTTAGAAGTCTCATCCCACCCGACCTTAAGTTGATCTAGGACAGACGCCATATAATATTTTTTAACATCTGGGACACCCGCACCCCCATGGGACCAAGGGCGCGTCATCACCTTAAGTCGGACCCTGGATCTCTTACCCTCCCAAATGTAGTTGGAAAGAATAGACTGAAGCTTGGTAAAATATGAGTCAGGGAGGGGGATAGCGACTGTACGGAACATATACAAGATTAAGGGTAACACCATCATTTTGACAATGGCAATTCTGCTAGCCCAAGACAACATCGGCTGTGAGAAAGAGGCAAGAAGAGAAGTAACTTTGGTCAGAAGGGGAATGTAATTGGCAGAGAACAGGTCAGAACTAGGGGCCGTCAGGGAGATGCCAAGATAAGTTACACGGGAGTCATTCCATTGGTAGGGGAATTCAGAACTGAGATCCCGTCTCAACGAGGGGGAGATGATAACAGGCAATATCTGTGATTTGGAGGAATTTACCTTATAATAAGAAACTCTACCAAATCCCTCTAGGACCTCCGTAGCAGCACTCAAGGAGGAACCAGGAGAAGTCAGGGCCAGTATGACATCATCAGCATATAGGCCGATTTTATGCTGCTGGCGACCCACAGTAATACCCTCAATATTTCCCGCCGACCGAATGGACTCCGCCAGAGGCTCCATCACAAGCGCAAAGATAATAGGGGAAAGAGGGCAACCCTGGCGGGTACCATTCGAGATCCGAAAGGGCTCAGACAGGAAGCCCGATGAGAGCACACGAGCCGACGGGTGGGAGTACAGAGCCAGAATAGCAGATTTAAAAACTGACCCCATACCAAACTTATCCAAAAGGCTGTCTAAGTAACCCCAGTGGACCCTATCAAAAGCCTTCTCAGCATCCAAAGCCAGAAGCAAAGAAGGTGTACCATCTCTTTCGGCTTTCTGAACAAGGTCTATGAACCTCCGTGTGCCGTCTGGCGCCTGCCTACCAAATACAAAACCTACCTGGTCAGGACTAACCAACTGGGGGAGTAGGAGGAGCAACCGCTCAGCTAGGATTTTAGCGTACAGTTTGATATCCGTGTTCAGGAGGGAAATAGGTCTAAAATTAGCCGGGACAGTGGGAGATTTGCCGGGTTTAGGGATGGTCACTATAGTGGCCGACAACATTTCTTCCGGGAAGCATTGCTCCTCCGCCGCCTTTCTGAACACAGCTAAAAGATAAGGGGACAAAATATCTGCGTATTTCTTGTAGTAGATCCCTGAAAAGCAGTCAGGACCAGGGGATTTTAGCGGTTTCAGCGAGGCTATAGCTTCCGTAAAGTATATAGTGATAGGCGAGGCTAGGGAGGCAGACTGCGCAGGGGAAAGGTGGGGCAGGGCCACAGAATCTAAGAATCTATCAATTTCTTCCTTAGGTGGTTGGTATGTCTGGGGATCATCCCTAAGATTGTATAACGACTTATAATATAAACGAAACTGCTCTGCAATAAGGCGGGGGGTCAATTACTTTAGTACCCGAGTCATCCGGGTAGACTTTAGCCAATGGTTAGAGGTCCACATCAAATCCTGGTATGTTGTGTTATGTTATAAGTCCATCCTGCTTTTGTCTGTATAAATACTACCTCTCTGTAACACTAAAGCAGAATTCATTTTGATACACCACCATCTGTGTCTTTGTGATTCTCCAGGCTTCAAGGATGGGTGTAGCCCATCCAGGCCTGTTATTTAATTTGAAACTACAACAACATAAGCTCTGGGGGTCTTGTGCCCCTAACAATACTCCAGCTGTTTGCACTGGAAAAATACAGAAGAGAAATGTTCCGACACTATCCGACAGCCCTCAGTCAATAGACAGTGGTAGGTGACATCTTCCAGTGCTGATGTCCTATACACGATATAAGGTGCTATAAGATAGAACACGAGGCACTGCAGTCATGGTGGAGATAGGAAAGGATCTGTGATTCATCTCATACAGAGAACTGAATACTTCAAGGCTTATACTTACAATTAGCACTTTAGGAATAGACAGATTAGTGATATAAAACAGCAGTGAGGGGGAATATATGATGCTGTTGTAAACCTGACAACAGAAACCTCCCTACACTAATGCACAAAGGAAAGTTAACCTCTTCATTGCCAATAGTAATTTTGCTGGGCAGTTTCATCTGTATACAGAATGTTTAATCACTGTGGGCTTTTTTTTTTTTTTTTTTTACACCTTATAAAATGTATATTAACGTCTGTGTTTTTTCACACAGCCATAATTGAGCAATGTGTGGTCAAAGGACACAAACAAACTTGATGGGACAGGAAATGATGAAAGTAGGAGGAAACACTAACAGTAAGAATATAGGTAGCAACAGCAACAATACTTTGGATTTTGGTGGCATCACCTGTAGCTTCAGGATTATTGATCAGTCTGAAAATGAATATACCAGCTAAATAATCAAAATACCTCTATCAGTCACAGGAGGATATTGATTTTGAGATGGATGTGATCTTGACTTAGGCTACTGTGTGTTCTTCCTCCATAAATTTACTGCAGGGACTTGCTGTACTGTAGTGATGTGGCACCTGCTGAACAATGTATTTCTCCTAGTCAGTGCAGTCTTCCTCCTCTTTTTGATGAGCTGCATGATAATAGCCAGCATTGTGTGCAAGCCGAGAAGGAAGACCTGACTGTTGGTGGTGGAGGTTGTAGTAGCAGGGGTTGGGGTCCAACTATTGATGTTTTTTTCTGATACAGGAGCCAGGAGGAAATCTACTGTAGAGTTGGAAAATTATGACCATGATGTGTCAGAAAAAAGCAGGGAAGACAATGACACTGCTGAGGATTCTTTTACAGATAGGATTTGACATCTGAGTCAGGATGACAAGGCGACATCAGATAAAGAGGGAGGTGATAGTAACAATTCCAGTTAATGGATTCCACTGTGTTTTGCCAACTCATGGCATGCACAAAAACGTGATTGAAGACACCTAGATGCTATTTTTAACAGACAAAGACTAGAGTCATGTTGAGAAATGGCAGAACAATTTCAAGAACTCTCAGGCAGCGACACCATGGAGAACATTTCCATCTGGAGTCTTCATGTTTTACAGCCTTTTCTCCACAGATTGTAGAAAAAGGAGAACATCTACAGAAGTTTTGATGTTCCTAAGTGAACGATGGAAAGAAGAAACCTCGACTGAAGGGGCAATGTCATGGCTCAGTGGCAAATACTTGCCATTTTCTGGCCATGCTGTTTTTTTTTTTTTTTTTTTTTTTTTTTTTTTTTTTTTGGGGGGGGGGGGGGGGGGGGTTAGTCATTTTTCCATGGTTTTGGATAGTTGGGAACTGGTAAGGCAATGAGGATCCTTGCCTTATGTATTTTTTCTTAAATATACAATCTTTTTTAAGCTGGATTATTTTAGGCAAAGTGCAGACCGATACCTCATTACCTTTTGGGTTCTAACATTTAAAAGTAAGTGAATTGATTAAACTGAGTAAATCAAGATTGGTGCTTTGGCTCTGTGCTCATGGTAAGAGAGAAGAAATCAGGTCAGTGAGGTCAATTCGCGCCCAGTTACGTGAATTTTTATGTAGGGTGGTTCGAGGAAACATATCTATGGGTCTGCCCTCTGGTCCCCTAAGATTACTACAAATGCTTTATAGAATTACTGTTCATCTGGAACGGTTCCAGTAGTGAGTTTCAAGAGTTCATTAGATCCCTTAACACCAATGACTGGGGGCTTACATTTACTGGTAAGACCAATAGTGGCGGAATAGAATATCTAGACCTGTGCTGATGGCTAAGGGTAACAAGATCTGCACCAAAACCTTCAAGTGAGTAGATTGCAATAGGTTCCTGGATTTTCACAGTTGTCACTTCCGCAAGTGGAAGGAGAATGTGCCCTTCGGGCAATTTAAGCGAATACGCCGTAACTGCACTCAAGAATCGGATTATAGATAGAGCGCTGTCCTGACATGCAGATTCAGGGAAAAGAACTATCCCAAGGGTATAATTGATGCAGCCCAACAGAAAGCATGTGGATTGTGTTAGCAGGACTGTAATACCTCACCCCTATGATGCGCAAGTTGACTTGAAAAAACTTCCTAACCATGTATAACAGTGCTCACGATACCACCAGGTCGATTGTGAAGAAATATTGGTACATCCTGTTAAAAAACCCTCTCAAGTTCCTATCGGCCACTCCCAGATTCACTTTCAGGTGTGCCAGGACCCGCAAAAGCCTTGTCGCTCCAAGTAGACTTAAGAAAAATGTTTATCCTGGGGTAGTAACCGCAGAACCTACCAAGAAAGGCAGTTTCAAGTGTGGGAAGAGAAGATGCAAATGCTGCCACTCACTCTCATGGAATAAATCAGGTCACCAGCTGAACTATGAAGGAGCCCTTTACCCTGAAGTCACACTTGGACTGCTCCTCATTTATCTGTTTATAATGCTGCACCTTTCACAGGAGAGCCATGTGCCACTGTGCCCATGTGGGCTACAATACATAGGGAGAACCACAATATGCCTGAGAGAAAGACTTAACCCCTTCCCGTCAATGGCATTTTTTGATTTTCGTTTTTCGTTTTTGACTCCCCTCCTTCTAAACCCCATAACTTTTTTATTTCTCCACACCCAGAGCCATATGAGGTCTTAATTTTTGCGGGACAAATTTTCATTAATTACTCTGTATAATGTACTGGGAAGCTGCAAAAAAAATTCAGAATGAGGTGGATTTGAAGAAAAAATGCATTTCTGCGACTTTCTTACGGGCTTTGGTTTTACGGCGTTCACTGTGCAACCAAAATGACATGTCCCCTATATTCTGTGTTTTTCGGTATGATTCCAGGGATATCAAATTTATATGGTTTTATTTACATTTTGACCCCTTAAAAAAAATCCAAAACTGTGTTAAAACATTTTTTTTTCTAAAAGTCGCCATATTCTGAAAGCCGTAACTTTTTTTATACGTCCGTGTATGGGGACATATAAGGCGTCTTTTTGTGCCCTATGCATCCCCGTATGCATAGGGCACATGTGTTCTAGGGAAAGGGGGATGATTTGAATTTTTAATACTTTATATATTTTTTTATATATATATATATATTTTTTTGCATTTATTAGACACCCTAGGGGTGTTGAACCGGCAATCAGTAATGCAATGCATTACAATGCTAATGCATTGCAAAAATTCATCCTCTTTTGCAGGCTGCATAGACCAGCCTGCAAAAGAAAGATTGCAGACCAGCCGGGGAGCCTTATAAAGGCTCCCGGCTGTCATGGCAACGTGACGTTGGCCCTGGAGCATGGGATCACCGGCAAAATGGCGGCGCCCATGCGCTGCCGGAGGGGTTTAATGCCTGACATTAGAGTTGGTTTTCTACTGCTTAAAGCAGTGGACACCCGGCGGCTATGCTGACCACCCGGCTCCCGGGCGGTCACCATAGTTACACACCCGACATGCGCCGTACTATTAAGGCGGATGTCGGGAAGGGGTTAATAAACATAGGTCGAATGCGATAAACTGATATATGAAACAGCATGTCAAGGCATGCGGCCCAAGCCCACAATAGCGACTTTGTGTCTTTAGGGTCACCTCTGTTGACAGTGGCGGATCCAGGGTTTGCGGGGCCCTGGGCAATTGACTTTGGCGGGGCCCTACTTACTGGGTGTCTCGCACTTCTAACCTGTACTTCCCAACTGTTGAAGACTAGAAAGAGGGAACAAAACGTGCAGCGCGCACAGCGCGCCGCAGCAAATTAGGCCCCACCCACTTTTATGTTGACTCCACCCACTCATTCAATTCTCATGTGATTCCACACAGTATAATCCTCCTACAGTCACCCGTAAATTATATCTCCCCCCCATTTTCATATACACCCTTCATCTACCCCTAGTTTCATGTCCCCCCCTCTATCTCTGTCCCAGTGTCATGCCGTTCTCCCCCCTTCATCTGCCCCAGTGTCATGCCGTTCTCCCCCCTTCATCTGCCCCAGTGTCATGCCGTTCTCCCCCCTTCATTTGCCCCAGTGTCATGCTGTTCTCCCCCCCTCCATTTGCCCCAGTGCCATGCCATTCTCCCCCCTTCATCTGCCCCAGTGTCATGCCATTCTCCCCCCTTCATCTGCCCCAGTGTCATGCCGTTCTCCCCCCCTCCATCTGCCCCAGTGTCATGCCGTTCTCCCCCCCTCCATCTGCCCCAGTGTCATGCTGTTCTCCCCCCCTCCATCTGCCCCAGTGTCATGTCGTTCTCCCCCCTCCATCTGCCCCAGTGCCCATGCTGTTCTCCCCCCTTCATCTGCCCCAGTGTCATGCCATTCTCTCCCCCTCCATCTGCCCCAGTGTCATGCTGTTCTCCCCCCCCTTCATCTGCCCCAGTGCCATGCCGTTCTCCCCCCCTCCATCTGCCCCAGTGTCATGCCGTTCTCACACACACACACTCACCTTTCCTCGTTCCCCCGCAGCTCTCTCCCTCATACACATATTGTAGCCGCGATGTGATGACTTCATCACATCGCGGCTACAAATGCCGGGAGCTCAGCGTTAAAGCAGGAGCTGAGCTGTGACAGCTCCTGCTTTAAACGCCTATGTATTCAGCTCATCAGCGTACTACCGCCGATGAGCCGAATACATAGGCGTTTAAAGCAGGAGCTGTCAGCTCCTGCTTTAATGCTGAGCTCAGTTGGAATCGGGACATGCCGACCGGGACCATTTTGTTAGGTCCCGGCCCCGGGCAGTTGCCCGGCTCGCCCGGCCCTGGATCCGCCCCTGTCTGTTGATATTCACCCAGCAAGCTACAATAGGTTCAAGATGCAGAGATCTTCTGGATCTACAAATTTGACTCTCACTCCAAAAGGCCTCAACAAAGCCCTTGAGGATATTACACATTAGCATGGGGGAACCTATTATATTCTTTGTATATATTCTGGCCAGGCATTTTTTTTTTTTAATATAATATATATTTAGGATTTTCTTCTCTATTATCCTGACTTGTGCAGTTTTATATAGGTATATTGCATGATTGATATTTTCTTTCTCCTAGTATATTTCTTATTTATGATGTTATTGCTTTAGTTCACATGGGTTTCACTGTTTAGTGAGCTGCCCCTCTAGTTTGTTCATGTTCCATGGAATTCAGCCACTCTCTCCATTTTTGTCAACAGACTAGAGATGAGCGAACAGTGTTCTATCGAACTCATGTTCGATCGGATATTAGACTGTTCGGCATGTTCGAATCGAATCGAACACCGCGTGGTAAAGTGCGCCATTACTCGATTCCCCTCCCACCTTCCCTGGCGCCTTTTTTGCTCCAATAACAGCGCAGGGTAGGTGGGGACAGGAACTACGACACCGGTGACGTTGAGAAAAGTAGGAAAAACCCATTGGCTGCCCGAAAACATGTGACCTCTAATTTAAAAGAACAGCGCCGCCCAGGTTCGCGTCATTCTGAGCTTGCAATTCACCGAGGACGGAGGTTTCCGTCCAGTTAGCTAGGGCTTAGATTCTGGGTAGGCAGGGACAGGCTAGGATAGGAAGGAGAAGACAACCAACAGCTCTTATAAGAGCTAAATTCCAGGGAGAAGCTTGTCAGTGTAACGTGTGCACTGACGGGCTCAATCGCCGCAACCCAGCTTTCCCAGGATCCTGAATGGAATACACTGTCAGTGTATTCCCGTATACCCGATATATACCCCCGATACCCGTTCCAACGGTGTGCCCCCCCACCTTCACCCCAGAAATACCCTGCAAGTCCCCTAGCAATAGAATTGGGGCTATATACACCCACTATTTTTGCTACTGCCATATAGTGCCATTGTCTCACTGGGAATTCAAAGAATATATTGGGCTTACATATAACTTCAATTCCAGGGAGAAGCTTGTCAGTGTAACGTGGCACTGACGGGCTCAATCGCCGCAACCCAGCTTTCCCAGGATCCTGAATGGAACACACTGACAGTGTATTCCCGTATACCCCATATATACACCCCAAATCACCGTTCCAACGGTGTGCCCCCCCACCTTCACCTCAGAAATACCCTGCAAGTCCCCTAGCAATAGAATTGGGGCTATATACACCCACAATTTTTGCTACTGGTATATAGTGCCATTGTCTGACTGGGAATTCAAAGAATATATTGGGGTTACGTGCACCCACAATTTTTACTACTGGTATACAGTGCCAGTTTCTGACTGGAATTCAAAGAATATATTGGGGTTACGTGCACCCACAATTTTTACTACTGGTATATAGTGCCATTGTCTGACTGGGAATTCAAAGAATATATTGGGGTTATAAATACCCTCATTTCTTGCTACTGGTATACAGTGCCAGTGTCTGACTGGGAATTCAAAGAATATATTGGGGTTACGTGCACCCACAATTTTTGCTACAGGTATATAGTGCCAATTTCTAACTGGGAATTCAAAATGCGCAAGGCTCCCGGAAAGGGACGTGGACGAGGCCGTGGGCGAGGTCGGGGGAATGGTTCTGGGGAGCAAGGTAGCAGTGAAGCCACAGGGCGTCCCGTGCCTACTCCTGTGGGGCAGCAAGCATTGCGCCACTCCACAGTGCCAGGGTTGCTTGCCACATTAACTAAACTGCAGGGTACAAACCTTAGTAGGCCCGAGAACCAGGAACAGGTCTTGCAATGGCTGTCAGAGAACGCTTACAGCACATTGTCCAGCAGCCAGTCAGACTCTGCCTCCTCTCCTCCTATTACCCAACAGTCTTGTCCTCCTTCCTCCCAAAATTCCCAAGCTTCACAGAACAATAACCCCAACTGTCCCTGCTCCCCAGAGCTGTTCTCCGCTCCTTTCATTGTCCCTCAACCTGCCTCTCCACGTCACGATTCCACGAACCTAACAGAGGAGCATCTGTGTCCAGATGCTCAAACACTAGAGTCTCCTCCATCTCTGTTCGATTTGGTGGTGGATGACCAGCAACCCACCCTCATCGACGATGATGTGACGCAGTTGCCGTCAGGGCATCCAGTTGACCGGCGCATTGTGCGGGAGGAGGAGATGAGACAGGAGTTGGAAGAGGAAGTGGTGGATGATGAGGACACTGACCCGACCTGGACAGGGGGGATGTCAAGCGGGGAAAGTAGTGTGGATGTTGAGGCAAGTGCAGCACCAAAAAGGGTAGCTAGAGGCAGAGGCAGAGGTCAGCAGCTTAGGCGAAGCCAGGCCACACCCGGAATCTCCCAAGATGTTCCAGTTCGTACCCAGCCCCGAAAAACTCCCACCTCGAGGGCACGTTTCTCGAAGGTGTGGAGTTTTTTCAAGGAATGCGCCGAGGACAGATATAGTGTTGTCTGCACAATTTGCCTCTCGAAATTGATTAGGGGCTCTGAGAAGAGCAACCTGTCCACCACTTCAATGCGCCGTCATTTGGAATCCAAGCACTGGAATCAGTGGCAGGCAGCAACGGCAGGACAAAGGCCGCCTGCCGTTCACGCCACTGCCACTACTGCCTCTGCCACTGCCTCTGCCTCTGCCACTGCCACTGCTGACTGTGCTGGCGATGCACTCCAGAGGACGAGCCAGGACACCACTTCATCTGCCTCCGCCACTTTGTTGACTTCTCCCTCATCCTCCCCTGTTCCTGTCTTATCTCCTTCTCCTGCACCATCAAAGGCACCATCAGGCGCTTCTTTACAACAACCCACCATCTCTCAGACATTGGAGCGGCGGCAGAAATACACTGCTAACCACCCACACGCGCAAGCCTTGAACGCCAACATCGCTAAACTGCTGGCCCAGGAGATGTTGGCGTTCCGGCTTGTTGAAACTCCCGCCTTCCTGGTCCTGATGGCAACTGCGGCACCTCGCTATGCCGTCCCTAGCCGTCACTACTTCTCCCGGTGTGCCGTCCCCGCCTTGCACCAGCACGTGTCACTCAACATCAGGCGGGCCCTTAGTTCCGCGCTTTGCACAAAGGTCCACTTGACCACCGACGCGTGGACAAGTGCATGCGGACAGGGACGCTACATTTCACTGACGGCACACTGGGTGAATGTAGTTGAGGCTGGGACTGCTTCCCAAACTGGCCCGGTGTACCTCGTCTCCCCGCCTAACATTCCTGGCAGGGACACGAGAAGAACACCCCCCTCCTCCTCCTCCTCTACCGCCTCCTCCTCCGCCACCGCCTCCTCCTCCGCCACCGCCTCCTCCTCCGCTGTTAGATTGACCCCAGCTACGAGTTGGAAACGTTGCAGCACTGGCGTTGGTAGACGTCAGCAGGCTGTGCTGAAGCTGATCAGCTTGGGGGAAAGACAGCACACTGCCTCCGAGGTGAGGGATGCCCTCCTCGATGAGACGGCAATATGGTTTGAGCCGCTGCACCTGGGCCCAGGCATGGTCGTTTGTGATAACGGCCGGAACCTGGTAGCAGCTCTGGAGCTTGCCGGACTCCAACATGTTCCATGCCTGGCCCACGTCTTCAACCTAGTGGTGCAACGTTTCCTAAAGAGCTACCCCAATGTTCCAGAGCTACTGGTGAAAGTGCGGCGCATGTGCGCCCACTTTCGCAAGTCGACAGTAGCCGCTGCTAGCTTAAAATCTCTCCAGCAACGCCTGCATGTGCCACAACACCGGCTTTTGTGCGACGTCCCCACACGCTGGAACTCAACGTTTCAGATGTTGAATAGAGTGGTTGAGCAGCAGAGACCTTTGATGGAATACCAGCTACAAAACCCTAGGGTGCCACTAAGTCAGCTGCCTCAGTTTCACATCCATGAGTGGCCATGGATGAGAGACCTTTGTGACATCCTACGGGTCTTTGAGGAGTCCACAGGGAGGGTGAGCTCTGAGGATGCGATGGTGAGCCTTACAATCCCGCTCTTGTGTGTTCTGAGAGAATCCCTCATTGACATCAGGGATAACTCAGATCACACAGAGGAGTTAGGGATAGCATCCGATCCGTCACAGCTGGAGAGTAGGTCCACACATCTGTCCGCTTCACTGCGTTTAATGGAGGAGGAGGAGGAGGAGGAGGAGGAGGAGGAGGAAGAGTTGTCCGATGATGTGATGGTGATACAGGAGGCTTCCGGGCAACTTCGAATCGTCCCATTGTTGCAGCGCGGATGGGTAGACATGGAGGATGAGGAGGAAATGGAGATTGAACTTTCCGGTGGGGCCAGAGGAGTCATGCCAACTAACACTGTGGCAGACATGGCTGAGTTCATGTTGGGGTGCTTTACAACCGACAAGCGTATTGTCAAAATCATGGAGGACAACCAGTACTGGATCTTTGCTATCCTTGACCCCCGGTATAAAAACAACATCTCGTCTTTTATTCCGGTAGAGGGGAGGGCCAATCGCATCAATGCTTGCCACAGGCAATTGGTGCAGAATATGATGGAGATGTTTCCAGCATGTGACGTTGGCGGCAGGGAGGGCAGTTCCTCCAGTAGGCAACCAAGTTCTCACCGGTCCACACAAACGAGGGGCACACTGTCTAAGGTCTGGGACACCTTGATGGCACCCCCTCGCCAA
Organism: Leptodactylus fuscus; assembly: GCF_031893055.1. NCBI lineage: Eukaryota > Metazoa > Chordata > Amphibia > Anura > Leptodactylidae > Leptodactylus > Leptodactylus fuscus. Next base: position 236,837,005 of record NC_134267.1, read on the forward strand.
AGTGCCGCCACGGAGGGTCCTAGTGTCACCAGGCGTGAGAAGTATAGGCGCATGTTGCGGGAATACCTTTCCGACCACAGCCCTGTCCTCTCCGACCCCTCTGCGCCCTACACGTATTGGGTGTCGAAGTTGGACCTGTGGCTTGAACTTGCCCTATATGCCTTGGAGGTGCTGTCCTGTCCTGCCGCCAGCGTCCTATCTGAGAGGGTGTTCAGTGCAGCCGGTGGCATCATCACTGACAAGCGCACCCGTCTGTCAGCTGAGAGTGCCGACTGGCTCACTTTGATAAAAATGAACCACCACTGGATAGAGCCTTCATTTTTGGGCCCACCTGTGTAAAGCACCCCAACATGAAACTCCATGTCTGTACTCAACCTCTCCAATTCCTCCGCATCCTCATACTCATCCACCATAAGCGTTGCACAATTCTGCTAATACTAGGCTCCCTCCACCCTGATTTCCCCCAACTCTGCTGGTTAGAGGCTCCCTCCACCCTGCTTTCCCACAACTCTGCTGGTTAGAGGCTCCCTCCACCATGAATTGGTCCAAACTGGGCTGTTTAGCGGCTCCCTCCACCATGCATTGGTCCAAACTGGGGTTTTTAGAGGCTCCCTCCACCATGAATTGGTCCAAACTGGGCTGTTTAGAGGCTCCCTCCACCATGAATTGGTCCAAACTGGGGTTTTTAGAGGCTCCCTCCACCATGAATTGGTCCAAACTGGGCTGGTTAGAGGCTCCCTCCACCATGAATTTGCCCAAACTGGCCTGTTTAGAGGCTCCCTCCACCATGAATTGGTCCAAACTGGGGTTTTTAGAGGCTCTCTCCACCATGAATTGGTCCAAACTGGGCTGTTTAGAGGCTCCCTCCATCATGAATTGGTCCAAACTGGGGTTTTTAGAGGCTCTCTCCACCATGAATTGGTCCAAACTGGGCTGTTTAGAGGCTCCCTCCACCATGAATTGGTCCAAACTGGGGTTTTTAGAGGCTCCCTCCACCATAAATTGGTCCAAACTGGGGGTTTTTAGAGGCTCCCTCCACCATGAATTTGCCCAAACTGGGCTGTTTAGAGGCTCCCTCCACCATGAATTGGTCCAAACTGGGGTTTTTAGAGGCTCCCTCCACCATGAATTGGTCCAAACTGGGGTTTTTAGAGGCTCCCTCCACCGTGAATTGGTCCAAACTGGGGTTTTTAGAGGCTCCCTCCACCATGAATTTGCCCAAACTGAGCTGTTTAGAGGCTCCCTCCACCATGAATTGGTCCAAACTGGGGTTTTTAGAGGCTCCCTCCACCATGAATTGGTCCAAACTGGGGGTTTTTAGAGGCTCCCTCCACCATGAATTGGTCCAAACTGGGGTTTTTAGAGGCTCCCTCCACCATGAATTGGTCCAAACTGGGCTGGTTAGAGGCTCCCTCCACCATGATTTTGCCCAAACTGGGCTGTTTAGAGGCTCCCTCCACCATGAATTGGTCCAAACTGGGGTTTTTAGAGGCTCCCTCCACCATGAATTGGTCCAAACTGGGGTTTTTAGAGGCTCCCTCCACCATGAATTGGTCCAAACTGGGCTGTTTAGAGGCTCCCTCCACCATGAATTGGTCCAAACCGGGGTTTTTAGAGGCTCCCTCCACCATGAATTGGTCCAAACTGGGCTGTTTAGAGGCTCCCTCCACCATGAATTGGTCCAAACTGGGGTTTTTAGAGGCTCCCTCCACCATGAATTGGTCCAAACTGGGGTTTTTAGAGGCTCCCTCCACCATGAATTGGTCCAAACTGGGGTTTTTAGAGGCTCCCTCCACCATGAATTGGTCCAAACTGGGCTGTTTAGAGGCTCCCTCCACCATGAATTGGTCCAAACTGGGGTTTTTAGAGGCTCCCTCCACCATGAATTTGCCCAAACTGGGCTGTTTAGAGGCTCCCTCCACCATGAATTGGTCCAAACTGGGGTTTTTAGAGGCTCCCTCCACCATGAATTTGCCCAAACTGGGCTGTTTAGAGGCTCCCTCCACCATGAATTGGTCCAAACTGGGGGGTTTTAGAGGCTCCCTCCACCATGAATTTGCCCAAACTGGGCTGTTTAGAGGTTCCCTCCACCATGAATTTGCCCAAACTGGGCTGTTTAGAGGCTCCCTCCACCATGAATTGGTCCAAACTGGGGTTTTTAGAGGCTCTCTCCACCATGAATTGGTCCAAACTGGGCTGTTTAGAGGCTCCCTCCATCATGAATTGGTCCAAACTGGAGTTTTTAGAGGCTCCCTCCACCATGAATTGGTCCAAACTGGGGTTTTTAGAGGCTCCCTCCACCATGAATTTGCCCAAACTGGGCTGTTTAGAGGCTCCCTCCACCATGAATTGGTCCAAACTGGGGTTTTTAGAGGCTCTCTCCACCATGAATTGGTCCAAACTGGGCTGTTTAGAGGCTCCCTCCACCATGAATTGGTCCAAACTGGGGTTTTTAGAGGCTCCCTCCACCATGAATTGGTCCAAACTGGGGGTTTTTAGAGGCTCCCTCCACCATGAATTTGCCCAAACTGGGCTGTTTAGAGGCTCCCTCCACCATGAATTTGCCCAAACTGGGCTGTTTAGAGGCTCCCTCCACCACGAATTGGTCCAAACTGGGGTTTTTAGAGGCTCCCTCCACCATGAATTTGCCCAAACTGGGCTGTTTAGAGGCTCCCTCCACCATGAATTGGTCCAAACTGGGCTGTTTAGAGGCTCCCTCCACCATGAATTGGTCCAAACTGGGGTTTTTAGAGGCTCCCTCCACCATGAATTGGTCCAAACTGGGGGTTTTTAGAGGCACCCTCCACCATGAATTTGCCCAAACTGGGCTGTTTAGAGGCTCCCTCCACCATGAATTGGTCCAAACTGGGGTTTTTAGAGGCTCCCTCCACCATGAATTTGCCCAAACTGGGCTGTTTAGAGGCTCCCTCCACCATGAATTGGTCCAAACTGGGGTTTTTAGAGGCTCCCTCCACCATGAATTGGTCCAAACTGGGGTTTTTAGAGGCTCCCTCCACCATGAATTTGCCCAAACTGGGCTGTTTAGAGGCTCCCTCCACCATGAATTTGCCCAAACTGGGCTGTTTAGAGGCTCTTTCCACCATGAATTGGTCCAAACTGGGGTTTTTAGAGGCTCTCTCCACCATGAATTGGTCCAAACTGGGCTGTTTAGAGGCTCCCTCCATCATGAATTGGTCCAAACTGGGGTTTTTAGAGGCTCCCTCCACCATGAATTGGTCCAAACTGGGGTTTTTAGAGGCTCCCTCCACCATGAATTTGCCCAAACTGGGCTGTTTAGAGGCTCCCTCCACCATGAATTTGCCCAAACTGGGCTGTTTAGAGGCTCCCTCCACCACGAATTGGTCCAAACTGGGGTTTTTAGAGGCTCCCTCCACCATGAATTTGCCCAAACTGGGCTGTTTAGAGGCTCCCTCCACCATGAATTGGTCCAAACTGGGCTGTTTAGAGGCTCCCTCCACCATGAATTGGTCCAAACTGGGGTTTTTAGAGGCTCCCTCCACCATGAATTGGTCCAAACTGGGGGTTTTTAGAGGCACCCTCCACCATGAATTTGCCCAAACTGGGCTGTTTAGAGGCTCCCTCCACCATGAATTGGTCCAAACTGGGGTTTTTAGAGGCTCCCTCCACCATGAATTTGCCCAAACTGGCCTGTTTAAAGGCTCCCTCCACCATGAATTTGCCCAAACTGGCCTGTTTAGAGGCTCCCTCCACCATGAATTGGTCCAAACTGGGGTTTTTAGAGGCTCTCTCCACCATGAATTGGTCCAAACTGGGCTGTTTAGAGGCTCCCTCCATCATGAATTGGTCCAAACTGGGGTTTTTAGAGGCTCCCTCCACCATGAATTGGTCCAAACTGGGGTTTTTAGAGGCTCCCTCCACCATGAATTGGTCCAAACTGGGGTTTTTAGAGGCTCCCTCCACCATGAATTGGTCCAAACTGGGGTTTTTAGAGGCTCCCTCCACCATGAATTTGCCCAAACTGGGCTGTTTAGAGGCTCCCTCCACCATGAATTGGTCCAAACTGGGGTTTTTAGAGGCTCCCTCCACCATGAATTGGTCCAAACTGGGCTGTTTAGAGGCTCCCTCCACCATGAATTGGTCCAAACTGGGGTTTTTAGAGCCTCCCTCCACCATGAATTGGTCCAAACTGGGGTTTTTAGAGGCTCCCTCCACCATGAATTGGTCCAAACTGGGGTTTTTAGAGGCTCCCTCCACCATGAATTTGCCCAAACTGGGCTGTTTAGAGGCTCCCTCCACCATGAATTGGTCCAAACTGGGGTTTTTAGAGGCTCCCTCCACCATGAATTGGTCCAAACTGGGGTTTTTAGAGCCTCCCTCCACCATGAATTGGTCCAAACTGGGGTTTTTAGAGGCTCCCTCCACCATGAATTGGTCCAAACTGGGGTTTTTAGAGGCTCCCTCCACCATGAATTTGCCCAAACTGGGCTGTTTAGAGGCTCCCTCCACCATGAATTGGTCCAAACTGGGGTTTTTAGAGGCTCCCTCCACCATGAATTGGTCCAAACTGGGGTTTTTAGAGGCTCCCTCCACCATGAATTTGCCCAAACTGGGCTGTTTAGAGGCTCCCTCCACCATGAATTTGCCCAAACTGGGCTGTTTAGAGGCTCCCTCCACCATGAATTGGTCCAAACTGGGGTTTTTAGAGGCTCCCTCCACCATGAATTTGTCCAAACTGGGGTTTTTAGAGGCTCCCTCCACCATGAATTGGTCCAAACTGGGCTGTTTAGAGGCTCCCTCCACCATGAATTGGTCCAAACTGGGGTTTTTAGAGGCTCCCTCCACCATGACTTGGTCCAAACTGGGCTGTTTAGAGGCTCCCTCCACCATGAATTGGTCCAAACTGGGGTTTTTAGAGGCTCCCTCCACCATGAATTGGTCCAAACTGGGCTGGTTAGAGGCTCCCTCCACCATGAATTTGCCCAAACTGGGCTGTTTAGAGGCTCCCTCCACCATGAATTGGTCCAAACTGGGGTTTTTAGAGGCTCCCTCCACCATGAATTGGTCCAAACTGGGGTTTTTAGAGGCTCCCTCCACCATGAATTGGTCCAAACTGGGCTGTTTAGAGGCTCCCTCCACCATGAATTGGTCCAAACTGGGGGTTTTAGAGGCTCCCTCCACCATGAATTGGTCCAAACTGGGGTTTTTAGAGGCTCCCTCCACCATGAATTGGTCCAAACTGGGTTTTTAGAGGCTCCCTCCACCATGAATTGGTCCAAACTGGGGTTTTTAGAGGCTCCCTCCACCATGAATTTGCCCAAACTGGGCTGTTTAGAGGCTCCCTCCACCATGAATTGGTCCAAACTGGGGTTTTTAGAGGCTCCCTCCACCATGAATTGGTCCAAACTGGGCTGTTTAGAGGCTCCCTCCACCATGAATTTGCCCAAACTGGGCTGTTTAGAGGCTCCCTCCACCATGAATTGGTCCAAACTGGGCTGTTTAGAGGCTCCCTCCACCATGAATTGGTCCAAACTGGGGTTTTTAGAGGCTCCCTCCACCATGAATTGGTCCAAACTGGGGGTTTTTAGAGGCTCCCTCCACCATGAATTTGCCCAAACTGGGCTGTTTAGAGGCTCCCTCCACCATGAATTGGTCCAAACTGGGGTTTTTAGAGGCTCCCTCCACCATGAATTGGTCCAAACTGGGGTTTTTAGAGGCTCCCTCCACCATGAATTTGCCCAAACTGGGCTGTTTAGAGGCTCCCTCCACCATGAATTGGTCCAAACTGGGGTTTTTAGAGGCTCTCTCCACCATGAATTGGTCCAAACTGGGCTGTTTAAAGGCTCCCTCCATCATGAATTGGTCCAAACTGGGGTTTTTAGAGGCTCCCTCCACCATGAATTGGTCCAAACTGGGGTTTTTAGAGGCTCCCTCCACCATGAATTTGCCCAAACTGGGCTGTTTAGAGGCTCCCTCCACCATGAATTGGTCCAAACTGGGGTTTTTAGAGGCTCTCTCCACCATGAATTGGTCCAAACTGGGCTGTTTAGAGGCTCCCTCCACCATGAATTGGTCCAAACTGGGGTTTTTAGAGGCTCCCTCCACCATGAATTGGTCCAAACTGGGGGTTTTTAGAGGCTCCCTCCACCATGAATTTGCCCAAACTGGGCTGTTTAGAGGCTCCCTCCACCATGAATTGGTCCAAACTGGGGTTTTTAGAGGCTCCCTCCACCATGAATTGGTCCAAACTGGGCTGGTTAGAGGCTCCCTCCACCATGAATTTGCCCAAACTGGCCTGTTTAAAGGCTCCCTCCACCATGAATTTGCCCAAACTGGCCTGTTTAGAGGCTCCCTCCACCATGAATTGGTCCAAACTGGGGTTTTTAGAGGCTCTCTCCACCATGAATTGGTCCAAACTGGGCTGTTTAGAGGCTCCCTCCATCATGAATTGGTCCAAACTGGGGTTTTTAGAGGCTCCCTCCACCATGAATTGGTCCAAACTGGGGTTTTTAGAGGCTCCCTCCACCATGAATTGGTCCAAACTGGGGTTTTTAGAGGCTCCCTCCACCATGAATTGGTCCAAACTGGGGTTTTTAGAGGCTCCCTCCACCATGAATTTGCCCAAACTGGGCTGTTTAGAGGCTCCCTCCACCATGAATTGGTCCAAACTGGGGTTTTTAGAGGCTCCCTCCACCATGAATTTGCCCAAACTGGGCTGTTTAGAGGCTCCCTCCACCATGAATTGGTCCAAACTGGGGTTTTTAGAGGCTCCCTCCACCATGAATTGGTCCAAACTGGGGTTTTTAGAGGCTCCCTCCACCATGAATTTGCCCAAACTGGGCTGTTTAGAGGCTCCCTCCACCATGAATTGGCCCAAACTGGGGTGTTTAGAGGCTCCCTCCACCATGAATTTGCCCAAACTCTGCTGGTTAGAGGCTCAATCCACCCTGATTTTCAAAACAAATGTTGGTGCCAACCTCAACTTACTACAAAGGCCAAATTCACTGCTGGTGACAAGCTCTCCTCACTGCAAGTGCCAAATACACATGTTTCAAGGTGTTTTCCTACTGTCAGAGAGGTGGTATTGAGTGTGTAAAGTGTGTAGTTGTTAGGCTGTGATGTTGGGGTAATAGAGGGTCTTTGGTGTGTTAGATGCCCCCAGACATGCTTCCCCTGCTGTCCCAGTGTCATTCCAGAGGTGTTGGCATCATTTCCTGGGTTGTCTTATTGGACTTGGTGACCCTCCAGACACGGATTTGGGTTTCCCCCTTAACGAGTATCTGTTCCCCATAGACTATAATGGGGTTCGAAACCCGTTCTAACACACGAACATTGAGCGGCTGTTCGAATCGAATTTCGAACCTCGAACATTTTAGTGTTCGCTCATCTCTACAACAGACCATTTTGTTTTTATTTTGGTCCATTTGGTTTTCTCTTTTCTTGCCATATACAAACCTTAACCCACAGCGCACCGCAGGCTGATTCTTGGATACTCATCATGAACTCCCTCCTCTTACATTGAGATTCATGGTGCTCACTAGACTGGCACAGCGCATGTGCTAGGGGAACTTCCTCGCGCATGCGCTTGGCTGATTTCCCCACGCCAAGGCTCTCCTGCAGGTATAGGTTTGAGCCGGCAAGCGCACCCGCTTACACTAAGCGAGATACAGTCCTATGAAAAAGTTTGGGCACCCCTATTAATCTTAATCATTTTTAGTTCTAAATATTTTGGTGTTTGCAGCAGCCATTTCAGTTTGATATTTCTAATAACTGATGGACACAGTAATATTTCAGGATTGAAATGAGGTTTATTGTACTAACAGAAAATGCGCAATATGCATTAAACCAAAATTTGACCGATGCAAAAATATGGGCACCTCAACAGAAAAGTGACATTAATATTTAGTAGATCCTCCTTTTGCAAAGATAACAGCCTCTAGTCGCTTCCTGTAGCTTTTAATCAGTTCCTGGATCCTGGATGAAGGTATTTTGGACCATTTCTTTCTACAAAACAATTCAAGTTCAGTTAAGTTTGATGGTCGCCGAGCATGGACAGCCCGCTCTCAAATGATCTGAAAACAAAGATTGTTCAACATAGTTGTTCAGGGGAAGGATACAAAACGTTGTCTCAGAGATTTAACCTGTCAGTTTCCACTGTGAGGAACATAGTAAGGAAATGGAAGACCACAGGGACAGTTCTTGTTAAGCCCAGAAGTGGCAGGCCAAGAAAAATATCAGAAAGGCAGAGAAGAAGAATGGTGAGAAGAGTCAAGGACAATCCACAGACCACCTCCAAAGAGCTGCAGCATCATCTTGCTGCAGATGGTGTCACTGTGCATCAGTCAGCAATACAGCGCACTTTGCACAAATAGAAGCTGTATGGGAGAGTGATGAGAAAGAAGCCGTTTCTGCACGTACGCCACAAATAGAGTTGCCTGAGGTATGAAAAAGCACATTTGGAGAAGCCAACTTCATTTTGGAAACAAAAATTGAGTTGTTTGGTTATAAAAAAAGGCGTTGTGCATGGCGTCCAAAAAGAAACAGCATTCCAAGAAAAACACATGCTACCCACTGTAAAATTTGGTGGAGGTTCCATCATGCTTTGGGGCTGTGTGGCCAATGCCGGCATCGGGAATCTTGTTAAAGTTGAGAGTCGCATGGATTCCACTCAGTATCAGCAGATTCTTGAGAATAATGTTCAAGAATCAGTGACGAAGTTGAAGTTACGCCGGGGATGGATATTTCAGCAAGACAATGATCCAAAACACCGCTCCAAATCCTCAGGCATTCATGCAGAGGAACAATTACAATGTTCTGGAATGGCCATCCCAGTCCCCAGACCTGAATATCATTGAACATCTGTGGGATGATTTGAAGCGGGCTGTCCATGCTCGGCGACCATCAAACTTAACTGAACTTGAATTGTTTGTCCAAAATACCTTTATCCAGGATCCAGGAACTGATTAAAAGCTACAGGAAGCGACTAGAGGCTGTTATCTTTGCAAAAGGAGGATCTACTAAATATTAATGTCACTTTTCTGTTGAGGTGCCCATACTTTTGCACCGGTCAAATTTTGGTTTAATGCATATTGCACATTTTCTGTTAGTACAATAAACCTCATTTCAATCCTGAAATATTACTGTGTCCATCAGTTATTAGATATATCAAACTGAAATGGCTGTTGCAAATACCAAAATATTTAGAACTAAAAATGATTAAGATTAATAGGGGTGCCCAAACTTTTTCATAGGGCTGTATGTTGTTCACATCCACCACTATCACCAATGGGTGTTTATAAGGGTAAGCTCACACAGAGGAATTTGGCGTGGAATTTGGCGCATCATTTTACGCACGTAAAATAAAATACACGTGTATTTTGGCGTGTTTAATTCACGCGTAGCGTTTCAGTGGCGGTTTCTGGCGCGTCTTCTAACCGCGTTTACGGGAGCGTATTGCCAAGCGTAAAATCACCTTGAACTCATTAAAAACAAGAGCCAGCCCAGTGGGCATGGCCAATAAAACAAGAGCCAGCCCACTGGGCATGACCAATAAGGACAACCCATTATTTTATCACGATACACCTGTCAGGATGGACAGGAGAGAGTTTGTTTGAACTCAGAAAACGCCATTACTTTACTGAAGGCAGAAAAATGTCTCTCAGTCAAAGACACAGGACGCAGCGAAGACATGCCAGTGCTGTTGGCCGTGGCTGTCAATAGGGTTCGCAGACGGCACCTTCCACAGCAGGTAACTTCAGTAACATATCGTAACGTTTAGGAAGGTGTAAATGATGGGCAAACACGTTTGGGTTTTGAAAATAAATTCTGTTTTCATATGAGGAGGAGGGTGACCAGCGACAGCATCAGCCCCCTATGGCCAAGAAAACCCGCAAATATTGGGTCCACCCATTAAATCTAAAGCGCCCATCACTGGAAGCTTGGCCATGCTGTACCAGGAGTTGAGGGTGTAAGTGTTTATGTTTTTCGGCACCTATTCCGAACATTCTGCCCATGTATGTTGTTTCATCAATGCTTTACAATGTAGTGTAATTGTTATATATCGGGGACACTATGTTACTTTATATTGTGTGTAGGGGGCCATTAAATACAGAGATTTCACTGTGTGCAGTTGCAAGTGCATCATGTGAGAATTTTTTTTTTTTAATATAAATAGCTTTCCAAATAAATTCTTCACGTTCCTGATGACTCCACAGGCGTTTGAGTGGCTCCTTGGTCTGTTAGCAGAGCATCTCCACCGTCAAGACACCATCATGAGGAAGGCCAGCAGTCCCACAGAAAGGCTGGTCATCACGTTGTATTAAATTTACATTTCGACTTTGTAATAGTTGAACATTTATATTTTGCCATAGAAATGAAATACTCCAAACACTACCTGGCAAACAATTGGCAAAATGGTAGATCCGAAAATGTCATCAGGCATTTCACAACCTTGTCCCTATATACTCAAAACCGAGTTTTCTGAACGTGTCCATCTATTTTCCATAGACTTTAGACATGTGCCCCTATATAGCTCGCATTATTGTACAAATTGTATCTCTAGTTAAAGTGTGTGTAATGTCAGTGACCTTGATGTTCATATACTGTGAAAATAATGATTTTTTTTTCTAGGTTTCTCACAACAGGGGAGAGTTTTGCATCCCTGCACCTCCAATTCCAGGTTACTAAATCCACCATAGCTGGAATTGTGAGGAGCACATGCCATCTGATATGGCAGCACTTGTACTGATGCCCAGTCCGACACAGGAGATTTTGTTGCAGGCAGCAGCAGGCTTTCAGTCTGTGGCCAATTTCCCCAACTGCATAGGTGCCATCGACGGTAAGCATATACGTGTGCAGAAGCCACCGCACTCGGGATCACTGTACTTCAACTACAAGAAGTACTTTTCAGTGGTCCTGATGGCGGTCGCTGATGCCACGTACAGATTTTGTTCTATCGCAGTCGGTGCCTATGGTAGTACTGGGGACTCCCAGGTGCTACTGACATCACTTTTGGGGCGCAGAGTACTGCCAGATTAGGTGACTCTACCGCCACCGAGATCGCTTCAGGGTACCACACATCCAGTCCCCTTCGTCATGGTAGGTGATGAGGCATTTCACCTCTTGGAAAACCTGCTAAAAATGCAACAGTAACCAATGTAACAAAGGAGGATCTTATCACTGACTGTTCTGGTATCAGTTTGCTAAACAATTATGCTTTAGAAACCTTGTTCCCTCTGCTTTTCTTTTACACCTCCTCCGTCCTCCTCTTCACCTCTCTGTACCATCACACAACAAGGATGAAGATGAGCAGTAACTTATCCATCAATCTGGAGACATATTACTCCGTCATGAGATTTGTGTCCATCACTCTCATATGTAACACTATATACTTCAGTGTTGATTTTGCGTCTGCCTTGTATTACTATTGTTACTGTGTAGTTCTTCAATGGCTTTATATTGTCTTGGACTTTCTCCCACTTCTCCATTCCTCCTACCTGATCTACAGAACGGCCAAACTCAAGGATCAGAAGTCCAAGGTTCTTCACAATGTCATTGGCTTCTTATTCCAAAGGAAAGATACAGATACTATAGAGAACATAGAGCTAAGAGGTCAACGAGGGACATAATAGTTAATAATAATAATAATAATAATAATAATAATAATAATAATAATAATAATAATAATAAATATAAAACAAACTTAATAGAAAAGTTTTTCCATTCATGACATCAGGGTATAGGAGTGGTGGGGTCCAGATCCTGCATGAACCAGCAAGTTATACTATAGGGTCTGAGCCGTTCACTAAATGTGTTGTCTTAGGTAATATATAGGTATTTACTAAAACCACGAAGTCAGAAGAGATTATAGATTCTTTATACTGATTTAGCCATTTTCAACTTGAATCGTATAACTTGCTGTGGAGTAATAAGTCACAACAAACTGCAATGAAAGCCAAGGGAGAAAGTAAAGTTATAGTTTTACTTAATGCTTTAGAAGTCCTGTTATATTTGGCTACATCTGTAACTCCAGTGACCCATAGATGACGTTTTCTCGGTTTCCTTTCCATGTCTACAATGCTCCTGTGACATGACCTGACCATTAAAGATCCTTAAAGGGGCGCTCTCACTGGATTTTCGCTATTTTAGATAAGCAGGTGCCTGAATAGCCTTCTAAAAAGGCTATTAGGGTCCATTCACACGGAGTAACGCGAGGCGTATTTTGTGCTTATTTTTCAGCCGTAAAAAGACGCAGGTCGCGTTTACACGCCGTATTTTACAGCCAGCGTATACGCGCATGTTTTCCGATCGCGTAAACGCTAACATTACGCTTCCATAAATTTACGGCCGTAAATCAAGGCAACTCATTAAAAACTCTAGTCAGCCCACTGGGCCGGCCCAAAAAGGACAGCCCATTATTTAATCAACACACATCTGCGTATGCTCTGTTCAGATTTGGTCTGAAATTGGCAATGGCAAACCAACCAAACCAACCACACATTGCAGCCGCAACCCTGGACAGGGCACTCCTGCTGGGCATAGCGCCCAATCTTGGGAATCAACACACTCTCCAACATGAGGTACGTTCATAAATACATCTTTTTGGTAATGTTTTTTAATGAGGTTGCTGGTACTGTTGCTGATCTATTTTTGCATTTGGCTCGCAGCATCCGGAGGAGAGCCAAAATGAGGAAATTGGTGGGCAAAGCCATGTCACCCCACTGCAGCTGGGCCTACTAGCCCATATTTGTAATCCTGCCACACTACAAGAGGAGGTACGTTAACAAATACAGATTTGGTTCTGGTTTGTATGATGTGGCTAGGAGTATATTTACTGACATTTATGCCCATTTCATTATATTGCTGCAGCATGAGGACGACCCACAGGGGGGGACTCTTCCGCCAGTCAGCCAGGACACGGCACTACTCATGTCTGTGGTTTTGAATCTGGTGAACCAACGCACACTCCAACACAAGGTATGCTCATAAATACATAGTTTGGTACGCTTTTTCTGATTATACCGGTTCTTTTGATCATACTTTTTTATTTCACTAGCACCAACATGAGGAGGAGGAGGTTGAAGATGATGAGGCGGACCAACAGGAGGATTTGGAGGACACACGAGGCCCCATAGGCCAAAAAACGCCACTATTGGGTACACCCCATTTACCAATTTCACCCATCCCGGGGTTTTTTTTGCACATCTGTACCAGGAGTTGCGCCTGTAAGTTTCCTTTATTTTCCACAATGTAGTTACCTGATGTCCATTTCTGTATTATCTAACGTTTGTGATTTCAGTGTATAAAGTGTCCAGTGTCACTTTGGTGGACGGACACTCTTTATTGTTCTAGTTTTGTATTTATTTTCCCTTTTTTGGATTTCACTGTGTGGAGGTGGAAGTGCTCCACATTATAACACGTAACGCTGTGTTCAATATTAATTGTATTGTATTTTTTGTGCTCCAAAAAGGGACTCCCAGAAATTTCACAGTTTTCTCCGGATGTCTCCAGAAGCATTTGATGTCCTCCTCGAGCACCTGGCCACACATCTGCAGCACCAAGACACCATCATGAGGAAGGCCCTCAGGCCTACGGAAAGGCTGGTCATCACGTTGCGGAATTTTTTATTTGTATTAATTTTTATTCTTACTAGTGTGGAAATATTGACTTTGGGGTGTAGAAATGCTACGTGCAAGAACCAATCGTAAAAAATGCTCCAACACGAACATATCCTATAAAAAATGTCTGTGTTTCCCATAGTCTGGCCAATGTGTCCATAAAGAAAGTGTTTTACGTGTGTAATGTGTTGTCAATGTTGTCTAGATAGTTTACAATACTGCGGTATAATGGAGTCTCAATATACTTTAACAACAATACTGTGTTGAAAATGTGTCCGGCTACTTTGCATAGTCCCTCCAATGTGGCCATATATACTTAGCAATAGGTTGTCCAAATGGTTAGATACAGTCTACCAGACCGTTTCTTTAAATGTTGTCATTGCAGCTGCGATTGTGTCCTGATGTTTTTTTATTTTATTTTCTTGTAGATTTTTGGCAACAGGGGATTGTTTTGCATCCCTGCACCTCCAATTCCGGGTTGGTATACCCACCATAACCGGAATTGTGAGGTGCACATACCATCTGATATGGCAGCACTTGCACTAATGCCCAGTCCGACCCCGGAGATTTGGTTGCAGTCAGCAGCAGGCTTTCAGTCTGAGGCCAATTTCCCCAACTGCATAGGTGCCGTCGACGGTAAGCATATACGTGTGCAGAAGCCACCGCACTCAGGATCACTTTACTTCAACTACAAGAAGTACTTTTCAGTGGTCCTGATGGCGGTCGCTGATGCTACGTACCGATTTGTTGCTATCAAAGTCGGTGTCTATGGTAGTACTGGGGACTCCCAGCGCTACTGACATCAGTTTTGGGTCGCAGAGTTCTGGTAGATCAGGTGACCCTACCTTCACCAAGACCGCTTCCGGGTGCCACGCATCCAGTCCCCTTTATTATGGTACGGGATGAGACATTTCCCTTCTTGGAAAACCTGCTGCGGCCTTTCCCATGGAGGAGACTAGATGCCCGGAAGAGGGTCTTCAACATGAGGCTGAGCTGTGGAGTGCGCCTTTGGGATCATGAGTAGTAAGTGGGGGGTCTTCACCTGTGCACTGCAGTTGGCTCCCGATACTGTAGACCTGGTGATCAAAGCGGCCTGTGTGCTTCACAACTTTGTATTGGAGTGTGACAGCCCCAACATTGTAGTGGAGCTACAGGCAGCTTTGGGTCACCCACTATTACCATGTAGGCGCTCAGGTCGGGCAGCCAACACAGCTGTACAGGTGAGACATACCTTCACGGACTACTTCATGAGTCCCGAAGGTGCCGTGCCTTGGCAGTTTTCTCGCCTCAGTGATGACCAGCCTGACCCGGACTGAAGGCCTCCTCATCGTGGTGTTTTTTCTTTTTGTTTTTTTTTTTAGGGGGGGGGGGCATTTGTATGTGAACTTTGCTATATATATATATATATATATATATATATATATATTCCTTCATTGCAAGAAATTTGCATTTCCTGTACCTTATTTTGTGCATGTTACCCAAACCACAACCCAAAAAACATTCACATTGTTTTACAATTTATTTTGTGTCCGTGTTTTTCTTATGTGTGCCAAGGTCGGAATGTCAGCTTTCGATATTCAAGCCGTATTCATTTATATACTGGGAATGTGGCAAAACACATTAAACTAGAAAAACCACCAGGGTGCAGAACACGTGACACCGAAGGGCCCTGGAAGAAGAGCTATTGGTAAACCCGGTCCGACAGCTCTTCCTTTTCAAGAATGTCATTACTCGGTCTTTTATGACTCGTTTAAATCTCCACCTGTAGCTCCCTTAGGCTATGTATTTACTAATGTATACCTGGATCCATCATAATTCATAGACACCCCATTTTTATACCTTGGTATATTTGTATTCCATGTACATATCGTATTATATGTAATGTATGTCTGTATCAATGTTTTTGTTTTTTGTTTCAATCTTTGACTTGTGTGTATATAGTACATCACAACCTGTATATTTGTATATTTTTTGCAGACAAACTGACAAAGGTCTTCTAGACCGAAACGTTTTTGTCAAAATAAATATTCACTTTTGGAAGCATACTCATTGAGTGCCGGAAATTTCTTTTATTATACTGATATGGCGGTGAGAGGCCATTTCCAGGCACCAGCATAACCACTGAGTGACGGTTCATTATCTGTAAATTCTTTATTTGTTACAATAGATTGAACTACTCATCCTCCCAACCACCTATTAGGTTTAATGTTTGGTTTATTTGATTCATTGGTTTCCATCCAATTTTCCTGCATATGTTTTGGGCCAGTCGTAATAGAATACTCTATGATGTATACCATTTCATGTATATATTCTGTGTATAAGTCTTCCTATTATTATTATTATTTATTATTATTCATTGTTTATCATAAGTATTTTACTTTTCTACATGTTTTATTTTTAATGATTTGTACACTTGAGAAATGACTAGAAGCCTGAAACGCGTTGTGTCAATAAAGAAGTTTCTATATCCCCTTGGGCGTGCGCTGTCCTTTTCTTAGCTGAATTTTGGGAGGAGGTAGGTCTGTATTTCTTTCCACCATTACCCTGACGTCCTTGTGGTGACTTACAGCAGCTGTCCTGGACCCCATACCAATTGTTACATGCATCTAGGGTGGTTGTACCATCTCCACAACCCCATCAGGTGAGATGACACTTGTCTTTCCCATTGTGGCCGATTACGTTGGTTAATGCACAAAGATCCACTTGGTGCGGCTTTCTCTCTTGTTTTTTCATGTTAGCCAGTATGTCCCTGTATCTGCTCTCCACTTTTTATCAACATTGCTTTGCAGTACAACACTTGTTGCCCCTCTGGCTGCAGTTGACATGTCATTTTCATAGACTGTTTTACCTTGGGTTTATTGTATTAAACATCAAGTTGACCCTTTTTCCTACTGGTTTTACTAGTCCACACCCTTATCCCTCTACTCCTCTCCCCCACTCATTTGCAGGTTCCTACATCTTTCCCTTTGTTTTGTCTCTATATAGCAGTTCCTTAACAGATCTCGGATTTAATTCAGTGGTTATCAGGCACTGCCACTATTTCTCTACCACTTCTCTTTCCCACAGACTCTTCCTTCTCTCCTCACTTTCCTCCTCTACCTCCCTTTTTTCTCTTCCCTAACCCAATGCTCTCAGGGCTATGAAGACTGAGGACAGGATTATATTACTCAAAGTCATGATAGCATCATGTAAATCCTCATTTTCCAACTTCTATGCCCCTAAACGACACCAGGTACCCTGACTTCTTGAGGTCTTACAAACAAATTGTTTGCTGAAGGCTGGGTGATTCAGGAGACCCAGTTCATGTCTGCCTTGATGCAAGGTCTATGTAAGGTAAGAGGTGCAACATCTGGCGTCCAGCCTGTATCAAACATAGACCAATGGCCTGTGTGAATGGTTCGGTGGCACCCTGAAGCAAATGCTCAAGAAGTTAGTGGAGTCCCATGGAAGTGTTTTGGAGCTCTCTCTCTCTCACCTGATATTTACTTACTGGGAAGTGCCTCAAGTTTAAACAGGGTTCTCCCGTGTGTATGTGGGCCCCTAGTTCTCGTGAAAGACGTGAATTGCAAGCTTATGTATTTTATCTGAAATATACAGCATTTTTTTCAGCTATTTCAGGAAAGTTGCAGACAAATCAAACTCATTTTTCATCCAGTAAGAGATTTATTTCCACCACCTCATTGGTGGACTATCACAGGGCGAGGCGAGAAGCTTCCCTTCCTTTATGGCCATTTACAGAAAACTGTCATAAGCACTAGTAATCTGCCACGGACACAAGGCTTTCATGTGTAATACAGAGAGACCGAAGGATCAGAAGAGTCTTCCTCTTGAGCAGAATTGGTCATGGTGACCTTGATGTCTTACACTACTTTCTATCTACTTTTTTACTATCTGCTCTGTCTTATCCATTCTTGTCTATCCAAGGAGCAGAAGAACAGAAAACCAGACAATAGGCCAAAGCTATTTAGATAAAAATTTGATGTTAATAACCAGTTTTACATAGGATAGTAAGTAAAGATATTCAGGCTTCAGGACCAACATGTCCTCCAGAGACCACTCAATGTCAATTCATCAACAATCTCCACCACCTACTTGAATAGAAACCATCTTCTCCTCAGTGACATATTGCACTTTGCGTAGTATTTGGAGTCAGTATTGGCCCAAGAAGCTGCTACATGTGGTAGACTTGGTTTCTAAGAGAAGGATTTTATCTATGGCTATCATCTATCCCGGGAGCAGCTGTCATCTTCTGTCCATTTGTGGTTGGTCAGTAACTACCTCTGCTTTTAGAGACTTCTACCTCCTTGATATTTAGTTTCAGTGAAGAATTTTAACCTCATCTCAACTTTGATTTTACCAAGATCACAATTTATTTATTTTTTTTACATTTTTACAATGTATCTTTTACAATTAGTGATGTCCGTGTCACATGACTAGTTTGATGGAAGGCCCCTGGTAGTATACTTCCTTTATATATATGATATGTATATGATATGTATATGTATATGATAAAATATTTCACTCTCTCTTGTATAGGACACAATGGCCTCCAGCAGACAAGACAAACTTATTCTGGAAGGACTTGTCTCCATGGCTTTCCAAGGTCTGAAGGAGATGGATCTACAGGAGAACTTCCATGTGATACAGAAGCTTGGTGAAGGTGGCTTTGGCTCTGTGCTGAGGATAAAAGACCAACCTAGCAGACAGGACCATTGTTCATTGTCCCAGGTCTGTTCTATTCTAGGATAATGCAAATTCCCAATTATTCCTGAGAATTTGCTTAGGGTAACCTGTCTTCTAAAATGAGTTTCTAACTCCTTTACCCAGGAACATTTCCTATGTGTACGCAGTAACTTTCCCTTTGGGATCTCTTGTAAGAGGCGGATGGTGGCCATTTTATTAAAAGTAGATTTGTAACTATGTTCTTGCGATAAAGTAGTGCATAGTGTCTTAAGGTCTCTAATTTATATCGTCAAGTCCACAAAAGGAATAGTTCGGGGGTCAATCACTGTTGTAAACTTCATGTTAATTGGTGTTCGACATCCACAAACTACCAACACAATTTCCGAACCAGTCCAGAGGATGAGAATATCATCAGTACACCGTAACCAAAAGTAGATTTAATGTCAAGTCCTCATGATCTTCTGAGAACACGAAACGTTCCTCCCACCAGCCTAAAAAGAGATTTGCTTATGTAGTCGCAGAGGGGCTCCCCATTGCAATGCCCAGTCGCAGATGGAAGAAACATTCATCGGACATAAAATTTCGGTTCAGAATAAAACTCATAAGATCAAGAATCAGTTTAAGAGGTCCAGTGTGTCCTGTTTAATAGAAAAAATTACAAGTCACTTCATCTCCTTTGTCATGGAATATGGAGCTATATCATGATTCTACATCCAATCGAGTTAGAAAGGTGTTGGAAGTTACATATATACCCTCCAAATATCTCAGGACATGCATAGTATCACAAAAATAGGAGGGCAGGGAGGCATAAAATGTATCCACATATGTGCTTACCCCCTGTGTGAGATTACCGATGCCTGAGACAATTGGTCTCCCTTTCAGAGGATCATATCCCTTGTGTACTTTTGGTAAACCGCATATAGTGGAGATGTTGGGACATTGAGACCTCATGTAAAGACACTTACTGTCCTTGTTTAGCCTGATCTAAAATGTCAAAGAAACCAATTGTCTGTAGGATCTGTCTCTGGCTTTATAATTCTCTATATTGGAGACAGTGTCATTATACATTTGTACATTGTTAGATTTGTCCAATATACCAATGTTACCCCCCTAGTCGAAGGGTTTGATCACCACTGAGTGGTCTTGTTCCAGTGATAAGCAGAGCGCTCATTTTTTTGTGTAGTCTATATCCCCTGCTGAACATGGCGTCTGTGCCAAAGCAGTTTATCCAGGACTATCTGTTCAAAGCTATCAATTTAGATACATGCGTCTGAACACAGTACCACATGCCAAAGGATTGGATACACGCATCTGCACACAGTTCCATACACCAAAGCATAAGATATGCACCTCTGCACACAGTACCACATGCTGTAGGATTAGATACGCACGTCTACACACAGTTTCACTTACCGGAGGATTAGATACACGCTTCTTCACATAATACCACACGGGGAGGATTAGATACACACATCTGCACACAGTACCACACGCCGGAGGATTAGGATACACGCATCTGCACACAATACCACACGCCGGAGGATCAGATATGTGCATCTGCACACAGTACCACACCAACAAGAATTAGACACTTGCATCTAAACACAGTACTACACGGGGAAGGATTAGATACAGTTTTACTCCAGGTATCCATAACAACTGATCACAGGTTTTTCACTGACATCCAAAATGAGATACACATAATCACATGATGCTTATGGACATACACACAAACCACATACAAAATACACCAGTGCAAAATTGGACAATTCTTATGGGGCCACTACACAAACATATGTACAAATGTACAAATGTAATATACCCGTGTGAAGCCGGCTCCTCCCTCTAGTAGTTAATCAAAAACTATCAAATGTCTTAAAATACAAAACAGGGAACCAGAAATATATTAACATCAGATTAATCTGTGGTTGGTCAGTGACCTCCTCTGCTTCCAGAGACCTTTATAAACTTGAGATTTAGTTTAGTGAAAAATTTCAACCTCATCTCAACTTTGATTTCATGAAGGTAAAGTTCACCAGATCGGGTTCTCGTTACAGTGTCAGTGTCACATGACTAGTCTGACGGAAGGCAACTGATCGTATACTTTATTTCTTTAGGATTAGAGGAAAATATAATCATAAAATACTCTATTTCTCTTGTGTAGGACACAATGACCTCCAGAAGTCAGGGCATGGAACTTGCCTCCATGACTTCCCAGGGTCTGAAGGTGAAAGATCTACAGGAGAACTTCCATGTGATACAGGAGCTTGGTGAAGGTGGCGTTGGCTCTGTGCTTATGGTAGAAGACCAATCTAGCAGACAGGACCATCGTTCATTGTCCTAGGTCTGCTTTATTCTAGGATAATGCAAAATCATGATTATTCCTGAGAATTTTGCTCCTCTAAAATGACTTTTTTTTACCCAGGAACACTTTTTATGTGAACGCTGTAGCTTTCGCTTTGGGATCTCTCGTAAGGGAGGCAGATGATGGCTATTTTATCAAATGTAGATTTTTAACTGTGTTCTTGAGATGAAGTAGTGCTTAATGTCTTATGGTCAATCATTTATACCTTCAAGTCCAAAAAAGGAATGGTTTGGAGGTCCATCACCAGTGTTAATTTCATGTTAATTGGTGTTCCAGACATCCACAAATGAAATTTTTGAACCAGTTTGGTTCAGTATATCATCAATATACCTTAACCAAAGTAGATTTGATGTTGTCCAGTCCTCATGATCTTCTGAGAACTCAAAATGTTCCTCCCACCAGCCTAGAAAAAAATAGCTTATGTAGTCGCAGAGGGGCTCCCCATTGCAGTGCCCAGCCGCAGATGGAAGAAAATCATTAAACATAAAATCCCTGTTCAGAAAAAAAAACTCATAAGATCAAGAATCAATTTGTTTTAAAAGTTCCAGTGTGTGCCCAGTTTAATAAAAAAGACAAACCACCTCACCTCCTTTGTCATGGCGTATGGAGCTGTATAATGATTCCACATCCAATTTCCTTAGAGGTGTTGGAAGCGAGATATACACCCTCCAAATATCTCAGGACATCCATAGTATCACGAAAATTGAGCAGGAAGATGATACAATGTATCCACTCGTGCTTACTCCCAGTGTAAGATTACCGATGCCTGAGACAATTGGTCTCCCTTATAGAGGATCATATCCCTTATGTACTTTTGGTAAACCATATATAGTGGAGATATTGGGACATTGAGACCTCATGTAAAGACACTTACTGTTAAGTCCTTGTTTAGCCTGATCTAAAATGTCCAATAATTCCAGGGACCAATTGTCTGTAGGATCCATCTCCGGCTTTATAATTCTCTATATTGGAGACAATATCATTACACATTTGTATATCTGTCCAATACAACAATATTACCCCACTTGTCAAAGGGTTTGATCATCACGGAGTGGTCTTGCTCCAAGCTAAGGAGAGCTCAATTTGTTGTGTAGTCAGTTTCCCCTACAGAACATGGTGTCTGTACCAAAGCAGAGTTTATATAAGAAAAACACGCTAGAGTCCACAGCCAACTATCATATAGTAAGTATATAGAAAATTCAGACAGCTTGGAGAAGGCCTCATGGTTGAGACAGATAATAAGTTGCAAACAAATCAGATATCCTGCACAAGAGAATATTCCAGTAATATTAAAACTTAACTTTTAATATTCAAACATATCAAAAGGAAAAAAATAAAAATCACAAGATTTCAAAAAATTGAAACGAGGATGTATCTCCCTGATGGCAAGATAGAATGTTTCGATGCACCAGATATATCATTGGTGATTAATTTGCTGCAATCAGCTAGTGGTTCAGTAATACAAATTTTTAAGGGACCTGTGGTGCAACTCACATAGTATAGGGTCACAAATGGCACACCACACCACAAACAACGTATCTAGATTTGCAGTTTAAAACATTTTTATATCTGTATTGTTGGGAAGATTTTGAAGTATAGAAGTTTCTCGCAAATCGGCAAGTTTGGCATCTAGAGGCCTGTGGAAGCCATAGATGTCCAATCATGTTTTTTGCGTTCATGTTTTGGATCCAGATATAAGACTAGGTGATCATAGGTTTCCAAGGGTTTTACCCCTACGGGACACACTGACAGCCATCACCTATAATTCTGGCTAATGAATCATCCTGCAACAATAAAGGAATACATTTACAAATAATCTGGTTTGTAGATGTCATTGAAATAAATACAAAAATAAACTCCCTTGCCACATCCAATATTTTGGGATGATCCTGCAGGAGAGATTATCTGTGTTTACCATGCACTATCCTCAGTGACCAGTGGGGGTAACCTCGGAGCCTCAATCTGCTCTCAACATCCCAATTTTTCATTAACTCCACCTTATCATAACACACTCTTAGTACTGATCAACACCCCTACCGGAATAGACTTAACTGTGTGTAGCGGGTGACAGCTAGTCGCATGTAATATTGTGCTGCCAGACTGTTCCTTCCGATACAGGGAAGTCACAACTTTTTGTCCGGCAACATCCCTAGTGAGAGTAATGTCTAGAAAGTTACCCGCTCCACCGCATGGGAAAATGAGTTAATTCGTTCTCGTTTAATCTATAAATGCCGGTATGGCCGCCACATCACCCGACCACACCAAAAGTATGTCGTCGATGTAGCGTCTATACCAGCAGAGACAATCAATGAAAGGTCTGCTCCTAGAATAGACAAACCTCTCCTCCCACCAAGACACAAATATTCACCAAGGAGGGCGAAAAGCTGGCCACCATCGGAGCTCCACACACCCGAGATAGAACATGTTATTAAGCAAAGTTATGTTTCAGAAGATACTCTCTGACCGCAATGATGAACATGTAAAGCTCTTCTGAGTAATTGTAGTAGTTGTATAAATGGTATGACAATGACGTCAAGGCCAAATCATGTGGAATGCATGAATAAAGGTTGTTAACTTCACAAATAACCCAGGTTAAATCTTTCCTTCACTGGACTCTATCAAACCTCTTAAGCACCTGTTTAGTGTCCAAGATACCCCTGAACACTAGTGGCTGTAGCATATTATCTAGCCACTCACACACCCTCTCATTCAGAGATCTTATGCCCGATATAATAGGGCAAAGTGGTGGGGTGGCGATACCTTTATGCACCTTCGGTAATCCATGAAAAATTGGAATGCTGGGATCATCTACCAGTAAATATTCAAGATCTCTCAACTAAAATGCCCAACTCACCTCCTTCTGAAAGGAAATTTCTTAGGGTTGAAGAAAAAGTAGCAGTAGGATCAGAGCTTAAGACTCTATACGTAGAAGTATCTTGAAGTGTATTCAAAGCTCCAGTAACAATCAGTTTTGTAGAGTACCACCACTTTGCCCCCTTTATTGGCCGTAATAGTACGGCGCGTGTCGGGTCTGTAACTATGGCGACCGCCCGGGAGCCGGGCGGCCGTCATAGCCGCCGGGTGTCTACTGCTTCAAGCAGTAGACAACCGGCTCTAATGCCTCCGATCGGTCCCCGGACCGATCGGAGGCATTAACCCCTCCGGCGCTGCTGTCAAAGGCGCCGGAGGCGCCATTTTCCCGGCGGCGCATGGGCGCCGCCATTTTGGCAGGGATCGCCGGCTCCTGGAGCATGCTCCAGGGCTGACCCCCCATTGCCATGACAGCCGGGAGCATTGTTAAAGGCTCCCAGCCGGTCTGCAAATTCTCTCTTTTGCAGGCTGGTGTATACAGCCTGCAAAAGAGATGATGCTTTTTTGCAATGCATTGCAATGCATTAGCATTGTAATGCATTGCATTAGTGATCAGACCCCCTGGGGTTCAACACCCCTAGGGGGTCTAATAAATGCAAAAAAAATAAAATAAAAAAAAAGTAAAAAAAATATAAAAAAATATAAAAAGTATTAAAAGTTCAAATCACCCCCCTTTCCCTAGAACAGATATAAAAGTAGTTAAAAACTGTGAAACATATACATGTTAAGTATCCCTGCGTCCGAAATCGCCCGCTCTACAAATCTATACAAATATTTTTCCTGTTCGGTAAACGCCGTAGCAGGAAAAATAGTCAAAAGTGCCAAACCGCCATTTTTTCACTGTTTTAATTCTGCTAAAAATTTGAATAAAAAGTGATCAAAGCAATAACATTTCCCGAAAATGGTAGAACTAAAAAGTACACCCGGCCCCGCAAAAAAAGACGCCCTATGCATCCCCGTACACCTATGTATAAAAAAGTTACGGCCGTCGGAATATGGCGACTTTTAGAAAAAAAAAAATTTAACACCGTTTTGGAATTTTTTTTAGGGGTCAAAATGTAAATAAAACCATATAAATTTGGTATCCCTGGAACCGTACCGAAACACAGAATATAGGGGACATGTCATTTTGGCTGCACAGTGAACGCCGTAAAACCAAAGCCCGTAAGAAAGTCGCAGAAATGCATTTTTTCTTCAAATCCACCCCATTCTGATTTTTTTTCCTGCTTCCCAGTACATTATATAGAATAATTAATGGTGGCATCATGAAGAAAAAATTGTCCCGCAAAAATTAAGACCTCATGACTCTGGGAGCGGAGAAATAAAAAAGTTATGGGGTTT
Organism: Leptodactylus fuscus; assembly: GCF_031893055.1. Classification (NCBI taxonomy): domain Eukaryota; kingdom Metazoa; phylum Chordata; class Amphibia; order Anura; family Leptodactylidae; genus Leptodactylus; species Leptodactylus fuscus. The sequence goes on from NC_134267.1 coordinate 236,861,860, forward strand.
AGAAGGAGGGGAGTCAAAAACGAAAAACGAAAATCAAAAAATTCCATCGGCGGGAAGGGGTTAATGGTCATTGAATCAAGCTGAAGTTCACGTAACGCTATTCTCTCCCTGTAAGAAATTTTTAGATCTGTTCTTTGAAACATGAGTGGAAAGAAGCCTTAAATCTTTTTCCACCATGTTGAAAAGCGTCAAACAGGCACTCTAGAACTAACGGGATAAGAGAATGGATTCGTTGACATCACCTTAGTAGTCTGGATATCATGTTTTACCTCTGGCAGCTTGTAATTTTTGCAGATCCATTAAAGATAATTGCTCTTTAAAATTAAGATCTATCTCCATTGTTTATCTCTTCCCTGGACATCGAATTTGGTAGAGGACCATCAGAACCATCTACATTTAAGACATGTTGTTTCACTCTTAAAGAGCGAACAAATTTATTTACATCCAGTAACATCTCAAATGGATGGAAACCCTCAAATGGTACAAAGTTAAGACCCTTACTGAATAAGGAGAACATGACTGGTGACCATATGCGAGAAGATAAAGTCAGGACACTGATGAGCCCTCAATTCACCGCAGTATCCAGATTCCTTATGAGTAACTAAATATGGTGATCCATGATTTTCCAAAATGTTCTCTTCCACCATCCCTGAAGATGTAATGTTTCCATAGAATGACTTCTGTAGATGTGAAATTAATATCCTGAAAAAGTGTCCTGTCAGGGGGAAGAGTATTCAACATGTAAATCCAATATCTCGCACTTCTTGAGTTTCACAAACCGGTCATTGGTTTTATTGGAAATGTGACCATTGGACATTACTGTAAAGACATTGAAAGTGGAATTGAGATGTACCAGCGTGTCTGGAAACTGTATTTCAAGTAACCAAAGACATTAGACCAATGTTGGTTGACTTTCAGGGAAGAGTCTAATGGTCCAATGAAGTCCACCCAGATCCTGAACCTCAATGCTTTATTCTCTACATTTCTTCTTTCTACCTAATGTAGCTTTCTGGTGCATAGGGCCAGATCTCTATCCCAATGTAAGTGATTGGAATCAGTTGTCAGTACAGATGATAATCCCTTAGACAGGAGCACCAGATCCAGACCGATCCTCTGTCAATACACATTTAGACAAATCCATTACTTGAAGGTCTTCCTCTACCAAAGTTGTAGATACCACAGGAGACTTCAGGATCTCCCGCTGGATAATATAAGGCCTATTTAATCGTTGAACAATGATCAGCTCTGAGGATCCCGACTTCACTTTATTATAGGGATTGAGATTTATTGGAGAACCCCATCCCGTCACATCAAGCCTTATTTCTCGTATTGAGGGCTATTCCTATATCTATCCCTACCCTCACTCACAGTAGGTCGTGACGGTCTGTCCATATCTGAGGTTTTGTAATGGGATGTGGAGACCTCACTTATCCAACATAAGCTCTGTTCTCCAATTTCCAGAAGCTCATTCAGACCCCTTAGTTTAATAGACTTGAAGCAGAAAATCCACTGGACTCTTGTGTAAAATTAGACAATGCCGGACTCTCTTCCTTACAGAGGGATCTCTATGTTCTATAACCTGGCATTGAATTGCCATTATGAGGTTCCCACACGTGAGTGCGATTCTGGCCTGGGAGATATTCACCCTCACTCAGTAATAACACTGTATAAAATGGATATTTATAGTCATGTATCCCTTTAAGTGACTGGTATCGCTCTATGGCGCTTATTACATTGTGACAATAACATTGGATGGAGAGAAGCTGCCAATACATCAGCGAGGCTTTCCTTTCCCTGGGCTCCATATGGTCAGGGCGGCTATGGACCTGTGGAGCATCTATGGAACGTTCTGTGATGTTTAGCTATCAGTATCCATTGAGAGGCTTTATCTTGAGTACCCCATGTACTTAGTGAACATAGAACAGAGGGATTGGTTAATATTAGAGATGAGCGAACACTAAAATGTTCGAGGTTCAAAATTCGATTCGAACAGCCGCTCACTGTTCGAGTGTTCGAATGGGTTTTGAACCCCATTATAGTCTATGGGGAACAAACTCGTTAAGGGGGAAACCCAAATTCGTGTCTGGAGGGTCACCAAGTCCACTATGACACCCCAGGAAATGATACCAACACCCTGGAATGACACTGGGACAGCAGGGGAAGCATGTCTGGGGGCATAAAAGTCACTTTATTTCATGGAAATCCCTGTCAGTTTGCGATTTTCGCAAGCTAACTTTTCCCCATAGAAATGCATTGGCCAGTGCTGATTGGCCAGAGTACGGAACTCGACCAATCAGCGCTGGCTCTGCTGGAGGAGGCGGAGTCTAAGATCGCTCCACACCAGTCTCCATTCAGGTCCGACCTTAGACTCCGCCTCCTCCGGCAGAGCCAGCGCTGATTGGCCGAAGGCTGGCCAATGCATTCCTATGCGAATGCAGAGACTTAGCAGTGCTGAGTCAGTTTTGCTCAACTACACATCTGATGCACACTCGGCACTGCTACATCAGATGTAGCAATCTGATGTAGCAGAGCCGAGGGTGCACTAGAACCCCTGTGCAAACTCAGTTCACGCTAATAGAATGCATTGGCCAGCGCTGATTGGCCAATGCATTCTATTAGCCCGATGAAGTAGAGCTGAATGTGTGTGCTAAGCACACACATTCAACTCTACTTCATCGGGCTAATAGAATGCATTGGCCAGCGCTGATTGGCCAGAGTACGGAACTCGACCAATCAGCGCTGGCTCTGCTGGAGGAGGCGGAGTCTAAGATCGCTCCACACCAGTCTCCATTCAGGTCCGACCTTAGACTCCGCCTCCTCCAGCAGAGCCAGCGCTGATTGGCCGAATTCCGTACTCTGGCCAATCAGTGCTGGCCAATGCATTCTATTGGCGTGATTAAGCAGTGCTGAATGTGTATGTTTAGCTCAACTAAACTAGTTGAGCTAAGCACACAGATTCAGCTCTGCTTCAATCAGCGCTGGCCAATGCATTCTATTAGCTTGATGAAGCAGAGTGTGCACAAGGGTTCAAGTGCACCCTCGGCTCTGCTACATCAGAGCCGAGGGTGCGCTTGAACCCTTGTGCACACTCTGCTTCATCAAGCTAATAGAATGCATTGGCCAGCGCTGATTGAAGCAGAGCTGAATCTGTGTGCTTAGCTCAACTACTCCACCGGTGTAGTTGAGCTAAACACACACATTCAGCACTGCTTCATCACGCCAATAGAATGCATTGGCCAGCACTGATTGGCCAGAGTATGGAATTCGGCCAATCAGCGCTGGCCAATGCATCCCTATGGGAAAAAGTTTCTCTCACAAAAATCACAATTACACACCCGATAGAGCCCCAAAAAGTTATTTTTAATAACATTCCCCCCTAAATAAAGGTTATCCCTAGCTATCCCTGCCTGTACAGCTATCCCTGTCTCTTAGTCACAAAGTTCACATTCTCATATGACCCGGATTTGAAATCCACTATTCGTCTAAAATGGAGGTCACCTGATTTCGGCAGCCAATGACTTTTTCCAATTTTTTTCAATGCCCCCGGTGTCGTAGTTCCTGTCCCACCTCCCCTGCGCTGTTATTGGTGCAAAAAAGGCGCCAGGGAAGGTGGGAGGGGAATCGAATTTTGGCGCACTTTACCACGTGGTGTTCGATTCGATTCGAACATGGCGAACACCCTGATATCCGATCGAACATGTGTTCGATAGAACACTGTTCGCTCATCTCTAGTTAATATATATACAGTATATATATATATATATATATATATATATATATATATTCACGAGTGGGCACTTATTGGTATCGGGAACCTTATGAATCAGTCTAGTTTATTAGTTTTTATATCTTATTTAACTCACAGATGTTCTCGGAGATTCTTCCATATATTTGCACTGTATTCCTGCTTTGCACTGCTGGTAGTTACTATATAGCTGTCACTATGTTCATATGGTCACTACAAAATGCACATTTTTGGCCTATTTTCTTGGATTTTGAAAAACTGTAGATTTTTCTTGTCCTGAATGTTGGGTGTAATCTCAGTAACTATATATATTTATTTATTATGCTTGTATAGCGCCATCATGTTCCGCAGCGCATTACAGATATTGTTAATCACTGTCCCATATAGGTTTGTGATTACAATTAGTGATGTCCTTGTCACATGACTAGTTTGATGGAAGGCCCCTGGTATTATACTTCCTTTATAATCATAGGATATATAATATGATCATAAAATACTTCATTCTTTCTCTTGTATAGGACACAATGGCCTCCAGCAGACAAGAAACTTATTCTGGAAGGACTTGTCTCCATGGCTTTCCAAGGTCTGAAGGAGATGGATCTTCAGGAGAACTTCCATGTGATACAGAAGCTTGGTGAAGGTGGCTTTGGCTCTGTGCTCAGGATAAAAGACCAACCTAGCAGACAGGACCATCATTCATTCTCCTAGGTCTGTTCTATTCTAGAATAATGCAAATTCCCAATTATTCCTGAGAATTTGCTTAGGGTAACCTGTCTTCTAAAATGAGTTTCTAACTCCTTTACCCAGGAACATTTCCTATGTGTAAGCAGTAACTTTCCCTTTGGGATCTCTTGTAAGAGGCGGATGGTGGCCATTTTATTAAAAGTAGATTTGTAACTATGTTCTTACAATAAAGTAGTGCATAGTGTCTTATAGTCTCTAATTTATATCTTCAAGTCCACAAAAGGAATGGTTCGGGGGTCAATCACTGTTGTAAATTTCATGTTAATTGGTGTTCAACATCCACAAACTACTAAAACAATTTCCGAACCAGTCCAGAGGATCAGAATATCATCAGTACACCGTAACCAAAAGTAGATTTAATGTGGAGTCCTCATGACCTTCTGAGAACATGAAACGTTCCTCCCACCAGCCTAAAAACAAATTTGCTTATGTAGTCGCAGAGGGGCTCCCCATTGCAGTGCCCAGTCGCAGATGGAAGAAACATTCATTGGACATAAAATTTCGGTTCAGAATAAAACTCAAGATTTAGAATCAGTTTAAGAGGTCCAGTGTGTCCTGTTTAATAGAAAAAATTACAAGCCACCTCACCTCCTTTGTCATGGAATATGGAGCTATATCATGATTCTACATCCAATCGAGTTAGAAAGGTGTTGGAAGTTACATATATACCCTCTAAGTATCTCAGGACATCCATAGTATCACAAAAATAGGAGGGCAGGGAGGCATAAAATGTATCCACATATGTGCTTACCCCCTGTGTGATATTACCGATGCCTGAGACAATTGGTCTCCCTTTCAGAGGATCATATCCCTTGTGTACCTTTGGTAAACCGCATATAGTGGAGATGTTGGGACATTGAGACCTCATGTTTAGCCTGATCTAAAATGTCAAAGAAACCAATTGTCTGTAGGATCTATCTCTGGCTTTATAATTCTCTATATTGGAGATGTCATTACACATTTGTATAGAGTCAGATCTGTCCAATATACCAATGTTACCCCCCTTGTCGAAGGGTTTGATCATCACTGAGTGGTCTTGTTCCAAGATAAGCAGATCACTAATTTTTTTTTTTGTGTAGTCTATTTCTCCTACTGAACATGGCGTCTGTGCCAAAGCAGTTTATCCAGGACTATCTGTTCAAAGCTATCAATTTGTCAAACTCCAGAGGAACTGCTGTGCTTTCAAGATAAGTTAGTGGGACAGGGCCAGAACGTTCTTGTCCACCTTTCCTGAATGTCTTCAATGCTTACAGGATATGAAGTGAATGTTGATCCCCTAGAATCCGAAAGAAAGCATCAAAGTATCAAATAATGCTAAGTGTTGCTCAGAAGATACATTTTTAGTGGTAAAGATGGAACTTAATAGCAACAGTGGTCATTGGATACAAAACCACAGATGTAACAACTAGTCTCAGTGTTTGTGATAGAACTGAACGGGTTATAAATGCTTTCATTTGCTTGTTCACAGAGCGATACATTTAATGTAGGTTGATAATGATTTGTAGTTTAAAACTAGAGATGAGCGAACACTAAAATGTTCGAGGTTCGAAATTCGATTCGAACAGCCGCTCAATGTTCGTGTGTTCGAACGGGTTTCGAACCCCATTATAGTCTATGGGGAACAGATACTCGTTAAGGGGGAAACCCAAATCCGTGTCTGGAGGGTCACCAAGTCCACTATGACACCCCAGGAAATGATGCCAACACCTCTGGAATGACACTGGGACAGCAGGGGAAGCATGCCTGGGGGCATCTAACACACCAAAGACCCTCTATTACCCCAACATCACTGCCTAACAACTACACACTTTCCACATTCAAAAAAACCTCTATCAAAGTGGGAAAATACCTGGAAACCTTCTTTACTCCCCAAATGGATGGACACAAACCCCAATTTAAGCTCAACAAACAGTAACAACCACCCCTTTAAATCACGTTCCCCATGACAACCACAAATGGAATAGGCAATGGGAATTCCAAAAGCCCTCACCCTTAACTGTCATTTTGAGTGTGTGTGTGTGTGTGTGTGTGTGTGTGTGTGTGTGTGTGTGTGTGTGTGTGTGTGTGTGTGTGATGTGGTAAGACCTTCCAAAATTCACTTTTCTAGCCCTTAACATGAGCCCTTCCAAACAAAGTTACATGACCTTAAGCTGAGCTACCAGCAGAGATTGAAGCCCTTGGCATGAGTAGAGCCTTGCACCAGCAGTGTTTTTGGCACTTAGGGTGAGTTGAGCCTTGTACCAGCGTGTGTCCCTTAACATCAGGCGGGCCCTAAGTTCTGCGCTTTGCACAAAAGTTCCACATTAACTAGGCTGAATGGTACAAAGATTAGTAGGCCCGAGAACCAGGAACAGGTCTTGCAATGGCTGTCGGATAACGCTTAAAGCACATTGTCCACCAGCCAGTCAGCCTCTACCTCCTCTTACCCAACAGTCTTGTCCTCCTTCCACCCAAAATTCCCAATCTTCTCAGAACAATAACCCCAACTGTCCCTGCTCCCCAGAGCTGTTCTCCCTTCCTTTGACTGTACCGCAACCTGCCCCTCCATTTCGCGATTCCACGGACCTAACAGACGAGTATCTGTGTCCAGATGCTCAAACACTAGAGTCTCCTCCATTCCATCTCCGGTCGATTTGGTGGCGGATGACCAGCAACCCACCCTCATCGACGACGATGAGACGCAGTTGCTGTCAGGGCAGCCAGTTGACATGCGCATTGTGCAGGAGGAGGAGGCGAGACAGGAGTTGGAAGAGGAGGTGGTGGACGACGAGGACACCGACCCCACCTGGACAAGGCAGATGTCAAGCTGGGAAAGTAGTGTGGATGTTGAGGCAGGTGCAGCACCAAAAAGGGTAGCTAGAGGCAGAGACATGTCCAGAGGCAGAGGTCAGCTGCTTTGCCGAAGCCAGGCCAGACCCGGAATGTCCGAAGATGTTCCCTTTTGTACCCAGCCCAGAAAAACTCCCCCATCGAGGGCACGTTTCTTGAAGGTGTAGAGTTTTTTCAAGGAATGCGCCGAGGACAGATATAGTGTCGTCTACACAATTTGCCTCTCGAAATCGAGTAGGGGCCCTGAGAAGAGCAACCTGTCCACCACTTCAATGCACCGTCATTTGGAATCCAAGCAATGGAATCAGTGGCAGGCAGCAACGGCAGGACAAACGTCGCCCGCCGTTCATGCCACTGCCTCTGCTCACAGTGCTGGCGATGCACTCCAGAGGACGAGCCAGGACATCACTTCATCTGCCTCCGCCACTTTGTTGACTTCTCCCTCATCCTCCCCTGTTTCTGTCTTATCTCCTTCTCCTGCACCATCAGGCGCTTCTTTACAACAACCCACCATCTCTCAGACATTGGAGCGCCGGCAGAAATACACTGCTAACCACCCACCCACGCAAGCCTAGAACGCCAACATCGCTAAACTGCTGGCCCAGGAGAGGTTGGCGTTCCGGCTTGTTGAAACTCCCGCCTTCCCGGACCTGATGGCAACTGTGGCACCTCACTATGCCGTCCCTAGCCGTCTCAACTTCTCCCGGTGTGGCGTCCCCGCCTTGCACCAGCACGTGTCACTCAACATCAGGTGGGCCCTTAGTTCCGCGCTTTGCTGCAAGGTCCACTTGACCACCGACACTTGGACAAGCGCCTGTGGTCAGGGATGCTGCAGTGCTTATCTTTAATGACAGGCAGGGTGAATGTGGTGGAGTCTGTTCCCCGGGTGCAAACTGGGGTGGCCTATCTCCTCTCCCAGGCCAAAATTCATGGCAGGAGTAGACTGAAACCCTACGACGCTGCAACCTCCACCACAGCTACTAGCGGCAAACGCTAAAACACTGGTGTGGGGAGACGTCAGCAGGCGGTGCTGAAGCTCATCAGCTTGGGGGACAGACAGCACAGTGCCTCCGAGGTCAGGGATGCCATCCTGGCTGAGATGGCATTTTTTTTTCCCTGCTACACCTGGGGCCTGGCATTTTTACGCCTGTGATAATGGCTGGAACCTGGTAGCGGCTCTGGAGCTTGCCAGCCTCCAACACGTTCCATGTTTGGCCCACGTCTAACCTAGTGGTGCAAAGTTTTTTAAAAACATACCCAAATGTACCGAAGCTACTGTTGAAAATGCGGCGCTTGTGCGCCCACTTTTGCAAGTGCACAGGAGTCGCTGCTAGCCTAAAAACACTCTAGCAAGGCCTACATCTGTCCAAACACAGGCTGTTGTCCGTCATTCACACACGCTGAAACCCTACAATACCATATCTTGAGCAGGGTGTGTGAGCTGCACAGACCTTTGATGGAGTTCCATCTACAAAACCCAAGGGTTCCTCAAAGTCAGCAACCAAAGTTTCTGCACCATGAGTTTCCAGGGGTGGCAGAGTTATGGCTAGGGGAAGAGGCATGGATAGGGATGATGTCTAGGGGCAAAAGCAGTGTGGATGTGGAGGCAAGCTAAGCAGGAAAAACTGGGGGTACAAGCTAAGGCATGGACTGGGGTGATGTCTAGGGGCAAAAGCAGTGTGGATGTGGAGGCAAGCTAAGCAGGAAAAACTGGGGGTACAAGCTAAGGCATGGACTGGGGTGATGTCTAGGGGCAAAAGCAGTGTGGATGTGGAGGCAAGCAAAGCAGGGAAAATGGTGGCTAGAGGCAAAGGGATGTCCATAGGCAGCAAGGGCAAAGATGCAAAACTCTCCCGTTTCAAGAATTTTCCTGACTTGTTTCCCCACAAAACATTCCTGGGAGGAGGGCTGAAACACCACCCTCCTCCTCCTCCGCTGTTAGATTTACCCCAGCTACGAGCTGAAAACGCTGCAACACTGGTGTGGGGAGACGTCAGCAGGCTGGGCTGAAGCTCATCAGCTTGGGAGACGGACAGCACACTGCCTCTGAGGTCAGGGATGCCATCCTGGATGAGATGGCAATTTGTTTATCCCCGCTGCCCCTGGGGCCAGGTTTTTTAGCTTGTTGGAGGGCTCTGGAGCTTGCCAGCCTCCAACACGTTCCATGCCTGGCCCACATGTTCAATGTAGTGGTGCAATGATTTTTAAAAACATACCCCAAATTAGCTGAGCTAAGGGTGAAAGTGCGGCACTTGGACACCCACTTTCCCAAGTCTACAGTACCTGGAGCTAGCCGCAATACACTCCAGCAAGGCCTACATCTGCCTGAAGCACCTACTGTTGTGCGAGGTCACCACACGCTCTAACCCTAGATACCGTATGTTCAGCAGGGTGTGTGAGCAGCAGAGACCTTTGATGGAGTACCAGCTACAAAACCCAAGGGTTCCTCAGAGTCAGCTCCCTCACTTTCTGCACCATGAGTTTCCATGGGTGGCAGACTTATGGCTAGAGGCACAGGCATGGATAGGGGTGATGTGTAGGGGCAAAAGCAGTGTGGATGTGGAGGCAAGCTAAGCAGCAAAAACTGGGGGTACAAGCAGCCGGTGACATCATCACTGACAAGCACAGCTGTCTGTCAGCTGACAGGCTGACTTTCACCAAAATGAACAGACAATGGATAGACTCATCATATACATGTCAGTTACATGACAAATTTAGTGCAATTTGCAAGTCCAAGATGGTTTGGAGATCTGCGGAGAGGAATCTCACCACCTCTTGCGGGTGCCATGATTTGGAAGGCAAGCCCTGGGCTCAGTGGGTGAGAGCAAGCGCAGGATAATCGTCGTTTGGCCTGGCGGCCACTGCCTCTTCCACTGTTGACAGGGCTGGCGCTGCAGTCCAGACCAGGAGCCAGGACACCTCCACATCTGCCTCTGACACTTTGGGGAGTTCACCCTTATCCTCACCTTTTCCTGCCATTTCTCCTTTTGCCCGCGCCATCATGCGCCTCTTCCCAGCAACTCCCCATCTCCCAAGCCTTTCATTTCATGCTAAAGTACAGCGCAACCCACCCACATGCCCAAGGCTTCAACGGCCTCATCTCAAGAAATCTGGCCCAGGAGATGTTGGAATCCCGGCTGGGGGACACTCTGCCCTTTTTGGGCAGAGTGTCTACTGCGCCACCGCACTGTGCCGTCCACACCAGCACTTTCCCCCAAACATGAGGCGGTCCCTAAATTCAGCGCTTAGCCCTAAAGTTCCATGTGACCAGTTACGAATGGACAAGTGCATGCGGACAGGGACGCTACCTTTCAATTTGGGCACAGTGGTTGAATGTAGTTGAGGCGTGGACCGGGTCGCAAAATGTGGTGGCCTGACTTGTCTCCCCACACAACATTCCTGGGAGGAGGGCTGAAACACCACCCTCCTCCGCTGTTAAATTGACCCCAGCTACGAGCTGGAAACGCTGCAACACTGGTGTGGGGAGACGTCAGCGGGCCGTGCTGAAGCTCATCAGCTTGGGGGCCAGACAGCACACTGCCTACAAAGTGAGTCATGCCATCCTCGATGAGACGGCAATGTGGTTTTTGCCACTGCACCTGGGCCCAGGCATGTTGTCATGTGTGATAATGGCCATAACCTGGGATTGGCTCTGTAGCTTGGCAGCCTGCAACATATTCCATGCCTGGGCCACGTTTTTAACTCATTGCTGCTAATCTTTTGAAAAAGGTACCCCAATGTTCCTGAGCTACTGGTGAAAGTGTGGCGCTTGTGCGGATAGTTTTTAAAGTGTATAGTTGCCGCTGCTAGCCTCTATGCACTCCTACAACGCCTGTACCTGCTGGAACAACGGCTGTTGTGCGACGTCTCCACACTGCTGGCACTAAACATATCATGTGTTGAGCAGAGTGTGTGAGCAGCACAGACCTTTGATGTAGTTCCAACTCCAAAACCCTCGGGTTCGTCAAAGTCAACTCCCTCAGTTGCTCAACCATGAGTGGCCATGGGTGGCAGACTTATGTGAAATCCCATCCCATCCATTGCACTGGACACGAAACATTAGCATGCGCTCAGCACAACTTCGGATATGGCAGATGCGTTAAGCAGGGTGCAGGGTACAACACAGACCAGGCCCGAGCACCAGGAACAGGTGTTAGAAATACTGCAGCATCTGCCATTTCCTTCCAATTTTGGGGTTTTGGACCCGCCACCGACTTGTCTGGACCTAAGTGGGGATCATGAGACACAGTTGCCATCAAGGCAAGCTGTGGTCATGTGCGGTTTGCAGTAAGGGGGCAGTGCGCAATTGGAAGAGGAGTTGGTGGATGACGAGGCCACCGACCCCACATGGACAGGGGTGATGTCTAGGGGCTAAAGCAGTGTAGATGTAGAGGGAAGCTAAATCAACAAAAAACCTGGGTAGAAGCAAAGGCATAAACTGGGGTGATGTTTAGGGGTGAAAGCAGAGTAGATGTGGAGGGAAGCTAAGCAGCAAAAACAGTGGGTAGAAGCAAAGGCATGCAAAACTCTACCCTGTTGGAAGACTTATTCCTAGGTCTGGAACACGTTAATGGCCCCCCTGGACAAATTACTGCCACTCAGGGGCCTAGTGTCACCAGGAGGGACAAGTATAGGCGCATGTTGTGGGAATACCTGGCCGACACCAGCTCTGTCCTCTCCGATCCCTCTGTGCTCTACAGCCTAAACTTATTTTCTCATCTTTTTTTCTGAACTGCACATCTCTTGCCTGCTTCCTTTGGGATCTTAGAAATGGTGGTCCACTTCCACAGATGGTAACTTCAATAGACAGTGTAACGGGAGTAGCTGAGGGATCGCTGTCTTAACCACTTTTTGGCACAAAATTAACTTCCAAAGCCAAATATGGTGCAAGTATATGATGCAAGGACACCTACACACCTATCTCTGACACATTGGGGAGTTCACCCTCATGCGCCCTTTTGGCCTGCACCATCATGCGCCTCTTCCCAGCCACTCCACATTTCCCAAGCTTTTCATTGCAGGCAGAAGTACAATACAACCCACCCCCATGCCCAAGCCTGTAACAGCCTCATCGATAAACTGCTGGCCCTGGAGATGTTGGTGTTTGTTTATGCTTCTGGAGACCCAGGCCTTCCGTCAGCAGATGGCAGCTGGGGCACCTCCCTATGCTGGGCCTAGCCGTTACTACTTCTCTTGGTGTGCTGTCTCTGCCTTGCGCCTGCATGTGTCCCATAACATCAGTCGGGCCCAGAGCTCTGCGCTTTGCTGCAAGGTCCACTTGACCACCGACACATGGACAAGCGCCTGTGGTCAGGGATGCTGCAGTGCTTATCTTTAATGACAGGCAGGGTGAATGTGGTGGAGTCTGTTCCCCGGGTGCAAACTGGGGTGGCCTATCTCCTCTCCCAGGCCAAAATTCATGGCAGGAGTAGACTGAAACCCTACGAAGCTGCAACCTCCACCCCAGCTACTAGCGGAAAACACTGTAACACTGGCATGGGGAGATGTCAGTAGGCCGTGCTGAAACTGATCAGCTTGGGGGACAGACAGCACAGTGCCTCCGAGGTCAGGGATGCCATCCTGGCTGAGATGGCATTTTTTTTTCCCTGCTACACCTGGGGCCTGGCATTTTTGCGCCTGTGATAATGGCTGGAACCTGGTAGCAGATCTGGAGCTTGCCAGACTCAAACACGGTCCACGCATGGCCCACGTTTTCCAACTTGTTGGTGCCATGTTTCTTTGAAACCTACACCATTGTGCCTGATATACAGGTCAAAGTGGGGCCATTTTCGTAAGTGAGAACTAGCCTCTGCTAGGCAGAAAACATTCAGAGCACACTCCTCTCATCTTCGCACCGTTGGCTGGCGGAGGAAGACGAGGGGGTTGGAGTGGCATCTGATGTCCCTATCCCACACGAGGCTAGAGGGTGCACTTCAGTGCATCCCATTGCTTCACCACAAATGGTGTGAAGGGGAGTGGAAAATGGAGGAAATGGAGAGTGACCCTTACAGTTGGGGCCAGCAAAGGCATGCCAAGTAACACACTGGCACACATGGCTGACTTCATCTTGGGTTGCTTTTCAACACATATTTCACATCATGAAGAACAAATAATACTGGATTTTTTCAAGCCTCGAACCCCGGTCTAGGTCTAATGTCTGTTCCTTTCTTATATTAGGGGAGAGGGAAAAAAAATTACTTCAGTGATACGTTTAGCGTACATAGACTGACTATTAATGTGTATCCCACTTAGTGTTGTTAGGGTTACACACCGTCACAACCTGGCTAAAGCTTCTATAGCTGTTAATAAAGTCAACATAACTTTACGGTATCCAAAAAGACAGCTGGTACCGACAGAGAGCAAGACAAATGTCACCCAAAGCTGTGAGCTCTGAACACCCACAGTGACTTTGGCGTCATCATCATTATAAGGGAGCGGGTGGTAATAAATAACTTGGCAGTGCCTAAAACCCAAAAAGCTTATACAACTATATTTACATTAAGATACACAAATGAAACTTTTCAGTAGCATGTCATGAGACAAGCTGATAAGCTCTTCCTTTGTGCAGTGCTATTTGAAAGTTAAACGCTGCCTTTATTTTAATTCTGGAGAAGGTGCAGACATTAGATTTAGAACATGTTGTCTTCATTGTCCAAATCCTCTATATAGGTAACGCGTTTTTCGGGCCGAGCTGTCTGGGAACGAGCTGGTGCAGCACTGACAACCTGGGTAAATATGGCAAGAGCCTGAGATGTAGGGTGAATGAATCCCCAAATTATTTGTGGAATTCCCAGTGAGACAATGGCACTGTATACCAGTATTAAAAATTGTGGGTGCACATAACCCCCATATATTCTTTGAATTCCCAGTCAGACAATGGCACTGTATAGCAGTATTAAAAATTGTGGGTGCACGTAACCCCCATATATTCTTTGAATTCCCAGTCAGACAATGGCACTGTATACCAGTATTAAAAATTGTGGGTGCACATAACCCCCATATATTCTTTGAATTCCCAGTGAGACAATGGAACTGTATAGCAGTAGCAAAAATTGTGGGTGCACGTAACCCCCATATATTCTTTGAATTCCCAGTGAGACAAAGGAACTGTATAGCAGTATTAAAAATTGTGGGTGCACATAACCCCCATATATTTTTTGAATTCCCAGTCAGACAATGGCACTGTATACCAGTATTAAAAATTGTGGGTGCACATAACCCCCATATATTCTTTGAATTCCCAGTCAGACAATGGCACTGTATACCAGTATTAAAAATTGTGGGTGCACATAACCCCCATATATTCTTTGAATTCCCAGTCAGACAATGGCACTGTATACCAGTATTAAAAATTGTGGGTGCACATAACCCCCATATATTCTTTGAATTCCCAGTCAGACAATGGCACTATATACCAGTAGTAAAAATTGTGGGTGCACATAACCCCAATATATTCTTTGAATTCCCAGTCAGACAATGGCACTGTATACCAGTATTAAAAATTGTGGGTGCACGTAACCCCCATATATTCTTTGAATTCCCAGTCAGACAATGGCACTATATACCAGTAGTAAAAATTGTGGGTGCACATAACCCCAATATATTCTTTGAATTCCCAGTCAGACAATGGCACTGTATACCAGTATTAAAAATTGTGGGTGCACATAACCCCCATATATTCTTTGAATTCCCAGTGAGACAAAGGAACTGTATAGCAGTATTAAAAATTGTGGGTGCACGTAACCCCCATATATTCTTTGAATTCCCAGTCAGACAATGGCACTGTATACCAGTATTAAAAATTGTGGGTGCACATAACCCCCATATATTCTTTGAATTCCCAGTGAGACAAAGGAACTGTATAGCAGTATTAAAAATTGTGGGTGCACGTAACCCCCATATATTCTTTGAATTCCCAGTCAGACAATGGCACTGTATACCAGTATTAAAAATTGTGGGTGCACATAACCCCCATATATTCTTTGAATTCCCAGTCAGACAAAGGAACTGTATAGCAGTATTAAAAATTGTGGGTGCACATAACCCCCATATATTCTTTGAATTCCCAGTCAGACAATGGCACTATATACCAGTATTAAAAATTGTGGGTGCACATAACCCCCATATATTCTTTGAATTCCCAGTCAGACAATGGCACTGTATACCAGTATTAAAAATTGTGGGTGCACATAACCCCCATATATTCTTTGAATTCCCAGTGAGACAATGGAACTGTATAGCAGTAGCAAAAATTGTGGGTGCACATAACCCCCATATATTCTTTGAATTCCCAGTCAGACAATGGCACTATATACCAGTAGTAAAAATTGTGGGTGCACATAACCCCAATATATTCTTTGAATTCCCAGTCAGACAATGGCACTGTATACCAGTATTAAAAATTGTGGGTGCACATAACCCCCATATATTCTTTGAATTCCCAGTCAGACAATGGCACTGTATACCAGTATTAAAAATTGTGGGTGCACATAACCCCCATATATTCTTTGAATTCCCAGTGAGACAATGGAACTGTATAGCAGTAGCAAAAATTGTGGGTGCACGTCACCCCCATATATTCTTTGAATTCCCAGTCAGACAATGGCACTGTATACCAGTATTAAAAATTGTGGGTGCACATAACCCCCATATATTCTTTGAATTCCCAGTCAGACAATGGCACTGTATACCAGTAGTAAAAATTGTGGGTGCACATAACCCCAATATATTCTTTGAATTCCCAGTCAGACAATGGCACTGTATACCAGTATTAAAAATTGTGGGTGCACATAACCCCCATATATTCTTTGAATTCCCAGTCAGACAATGGCACTGTATACCAGTATTAAAAATTGTGGGTGCACATAACCCCCATATATTCTTTGAATTCCCAGTCAGACAATGGCACTGTATACCAGTATTAAAAATTGTGGGTGCACATAACCCCCATATATTCTTTGAATTCCCAGTCAGACAATGGCACTGTATACCAGTATTAAAAATTGTGGGTGCACATAACCCCCATATATTCTTTGAATTCCCAGTCAGACAATGGCACTATATACCAGTAGTAAAAATTGTGGGTGCACATAACCCCAATATATTCTTTGAATTCCCAGTCAGACAATGGCACTGTATACCAGTATTAAAAATTGTGGGTGCACATAACCCCCATATATTCTTTGAATTCCCAGTCAGACAATGGCACTATATACCAGTAGTAAAAATTGTGGGTGCACATAACCCCAATATATTCTTTGAATTCCCAGTCAGACAAAGGAACTGTATAGCAGTATTAAAAATTGTGGGTGCACATAACCCCAATATATTCTTTGAATTCCCAGTCAGACAAAGGAACTGTATAGCAGTATTAAAAATTGTGGGTGCACGTAACCCCCATATATTCTTTGAATTCCCAGTGAGACAATGGCACTGTATAGCAGTAGCAAAAATTGTGGGTGCACGTCACCCCAATATATTCTTTGAATTCCCAGTCAGACAATGGCACTATATACCAGTAGCAAAAATTGTGGGTGTATATAGCCCCAATTCTATTGCTAGGGGACTTGCAGGGTATTTCTGAGGTGAAGGTGGGGGGGCACACCATTGGAACGGGGATTTGGGGTGTATATATGGGGTATACGGGAATACACTGTCAGTGTGTTCCATTCAGGATCCTGGGAAAGCTGGGTTGCGGCGATTGAGCCCGTCAGTGCCACGTTACACTGACAAGCTTCTCCCTGGAATTGAAGTTATATGTAAGCCCAATATATTCTTTGAATTCCCAGTGAGACAATGGCACTATATGGCAGTAGCAAAAATAGTGGGTGTATATAGCCCCAATTCTATTGCTAGGGGACTTGCAGGGTATTTCTGGGGTGAAGGTGGGGGGGGCACACCGTTGGAACGGGTATCGGGGGTATATATCGGGTATACGGGAATACACTGACAGTGTATTCCATTCAGGATCCTGGGAAAGCTGGGTTGCGGCGATTGAGCCCGTCAGTGCCACGTTACACTGACAAGCTTCTCCCTGGAATTTAGCTCTTATAAGAGCTGTTGGTTGTCTTCTCCTTCCTATCCTAGCCTGTCCCTGCCTACCCAGAATCTAAGCCCTAGCTAACTGGACGGAAACCTCCGTCCTCGGTGAATTGCAAGCTCAGAATGACGCGAAGCTGGGCGGCGCTGTTCTTTTAAATTAGAGGTCACATGTTTTCGGCAGCCAATGGGTTTTGCCTACTTTTTTCAACGTCACCGGTGTCGTAGTTCCTGTCCCACCTACCCTGTGCTGTTATTGGAGCAAAAAAGGCGCCAGGGAAGGTGGGAGGGGAATCGAGTAATGGCGCACTTTACCACGCGGTGTTCGATTCGATTCGAACATGCCGAACAGCCTAATATCCGATCGAACATGAGTTCGATAGAACACTGTTCGCTCATCTCTATTTAAAACCAGAGGAATGGTCAGATACATATAGAAGGGAAGAATAGAAAGGCATGAAAAATAGGAATATAAATCTGGGGTCCAATTGATAACTATATAAAAACCCCAAATACATATAGTTAATAAAAAGCTATCAAATGTCTTCAAATACAAAACAGGGAACCACAAATATATTAACGGCAGATTCATTTGTGGTTGGTCAGTGACCTCCTCCGAGTCCAGAGACTTAGGTTAGTGAAAAATTTCAACCTCATCTCAACTTTGATTTCATCAAGGTAAAGTTCACCAGATTGGGATCTCTCGTAAGGGAGGCAGATGATGGCTATTTTATCAAATGTAGATTTTTAACTGTGTTCTTGAGATCAAGTAGTGCTTAATGTCTTAAGGTCATTTATATCTTCAAGTCCAAAAAAGGAATGGTTTGGAGGTCCATCGCCGGTGTTAATTTCATGTTAATTGGTGTCCCAGACATCCACGAACTGCCACAAATGAAATTTCCGAACCAGTCCAGAAGTTCAGTATATCGTCAATATACCTTAACCAAAGTAGATTTGATGTCTAGTTCTCATTATCATCTGAGAACACAAAACGTTCCTCCCACCAGCCTAGAAAAAAATTTGCTTAAGTAGTCGCAGAGGGGCTCCCCATTGCAGTGCCCAGCCGCAGATGGAAGAAACATTCATTAAACATAAAATCCCTGTTCAGAATAAAACTCACAAGATCAAGAATCAATTTGTTTTAAAAGTTCCAGTGTGTGCCCAGTTTAATAAAAAAAAGACAAACCACCTCACCTCGTTTGTCATGGAGTATGGAGCTGTATAATGATTCTACATCCAATGTAGTTAGAGAGGGGTTGGAAGTGAGATTTATACCCTCCAAATATCTCAGGACATCCATAGTATCACGAAAATCGAGCAGGAAGATGATACAATATATCCACGTATGTGCTTACTCCCAGTGTAAGATTACCGATGCCTGAGACAATTGGTCTCCCTTATAGAGGATCATATCCCTTATGTACTTTTGGTAAACCATATATAGTGGAGATATTGGGGCATTGAGACCTCATGTAAAGACACTTACTGTTAAGTCCTTGTTTAGTCTGATCTAAAATGTCCAATAATTCCAGGGACCAATTGTCTGTAGGATCCATCTCCGGCTTTATAATTCTCTATATTGGAGACAATATCATTACACATTTGTATATGTCCAATACAACAATATTACCCCACTTGTCAAAGGGTTTGATCATCACGGAGTGGTTTTGCTCCAAGCTAAGGAAAGCTCATTTTGTTGTGTAGTCAGTTTCCCCTACAGAACATGGCGTCTGTACCAAAGCAGAGTTTATACAAGAAAAACACACTAAAGTCCACAGCCAACTATCATATAGTAAGTATATAGAAAATTCAGACAGCTTGGAGAAGGCCTCCCGGGTGAGACAGATAATAAGTTGCAAACAAATCGGATATCCTGCACGAGGGGATATTCCAGTAATATTAAAACTTAACTTTTAATATTCAAACATATCAAAAGGAAAAAAAAATAAAAATCACAAGATGCTGAATAAAACAGTGAAAAATGACAAGGACATACTACGCAATAGACGGAAAAAACACACGACATGATAAACCACTGACGCATTTCAGAGTGTGTGTCCCTTAGCCATAGGCTAAATCAAGCATGAAATAAATACCTTCGCTAGTCTAACAATACAAATGCCAACACCTGATGGTATCGCGCATGCGCTTCACTATAGACTTACTTCTACATATAAACAACAATACCCATAAACACAAATTACATAAAAACTACATCCTCAACATAGTGGTTTTGGAAGACGTTAGCAGAAGAAACCAAAACCAAGTTATACATGAAGCCAATCACGTGATAAGAGAAGGGAGGGAGAAACGCTCCATTGCCAGGGAACATAGAAACACGTGACAGTCACAATCGAATAAGACCTGCAATATTGTACAGGATGGCTAATAAAGGAACAGCTTGAAATGACAGTATGTAACAAGTTAATAAAAATAAACCAGATCTGTTTTAGAATTGAGGTCTTCCAGATAACGAGTGGAAAGCTCAAATATCTAGAAGGCCTCATATTTAAGGAGCTTTCTCCTCCAATCACCAACCCGTAAATGCATCACCACCGGTTCAATTGCAAAAAAATTGAAACAAGGATGTTTCCCCCCGATGGCAAGAGAGAAAACGTTTTGATGCACCAGATATATCATTGATTAATTTTCTGCAATCAACGTATCTAGATTTGCAGTTTAAAACATTTTTATATCTATATTGTTTATTTTGAAATATAGAAGTTTCTTGCAAAAATCGGCAAGCTTGGCATCTAGAGGCTTGTGGAAGCCACAGATGTCCAACCATGTTTTTTGTGTTCATGTTTTGGATCCAGATATAAAACTAGGTAATCATAGGTTTCCAAGGGTTTTACCCCTACGGGACACAAACTGACAGCCATCACCTATAATTCTGGCTAATGAATCATCCTGCAAGAATAAAGGAATATATTTACAAATAATCTGGGTTACTGGTTTGTAGTTGCCATTGAAATTAGTACAAAAATAAACTCCCTTGCCACATCCAATATTTTAGGACGATCCTGCAGGAGAGATGATCTGTGTTTACCATGTAGTATCCTCAGTGACCAGTGGGGGTAACCTCGGAGCCTCAATCTGCTCTCAACATCCCGTTTTTTCGTTAACTCGACCTTATCAGAACACGCTCTTAGTTCTGATCAACACCCCTACAGGAATAGACTTAACTGTGTGTAGCGGGTGACAGCTAGTCGCATATAATATTGTGCTGCCAGACTGTTCTTTCCAATAAAGGGAAGTCAACTTTTTGTCCGGCAACATCCCCAGTGAGGGTAATGTCTAGAAAGTTACCCGCTCCACCGCATGGGAATATGAGTTAATTCGTTCTCGTTTAATCTATAAATGCCGGTATGGCCACCACATCTCCCGACCACACCAAAAGCATGTCGTCGATGTAGCGTCTATACCAGCACAGACTATCAATGAAAGGGCTGCTCCCAGAATAGACAGACCTCTCCTCCCACCAGGACATATAAATATTCACCAAGGAGGGCAAAAAGCTGGCCGCCATTGGAGCTCCACACACCCGAGATAGAACGTGTTATTAAGCAAAGTTATGTTTCAGAAGATACTCTCTGACCGCAATGATGAACTCGCAAAGCTCTTCTGAGTAATTGTAGTAGTTGTATAAATGTTATGACAATGAGGTCAAGGCCAAATCATGTGGAATGCATGAATAAAGGTTGTTTACATCACAAGTAACCCAGGTTAAATGTTTCCTCCACTGGAATCTATCAAATCTCGTAAGCACCTGTTTAGTGTCTAAGATACCCAGGGGTCCTGAACACTAGTGGCTGTAGCATATTATCTAGCCACTCACACCCTCTCATTCAGAGATCTTATGCCCGATATAATAGGGCAAAGTGGTGGGGTGGAGATGGCTTTATGCACCTTGGGTAATCCATGAAAAATTGGAATGATCGGATCATCTACCAGTAAATATTCAAGATCTCTCAACTAAAATGCCCAACTCAACTCCTTCTGAAAGGAAATTTCTTAGGGTTGAAGAAAAAGTAGCAGTAGGATCAGAGCTTAAGACTCTATACGTAGAAGTATCTTGAAGTATATGGAAAACTCCAGTAACAATCAATTGTGTTGAGTACCACCACTTCGCCCCCTTTATCGGCCATTTTAATGGTCATTGAATCAAGCTGAAGTTCACGTAACGTTATTCTCTCCCTGTAAGAAATTTTTAGATCTGTTCTTTGAAACATGAGTGGAAAGAAGCCTTAACTCTTTCTCCACCATGTTGAAAAGCGTCAAACAGGCACCCTAGAATTAACGGGATAAGAGAATGGATTAGTTGACTTCACCTTAGTAGTGTGTATATCATGTTTTACCTCTGGCAGCTTGTAATTTTTGCAGATCCAATAAAGATAATTGCTCTTTAAAATTAAGATCTCTATCTCCATTACTTATCTCTTCCTTGGACATTGAATTTGGTAGAGGACCATCAGAACCATCTACATTTAAGACATGTTGTTTCACTCTTAAAGAGCGAACAGATTTATTTACGTCCAGTAAAGTCTTGAATAGATTGAAACCCTCGAATGGTACAAAGTTAAGACCCTTACTGAATAAGGATAACATCGTAGGTGACAATATATGAGAAGATAAATTCAGGACACTGTGATGAGCCATCAATTCACCGGAATATCCAGATTCCTTATGAGTAACTAAATATGGTGATCCACGATTCTCCAAAATGTTCTCTTCCACCATCCCTGAAGATGTAATGTTTCCATAGAATGACTTATCTGTAGATGTGAAATTCATAATCTGAAATAATGTCCCATCTGTCAGTGGGGGAGAGTATTCAACATGTAAATCCAATATCTCGCACTTCTTGAGATTCTCAAACCGGTCATTGGTTTTGTTGGAAATGTGACCATTGGACATTACTGTAAAGACATTGAAAGTGGAATTGAGATGTACCAGCGTGTCTGGAAACTTTGTTTTTCAAGTAGCCAAAGACATTAGACCAATGTTTGTGGACTTTCAGGGAAGAGTCTAATAGTCCGATGACGTCCACCCAGGTCCTGATCCTCAATGCTTTATTCTCTGCATTTCTTTTCACTCAATGTAGTTTTCTGGTGCATAGGACCAGATCTCTATCCCAATGTAAGTGATTGGAATCAATTGTCAGCACAGATGATAATCCCTTAGACAGGAGCACCAGATCCAGACCGATCCTCTGTCAATACACATTTAGACAAATCCATTACTTGAAGGTCTTCCTCTACCAAAGTTGTAGATACCACAGGAGACTTCAGGATCTCCAACTGGGTAATATAAGGCCTATTTAATCGTTGAACAATGCTATTTCTATATCTATCCCTACACCCCCACTCACAGTAGGTTGTGATGGTCTGTCCGTATCTGAGGTTTTGTAATGGGATGTGGAGACCTCACTTATCTCCCCAGTATTTGGCAATCCAACATAAGCTCTGTTCTCCAATTTCCAGAAGGTCATTCAGACCCTTTAGTTTAATAGACTTGAAGCGGAAAATCCACTGGACTCCCTTGTGTACAATTAGACAATGCCGGACTCTCTTCCTTACAGAGGGATCTCTATGTTCTATAACCTGGCATTGAATTGCCATTATGATGTTCCTACACGTGAGTGCGATTCTGGCCTGGGAGATATTCACCCTCACTCAGTAATAGCACTGTATAAAATTGACATTTATCCCTTTGACTGACTGGTATCGCTCTATGGCACTTATTACATTGTGACAATAACATTGGATGGAGAGAAGCTGCCAATACATCAGCGAGGCTTTCCTTTCCCTGGGCTCCATATGGTCAGGGCGGCTATGGACCTGTGGAGCATCTATGGAACGTTCTGTGATGTTTAGCCATCAGTAACCATTGACAGACTTTATCTTGAGTACCCCATGTACTTGGTGAATGTAGAACAGAGGGATTGGTTAATATATATATTTTCACGAGTGGGCACTTATGGGTATTGGGAACCTTATGAATCAGTCTAGTTTATTAGTTTTTATATCTTATTTAACTCACAGATGTTCTCGGAGATTATTCCATATATTTGCACTGTATTCCTGCTTTGCACTGCTGGTAGTTACTATGTAGCTGTCACTGTGTTTATATGGTCACTACAAAACGTACATTTTTGGCCTATTTTCTTGGATTTTATGACAAACTGTAGATTTTTCTTGTCCTGAATGTTGGGTATAATCTCAGTAAGTAACTAATTTATTATGCTTACTTGTATAGCGCCATCATATTCCGCAGCGCTTTACGGATATTGTCACTGTCCCATATAGGGCTCACAATCTACATTCCCTATCAGTATGTCTTTGGTGTGTGGGAGGAAACCGGAGTACCCGGAGGAAACCCACACAAACACGGGGAGAACATACAAACTCCATGCAGATGTTGCCCTAGGTAGGATCTGAACCCAGGACTCCAGCGCTAACAGCAGTGCTAACCACTGAGCCACCATGTGCTCTATATTATAATATATATATATATATATATATATATATATATATATATATATATATATGGATGCAGATTCATATTTGCAGTATACTAACGTCTCCTTGCAAACTGCAAATAGGCTACATAGTAAATGACAAGTGACAACTACAAGCGCATTGTGTTCGCACTGCAGGTATATAACATATATAGGCACAGCAATAGTCTAGGTTTGTAGTGTGTAACACTATGAATCCCTTTCCGAAGTTCTGCACTTTCCAATACGCTATAATTGTCTCCGTTTCCAATGCATCAACATTTTCTTTTTGGATGCCCCAAAAATCAGTTTCAAGATCCATTAGCAAAGGGGGACATGACTTTGGGATGGGGCACCAATAACTCCTGCACTCCTCTGGGTGTTGTGTAGAGTTATATAGGCTGGTTCAGGATTCAGAGTACCTATCTGTATAGTCAGCCTTAGTATATACAGTATATGCTGTGTATATTGACCTTGCTGTATACAGATCCCTTTCTTTATCCGGAGTCCAATGATCTGTATAGGTCCTCCATCTTAGTGCTGGTGTTTTCCCCCATCCTATAGATGGCATCTAATAATCTATATATGACCTCCATATCAGGGCTGTATACAGAGTTCTGTGAGGATATATGGCAGCCTTTATACATGTCCTGCCGATGCTGCCGCCTACAACATGTCCGACATTACCTCATGTAGCCATTTCATCTTCCACTTAAACTGGTGGACGGTAGAAGGCTGTGTAGATTGTATAGATGTTTTTCCAGGAGATTATATCTACATCATATTTATAGCTCTGAAATGTGTACAGGACGGGCTCAGCCCATGGCGGGGAGATGGGTGACCCAGGTGCACCTTGCTCTGAAGGATATCTGTGTATACGGTGATATACTGGCCGCCATGTTGTAGACAGACCTCAGTCTCCACCACATGTAGATAATGGATATCAAATACTGCATCGGATTCAAATGAATGGGTATGAAAGAGTCCTGCAGATTTCTGTCTCCTGCTCTGTTTTGTTCAGGAAACATAAACCTGTATGAACGGAGACCGGGCGCAGATGTGAACGAGCCCTTATACGGTATTCAGGGTCAGTCATTTAAGTCATTTCTTTTAGAGCTCCTTTATATACAGGGATTTACATACATGGTGCTAATATAAGTACAATATATATATATGGCTAACTAGCTGAGTGACCTAGTAAATGTGTAAGAGGATCCTGCCCGTCTGGGCCACCAAGTTTTCGGCCAATGTTTTACTCTATTGTCAGTGGCCTTGCCTTATTATGTAACCCTATCGGGCACGGTTGCTTAGGATTGGGATGCGTACACAACGTCCTCCAAGCCAGTGAGTAACTATTGGAGATTTGGGATACACAGAGAACCATTCCCCAATTCTTGACTGAACGGGCTTAATTCATTGTAGTTATTTACTGATGTGTTTTCGTCATCCATCAGTTTAAATATAATCCTACACTATAGATCATGTTGTGCACTGTAATGTGTAATATATAATTTGGCATAATTTAATGCAGAAGGCTGACCTTCAGAGGAATGGCCCCCTGGTGTGGAGGTGTAACCATCGGAGGTATGGCCCCCTGGTGTGGAGGTGTAACCATCGGAGGTATGGCCCCCTGGTGTGGAGGGGTGACCATCGGAGGTATGGCCCCCTGGTGTGGAGGTGTAACCATTGGAGGTATGGCCCCCTGGTGTGGAGGGGTGACCATCGGAGGTATGGCCCCCTGGTGTGGAGGTGTAACCATTGGAGGTATGGCCCCCTGGTGTGGAGGGGTGACCATCGGAGGTATGGCCCCCTGGTGTGGAGGTGTAACCATCGGAGGTATGGCCCCCTGGTGTGGAGGTGTAACCATCAGAGGTATGGCCCCCTGGTGTGGAGGTGTAACCATCGGAGGTATGGCCCCCTGATGTGGAGGTGTAACCATTGGAGGTATGGCCCCCTGGTGTGGAGGGGTGACCATCGGAGGTATGGCCCCCTGGTGTGGAGGTGTAACCATCGGAGGTATGGCCCCCTGGTGTGGAGGGGTGACCATCGGAGGTATGGCCCCCTGGTGTGGAGGTGTAACCATTGGAGGTATGGCCCCCTGGTGTGGAGGGGTGACCATCGGAGGTATGGCCCCCTGGTGTGGAGGTGTAACCATCGGAGGTATGGCCCCCTGGTGTGGAGGTGTAACCATCGGAGGTATGGCCCCCTGGTGTGGAGGTGTAACCATCAGAGGTATGGCCCCCTGGTGTGGAGGTGTAACCATTGGAGGTATGGCCCCCTGGTGTGGAGGTGTAACCATTGGAGATATGGCCCCCTGGTGTGGAGGTGTAACCATCGGAGGTATGGCCCCCTGGTGTGGAGGGGTGACCATCGGAGGTATGGCCCCCTGGTGTGGAGGTGTAACCATTGGAGGTATGGCCCCCTGGTGTGGAGGGGTGACCATCGGAGGTATGGCCCCCTGGTGTGGAGGGGTGACCATCGGAGGTGTGCCCCCCCTATTTTCTACAATTTTTTTTAAATAGACCCTGTTAAGGTAAGTCTCTGGGGTCATGGCTGCCAGTTTTCACATGCCTGTACAATAAATTGAGCCCTCTGAGCTGGTGGTGACTGTGGCAGGAGGAGGGAAAAAACTTGTCTGTTTTTTATTTAAAAATAAATAAATCTATAGTTATTTGTTAACTTGTAATTCTTTCTTAGTGAGGATATATGACCGCTTATACTGACACACATTTCTATTAAGGTTGCTGACAGTGTGATACGGCCATAGCTGCAGTAGAGTATCGCAGTCAGCTAGAGAATGGCGCCAGCGCTGCTTATGATAACCCCATGGAGCTGTATAATCCTGTATCCCCTTAGTGGAATAATGGGGAGTTATTTCACTCCAGTAAGTGCCCTCTAGTATCCGGAGAAGCCGCAGCTCAGCGAGTACTTGTCTCTTCCCTTCTTTATACTCGCTGTGTCTTTCCTGGCAGTATAAGGGGGGATAGGGTCGCCAATGGATATAAATGGACAGGTCTAGTGGCCGAGGTATCTCATACATAGTATATACATCTATATCCTGTGTATACATTTACCACATAAGCCGGGAGTATATACTTATATGCATAAATGGTTGGCAATGACATGTTTGTGGTATGGCGGTATCCCCCATGTGTACTGGTTTATGGTAATGTCACTATTAGTCTATTTCTCTTTAGTTGCATTTTCAGCAACTTTCATGGCTTAGTTGATCTGGCTTAATTTTCTTTATCTAAGTTATATAGCAGAGAAGATGGTAGGGGGACTTGTAGTGTAACATTTCCAGAGGCTTTTGTATCCCTAAGCCGATTGGTGGCAGTAGAGTTTATTTAAGGTGCCACATGGCGGTAGACGAGTCCGGTGGGAGTTGCAGGCAAGTTATTATTATAATAGAAGAGGTTAAACCTCATGGTGGTGACAGGCTGAGCTTTGGAAATGGCCGGCCTGAAGAATGTGGTAATAAGAACGTCATCCAGGGGTGGGCACAGGGTCGTTGGTGCCCTTAATGTGTACTGGCTCTGCTGGAATTACCAGCTGCCCCTTTATTGCTGTCTGGCCAGGTTCTGTATATCAGACAGCTGGGGATCTCACAGCATTTGGGACCCCCAATGGTCTAGCACTTCACCTGATTATTTTACTTCTGTGACTAATAAAGCTGTGGCCATTTTGACACCCAAAATAAAGTGTTTTGTGCATTTATTCCAGGGTCCATATTTACTGTCGCTTGGTTGGTTTTAGGAAGGAGTGAGGGACATCCCATATCCAAGAACCATGCTCCATTCTGCACAATACAAATCTAATACTATCTGGGAGATGTGACGAGATTGCATTGTGCAACATTGTATACAATCTGTAATAGGTCAGTATGTAATATGTTGTATAGCCCAAGCTTAAGGGAAGAATGTCTGTCTGTGTGGGATGATATTGGTAATAGTGTGGGGTCTCCAAGGTATATTTCAATGGTTTGAGGCAATAAGTGGACATTACACAGTGTACCAGGGCATTACACTGTATATATTATATAGTACCAATATTCTAGGTATATATGTGCACAGCTTGTAAGGAAATCTAAGTAGAGGCCAGCCATGTGGCTTCCCAGCATGCAGAGACAGTGACCCTACTTCAGAGATGTAAAACATGGCGGCCCTATGACCAGCTAGGCTGAGCACACACATATAGACTCCCTGACTATAGCAGCAGCCTTCCAAGCCCTGGACACTGCAGTGAAAAGGACATTTCCATTTCCATTCCCACCCCCCACAAAGACCCAGACTACACAGCCTCAAATCCTTTCCAATACTGAGCAAACAGACCCCAGGCACCTGCACCATTTTATGCATTTGCTACAGCTGCAGCTTATTAACCAGCATCCTGGACCTAAGAGCAGACATGGAGCGGGGACTGGAGACCCAGCAAACTCTCCCCAACTCTCCCCAACCCGGATCCAGAGCCTGGTCGGCTCTTACAGAAAACCAAAAGAGGTCTGGGGCTTCTTGTCCAAACACACATGACAGAAATCTAGGGGATTATATCTTCCCTTGGTGACTTTCCCCATGTTGTATTTGATATGCACCATACGTTGTTGAACAAGATGGAGAGTTTTGCAGGCTGAAAAAAATCTGCTTTAAGGAATTAGAAAACTTTTTTAGTTTGATGTGGGTATTTCATGCTCTTTTTTTTATGTGTTTTTTTTGTTTTTGTTTCAGTGCAGTGAATGGACCTGGAAGCTTCACTTTGAAAAACTCTTGCATTGTTTCCACCTCTCATTGATTTCAAAGGGTTTTTCAAGGCGAATCCGCCTGAAAATCAGTCATGTTGCTTTTTTTCCCCCCCTGTCCGCAGCATGTTCTTTAGGCCGTATCCGCAGCACTAAAGCGCTGCAGGAAGAACCGCTGTGTGAACGCATTGCAGTTCTTTCCGCAGTGGCTTTAAGAGAAAGTTCATGGAGTTTTCTTCCGCTGACTTTCTTTTAACATTATATCTACGGGAATGCCGCCGGCGTTTCCGTAGATAGAATTGACATGCTGTGATTTGCAAAGCCGCAATGACTATGCAAATTGCAGCATGTCCGCGCTGCGATCTTTTCCGCAAAGTGGGGATGGGATTCGCATGAATCCCATCCACTTTGCCTGCACTGTACAATTTTTCTAAAATCGCAGCGTTTCCGGTCTGTGGGGCCCCGGCCTTATATTGCAAAGTGGGGATGGGATTCTCTAGAAAACTTTTTTTCGGGGGTGTTTGCGGCGCAGACAAATGGCGTTTATGTCACATGGGGCTCCAACCTCAAACTATTGGACTTTATTTGAGCTAACATCCAAAAATAATATAAAAACCAGAGAGAAAATAATAACTCATTTGGGCGGTGTGACTTTCTATGAGTAATAAAGCAATTCACATTTGGAATCTTCTGATATTTTTTATATTTTATTTCTACTTTCCTCTGTGGACTTTCTGCTTCCATTATACCTATAGGTAAACCGCCAGCGTTTCCGTAGGTACAATTGACGAGCTGCAGTTTCCAAAAACGCAACATTTTTGTTAATCGCAGCATTTCCGCTGCGCATATTTTTCTGCAATGTGTGGATGGGATTCTAGCGAATTTGCAGTGACTATAAAATGTTTACGCCACATGGGGCCCTGGCCTTAAAATGACTTGGATAACTTAAGTATTCCAAAGCTATTACAACATAAAGAGACACGTCAGATTTGAGAAATGGGCTTTAGGCTGAGACGCCACGTTGCAAAAACACTGCTTTTTTTTTTTTTGCAGATTTTGCTGGTTATAAATGGAATGGGAAATATCTAGAAAATACTTCTACTTCTCCCTTCTGTTCAACCCACTCCTGGCTAGGGCTCCAAAAAACGAAGCAAGATCTGCAAAAAAATTTGCAACATGGGGCCTCAATTTTAGGCTAAGGCCCCAAGGGACGTCCCGCAGCAAAAAAGCGCTGCAGGAAAAACTGTGGGGGTAACGCATCATATTCGCCTCAAAATCCTGACCAAAAAGACGGCTGCCATTGAAATCAAGGGGGGCCGCTCAGGAGCTTTTTCCAGGAGCCATTTCTTTCAACTCTCTATTTCTTCAGGGCGTTTCACCTCGCGATTCGGCCTGAAGAAACTCCCACCTCTAGACTAGGCTCATTCATTGGGCCTAATCCAGAGCAGAGCGCGCGGCTGGATGCCGGAGCAGTGCGGTGACCAAGCTCTTGGATCGGAACGCCTCAGGTTCCGATCCAAAAAGCTACATGTGAACTTACCCTAAGGGTGAATTCACACTGAGTAAACGCTAGCTTATTCTGAACGTAAAACACGTTCAGAATAAGCGGCGTCTAAAGCAGCTCCATTCATTTCTATGGGAGCGGGGATACGAGCGCTCCCCATAGAAATGAATGGGCTGCTTCTTTCACTCCGTGCAGTCCCATTGAAGTGAATGGGGAGTGCCGGCGTATACGGCAAGCTCTGCTCATGCCGGAGCGTACACGCCGGCACTCCCCATTCACTTCAATGGGACTGCACAGAGTGAAAGAAGCAGCCCATTCATTTCTATGGGGAGCGCTCGTATCCCCGCTCCCATAGAAATGAATGGAGCTGCTTTAGACGCCGCTTATTCTGAACGTGTTTTACGTTCAGAATAAGCTAGCGTTTACTCAGTATGAATTCACCCTAAGACTGAGGCCCCATGTAGCAAAAGCAGCTTAAAAAACTGCTACGGCAAATTAAAAAAACAGTAGATATGCATCACATTTTTCCATAGTGTTTTTTTTTTTTTTTTTATTGTGGTGTTGCTGAGTTTTTTTCAGAGGATTTTCTTCCCTTATTATACCTGTAGAGAAAACGCTGGCATTTCCACAAGTATAATTGATATGCTGTGATTTTTTTTAAAACACTGGCTTTTTTTAATATGCAGCTTTTTTTAAGCAGATTTTTTTTTTTTTTTTTTTTTATGTAGATTGTGAGCCCCATATAGGTCTCACAATATTCATTTTTTCCCTATCAGTATGTCTTTGTAGAATGGGAGGAAATCCACGCAGACATGGGGAGAACATACAAACTCCTTGCAGATGTTGTTCCTGGCATGATTCGAACCCAGGACTCCAGTGCTGCAAGGCTGCATTGCTAGCCACTGAGCCACCGTGTTGCCCCCAGATCTTTTTTTTCTGCCATGTGTTGATGGAATTCGTTAGAATTTCATTTATTTTTTTAGGTACTGTAAAACACAACGTTTTTTTGATGCAGAGTTTACACAGTGGCAAAATTGCTGTCTCTTCGAAACGTAGGGCTTTAAATCTTACACCGACATCCGCTGCAATAGTACGGCGCATGTTGGGTTTGGCATCAACACCCCTATGGGGTCTAATAAATGCAAAAAAAAAAAGTAAAAAAAAATATTAAAAAATTTAAAAAGTATTAAAAATTAAAATCACCCCCCTTTCCTTAGAACACATATAAAAGTAGTTAAATACTGTGAAACACATACATGTTAGGTGTCCCTGTGTCCGAAATCGCCCGCTCTACAAATCTATAAAAATATTACGCCGTAGAGGGAAAAATAGTCAAAAGTGCCAAACCGCTGTTTTTTTCACTGTTTTGATGCTGATAAAAATTTGAATATAAAGTGATCAAAGTAATAGCATTTCCCGAAAATGGTAGAACTAAAAAGTACACCCGACCCCGCAAAAAAAAGACGCCCTATACATCCCCGTACACGGACGTATAAAAAAGTTACGGCCGTCGGAATATGGCGACTTTTAGAAAAAAAATTTTTTAACACAGTTTTGGATTTTTTTTTAAGGGGTCAAAATGTAAATAAAATCATATAAATTTGGTTTCCCTGGAATCGTACCGAAACACAGAATACAGGGGACAGGTCATTGTGGCTGCAAAGTGAACGCCGTAAAACTGAAGCCTGTAAGAATGTCACAGAAATGCATTTTTTCTTCAAATTCACTCCATTCTGAATTTTTTTCCAGCTTCCCAGTACATTCTACAGAATAATTAATGGCGGCATCATGAAGAAAAATATGTCCCGCAAAGATTAAGACCTCATATGGCTCTGGGAGCGGAGAAATAAAAAAGTTATGGGGTTAGAAGGAGGGGAGTCAAAAACGAAAAACAAAAATAAAAAAATGACATCGGCGGGAAGGGGTTAACCTCAGGCTGAGGTCCCACACTGCAGAAACACAGCTTTTTTTATTGCAGATTTTACTGTGTTTTTTTTTTTTTTTTTTTGATCCAAAGCCAAAAGTGACTACAAAAGGAATGGGAAATATCTAAGAAGTTATTCTAATTCTCCTTTCTGCTCAATCCACTCTTGGTTTTGGCTCAAAATAATGCAGCAAAATCCACAACAAAAATCTGTGTTTCGTTAGTAGGGTTGAGCAATCGGGATCGGGAAAGATTGGATCCCGATCGTCGATCGAGTAAATTTCACGATCGGGATCGGGATCGAGATCGGCTGGAAAACGATCAAAAATTGGATTTTGACATCTCAAGATCGGCTCAACCCTACTGCATATATAATATACAACTAAGGTTGAGCGGTCGGGATAGATCGGATCCCTTGCTATAGAGAGCAGCATAACAGAGGCACTGTCTCCCTGTTTACAGCTTGGGAGACAGATTTGCATATTCTTCCCATGTTCCTTTGCAGTGGAGCAACTATGGCTGTATAAGTCTCCACATGGTTTGGAAGGAAAAACCTGATACAAACTTTTGTGGTTCTTAAAATTCTTTATCAACTGTCCATGCTTCTGATTGGCTTGTCAACTGCGTTTTGTACGTCATTGTACAGAATTATTACCAGATTCATATAGAGACAAAAGACCCCAAAATTGTCCTGGATGCAGCTTACTTAGAAGAAACAAATAGGAGGAATTGGCCGTCCTGACCTCTTGAAATCTTATAGGGCTGTGCAATTGAATTGGTGGGCGGATCTTACAACACCACTTCAGAGTTCTTTCGCTGTAAGCCTGCTGCAGAAGTTACTTCCTGCATCCTTTACTGGAAGTGTTTGTGTAAGTTCACACAGGGTTTTTTGTTCAGGGTTTTGAGGCTGTATCCACCTCAAAATCTTGTTCAAAAAGATGGCTCCCATTGAAATCAATGGGAGCCGGTCAGTTCTTTTTTCCGGGAGCCGGTTTGTTCTGGCTCCTGGAGAAAGAAGCAAGATGCTCATTCTTCAGGCTGAATCATTGGGCCTAATCCGGAGTGGAGTGCGCGACTGGATGCCGACATTCAGTCGTGGCTACCCGTTTTTTGGTCCAGAACTTGAGGCGGCCCCCGCCTCAGGTTTTGCACCAAAAAAAAAAAAAAAAACATGTAAACTTGGCTCCCAACACTTTTCCCGAACAAAGTGGCAATATCCTATCCGTTTCTGCAGGGGTCCTTGGTAATATGGTCAAAGTTAGCCCCCACTCTGTCACCATAACCCATTCATTATAATTCAAAGAAGTCTCGGCACTCACAATATCTTGATATTCAGGTTTATTCAAGCGCTCATAATCTTATAATTGGACACATTTCAAACTACCTAAAGCCTTATTCAACAGTTTACGACATAATCCGTCAATGATGCATATTAAATAGCCCTAGAACACAAATGACTAGGGTTGAGCCGTTCTTGAGATTTCAGGATCGATTTTAAAATCCGATTTCCGATCATTTTTCATTCGATCCCGATCGCATTCGTGAAATTTACTTGATCACCGATCGGAAACCGATCTTTTCCAATCCCGATCGCTCAACCCTACTAATGATATCATCTGTAATCATGACAACATATGAACAAAATCATCTAGTATCAGCCCTTTATATTTTAAATAGAGATGAGCAGATGAGCAAATTGGTTTGTCATGAACTGGATACTACTCGAATATCTCAAAGTGTTAACAAAATGGAACTATTTGGAATTTATGGAATTTATCTTTGCCGAATTAAAATGGCTCAACAAGTAGATGATAGTAGATTTCTACTGTGAAATCATAGTGTCTCAATACAGGGATAGGTGACAGCTGGACCACCACCGCTATTTATCAGCGATGGTCCCGCTATCTCAGAAGAGCCTATGCCGCTATTGAATTCAATAGTAACTATGGCTCTTCTGTGATAGCGGGGCCATCGCTGCTAAATAGCGGTGGTGGTCCAGCTGTCACCTATCCCCGTGCGGCGACACTATGATGTCACAGTAGAGGGATAGTATGAAAAGATTGGTGTAAGTGGGTGAAAAACAGAAAAAAAAACCCACTATTATCAACAATGATCCCGCTATCACTATTATAAGATCAGATAAGATAATCCTTTAATAGTCCCACATTGGGGGAATTTCAGCATGTTACAGCAGCATAGTAATACAGGTACAGGATAATACAGAGTAATATATTACAGACGTAGACACAGATAAGCTGAGAAGAGAAGATATACTAGGAGTCCATGGCAGCTAAGGAAAAACGGAAGAGAAAGAGGAAGACCTCATGGTCATCGTCATAATCATTAGTTCTCTGTGCAGAGTGATCTTCGTTTGGTCTGATGTAGATTATACCGCCTGGTCGCGGTTGAAAGGAAGGACCTGCGATAGTGCTCCTTCTCACACAGTGCTGCCAAGTCCCATCAAGGTCCCATACATGGGGTGGGATTTGTACTCCCGCATGGAGGTCACCACAGACAGTATCCTTCTGTCACCCACCACCTGTACTGGGTCCAAGGGGCTCCCCAGGACAGAGCTGGCCCTCCTGATCAGCCTGTCAAGTCTATTTCTGTCCCTGGTTGATATACTGCTTCCCCAGCAGGCCACACCGAAAAAGATGGCTGAGGCAACCACAGAGTTGAAGAAGGCCCTAAGAAGTGTCCCCTGGACTCCGAAGGCCCTCAGCCTCCTGAGCAGGTAGAGTCTGCTGTGGCCCTTTCTGTGCAGCGCCTCCAGGTGATCAGCCCAGTCTAGTTTATTATTGAGGAGCACGCCAGATACTTATAGGTCCTGACTATCTCAATACATGTTCCTTGGATCTCCACCGGGGTCGGAGCACCTCTCCGTTTACTAAAGTCCACCACCATCTCCTTGGTCTTCCCAGCATTAATCCTGAGCTGGTTCTGCTGGCATCATTCACCAAAATCCCGGTTTAAGTCTCTGTATTCCCTATCGTCGCCATCGGTGATAAGGCCGACTATAGCAGAGTCATCGGAGTACTTCTGTAAGTAACAGTTGGATGAGTTGTGCCTAAAGTCAGCAGTGTACAGTGTGAAGAGAAATGGGGCAAGAACTGGACCTTGTGGTGCCCCCGTACTACAGATCACAGTGTCTGACACACAGTCCTGGGCTCTCACATACTGAGGGCGGTTTGTCAGGTAGTCCAGGATCCAGTTGGACAGGTGATGGTCCACACCACCAAGGTTCAGCTTCTCCCTCAGTAGCCCTGGCTGAATGGTGTTGAACACACTGGAGAAATCAAAGAACATTATTCTCACAGTGTTCCCAGGTTTCTCCAGGTGAGAGAGAGCTCTATGAAGAAGGTGGATGATGGCGTCATCTACCCCAATGCCCGGCCGATAGGCAAACTGGAGGGGGTCCAGAGCGGAGCTCACTAGGGGGCGTAGGTGTGTCAGGACCAGTCTCTCTAGGACCTTCATCAGGTGAGATGTCAGTGCTACTGGTCGGTAGTCATTGTAGCCCATCGGGTTGGGTTTCTTTGGGACTGGTACCACGCAAGATGTTTTCCACAGTTGAGGTACCACTCCCAGCTTTAGACTCATATTGTACATGTGCGTTATAATACCACACAGCTGGTCACTGCACATTTTAAGAACTCTTGCGCTTATACCATCAGGTCCTCCCGCTTTGTCTGCTCTAATCTTCTTCATTTCCTTACACACTAGAGACTTCTGCAGGATCAGATATTCAGATTGCAGTTGACCGCAGTTCGGTGGGGGTTGGGTCTTGGTGTGAGGGGAGGGGGGTTGTCTGACATGCTGGTGGAGGGAGCATTGGCTTGGAGTCGAATCTATTGAGGAATAGATTAAGCTCGTTAAGCCACTTCCTGTCCCCTACTGTTCGATGCCCTGTCTTTTTCTTGCGTCCTGAAATTGCCTTAAGGCTGTCCCACACCTCAGAGATTCTACCCTCCCCCATCTGTAGTTCCATCTTCCGCCTGTAGTTGGCTTTCCCTTCTCTGATCAATTGTTTTAGCTGTTTCTGAACCGCCCCCAGGCCATTTTTGTCCCCAGACCTAAAAATTCTCTTTTTTTCCTTGAGAAGAGTTTTAATCTCAGAGTTGATCCATGGTTTGTTATTGGAGAAACACCTCACCTTCCTAGTTGGTACCGTGCTGTCCACACAGAAATTAATGTAGTCTGTTATGCAGTGTGTAAGTCTCTCAATGTCCTCTGGAAATGAGTCTTGAAACACTTCCCAGTTATATTAAGTTATATTAAAACAGTGCTTTAGAGACTCGACGCTTTCCTCTGACCAAATCTTCACTGTACGGGTAACCGCCAGTTCTCTGCCCACCAGTGGAATGTATGTGGGTCGCAGATGTACCAGGTTGTGATCTGATCTGCCTAGGGGTGGTAGGGCAGATGAGTTATATGCATCCCTTACATTGGCAAAGAGCAAGATATTATATTCAATATCGGCAGCGGTTCTCCTGGGACGTGCTCTGGATTAAATTCAAATGGACCAACCACAGGAGAACCCATACCCACTATTGAATTCAATAGATCCCATTCCAGAAAAATATGGGACTCAGAAGGTTTACGGTGAAATCAAAGTAGCCTATTTATTCGGTCATAGGTGATGTAATCCAGTAAAGCGTGCCATTTCAGTCTATGTATTAGACCGTTATAAAACAGTCCTGCACATTGGTTTTAGCGAAGCTGCGAGAACATGCAGCACAGCTTTAACCAAGGATAACTCAAAATCTAGTTGGCTACAAACCCAAGTTTCTAACCCAGAGTTACAGCTTTTTAAAGGGACTTCTCCTTCTGTAGTTATGTGGAACATATCCTGTTGGGTTCAATCAAGACCAGTTATGACATAGAGTTATTATTAGAAGGGCATGCTTTGTAAAGGTTGTATAGCTGTATGGAACACGTCTGTACAGTATCATGGTCTATCATTTATTTATACTTGTACTATATACTAGTCTTCTTTTACTTGTTTCATTGAGCTATCATCTCTATGTTCCTTTGAGTCTCTTCATTTTTTCTTATAAGGAAGAAACCAATTACATAGTGGAGAACCTTGGACATCTGATTCCTGAGTTTGGCCGTTCTGTAGATCAGGTAGGAGGAATGGAGAAGTGGTAGAGTTTCCAAGACAATGTAGCACCATGGTTGGCTCACACAGTATGAATAGTAATATAAAGCACAAACAAAATCGATAATGAAGTATGAAGTTTTGTATAAGGAATTGAAGGACACAAATCTCATCAGTGAGTAATATGTCTCCAGATTGATGGATAAGTTACTGCTCAT
Source organism: Leptodactylus fuscus (assembly GCF_031893055.1). NCBI lineage: Eukaryota > Metazoa > Chordata > Amphibia > Anura > Leptodactylidae > Leptodactylus > Leptodactylus fuscus. Next base: position 236,899,197 of record NC_134267.1, read on the forward strand.
CTTCATCCTTGTTGTGTGATGGTACAGAGAGGTGAAGAGGAGGATGGAGGAGATGGAACAGAAAAGCACTGGCAATAAGGATCCTATAGTATAAATATATATATAATGAGCATTGGTGCAGCCCATCAAGAAATAACCCATGGTTGTATTGGATGTTTCACCTTGGATCAGTTCTGTCATAATGAAGGATATCAAACAACTCAAAGGAGAGAGAAGTATGGAGGCTACAATGAAATAACCAGTCCTCTCTAATATCATCCTCCTCAGATACAGGAACAGTCTGGTGTGGAGGTTGGATATCTTCAGACACAAGACAATGGAGAGCAGAGTTGTAAACCAGATATTTGTATAGGCAAAGAAACAATATAATTGATTCATAATATCCTGAGTTACCTGCGAATACAGATTTTCCAGGGTGAATACAATCACAAAGAAACATAAAGTAGCAGCACATTGAGCGCAGATCCTTGAAATCCCAATAGAGGTTAAAATGTGGTCAACAGGAGTCACTGATCTTCCTTTCCACCAGTCATTGACATTGACCCCTATAATAAATGAATGTATCACCAGTCCGGCTGTGAGAGACATCAGTGCCAGGGCCACAACACCCAGATACAGGACATTGTCCCCCTCTGCAGAATCAGCCATGTCTCCTGCTTGTGAGGATCCTGATAACACGGTCAGTTTTTACCAGAGGCTTAACAATAAACTTGTTGGTATTTATTCTACTCATTCATTATTTGTATACTGAACGCAGCCCACATCGCACCAAGTCTGAGATGTCTGCGCTCTACATTTGCATTACAAATCGCAAAACAAATTTGTTTTACTGCTGGTACATCGAGATCACCAAGACATGTAGAATCCTTTAAAAATATACAACAGCTATAATATCACTCGTGTTTGGATAATGTCATGTATAATATGGTAGTTGTTTTGCTGATATATTGCATTATATACATTTCTATATCTACGGTAGATCAGTCATAGGTAGCTAGGACAGTGTTTATGGCACTTTGCCATTCATTGCTATAGTTGCTTTGCTGCAGGTGTTTCTTATGTCCTTATACCAGATTTATCATCTAGAATTGGTCACTGTGATAAATCTGGTGTAGTATAACACTTCTAATCAGTCACTGTGATAAATCTGGTGTAGTATAACACTTCTAATCAGTCATTGTGATAAATCTGGTGTAGTATAACACTTTTAATCAGTCACTGTGATAAATCTGGTGTAGTATAACACTTCTAATCAGTCACTGTGATAAATCTGGTGTAGTATAACACTTCTAATCAGTCACTGTGATAAATCTGGTATAGTATGACACTTCTAATCAGTCACTGTGATAAATCTGGTGTAGTATAACACTTCTAATCAGTCACTGTGATAAATCTGGTGTAGTATAATATTTCTAATCAGTCACTGTGATAAATCTGGTGTAGTATAATATTTCTAATCAGTCACTGTGATAAATCTGGTATCGTATAACACTTCTAATCAGTCACTGTGATAAATCTGGTGTAGTATGACACTTCTAATCAGTCACTGTGATGAATCTGTTGTAGTATAACAATTCTAATCAGCCACTGTGATAAATATGGTGTAGCATCGGACTGCCTGATTAAGTTTTTACTGTTGAATTATTAGTATAGGTGGGCTATTGTATTTTGACTTCTGTCACATTCTCTCCCGAGTTAACATAACATATCATAAGCGAGGTATAATGTATTTTATTCTTAACAGTCATGCAAATAAGAGAGGAAAAAAACACATTCTGCATCCTGACCCCGAGCAGACCACAAAGTGCTTTTAAGGATACAATGTAAGAGCTAAAGATCACACAGGCTTATGTGCAAATCCTCTCCACATTGCTACATTTCCATGCGGCTCCGGATCACTTACACTTATTTGGATGTCTTTCATCTTTTCCCTTTACCTGTTTTGCCTCTTATGGTTTATTTATTTACTAGACTGTATTCATGGCAGTAGAAGATTTACTTTTATGAAACCCTAAATATAGATGAGCATTAATAGGATCTTAAAATACATAATCCACATATGCGCTATATCCATAAAGAAGCTGATCCTATAACTCATGTATAAAGAACTTAGTAAGTTTTGTGATCCTTTAAATCCATTCACCTTCAATGTTTATTTTCTTGTAGGCAAAATGACTGCTAACTTCAATCCTATAAGTACACAAGATACATGTGGCATATACAGTAGTATATTGTGTATATTGTGTATCATGTATATTGTGTATCATATATATTGTGTATCATGTATATTTCTGATAATGCATATGAAATGTTGTATACACAATTCTCACCACCCACCATCAGTTCTTCCTATGACATAACCTGATTAGCCGACCTGTTTCTGGACCAATGCCTGATGAAGAGACAATGTTAACATTGCACCTTGCAATGAATTGCAAATTAGAACTTTTGCAGGAAAAAAACTTAGTACCGTCACATTTCTTTTTTACATGTTTTCCACTTGGTAGTTGGTCAGTTCCCCAGTGATCTTGCACCCAAACAAATTTTGCATCTTTTGGAGTTGAGTGCCAATCTATACCCCATTTTCCACAAGTAATTTGGATATAAATCTCCTAGGAATCCATTGTACATGGCAATACTCAAGTAGATTTACACAGTGCAGTTCATGGTTTAGGAAACAATTTGTAGTCACATTCCCAATCTCTTGTTTTAAACTCATTAGAGAGAATTATGCTGGTGCAGTCACTGTGTACATACATTACATTACTTATCCTGTATTACACTCCAGAGCTGCGCTCACTATTCTGCTGGTGCAGTCACTGTGTACATACATTACATTACTTATCCTGTATTACACTCCAGAGCTGCACTCACTATTCTGCTGGTGCAGTCTCTGTGTACATACATTACATTACTTATCCTGTATTATACTCCAGAGCTGCGCTCACTATTCTGCTGGTACAGTCACTGTGTACGTACATTACATTACTTATCCTGTATTATACTCCAGAGCTGTGCTCACTATTCTGCTGGTACAGTCACTGTGTACATACATTACATTACTTATCCTGTATTATACTCCAGAGCTGCACTCACTATTCTGCTGGTACAGTCACTGTGTATATACATTACATTACTTATCCTGTATTATACTCCAGAGCTGTGCTCACTATTCTGCTGGTACAGTCACTGTGTACGTACATTACATTACTTATCCTGTATTACACTCCAGAGCTGCGCTCACTATTCTGCTGGTACAGTCACTGTGTACATACATTACATTACTTATCCTGTATTATACTCCAGAGCTGCACTCACTATTCTGCTGGTACAGTCACTGTGTACATACATTACATTACTTATCCTGTATTACACTCCAGAGCTGCACTCACTATTCTGCTGGTACAGTCACTGTGTACGTACATTACATTACTTATCCTGTATTATACTCCAGAGCTGCGCTCACTATTCTGCTGGTACAGTCACTGTGTACATACATTACATTACTTATCCTGTATTACACTCCAGAGCTGAGCTCACTATTCTGCTGGTACAGTCACTGTGTACATACATTACATTACTTATCCTGTATTATACTCCAGAGCTGCGCTCACTATTCTGCTGGTACAGTCACTGTGTATATACATTACATTACTTATCCTGTATTACACTCCAGAGCTGCGCTCACTATTCTGCTGGTACAGTCACTGTGTGCATACATTACATTACTTATCCTGTACTGATCCTGAGTTACATCCTGTATTATACTCCAGAGCTGCGCTCACTATTCTGCTGGTACAGTCACTGTGTATATACATTACATTACTTATCCTGTACTGATCCTGAGTTACATCCTGTATTATACTCCAGAGCTGCGCTCACTATTCTGCTGGCACAGTCACTGTGTACATACATTACATTACTTATCCTGTATTATACTACAGAACTGCGCTCACTATTCTGCTGGTACAGTCACTGTGTACATACATTACATTACTTATCCTGTATTATACTCCAGAGCTGCGCTCACTATGCTGCTGGTACAGTCACTATGTACATACATTACATTACTTATCCTGTACTGATCCTGAGTTATATCCTGTATTATACTCCAGAGCTGCACTCACTATTCTGCTGGTACAGTCACTGTGTACATACATTACAACACAGTTTTAGATATGTTTCAGGAAGAGCTCAGTTAGTACCTGTGGGGCATTGTGTATAGACGTGTCCTGTTGAAGACAATGGAAACTATGTTTTGGCTAGTTTTGTGAGCTGCTTTTTCTCCTTTAACTCCTTGTGACAAAATGATATTTTGTTAATAAAATCTGTGAAACAGCTGTGGGGTCTAAATGCACATTATACACATAGATAAATTCATTCAGGAGTGTAGTTTACAAAGCCTGGGGGGGGGGGGGGGGTCCATTATACTATTACTTTAGGAGTTCTGCAAAGTAGACAAGGAACCTGAAAACTCTTCTAGCAAAAATGCTTTTCAAACACTCAGTTGACTCCGTCTAATAGAGAAACGTTTAAAACCTCCTTCGGTTAAACTTACAGGGTCCCTGTAAACTTATAAAATTGTTGTTACACTTGTAGCCTTATAACGTCAAGAATAGGATGATTAACCGGTTAAGGACCGAGCCCAAAAGTATGTTAAAGACCAGGCCTTTTTTTTCAAAACTGACATGTGTCACTTTAAATGGCAATAACTTTGAGACGCTTTAACATAGACAAGTGATTCTGAGATTGTTTTTTCGTAACACCTTGTACTTCATGTCAGTAGTAAATTTTGGTCGGTATGTTATGTCTTTGATTATTAAAAAATATGAAATTTGGCGAAAATTTGGAAAAAAATGCAGTTTTCAAACTTTGAAATTGCATGTCTTTCAAATAGAAAGTCATACCACCCAAATTTTTTCATAAATATAATTAACCATGTCTTTCATTTATGTAGCAATCAAATTTTAATCACTCTTTAATTTTTTTCAGATATTATAAGGCTTACAAATCAAGCAGTAATTTTCAAAATTTTCAAGAATATTTCCAAAACACATTTTTCAAGGGACCAGTTCAGTTCAGAAGGGAACTTGAAAGGCCTCTGTAATAAAAAACCCCATAAGTCACCCCATTCTAAAAACTGCACTCCTGAAAGAATCCAAAACAGCAGGTAGAAAGTTTTTTAACCCTTTCAGCATTTCACAGCAATTAAAACAAAATGGAGGTCAAATTTACATTTTTCAATTCCTATCACTAATATATTCATTTAGCCCTAGAATTTACACATTTACTAAGAGTTAAAAGAGGAAATGCACCCCACATTTTGTTGCACAATTTCTTCCGAACACGACAATAAACCATAAGTGCTGTTACCCTAATGTACGGGCACACAATCGCTCTCAGAACGGATGGAGCGCTAATTGGATTTTGTAGGCCAGATTTTGATAAAATAGTTTGCAGGCACCATGTCCCATTTGCAGAGCTCCCAAGGTGCCAAAATAGTGGAAACCCCCCAAATGTGACCCCATTTTGGAAACTAGACCCCTCAAGGAATTTATCAAGGGGTATAGTGAGCCCTTTGACCCTACAGATGTCTCACAGATTTATTTACCATTTAGACGTGAAAATGAAAAATTACTTTTTTTGTAATAAAATGTTACTGTAGCCCCAAATTTTTCATCTTTACAAGGGGTTAAAGGAGAAAATGCACCCCATATTTTGTTGCACAATTTCTCCCGAACACAACAATACCCCATATGTGCTGGTACCCTAATGTACAGGCACACGGTCGCTCTCAGAACGTATGGAGCGCTAATTGGATTTTGTAGGCCAGATTTTGATAAAATAGTTTGCAGGCACCATGTCCCATTTGCAGAGCTCCCAAGGTGCCAAAATAGTGGAAACCCCCCAAATGTGACCCCATTTTGGAAACTAGACCCCTCAAGGAATTTATCAAGGGGTATAGTGAGCCCTTTGACCCTACAGGTGTCTCACAGATTTATTTACCATTTAGACGTGAAAATGAAAAATTACTTTTTTCATAATAAAATGTTACTGTAGCCCCAAATTTTTCATCTTTACAAGGGGTTAAAGGAGAAACTACACCCATATTTTGTTACACAATTTCTCCCGAACACGACAATACCACATATGTGCTGTTACCGTAAAGTACGGGCACATGGTCGCTCTCAGAACGGATGGAGCGCTAATTGGATTTTGTAGGCCAGATTTTGCTAGAATACTTTTCAGGCACCATGTCCCATTTGCAGAGCTCCCAAGGTGCCAAAACAGTGGAAACCCCCAAAATATGACCCCATTTTGGAAACTAGACCCTTCAAGGAATTTATCAAGGGGTATAGTGAGCACTTTGACCCTACAGGAGTTTCACAGAATTGGCCCAGCAAATTGGAAAATGACATTTTTTGCTATAAAATGTTGCTTTAACCCAAAATTTTGCATTTCCACAAGGGGTTAAAGGAGAAATTGCACCCACATTTTGTTACACAATTTCTCCCGAACGTGACAATACCCCATATGTGCTGGTAATCTAATGTACGAACGGATGGAGCGCTAATTGGATTTTGTAGGCCAGATTTTGCTAGAATAGTTTGCAGGCATCATGTCCCTTTTGCAGAGCCCCCAAAGTGCCAAAACAGTGGAAACCCCCAAAATATCACCCCATTTTGGAAACTAGACCCTTCAAGGAATTTATCAAGGGGTATATTGAGCACTTTGACCCTACAGTTGTTTCACAGAATTGGCCCAGCAAATGGGAAAATGACATTTTTTGCTATAAAATGTTGCTTTACCCCAAATTTTGCATTTCCACAAGGGGTTAAAGGAGAAATTGCACCCCACATTTTGTTACCCAATTTCTCCCGAACGTGACAATACCCCATATGTGCTGGTACCCGAATGTACGGGCACACGGTCGCTCTCAGAACGGATGGAGCGCTAATTGGATTTTGTAGGCCAGATTTTGCTAGAATACTTTTCAGGCACCATGTCCCATTTGCAGAGCTCCCAAGGTGCCAAAACAGTGGAAACCCCCAAAATATGACCCCATTTTGGAAACTAGACCCTTCAAGGAATTTATCAAGGGGTATAGTGAGCACTTTGACCCTACAGGAGTTTCACAGAATTGGCCCAGCAAATTGGAAAATGACATTTTTTGCTATAAAATGTTGCTTTAACCCAAAATTTTGCATTTCCACAAGGGGTTAAAGGAGAAATTGCACCCACATTTTGTTACACAATTTCTCCCGAACGTGACAATACCCCATATGTGCTGGTAATCTAATGTACGAACGGATGGAGCGCTAATTGGATTTTGTAGGCCAGATTTTGCTAGAATAGTTTGCAGGCATCATGTCCCTTTTGCAGAGCCCCCAAAGTGCCAAAACAGTGGAAACCCCCAAAATATCACCCCATTTTGGAAACTAGACCCTTCAAGGAATTTATCAAGGGGTATATTGAGCACTTTGACCCTACAGTTGTTTCACAGAATTGGCCCAGCAAATGGGAAAATGACATTTTTTGCTATAAAATGTTGCTTTACCCCAAATTTTGCATTTCCACAAGGGGTTAAAGGAGAAATTGCACCCCACATTTTGTTACCCAATTTCTCCCGAACGTGACAATACCCCATATGTGCTGGTACCCGAATGTACGGGCACACGGTCGCTCTCAGAACGGATGGAGCGCTAATTGGATTTTGTAGGCCAGATTTTGCTAGAATAGTTTGCAGGCATTCAATAAGTGCTTTAGCATCTTCTTAGAGTATCCAGATTTTTTGTGAAATGTTGAAAAAGATGCAAAAAAATGTAATTAGTATTTTTGTTCCTCAATGTATTCATCTAGGGGTATAATTTAGGGAATTTAGAGTTTATAACAATAGGAATTTGCAGGTTTATGCAAAAGATGGGGCTTGGTGGCAATCACAAAATTAGAAGTGGAATTTTCTGGGGAAGAGATCTAATAATGAAGAACAGTGTGGTATCTCTCAAAGCAAGGGACAATACACAGGCCTGGTTTTGAGGGGCATGAGGGACAATGGTAACGGGTATCTCTGCGTCGCCCATTTTTGGTGCAGACACGGCATTTTTTTTGCGCGTTAGCTCGTGTTGTTGTGGAGGGAATTAGACTGATAAAATGCCTTTCAGTTAGTCGTTTGACATTTTCAGACTGGGGGTTCTCTATGGGGTCCTGAGGGTCAAAAAGGAGGTTGTGAATTATTTTTTCCTGGAAATCCAGATATTTGTCGGTGCCTCCCTTCTTTTTATAAAGTAAAAAGGCATTTTGGATTCCAATTTGTATTAGGTAGATGGCCACTTTTTTATACCAGGTTTTGGTTTTTCTTTTTACTAGATAGGGCTGTAAGATTTGATCACTTAAATCCACCCCCCCCCATGTGTTTGTTATACTCGGACACACTTATTGGCTTATGCTTGTCTGCTGTTGCCCCTCTTTCCCTCACTGCCACTGTTCCTGTGGGGTGTATTGTGCTCAACAAATAGACATCTCTCCTATCTCTGTATTTCACCGCCAACAGCTCCTCACAAGAATAAGAACAGGACTCCCCCTTTTGTATGCCCTTCCCCACTAGCTGCTGCGGAAAACCAATTCGGTTTTTGCGCATGGTTCCACATGCTCCTGTGTTTGCACAATGCAAGTGTCTAAATAGGGCCACACCTGAATAGAAGTTGTCACAATACAAGTGGTACCCTTTGTGTAGCAGGGGCTGCATTATCTCCACCACTATTTTACTACTGATGGGAAAATTTGGGGGGCATCCTGGGGAATTAATTTTTTTATCTCGTCCCTCATATATTCTGAAGGCGGCGGTGTAGCCAGAACTGCTTTCGCAAAGCTTATATAGCTTTATGCCATATCTTGCCCGTTTGGAAGGGAGATATTGGCGAAAGCTCAGTCTGCCGTGAAAACTAAGGAGGGATTCGTCCACACTGACGTTTTGCTCTGGGGTGTAATGTTGTAAAAAGGAGTGGTTCAAATAATTTATGAGGGGTCTCAGTTTGAATAACCGATCACGGTTTGGATCATCACTTGGGGGGGGCCTGTGAATTATCACTGAAGTGAAGGAACCTCATTATTCGCTCATAGCGAAGCCTGGACATGACTGCCGAATATATTGGGGTTGACTGTGCGGGACTTTTTGACCAATATGATCTGATTGAGGGCTTTTTTACAATACCCATATTTAGGGTGAGGCCCCAAAATTTTTTCATTTCCACCAGATCTGTGGGTGTCCAATCTTTGGCATGGGCAGAGGAAGGTTTTTGGGTTATGTACTGGGTGGCATATAAATTTGTTTGAAGGACAATGTCATTGAGGAGGTCGTCGCTTATGAATAAACTAAAATAATTCATGTGGGTAAATTGGGAATCATCCACTGTTATGCCAGGAGATGCAGTAAATGGGTGGACTCTAGGGGCAAAAGATGGAGCAGGTGCCCACTGGAGGGAACGCACATCAATTAGTGGGAAAGTGTCACTGTCTGCTGCCGCACTGCTAGTTCCTGCACCTTCACCATCTGAAGAGTCAATGTCATCAGGGAGAACGTCTCCTGAAGACACATCTGAAATGACACTTGTATTGTCATTTTCATTGTCTGCAAATGTTTCAGTGTCAGACGCATCTGATGCATCTGACCAAAGAATGGCGTATGCCTCCTCACTAGTATAAAACCTCCTCGCCATAATGTCACTGATTGCGAGCCCTCTTTGGTAGAGTGGCTGTAAAGCGCCGCAGAATATGTTAGCGCTATACAAGTCACAGATATATATATACCTATATGGCGGGTATATATATATGTATATATATATCTAAAATTTATACGGTAGATATATATATAGTGCTAGAGAGCTGATTATTGTGAGCCCTCTTTGGTAGAGTGGCTGTAAAGCGCCGCAGAATATGTTAGCGCTATACAAGTCACAGATATATATATATACCTATATGGCGGGTATATATATATATGTATATATATATATCTAAAATTTATACGGTAGATATATATATATATGGTGCTAGAGAGCAATTTATTGTGAGCCCTATAGGGTACGGTGACTGACACTTTCTGTAAAGCGCCACAGAATATGTTAGCGCTATACAAGTGACAGAAATATATATATATACCTATATGGTGGGTATATATATATATATATCTCCCTATCTAGCTCTGATATACACAGATATATATATATATATATATTTATTTTTTTATATATATATATATGATCTATATATAGATCTGGGGATAGGGGATTAGGAATTAGGGGATCGATGGGTTTGGGGGCAGGATTGGGCAGTGGAAAGTGTGTATAGGGGTGTTTTTTAGCAAGCAATGTCTCAAGTCTCTCTCCTTCTTCTCTTCTCCTCACAAAGTAACAATGTGTAAGGAGAAGAGGAGAGGGAGGAGACTTAAGACGCTGGCTATACTGTAAATAAAAGAGATCGCTGTGACTTGCTGTCACAGCGATCACATGACCGGGGACCAATCAGATCGGTCCCCGGCATCTTCACCAAGTCCCGGGCTAGAGGTAGGGGCGGGACTGTTACCAGGGGGGGGGCGCGATCTGCTCTAAAATGGCACCTAAAGACCGGACGTATTTCGACAATAGTCCGGTCTTTAGGTACCATCACATGAGGCCGTAAATTTACGTACGGCGGTCCTCATGTGGTTAAAGATTGATGCAACATGGAGCAGAGTTATGATAGATACCTTTTATTAATGTATTTGGGTGCTATCAGAAAAGCAAAGCGTTTCACATTTAGAAAATTACAAATTTTTTCCAAATATTTAATTTTTCATAAATAAATATAAAACAGAATTGATCAATGTTTATGACTAACATGAAGTACAATGTTCTACAACATGATCTAAAAACATTCTGAAAATCACTTCTGCACTAAAAGCATCTCAGTTATTGCCAGTTTTGACCCAACGGACCAGAAAATCGCGATGCATATCGGCCCCAGGGGCCTTAGCCTAAGGCATTTTTTGATCCTGTCCTGAAAGGGTTATTCATTAGAGATGAGCGAACAGTAAAATGTTCGAGGTTTGACATTCGTTTCGAGTAGCCCCGCAATATTTCACTACTCGAATCGAATATCGAACCCTATTATAGTCTATGGAGGGAAAATGCTCATTTCAGGGGTAGGCAACATTTGATCAAATAGAACTTACATGAGTGAGGGTCAGGCTGGATTCTCCAAGAAGTCTTCTCCGTGCAGCGTCCCCGCGACATCTTCTGGCTCTGAATTCACTGTGCCAGGCACCGGGCCTGGGCAGAGCCGACTGCACTTACAGTCAAAGTGGCCATTTTCTTGTAGCGCGGGCATGCGCAGTCAGCTCTGCCCAGGCCCGATGCCTGGCAGAGTGAATGCAGAGCCGGAAGACGCCGCAGGGACGCTGCACGGAGAAGACTTCTAAAGGTAGAAAAAGAACCAGCGTTGATTGGCCGACTGTATAGCATTCAGCCAATCAACGCTGGTTCTGCATCAAAATTTTCCATTCGAATAGCGAGTAATATTCAATCGAATACTACTCACTCATCTCTATTATTCATTCTTTTAGCAGAAAAGTTCTTCTGAGGGACACAATAACTACGGTAATCAGGAAGGTCCATCTTATAGTCAATAGAAATGATGAATTACTTGTTAATACCAAGTTGGGAATATGATTTTTGTATTTGCAGCCTATAAAGATCACATGACACATGCCATAAACTAGATACCACGTTGCAAAATCTTCATAGTCTACTGTTTTTGGATTCAGCAATTGTCACCTTATGGAACTGAAGAAGGACAAGCTAGTGCTGACAGCAATTTACTTTATTTTTGAGGCTGAATCAAGTTTTTTTTTCTTCTGAAGAATAAAGGACAAGTCCTAACACCTCATCTAATTTGTTCATCAGTTTTGAAATCAAAGTTTAGACAAAAAAATGTACTTTTATATTGAAATTTGCAACCGTGGAAATAGCAAAGTATTAGAGCAAAAGACAAACCTACTAGTCTAGACATATAGATTCAATCCACTACAGAAATTGATCAAATCCAATCAAATTTCTAGAACATTTACATGACATTTTTGCCCTAGTTTTCTTCTGCCTTGCTGAATCTTTCAGAATCTGAAAAGATCCCTTCCACTCATCTAAAAACAGAATTGGTACTTGTAGTAAGACCCAGGCACTTGGCCTAAATTTCCTATTTATATCTAATTGGTTATCTACAGTGGCTTGCAAAGTGTTTCTTGGTCTTCATGATGCTGTTTGTTCACTATTGTTCCCTAACAAACCACTGATGACATCACAGAACAGGTGTATTTATACTGAGACTACAAGAGGTATGAATATTTCTGCAATGTACAATTTTTGAGCTTCTGTTGTTGTTCCTGCAGTTGTACATTGAGATTAATGTCACTTTTTTAGGGGGTCTCTTCAGATTCTCATGCCTCCTGAGTAGGGTTGACCCGATCTTGACTTTTCAGGATCGATTTTGAAATCTGATTTCCGATCATTTTTCATTCGAACCCGATCTCGATCCGAATTCCTATCCCAATGCAAGTCTATGGGATTTTTTTACTAATCAGAGATCGGATTTTAAAAACAATCTTATTCACTATACAGCATGGAATGTAACAATTGAACGCTTTAATTGTTAGAATCCACGCTGTGTAGTGAATTTTTTTAATCACTAAGTAGCCAGAGGATTTTTTTTTAATCCTCTGGCTACTTAGTCCCCCCTGGTGTCCACTTACCTGCAGAGATGGCTGGTCTGGTGCTCGGTGTTCTCGGTCTTCTTTGCCTCGCTGCCCCCGCCTCCCAGGTTAGTGTTTAAAGAGCTAGAAAGGCGGGGCTTGTAGCTTAGGAGACTGTGGGCGGGAACAGGGCGGGGAGCCGTGACTTCTCCCCTCCCAGTACCCGCCCACACTCTCCTAACCCGCCCACACTCTCCTAACCTGGGAGGCAGGGGACAGCGAGGCGAAGAAGAACGAGAAGACCGGGCACCAGACCAGCCATCTCTTCAGGTGAGTAGCTACTAGAGATGTTAGCTAGTCTCCCATTAGAATGAATGGGAGACTAGCTAGCAAAGCATTGTGGGAAATGATCACCGATCTCGATCCCACATAAAAAGATTGTATTCGGGATTCCGATCGCGATCATGAATTTTTCTCGATCACTGATCAGAATACGATTTTTTCCGAACACGATCGCTCAACCCTACTCGTTAGCCATCTCAACCCTATACAGAACTGTCACATGACCTATATATATTACAGTAAAACTAAAGAAAATGGATAGTAAATGTTAGTTAGAAACTTTGAAAGGGTTCATGGGGGGCTTATTGTAAAAATATTAAGTTATTCCGTACAACCCCTTTAATGGTCCCACTATATATACGGCAGTCCACTCACATAGCACCTTAATGATAATTGGGGCACTATAGGGCTTTGCAAGAACATTTCTCTGGCAGGTAGGGCAAGACTTACTGTAATTTTCAATTTCTTTCTACCATCCTGGCTAATAGAACCTCTGATGACAATAGGTGTCCCCGAAACACGAGAGATTGAGCCATATCTAACACCATTTCCTTATAGTGGCCTCAGACCCCTAAACAACCCCACAACATCATTGCTGGTTTTAGTAACCCAATATAACAAATTATATTCTCCTGAATAAAAGGACACCATTTATCAGCACCTGACCTTTGTGGACACCATTTAGGGTGGGCTATTGCAACTGAGCGGTTCCAAAATTACCCCGATAGTGTTCGGAAAAGATCGGATTCCGATCAGCGATTGAGAAAATTTCACGATCGTGATCCGAATTCCGAACACGATCTTTTCAGGTGGGATCGAGATCTATACTATTTCCCACAATGCTTTGCTTAGCCTTCACACTGAGTATACGCTCCGCTCATTCTGAGCAGAGTGTATACTCAGTGTGAAGGCTCCGCTGCAGTTCCATAGGAATGAATGGAAGCAGCCGGCACACAGCCTTAACCCCCTGCGCGCCGGCTGCCTCCATTCATTCTAATGGCAGACTAGCTAACATCTCTAGTAGCTACTTACCTCAAGAGATGGCTGCTCCAGTGCCCAGTGTTCTCATTCTTCTTCGCCTCGCCGCCGCCTCCCAGGTTAGAGTTTAAAGAGCTAGGAAGGCGGGGCTTGTGGCTTAGGAGGGTGTGGTACCCGCCCACACGCTCCTAACCCTCCCACACTCTCCTAATCTGGGAGGCAGGGGGCAGCGGGGCGAGAAGAGCAGTGTGCAGCAGCAGCGAGGCAAAGAAGAACACCAGGCACCGGAGTAGCCATCTCTGCAGGTAAGTGGACACCAGGGGGGACTAAGTAGCCAGAGGATTAAAAAAAAATCCTCTGGCTACTTAGTGAATCACTACACAGCGTGTTCTAACAATTAAAGCGTTCAATTCTTAGATTCCATGCTGTATAGTGAATAGGATTGCTTTTAAAATCTGATCTCCGATTAATAAAAAAATCTCATTGACTTGCATTGGGATCGGAATTGGTATCGAGATTGGGTTTGAAAGAAAAATGATCGGAAATCGGATTTTAAAATCGATCCTGAAAAGTCAAGATCGGCTCAACCCTACTCAAGATCTGGCAAAGCAGTGATTTCCCTGACCATTTTACTATGTAGACCATGTTTCATAGGTTCACACTCAAGAACAGCAGCGGTAAAATTATTATCATGAGAAGATATCCCTTTACCCAAAAGCTCCCATAAGAAAGTAAAATCACATCCTATAATGACTGCCTGAAATAAGTCTTTTACATTGTCCACTTTCCGTACTGTCGATGGTCACTTGAGCAATGGGATAGTCTTTAACATTCCAGTTCTACCCCATATCTTTTCCATGGACACAGAAGGGTTGCCAAACTTCCTGAGTCCATGAGTGAAGTCACAATGTCGCCATTGACAGTCCCGTATGCCGGCTTGCGTTGGCATGGCTCTGCAGGTAGGATATACAAATGTGGTGCATCAGTGAGTCACACTACACTTCATGGACTCTTCCATCATAGGACAAGGTGCTGCTATGTGTCCAGAGTTATAACACCCACAACAAACCATGGTAGGGGTGAGTTTTGGAACTGGTTTCCAGCTCCTCGTTTTTTAGCACACTAGTATTTGTCTCTGATCTCCTCATTGTTTCGATACATTTCTTTTTGGGATCAGTATTGCAAAGAGATAATGTTAATTTATTAGGTTCTCAGCTGTGATACAACTTTCCATAAGGTTTAACAGGCCGTCTGCATTCTGTGGATTTCTCCAGACAACCTAGCACTGCACCATTTCTGTACTAAGTGGAAACATTGAAATATTTCTGACCATTTTTTGTATCATATTGCCATTGTTGGACCAGTAGACTGATCCCAATGCAAACAAGAATTTTAGTCTTTAGTTGGTGAGGTTATAATATGCCTTTTGAGGCTTACCAGTCGAGTATGGAGCCAGCACTTCATCCCACTGGTCTAATGGAATTGTTTATATGTCTGTTAATTGCTCAAAGACAGTCACGTAATCCTCTACATCATTGTCATTAGTCATGTTATGTATAGTTACCACTTCTCTATTAGTAAGTGGTGAGCCTCGTGTAGTTGTAGATTGGACTGCGCCATCTATTGGGCGAGCACCTCCATTGCTACAGTTTCTTTTTTCAGTAGAGACTCCAAACCCTGCAATGTTTTGCCCGCATCCTCCACCAAATGTAAATCATGACCCTACGATAAATCTTGTAGCCAAGCAAACAGGTGCACAATAGAATTATAGAATTTCAGTAGTCCAATGTTTATTGGGCACAGTCACAAACAGCACCTTGAAGTGGCATGAAAATAAGAAGTGAAAGAAGATGTCTTTAATGACAAATGCAAAACTCAAAGTTCTCTACGTCTCACCAGTCTTTGTAGACTCAGTTCCATCGTGCCTTCAGCCCTGTACTGTTTCAGACTTTTTTCCCCAGCCCAAGACTGGCCACCTGACAATAGAGCGCTCTGGAACAATGGAGGCTAGAGAAAAAAAATTCTAACCACACCACAATCGATCAATCACAATTACAAAAAGTTGGATTTGGCGAAAGATCCTCTTTAACATGGTATATGTCTAGTTAAACTTGACCTCATCTGTATATCTTGGTGGGTTAGTTGCCAGCCATTTGGCAGTGGCTATTCCATTGAAATCTTGATGCATGTAGCCCAGATCTTAGGGAGATATTTTGTCTTGCCCTGCGATCCCCTTCCTTGATTTCCTTCATTGAGTTCCTAGTTCAATGTTTTCTCTAATCTCTGTATCTTTCCTTTGGAAGAAGAACCCAACTACATTGTGAAGAACCTTGAACATCTGATCCCTGAGTCTGGCCGTTCTGTAGATCAGGTAGGAGGAATGGAGAGCTGGGAGAAGGTCCAAGATAATATTATACCATAGAGCACTCACACAGTAAAGAAAGTAATACAAAACTAAAGCAATAAATCCCAAGTAGTATACGGTGTTATATATGAAAGTGAAGGTCACAAATCTCATCGTTGAGTAATATGTCTCCAGATTGATGGATAAGTTACTGCTCATCCTCATCCTTGTTGTGTGATGGTACAGAGAGGTGAAGAGCAGGACGGAGGAGATAGAACAAAAAGCCATTGGACACAAAGCTCCTAAAAAATAATTGTATACAGTTTCAATATAATAACAACCAACAGATTAATCATCTGTGGACGTATTGTATGTTCCACCATTGTGAACCTCAGTGATAGACAAAAAACTTAAAGTAGAAAGAAGTAGCGTGGCTGCAATAAAATAACCAGTCCTGTGTAATATCATCCTCCTCAGATACAGGAACAGTCTGGTGTGGAGGTTGGAGATCTTCAGACACAAGACCATGGAAAGCAGAGTTGTCAACCAGATATTGGCAGAAACACAGAAGCCATAGACCAGATCTAGAATATAAAGAGTCACAACTAAATAGAAGTTTTTCAAAGAAAGGTTAAAAAGAAATAAATACAGAAAATCGACACATTGAGCGCACAATCTCCAAATCCCAAGAGAAGTTACAATGTGGTCAACAGGAGTCACTGATCTTCCTTTCCACCAGTCGGTGACATTGACCCCTATAATAAATGAATGTATCACCAGTCCGACTATGAAAGTCAGCAGAGTCAGGGCTAGGAAAACCAAATTTATGATATAAATCCCGTCTTGTGTTGTATCAGCCATCTCCTCTGTAATATGAGGATCCTGTAACACTGAGAGTTTATATTGACGGATTTAAGGACAAATTGTCATGTAGTCAAATGTCGCTTATTTCCATGTAGTCTATACCGCACACGCTTGTTGTTACAGTAGGAGAAAATAAATAAATAAATAAATATTGTTTTCACCTGTCGAGTCCCTTTGTAATAATATTACTTATCCTGTGGGGAAGAGGCGAGGCTGAAGGAAGAACATTGTGCACTAGATTTGCATCAAATTATACTGCCAAAGGTCTAGAGGTCTAAAGGTGCGACAGATCACCCAGATATAATCTTTAATTTGTTTAACCTTTAAAAGGGGGTTATGGGCTATAATTATTGATGGTCTAGGATATGTTAGACCAACATCTTGGGTGGCACCAGGAGGCTGGGAATAGTAGTACATGCACTGGTCACAGTTACTACCTCTGTATTGGGGATAGGGGATAATCGTACACATTAGGGAGAGTGTGTGCCTACATAGGCAGTACGGAGACTTATAAGTCATTCCTGCTCCGCTAGGGATTCTGGGTAAAAAATATGCAAATCTATGCTCCAGCATGTAATTAGGAGAACAGTGCCTCTAGGGGCAGCCTCCTTAACATCATGCATGACTCAGTTAATAACCCTACTATCATGATGCGGGTTTAATTGCCAAATTAGTATTTCTATTCCAAAAGGAACAGATACCCAGCTATGCACAGCGCTGTTTCGGTCTTTTGGACCTCCTCAGCATAGCGCAGGGATACTGATTTGGCAGAGTGAGAGATTATAGACCAGGGTCAGGGGATATTTATACACATCAGGGAGAGTGTGTGCCTACATAGGCAGTACGGAGACTCACAAGTCATTCCTGCTCCGCTAGGGATTCTGGGTATAAAATATGCACATCTATTCTCCAGGATGTAATTAGGAGAACAGTGCCTCTGTATGCTGCCCTCTAGTATCCCTGCGCTATGCTGAGGAGGTCCAAAAGACAGAAACAGTGCTGTCCATAGCTGAGAATCTGTTCTTTTTGGAATAGAAATACTAATTTGGCAATATACCCCGCATCATGATAGTAGACTTATTAACTGAGTCATGCATGATGTTAAGGAGGCTGCCCTCTAGAGGGCAGCATACAGAGTAACTGTTCTTCTAATTACATCCTGGAGAGTAGATTTGCATATTTTTTACCTCTGTATTGAGATAACAATCACAGAAACTTTACTCCAGCAAGAGCCGTCCATCATAGCTGATCTACGTTCAATGTGACCAGGAGTAAACCAATTACACAAGTAGTGCAGGGACTCCTATGTAACTTTACAGCTCTCTGCACTAGACAGATGACCTCCCAGATGGTCTCCTAGAATAGAATTGATATTACAGATCATCGGACTACCTTAGATTTATTGGACTCTGTGGTTGATTGTCCTTTTCTATTTTTAATTAAAATGCAATAGAGCATTGTGTGAGAATTGCTTTCATTTCAATAAAAAAAAACCTGTATTGTTAATAGTTTATTAGCACCTTAGTAATGGACCCTGATTTATAACATAACTAGCTGGTACCCACGACTTCGTCTGCGTTGATTGTAGCAGTGGGTATATACAGGCGCGGGTAAGGTTTTTGTACTGTGTATAAGGTATGGGATATGAAATGTAACTTTGTATCTTGTTTTGTTCTGAGAACACGTGAGACTTTTGTGTTGAATGTAATTTGTATTTCAGCTGCTATATGGAGTTGGTATAAACTGTACATAGTGACTTTGGGACAGAGATATTTCAGGTTAATATACTTCCATATACGAAATTGTATGATTTGTTATTTTCCGCCAGTACATGTAAGTTTTGGGCACAGGATACTCTCAAGCAAGCAACATAAAGTCTGGCCCTGTGCATGACAGTTTAGTAACTCCATGCGCCTCTTATTAATAGCAATTAACCCCATCATGTCCCTCACATTAACCCCTGTGTAAGAGTTACTGATATGTGATAGACTTGGAGGTAATAATTAAGTATCTTCATTATTGAGGTCTTTTATTAGTCCCTCCATATGTCTCACATATTAGTAACTAGAGATGAGCGAACACTAAAATGTTCGAGGTTCGAAATTCGATTCGAACAGCTGCTCAATGTTCGTGTGTTCGAACGGGTTTCGAACCCCATTATAGTCTATGGGGAACAGATACTCGTTAAGGGGGAAACCCAAATCCGTGTCTGGAGGGTCACCAAGTCCACTATGACACCACAGGAAATGATGCCAACACCTCTGGAATGACACTGGGACAGCAGGGGAAGCATGTCTGGGGGCATCTAACACACCAAAGACCCTCTATTACCCCAACATCACAGCCTAACAACTACACACTTTACACACTCAATACCACCTCTCTGACAGTAGGAAAACACCTTGAAACATGTGTATTTGGCACTTGCAGTGAGGAGAGCTTGTCACCAGCAGTGAATTTGGCCCTTGTAGTAAGTTGAGGTTGGCACCAACATTTGTTTTGAAAATCAGGGTGGATTGAGCCTCTAACCAGCAGAGTTTGGGCAAATTCATGGTGGAGGGAGCCTCTAAAAACCCCAGTTTGGACCAATTCATGGTGGAGGGAGCCTCTAACCAGCCCAGTGTGGGCAAATTCATGGTGGAGGGAGCCTCTAACCAGCCCAGTTTGGGCAAATTCATGGTGGAGGGAGCCTCTAAAAAACCCAGTTTGGACCAATTCATGGTGGAGGGAGCCTCTAACCAGCCCAGTTTGGGCAAATTCATGGTGGAGGGAGCCTCTAACCAGCCCAGTTTGGACCAATTAATGGTGGAGGGAGCCTCTAACCACCCAGTTTGGACCAATTCATGGTGGAGGGAGCCTCTAAACAGCCAAGTTTGGACCAATTCATGGTGGAGGGAGCCTCTAAAAACCCCAGTTTGGACCAATTCATGGTGGAGGGAGCCTCTAACCAGCCCAGTTTGGGCAAATTCATGGTGGAGGGAGCCTCTAAACAGCCCAGTTTGGGCAAATTCATGGTGGAGGGAGCCTCTAAAAAACCCAGTTTGGACCAATTCATGGTGGAGGGAGCCTCTAACCAGCCCAGTTTGGACCAATTAATGGTGGAGGGAGCCTCTAAACAGCCAAGTTTGGACCAATTCATGGTGGAGGGAGCCTCTAACCAGCCCAGTTTGGGCAAATTCATGGTGGAGGGAGCCTCTAAAAAACCCAGTTTGGACCAATTCATGGTGGAGGGAGCCTCTAACCAGCCCAGTTTGGGCAAATTCATGGTGGAGGGAGCCTCTAACCAGCCCAGTTTGGACCAATTAATGGTGGAGGGAGCCTCTAACCAGCCCAGTTTGGACCAATTAATGGTGGAGGGAGCCTCTAACCACCCCAGTTTGGACCAATTCATGGTGGAGGGAGCCTCTAAACAGCCCAGTTTGGGCAAATTCATGGTGGAGGGAGCCTCTAAAAAACCCAGTTTGGACCAATTCATGGTGGAGGGAGCCTCTAACCAGCCCAGTTTGGACCAATTAATGGTGGAGGGAGCCTCTAAACAGCCAAGTTTGGACCAATTCATGGTGGAGGGAGCCTCTAAAAACCCCAGTTTGGACCAATTCATGGTGGAGGGAGCCTCTAACCAGCCCAGTTTGGGCAAATTCATGGTGGAGGGAGCCTCTAAACAGCCCAGTTTGGGCAAATTCATGGTGGAGGGAGCCTCTAACCAGCCCAGTTTGGACCAATTAATGGTGGAGGGAGCCTCTAACCAGCCCAGTTTGGACCAATTAATGGTGGAGGGAGCCTCTAACCACCCCAGTTTGGACCAATTCATGGTGGAGGGAGCCTCTAACCAGCCCAGTTTGGACCAATTCATGGTGGAGGGAGCCTCTAAAAAACCCAGTTTGGACCAATTCATGGTGGAGGGAGCCTCTAAACAGCCCAGTTTGGGCAAATTCATGGTGGAGGGAGCCTCTAAAAACCCCAGTTTGGACCAATTCATGGTGGAGGGAGCCTCTAACCAGCCCAGTTTGGGCAAATTCATGGTGGAGGGAGCCTCTAAAAAACCCAGTTTGGACCAATTCATGGTGGAGGGAGCCTCTAACCAGCCCAGTTTGGGCAAATTCATGGTGGAGGGAGCCTCTAACCAGCCCAGTTTGGACCAATTAATGGTGGAGGGAGCCTCTAACCAGCCCAGTTTGGACCAATTAATGGTGGAGGGAGCCTCTAACCACCCCAGTTTGGACCAATTCATGGTGGAGGGAGCCTCTAAACAGCCCAGTTTGGGCAAATTCATGGTGGAGGGAGCCTCTAAAAAACCCAGTTTGGACCAATTCATGGTGGAGGGAGCCTCTAACCAGCCCAGTTTGGACCAATTAATGGTGGAGGGAGCCTCTAAACAGCCAAGTTTGGACCAATTCATGGTGGAGGGAGCCTCTAAAAACCCCAGTTTGGACCAATTCATGGTGGAGGGAGCCTCTAACCAGCCCAGTTTGGGCAAATTCATGGTGGAGGGAGCCTCTAAACAGCCCAGTTTGGGCAAATTCATGGTGGAGGGAGCCTCTAACCAGCCCAGTTTGGACCAATTAATGGTGGAGGGAGCCTCTAACCAGCCCAGTTTGGACCAATTAATGGTGGAGGGAGCCTCTAACCAGCCCAGTTTGGACCAATTAATGGTGGAGGGAGCCTCTAACCACCCCAGTTTGGACCAATTCATGGTGGAGGGAGCCTCTAACCAGCCCAGTTTGGACCAATTCATGGTGGAGGGAGCCTCTAAAAAACCCAGTTTGGACCAATTCATGGTGGAGGGAGCCTCTAAACAGCCCAGTTTGGGCAAATTCATGGTGGAGGGAGCCTCTAAAAAACCCAGTTTGGACCAATTCATGGTGGAGGGAGCCTCTAACCAGCCCAGTTTGGACCAATTAATGGTGGAGGGAGCCTCTAAACAGCCAAGTTTGGACCAATTCATGGTGGAGGGAGCCTCTAAAAACCCCAGTTTGGACCAATTCATGGTGGAGGGAGCCTCTAACCAGCCCAGTTTGGACCAATTAATGGTGGAGGGAGCCTCTAACCAGCCCAGTTTGGACCAATTAATGGTGGAGGGAGCCTCTAACCACCCCAGTTTGGACCAATTCATGGTGGAGGGAGCCTCTAAACAGCCCAGTTTGGGCAAATTCATGGTGGAGGGAGCCTCTAAAAAACCCAGTTTGGACCAATTCATGGTGGAGGGAGCCTCTAACCAGCCCAGTTTGGACCAATTAATGGTGGAGGGAGCCTCTAAACAGCCAAGTTTGGACCAATTCATGGTGGAGGGAGCCTCTAAAAACCCCAGTTTGGACCAATTCATGGTGGAGGGAGCCTCTAACCAGCCCAGTTTGGACCAATTAATGGTGGAGGGAGCCTCTAACCAGCCCAGTTTGGACCAATTAATGGTGGAGGGAGCCTCTAACCACCCCAGTTTGGACCAATTCATGGTGGAGGGAGCCTCTAAACAGCCCAGTTTGGGCAAATTCATGGTGGATGGAGCCTCTAAAAAACCCAGTTTGGACCAATTCATGGTGGAGGGAGCCTCTAACCAGCCCAGTTTGG
Organism: Leptodactylus fuscus; assembly: GCF_031893055.1. Classification (NCBI taxonomy): domain Eukaryota; kingdom Metazoa; phylum Chordata; class Amphibia; order Anura; family Leptodactylidae; genus Leptodactylus; species Leptodactylus fuscus. The sequence continues at coordinate 236,922,008 of NC_134267.1, forward strand.
ACCAATTAATGGTGGAGGGAGCCTCTAAACAGCCAAGTTTGGACCAATTCATGGTGGAGGGAGCCTCTAAAAACCCCAGTTTGGACCAATTCATGGTGGAGGGAGCCTCTAACCAGCCCAGTTTGGGCAAATTCATGGTGGAGGGAGCCTCTAAACAGCCCAGTTTGGGCAAATTCATGGTGGAGGGAGCCTCTAACCAGCCCAGTTTGGACCAATTAATGGTGGAGGGAGCCTCTAACCAGCCCAGTTTGGACCAATTCATGGTGGAGGGAGCCTCTAACCAGCCCAGTTTGGACCAATTAATGGTGGAGGGAGCCTCTAACCACCCCAGTTTGGACCAATTCATGGTGGAGGGAGCCTCTAACCAGCCCAGTTTGGACCAATTCATGGTGGAGGGAGCCTCTAAAAAACCCAGTTTGGACCAATTCATGGTGGAGGGAGCCTCTAAACAGCCCAGTTTGGGCAAATTCATGGTGGAGGGAGCCTCTAAAAAACCCAGTTTGGACCAATTCATGGTGGAGGGAGCCTCTAACCAGCCCAGTTTGGACCAATTAATGGTGGAGGGAGCCTCTAAACAGCCAATTTTGGACCAATTCATGGTGGAGGGAGCCTCTAAAAACCCCAGTTTGGACCAATTCATGGTGGAGGGAGCCTCTAACCAGCCCAGTTTGGACCAATTAATGGTGGAGGGAGCCTCTAACCAGCCCAGTTTGGACCAATTAATGGTGGAGGGAGCCTCTAACCACCCCAGTTTGGACCAATTCATGGTGGAGGGAGCCTCTAAACAGCCCAGTTTGGGCAAATTCATGGTGGAGGGAGCCTCTAAAAAACCCAGTTTGGACCAATTCATGGTGGAGGGAGCCTCTAACCAGCCCAGTTTGGACCAATTAATGGTGGAGGGAGCCTCTAAACAGCCAAGTTTGGACCAATTCATGGTGGAGGGAGCCTCTAAAAACCCCAGTTTGGACCAATTCATGGTGGAGGGAGCCTCTAACCAGCCCAGTTTGGACCAATTAATGGTGGAGGGAGCCTCTAACCAGCCCAGTTTGGACCAATTAATGGTGGAGGGAGCCTCTAACCACCCCAGTTTGGACCAATTCATGGTGGAGGGAGCCTCTAAACAGCCCAGTTTGGGCAAATTCATGGTGGATGGAGCCTCTAAAAAACCCAGTTTGGACCAATTCATGGTGGAGGGAGCCTCTAACCAGCCCAGTTTGGACCGATTAATGGTGGAGGGAGCCTCTAACCAGCCCAGTTTGGACCAATTAATGGTGGAGGGAGCCTCTAACCACCCCAGTTTGGACCAATTCATGGTGGAGGGAGCCTCTAAACAGCCAAGTTTGGACCAATTCATGGTGGAGGGAGCCTCTAAAAACCCCAGTTTGGACCAATTCATGGTGGAGGGAGCCTCTAACCAGCCCAGTTTGGACCAATTAATGGTGGAGGGAGCCTCTAAACAGCCAAGTTTTGGGAAATTCATGGTGGAGGGAGCCTCTAACCAGCCCAGTTTGGACCAATTCATGGTGGAGGGAGCCTCTAAACAGCCCAGTTTGGGCAAATTCATGGTGGAGGGAGCCTCTAAAAAACCCAGTTTGGACCAATTCATGGTGGAGGGAGCCTCTAACCAGCCCAGTTTGGACCAATTAATGGTGGAGGGAGCCTCTAACCAGCCCAGTTTGGACCAATTAATGGTGGAGGGAGCCTCTAACCACCCAGTTTGGACCAATTCATGGTGGAGGGAGCCTCTAAACAGCCAAGTTTGGACCAATTCATGGTGGAGGGAGCCTCTAAAAACCCCAGTTTGGACCAATTCATGGTGGAGGGAGCCTCTAACCAGCCCAGTTTGGGCAAATTCATGGTGGAGGGAGCCTCTAAACAGCCCAGTTTGGGCAAATTCATGGTGGAGGGAGCCTCTAAAAAACCCAGTTTGGACCAATTCATGGTGGAGGGAGCCTCTAACCAGCCCAGTTTGGACCAATTAATGGTGGAGGGAGCCTCTAAACAGCCAAGTTTGGACCAATTCATGGTGGAGGGAGCCTCTAAAAACCCCAGTTTGGACCAATTCATGGTGGAGGGAGCCTCTAACCAGCCCAGTTTGGGCAAATTCATGGTGGAGGGAGCCTCTAAACAGCCCAGTTTGGGCAAATTCATGGTGGAGGGAGCCTCTAACCAGCCCAGTTTGGACCAATTAATGGTGGAGGGAGCCTCTAACCAGCCCAGTTTGGACCAATTAATGGTGGAGGGAGCCTCTAACCAGCCCAGTTTGGACCAATTAATGGTGGAGGGAGCCTCTAACCACCCCAGTTTGGACCAATTCATGGTGGAGGGAGCCTCTAACCAGCCCAGTTTGGACCAATTCATGGTGGAGGGAGCCTCTAAAAAACCCAGTTTGGACCAATTCATGGTGGAGGGAGCCTCTAAACAGCCCAGTTTGGGCAAATTCATGGTGGAGGGAGCCTCTAAAAAACCCAGTTTGGACCAATTCATGGTGGAGGGAGCCTCTAACCAGCCCAGTTTGGACCAATTAATGGTGGAGGGAGCCTCTAAACAGCCAAGTTTGGACCAATTCATGGTGGAGGGAGCCTCTAAAAACCCCAGTTTGGACCAATTCATGGTGGAGGGAGCCTCTAACCAGCCCAGTTTGGACCAATTAATGGTGGAGGGAGCCTCTAACCAGCCCAGTTTGGACCAATTAATGGTGGAGGGAGCCTCTAACCACCCCAGTTTGGACCAATTCATGGTGGAGGGAGCCTCTAAACAGCCCAGTTTGGGCAAATTCATGGTGGAGGGAGCCTCTAAAAAACCCAGTTTGGACCAATTCATGGTGGAGGGAGCCTCTAACCAGCCCAGTTTGGACCAATTAATGGTGGAGGGAGCCTCTAAACAGCCAAGTTTGGACCAATTCATGGTGGAGGGAGCCTCTAAAAACCCCAGTTTGGACCAATTCATGGTGGAGGGAGCCTCTAACCAGCCCAGTTTGGACCAATTAATGGTGGAGGGAGCCTCTAACCAGCCCAGTTTGGACCAATTAATGGTGGAGGGAGCCTCTAACCACCCCAGTTTGGACCAATTCATGGTGGAGGGAGCCTCTAAACAGCCCAGTTTGGGCAAATTCATGGTGGATGGAGCCTCTAAAAAACCCAGTTTGGACCAATTCATGGTGGAGGGAGCCTCTAACCAGCCCAGTTTGGACCAATTAATGGTGGAGGGAGCCTCTAACCAGCCCAGTTTGGACCAATTAATGGTGGAGGGAGCCTCTAACCACCCCAGTTTGGACCAATTCATGGTGGAGGGAGCCTCTAAACAGCCCAGTTTGGGCAAATTCATGGTGGAGGGAGCCTCTAAAAAACCCAGTTTGGACCAATTCATGGTGGAGGGAGCCTCTAACCAGCCCAGTTTGGACCAATTAATGGTGGAGGGAGCCTCTAAACAGCCAAGTTTGGACCAATTCATGGTGGAGGGAGCCTCTAAAAACCCCAGTTTGGACCAATTCATGGTGGAGGGAGCCTCTAACCAGCCCAGTTTGGGCAAATTCATGGTGGAGGGAGCCTCTAAACAGCCCAGTTTGGGCAAATTCATGGTGGAGGGAGCCTCTAAAAAACCCAGTTTGGACCAATTCATGGTGGAGGGAGCCTCTAACCAGCCCAGTTTGGGCAAATTCATGGTGGAGGGAGCCTCTAACCAGCCCAGTTTGGACCAATTAATGGTGGAGGGAGCCTCTAACCAGCCCAGTTTGGACCAATTAATGGTGGAGGGAGCCTCTAACCACCCCAGTTTGGACCAATTCATGGTGGAGGGAGCCTCTAAACAGCCCAGTTTGGGCAAATTCATGGTGGAGGGAGCCTCTAAAAAACCCAGTTTGGACCAATTCATGGTGGAGGGAGCCTCTAACCAGCCCAGTTTGGACCAATTAATGGTGGAGGGAGCCTCTAAACAGCCAAGTTTGGACCAATTCATGGTGGAGGGAGCCTCTAAAAACCCCAGTTTGGACCAATTCATGGTGGAGGGAGCCTCTAACCAGCCCAGTTTGGGCAAATTCATGGTGGAGGGAGCCTCTAAACAGCCCAGTTTGGGCAAATTCATGGTGGAGGGAGCCTCTAACCAGCCCAGTTTGGACCAATTAATGGTGGAGGGAGCCTCTAACCAGCCCAGTTTGGACCAATTAATGGTGGAGGGAGCCTCTAACCAGCCCAGTTTGGACCAATTAATGGTGGAGGGAGCCTCTAACCACCCCAGTTTGGATCAATTCATGGTGGAGGGAGCCTCTAACCAGCCCAGTTTGGACCAATTCATGGTGGAGGGAGCCTCTAAAAAACCCAGTTTGGACCAATTCATGGTGGAGGGAGCCTCTAAACAGCCCAGTTTGGGCAAATTCATGGTGGAGGGAGCCTCTAAACAGCCCAGTTTGGGCAAATTCATGGTGGAGGGAGCCTCTAACCAGCCCAGTTTGGACCAATTAATGGTGGAGGGAGCCTCTAACCAGCCCAGTTTGGACCAATTCATGGTGGAGGGAGCCTCTAAACAGCCCAGTTTTGGCAAATTCATGGTGGAAGGAGCCTCTAACCAGTTGAGTTGTGGGAAAGCAGGGTGGAGGGAGCCTCTAACCAGCAGAGTTGGTGGAAATCAGGGTGGAGGGTGCCTCTAACCAGCAGAGTTGGGGGAAATCATGTTGGAGGGAGCCTAGTATTAGCGGAATTGTGCAACGCTTATGGTGGATGAGTATGAGGATGCGGAGGAATTGGAGAGGTTGAGTACAGACATGGAGTTTCATGTTGGGGTGCTTTACACAGGTGGGCACAAAAATGAAGGCTCTATCCAGTGGTGGTTCATTTTTATCAAAGTGAGCCGGTCGGCACTCTCAGCTGACAGACGGGTGCGCTTGTCAGTGATGATGCCACCGGCTGCACTGAACACCCTCTCAGATAGGACGCTGGCGGCAGGACAGGACAGCACCTCCAAGGCATATAGGGCAAGTTCAAGCCACAGGTCCAACTTCGACACCCAATACGTGTAGGGCGCAGAGGGGTCGGAGAGGACAGGGCTGTGGTCGGAAAGGTATTCCCGCAACATGCGCCTATACTTCTCACGCCTGGTGACACTAGGACCCTCCGTGGCGGCACTTTGGCGAGGGGGTGCCATCAAGGTGTCCCAGACCTTAGACAGTGTGCCCCTCGTTTGTGTGGACCGGTGAGAACTTGGTTGCCTACTGGAGGAACTGCCCTCCCTGCCGCCAACGTCACATGCTGGAAACATCTCCATCATATTCTGCACCAATTGCCTGTGGCAAGCATTGATGCGATTGGCCCTCCCCTCTACCGGAATAAAAGACGAGATGTTGTTTTTATACCGGGGGTCAAGGATAGCAAAGATCCAGTACTGGTTGTCCTCCATGATTTTGACAATACGCTTGTCAGTTGTAAAGCACCCCAACATGAACTCAGCCATGTCTGCCACAGTGTTAGTTGGCATGACTCCTCTGGCCCCACCGGAAAGTTCAATCTCCATTTCCTCCTCATCCTCCATGTCTACCCATCCGCGCTGCAACAATGGGACGATTCGAAGTTGCCCGGAAGCCTCCTGTATCACCATCACATCATCGGACAACTCTTCTTCCTCCTCCTCCTCCTCCTCCTCCTCCATTAAACGCAGTGAAGCGGACAGATGTGTGGACCTACTCTCCAGCTGTGACGGATCGGATGCTATCCCAAACTCCTCTGTGTGATCTGAGTTATCCCTGATGTCAATCAGGGATTCTCTCAGAACACACAAGAGCGGGATTGTAAGGCTCACCATCGCATCCTCAGAGCTCACCCTCCTTGTGGACTCCTCAAAGACCCGTAGGATGTCACAAAGGTCTCTCATCCATGGCCACTCATGGATGTGAAACTGAGGCAGCTGACTTTGTGGCACCCTAGGGTTTTGTAGCTGGTATTCCATCAAAGGTCTCTGCTGCTCAACCACTCTATTCAACATCTGAAACGTTGAGTTCCAGCGTGTGGGGACGTCGCACAAAAGCCGGTGTTGTGGCACATGCAGGCGTTGCTGGAGAGATTTTAAGCTAGCAGCGGCTACTGTCGACTTGCGAAAGTGGGCGCACATGCGCCGCACTTTCACCAGTAGCTCTGGAACATTGGGGTAGCTCTTTAGGAAACGTTGCACCACTAGGTTGAAGACGTGGGCCAGGCATGGAACATGTTGGAGTCCGGCAAGCTCCAGAGCTGCTACCAGGTTCCGGCCGTTATCACAAACGACCATGCCTGGGCCCAGGTGCAGCGGCTCAAACCATATTGCCGTCTCATCGAGGAGGGCATCCCTCACCTCGGAGGCAGTGTGCTGTCTGTCCCCCAAGCTGATCAGCTTCAGCACAGCCTGCTGACGTCTACCAACGCCAGTGCTGCAACGTTTCCAACTCGTAGCTGGGGTCAATCTAACAGCGGAGGAGGAGGCGGTGGCGGAGGAGGAGGCGGTGGCGGAGGAGGAGGCGGTAGAGGAGGAGGAGGAGGGGGGTGTTCTTCTCGTGTCCCTGCCAGGAATGTTAGGCGGGGAGACGAGGTACACCGGGCCAGTTTGGGAAGCAGTCCCAGCCTCAACTACATTCACCCAGTGTGCCGTCAGTGAAATGTAGCGTCCCTGTCCGCATGCACTTGTCCACGCGTCGGTGGTCAAGTGGACCTTTGTGCAAAGCGCGGAACTAAGGGCCCGCCTGATGTTGAGTGACACGTGCTGGTGCAAGGCGGGGACGGCACACCGGGAGAAGTAGTGACGGCTAGGGACGGCATAGCGAGGTGCCGCAGTTGCCATCAGGTCCAGGAAGGCGGGAGTTTCAACAAGCCGGAACGCCAACATCTCCTGGGCCAGCAGTTTAGCGATGTTGGCGTTCAAGGCTTGCGCGTGTGGGTGGTTAGCAGTGTATTTCTGCCGCCGCTCCAATGTCTGAGAGATGGTGGGTTGTTGTAAAGAAACGCCTGATGGTGCCTTTGATGGTGCAGGAGAAGGAGATAAGACAGGACCAGGGGAGGATGAGGTAGAAGTCAACAAAGTGGCGGAGGCAGATGAAGTGGTGTCCTGGCTCGTCCTCTGGAGTGCATCGCCAGCACAGTCAGCAGTGGCAGTGGCAGAGGCAGAGGCAGTGGCAGAGGCAGTGGCAGTGGCGTGAACGGCAGGCGGCCTTTGTCCTGCCGTTGCTGCCTGCCACTGATTCCAGTGCTTGGATTCCAAATGACGGCGCATTGAAGTGGTGGACAGGTTGCTCTTCTCAGAGCCCCTAATCAATTTCGAGAGGCAAATTGTGCAGACAACACTATATCTGTCCTCGGCGCATTCCTTGAAAAAACTCCACACCTTCGAGAAACGTGCCCTCGAGGTGGGAGTTTTTCGGGGCTGGGTACGAACTGGAACATCTTGGGAGATTCCGGGTGTGGCCTGGCTTCGCCTAAGCTGCTGACCTCTGCCTCTGCCTCTAGCTACCCTTTTTGGTGCTGCACCTGCCTCAACATCCACACTACTTTCCCCGCTTGACATCCCCCCTGTCCAGGTCGGGTCAGTGTCCTCATCATCCACCACTTCCTCTTCCAACTCCTGTCTCATCTCCTCCTCCCGCACAATGCACCGGTCAACTGGATGCCCTGACGGCAACTGCGTCACATCATCGTCGATGAGGGTGGGTTGCTGGTCATCCACCACCAAATCGAACGGAGATGGAGGAGACTCTAGTGTTTGAGCATCTGGACACAGATGCTCCTCTGTTAGGTTCGTGGAATCGTGACGTGGAGAGGCAGGTTGAGGGACAATGAAAGGAGCGGAGAACAGCTCTGGGGAGCAGGGACAGTTTGGGTTATTGTTCTGTAAAGCTTCGGAATTTTGGGAGGAAGGAAGACAAGACTGTTGGGTAATAGGAGGAGAGGAGGCAGAGTCTGACTGGCTGCTGGACAATGTGCTGTAAGCGTTCTCTGACAGCCATTGCAAGACCTGTTCCTGGTTCTCGGGCCTACTAAGGTTTGTACCCTGCAGTTTAGTTAATGTGGCAAGCAACCCTGGCACTGTGGAGTGGCGCAATGCTTGCTGCCCCACAGGAGTAGGCACGGGACGCCCTGTGGCTTCACTGCTACCTTGCTCCCCAGAACCATTCCCCCGACCTCGCCCACGGCCTCGTCCACGTCCCTTTCCGGGAGCCTTGCGCATTTTGAATTCCTAGTTAGAAATTGGCACTGTATACCAGTAGTAAAAATTGTGGGTGCACGTAACCCCAATATATTCTTTGAATTCCCAGTCAGACACTGGCACTATATGGCAGTAGCAAGAAATGAGGGTATTTGTATTCCCAATATACTCTTTAAATTCCCAGTCAGACAATGGCACTGTATACCAGTAGTAAAAATTGTGGGTGCACGTAACCCCAATATATTCTTTGAATTCCCAGTCAGAAACTGGCACTATATGGCAGTAGCAAGAAATGAGGGTATTTGTATTCCCAATATACTCTTTGAATTCCCAGTCAGACAATGGCACTGTATACCAGTAGTAAAAATTGTGGGTGCACGTAACCCCAATATATTCTTTGAATTACCAGTCAGAAACTGGCACTATATGGCAGTAGCAAGAAATGAGGGTATTTATAACCCCAATATATTCTTTGAATTCCCAGTCAGACAATGGCACTGTATACCAGTAGTAAAAATTGTGGGTGCACGTAACCCCAATATATTCTTTGAATTCCCAGTCAGAAACTGGCACTATATGGCAGTAGCAAGAAATGAGGGTATTTATAACCCCAATATATTCTTTGAATTCCCAGTCAGACAATGGCACTGTATACCAGTAGTAAAAATTGTGGGTGCACGTAACCCCAATATATTCTTTGAATTCCCAGTCAGAAACTGGCACTATATGGCAGTAGCAAGAAATGAGGGTATTTGTATTCCCAATATACTCTTTGAATTCCCAGTCAGACAATGGCACTGTATACCAGTAGTAAAAATTGTGGGTGCACGTAACCCCAATATATTCTTTGAATTACCAGTCAGAAACTGGCACTATATGGCAGTAGCAAGAAATGAGGGTATTTATAACCCCAATATATTCTTTGAATTCCCAGTCAGACAATGGCACTGTATACCAGTAGTAAAAATTGTGGGTGCACGTAACCCCAATATATTCTTTGAATTCCCAGTCAGAAACTGGCACTATATGGCAGTAGCAAGAAATGAGGGTATTTGTATTCCCAATATACTCTTTGAATTCCCAGTCAGACAATGGCACTGTATACCAGTAGTAAAAATTGTGGGTGCACGTAACCCCAATATATTCTTTGAATTACCAGTCAGAAACTGGCACTATATGGCAGTAGCAAGAAATGAGGGTATTTATAACCCCAATATATTCTTTGAATTCCCAGTCAGACAATGGCACTGTATACCAGTAGTAAAAATTGTGGGTGCACGTAACCCCAATATATTCTTTGAATTCCCAGTCAGAAACTGGCACTATATGGCAGTAGCAAGAAATGAGGGTATTTGTATTCCCAATATACTCTTTGAATTCCCAGTCAGACAATGGCACTGTATACCAGTAGTAAAAATTGTGGGTGCACGTAACCCCAATATATTCTTTGAATTACCAGTCAGAAACTGGCACTATATGGCAGTAGCAAGAAATGAGGGTATTTATAACCCCAATATATTCTTTGAATTCCCAGTCAGACAATGGCACTGTATACCAGTAGTAAAAATTGTGGGTGCACGTAACCCCAATATATTCTTTGAATTCCCAGTCAGACACTGGCACTATATGGCAGTAGCAAGAAATGAGGGTATTTGTATTCCCAATATATTCTTTGAATTCCCAGTCAGACAATGGCACTGTATACCAGTAGTAAAAATTGTGGGTGCACGTAACCCCAATATATTCTTTGAATTCCCAGTCAGACACTGGCACTATATGGCAGTAGCAAGAAATGAGGGTATTTGTATTCCCAATATATTCTTTGAATTCCCAGTCAGACAATGGCACTGTATACCAGTAGTAAAAATTGTGGGTGCACGTAACCCCAATATATTCTTTGAATTACCAGTCAGAAACTGGCACTATATGGCAGTAGCAAGAAATGAGGGTATTTGTATTCCCAATATATTCTTTGAATTCCCAGTCAGACAATGGCACTGTATACCAGTAGTAAAAATTGTGGGTGCACGTAACCCCAATATATTCTTTGAATTCCCAGTCAGACACTGGCACTATATGGCAGTAGCAAGAAATGAGGGTATTTGTATTCCCAATATATTCTTTGAATTCCCAGTCAGACAATGGCACTGTATACCAGTAGTAAAAATTGTGGGTGTATATAGCCCCAATTCTATTGCTAGGGGACTTGCAGGGCATTTCTGGGGTGAAGGTGGGGGGGCACACCGTTGGAACGGGTATCGGGGTATATATCGGGTATACGGGAATACACTGACAGTGTATTCCATTCAGGATCCTGGGAAAGCTGGGTTGCGGCGATTGAGCCCGTCAGTGCCACGTTACACTGACAAGCTTCTCCCTGGAATTTAGCTCTTACAAGAGCTGTTGGTTGTCTTCTCCTTCCTATCCTAGCCTGTCCCTGCCTACCCAGAATCTAACCCCTAGCTAGCTGGACGGAAACCTCCGTCCTCGGTGAATTGCAAGCTCAGAATGACGCGAACCTGGGCGGCGCTGTTCTTTTAAATTAGAGGTCACATGTATTCGGCAGCCAATGGGTTTTGCCTACTTTTTTCAACGTCACCGGTGTCGTAGTTCCTGTCCCACCTACCCTGCGCTGTTATTGGAGCAAAAAAGGCGCCAGGGAAGGTGGGAGGGGAATCGAGTAATGGCGCACTTTACCACGCGGTGTTCGATTCGATTCGAACATGCCGAACAGCCTAATATCCGATCGAACATGAGTTCGATAGAACACTGTTCGCTCATCTCTATTAGTAACCCTTATATGGGGCCCACAGGGGTTAATATGAGGGACATGATGGGGTTTATTCCTATTAATGTGAGGCACATGGAGTTACTAACACTAAACTAATAACCCCAAATGCCTGACATTAATGAGAATAGGAACTAAAGGAAGGTATCTGTGTGTTTCTTACTGTCACTTTGCTAGCAGCTTCCTCTCCTCCTCAGGGAACCTTTGCAGGGTGCAGACGGCAGGAGCAATCACTATAGCAGGCAGAGACCTGAGTGATTAAGCTCCACCCCCTGGGTTTCCTGCACCCCTCTCATTGGAGGGCAGTGAGAGAAGGGGAGTGTCCTTATGCCTCAGGTCTAGCAAAGCACTGAAGGGATGCTCCGACTTCATTTAACTCTTGCAGGTCCTGTGCTGCTGGCATGGCAGTGAAATATGGCCAGAGTGCCACTCTTGGCACATGTGCCAGGGGTTGCTGACCTCTGCTGTAGAGGGTAATATGAATTTTGTGGCTTGCTATGGTCCAAAGTGTGTGAGATTGCAGAGATAGTGATGTGAGTTTGGGTTTTGTGGGGGTCCTGGGAAAAACGTATGTGCACGAAAAGTAGCCTATTGCACCATCCTATGTAGTAACTATGTTTGTGGAAAATTTCAGCCAAATCGGTGGAGCGGGTTTTGCGTGATTGACCGCCAAACATCCGAACATCCAAAGTCACAAACCCACAAACTCACAAACATTTCACATTTATAATATTAATAGGATTAATAGGGTTTTAGACTTAGTTGTTAAAAACCCTCTAATTGTTACCCTGGTACACACCACCTCCAGGGTTACCAGGAAGAGCCAGGTATTGGCCAGTACCCTGCCATCTGAAACAATGGCTAGGGAGGTCAGTGCTATTTATAGTTTATAGGATATGGATCTAAGAGGTAAAAAAAATCTATCTTATACAGTTTAGGATGTAACTTTATACCACATAAAACAAGTAAAGAAATCAAAAGTGATGGTGCTGAGGGGTGAACTAAACTGGACACATGGAGGTATACACGTTTTGGCGGCATATAAATATTAGGGTTATCTATTTAGAGGAATTACAGTCAATGAGTTCTTGGACCAATCTCCATCTTTTCTCTAAGAGTAAGTTCACACAGACTTTTTTGATCAGGATTTTTAGGCCGTATCCGCCTCAAAATCCTGACCAAAAAGACGGTTCCCATTGAAATCAATGGGAGCCGCTCAGGATTTTTTTTCCGGGAGCCGTTTGTTCCAGAGAAGTGTGATGCTCATTCTTCAGGCTGATTCACCTCGCGATTTGGCCTGAAGACACTCACTCCTCCTGACTAGGCCCATTAATTGGGTATAATTGGGTATAATCCGAAGCAGAGTGCACGACTGGATGTCGGTGCAGTGCATTGGCATTCCGTCGTGGCTACCCGTCTTTTGCTTTGGAACCTGAGGCGGCCTCCGCCTCAGGTTCCAGACCAAAAAACCCTGTGTGAACCCAGCCTAATTGTCTCCAGTGGATGTAACCTCTGACTACGAGAGTTTCTTTATGTATATGGGAGTTAACTCTTTGGCAAACCTCTGATGAAGTTAAAGGTTACGAGTGACGCCATCTAGCTGCTATACTTTTAAAGGGATTGTCCAGGATAATTTATAGGCTAAGGAAGGTGAAAAGGAATACTCACCTGTGCATGGTGCTCCAGTGTGTTTGGATCTTGCTGCTTCCCCCGAATTTGCCCTAAATCATGGACAACACTTTCAAACATGTATTCATCTGAAAGTGCATTTCTGATAGATGCCATGTGTCACCAATGTTACTGTGTCACCATTAATAAATAAAAATGGACATCATATGCTTAAAATATACATTTTTTACAAGATGGAACAATAGTGTTTTGAATTTATGTCATAAATTGTGTAATATAATGCAATTAAAGAAAGGTTAGTTATACATAGTTATTAGAGATGAGCAAACAGTAAAATGTTCGAGATTCGATATTCGTTTCGAGTAGCCCCTCAATATTCAACTACTCGAATCGAATATCAAATCCTATTATAGTTTATGGGGGAAAAATGCTCGTTTCAGGGATAGGCAACATTCGATCAAGTTGAACTTACCAAGTCCACGAGTGAGGGTCGGGCTGTATCCTCCGAGAAGTCTTACAGTTAAAGCGGCCATTTTCTTGTAGCACGGGCATGCACAGGCCCGATGCCTGGCAGAGTGAATTCAGAGCCGGAAGACGCCACGGGGAAGCTGCGCAGAGAAGACTTCTAAAGGTAGGAGAAGAACCAGCGTTGATTGGCCGACTGTATAGCATTCAGCCAATCAACGCTGGCTCTGCAACAAATTTTTCCATTCAAATAGCAAGTAGTATTCGATCGAGTACGAGTATTTCGAATACCATAGTATTCAATCGAATACCTACTCGATCGAATACTACTCGCTCATCTCTAATAGTTATACAAAAACAACAAAGGGAATCGGTCAGCAGAACCAACATATCGAGCTATCCCCACCTATAGATAGGTTAGGACCACCTGGATCAAGGTTTCCTTCCTCCTTGTGGATTGCTCTTTGGAACAATAAGGGCTTAGCCATTAACCTCTTAGGAGAAATGGCAATACCCTCATTGCATTGCCCTTGTTGCTCATTTGCTTATTGCCAATATCTTGACAACGGAGACCCCGATTCACGGGGGAAAACACTGGTTATTTCAGATGAGCCTAACCTTTCTATCTGAGGAGCTTTATTGATAGGCTGGGGTCTGGAGACAAACCCCTTTTTAAACCACAGTCCAGTTGTCTAGGTTCATGAAACTGACCTTTGTGTTTTGCCTTAAGTAGGAGGGAACTTTGACTTAATAGGGGGCATTCACACGGGGCAAAAAGCCTCAGATTCTGGCGTAAGTCCGTGTGGAATTCACACGGTGCAGGATTGCCGCCAGAAGCCGTGCGGTTAAAAAGCCTCTCAATAGAGTTCTATGGGGAAGCTTTGTAACCGCGCAGAGTCGCGCCAGAATCCGAGCCATTTTGCCCCGTGTGAATACTCATAATAGGCACTTTAGTTGCTAAAGATAGGTACAGTATTTCATAGGTACAGTATGTCATAATGGGTGGCTATGATCACTTGAGCAATGAGATAGTCCGTAACATCCTCATGTTCACATATCACCCCCATACCTGTTCCTGGGACAGACAACACATGAGAGAGATTGTCTTGGGTTGCCAGGACTCCTGTGTCCCGGACTACAGTCACAGTGTTGCCATTGAATTTCTTCCAGCTTACTACAGCAGGGCACATTACACTCCATGTAACAATGTGCCACTATGTGCCCAGGGTTATGAGCCATGACATTTCCAACAGACTATATGGCGGTGTTGAGCTTTGGAACTGCTTTCCAGCTCCAGTTGTCTGTTGAAACGTGTCTCCACTCTCTTCCTTGTTCAAATAACTTTTTTATTGGGTTCAGTATGACCCTTTATGTTCCAAAGAGAGGAGCTTTCTTTTATCTGGTCCCAAAAAGAGGTTTGCAGCAATGGTATACCTGTCCCGAAGGTTTACTACTTTGTCCTCTTCATGTGGGTAATCCCTGGGCAACCCAGAGCTGTACTGGCTTAGAAATAGCATGGAGATAGCAATCCATTACAATTCTTTCTGCAACCTGCTGTGGAATAATGGACTCAGGTGGCAACCATTTGTGTTCCAAGTGTCATAGATGAATCATTTGTGATTTTGGAGGTTTTTCTTTGCAGAAAGTCCATTAATGTACCCATTGGGCCTGGACTGATAGATTAGTCTGCAAGCAAGCAAATAGATCAGCCTTTGGTTTCCTGTAGTTCTGGTAAGCCTGCAAGTTGCAATATGCCGGTTGGGGCTCCTTAGTCAAGTATACAACCCGAACTTCAAACCACTCAGTCTGAAATTTGCACCAAGACTATTATATAAGTCTCCAAATCATCATCAGTCATTTCTGTAATGCAGTCACTTTCTCCATTGGTTTGATTTTTTGATTAGTTTTTTTCCCCTAGACCCCACCATACCTAATAAATTAGTGTTCAGCACCACATATTTTACTTAGGCTCCCTGCTGTCAGGTGGGTGGTCCTGGGTTGGAGCAGACAGACTGGGACTCCTCACAGTAGGAAGAATAATTTGCATAGATTTTTTCATGAGAATAGCTGCATTGATTGCTCAGGAACAGTAGGAGCTAGAGAAAAATAAATCAACTGTGCCAGAATCAGTGGAGCAGCACCTGTTATAGATGCAAAGAGTTTGAGTTGGCTAAGGCTGGGTTCACATAGGGTTTTTTTGACCAGATTTTGATGCGGAATCAGTGTCAGACTCTGGATCTAAAACCCGCCTCCCATTGAAATCAATGGGGGCCCTTCATTTCTTTTTTCCGAGAGTGGGAAAAAACCTGAAGAAAGAAGCGACATGCCCTTTCTCCAGGCGAATTCTGTGGCCGATTCTGCCACTTACATCTGCCTCGTGCCACCTCCCTCCTGACTAGCCCCATTCATTTGGGCCTAATCTGGAGCAGAATGTTGCGACTGGATGCTGATGCAATGCAAAGCACACCACACCTCATAGACTATAGTGGGGTCCGTGTGCTCTCCGCGCGCTGCCCGCATGGAATATGTGGACAGAAAAGTAAATTGTGACCTACTTTCCTGTCCACATGGTCATACATTATAGTCTATGGGGTCTGTATGCTTTCACTGCACACCGCTTGCAAATGCGTTTGATAGTCCATTCAGAGGGTCCCCCTCGAACAGATTACCAAACTCAGATGTGAACCAAGGGTAAGACACACATAGGACTTCCACTGATCAACTGTTTTAAGACGTTGCAGGATTTGGGTGAGCACTGCTACCTCTTCTCTGAATTTTAAGCTGCTACTGTATATTTGTAGCCATCTTGAATCTTGCTGGACCACAATGACTTGCAAATGATTGGCTAATTTTTACTTAAAGAGAACCTTTCACCACCTCCACCAATTCCAATTTGTTACTTCCTTCAATAGGTTCTGCTCCGCTAATTCTGTCATTGTTGATTTTTTTTTTTAAACTCCTACTGTTCCAGATCATTCAGTGCTGTTAGTTTCAGCACTTAATATGTTACTTACCCATCGTTCACATCACAGGGGAATCTGCATGGGGACCCCCAGAACGGAATACCAAACACAATTGCAAGCGGTGTGCAGTAAAAGCACTCGGACCCCATAGACTATAATGGGGTCCATGTGACTGCCGCGTGCTGCCCATCCTGAGCATGCGGAGAGGGAATTCGATTGTGAACTACTTTCCTCTCCGCATGTTCCCTGTGCAGATCTGGCGGCAAGCACTCGGACCCCATTATAGTCTATGGGGTCCGTGTGCTTTCACTGGCACACCACTTGTAGTTGCATTCAGTATTCCATTCAGGGAGGTCCCCATGCAGACTCCCCCGACGGAATACCAATGCAGTTGTGAATGAGACTCCACGGACTGTTATACCCCAAACCACCTGCCCCACCCCACCTCCCCATGTAGCGGTCACCAACTAAGAGGAAGACGAGACTCCACGGACTGTTATACCCCAAAACACCCACCCCACCCCCCATACCCACCACTCACCCACCCGAATCCAACTCCCCACACACACACACACACACACACACACACTTTACTAGCTTTGGCAATGCCAAATATCTATTCGGACGTGCCAATAAAGCTTGTTTGATTCTTGATTCTAGATTCTTGATTCTATATGAGAGTGGCGATGTCTATGCCCAAGTAAAGCAAGTTCCTCCATGTTTTCATTATATGGAGGGAATAATATATGTGAGCTCATTTTGGCCTTGCTCATCCTACAGCTGTATGTAACTCACTGAGCTGCCATCTCTATGCTCCCTCTAGTTTCTGTCTTTCCTTTGGAATAAAAAAATAATCCCATTCCGAAGAATCTTGGACATCTGACTCCTAAGTTTGGCCGTTCTGTAGATCAGGTAGGAGGAATGGAGAACTGGAAGAAAGTCCAAGACAATATAAAACCATGCAACACTCACACAGTAAAGAAAGTAATACAAAACAAAAGCAACAAATCCCATGTAGTATATAGTGTTATATATGAAAGTGACAGATACTAATTTCATCACCGAGTAATATGTCTCCAGATTGATGGATAAGTTACTGCTCATCTTCATCCTTGATGTGTGATGATACAGAGAGGTGAAGAGGAGGACGGAGGAGATGGAATAGATAGTAAGTGGCAGCAACGCTCCTAGAAGATAGTTGTATACTGTATCACTATAAGTACAACCTATAGAGGGAATAGCCAGGGTTGTGTTGTATGTTCCACCATTGTTGACTTTTGTGATAGCCATCACCATTGGTAGCAAACAACTGAAAGTGGAAAGAAGTAGCGTGGCTGAAATGAAGTGAACAGTATTCTGTAGTATCAGATCTCTCAGATACAGGAACAGTCTGTTGTGGAAGTTGGAGATTTTCAGACACAAGACAATGGAGAGCAGAGTTGTGAGCCAAGTGTTAACATAAACACAGAAAATATAGACCAGTTCTAGAATACGCAGAGTTATAACCGTATACAAATTTGTTAAAGAAAGTTTAAAAATAAACAAATATATAATATCGGAAGACTGCACGCACAACCTCGAAATCCCAAGTAAAGTTACAATGTGGTCAACAGGAGTCACTGATCTTCCTTTCCACCAGTCAGTGACATTGACCCCTATAATAAATGAATGTATCACCAGTCCGGCTATGAGAGGGAGCAATGTCAGGGCTAGGAAAAACAGATTTCTGATATCAGTCTCGTCCTGTGTGGAATCGGCCATCTCTCCTGTATTGTGAGGCTCCAGATTACACTCAGAGTTTATATTGAAGATTTAAGGACAAACTTTTCGTCATGTAGTCAAATGTCACTTATTTACATGGAGTCTACGCCGCACGGACTCTGAGCCGCCACAGCTCTGCAAATGCGTAATAGATCATGTAACATAGCAAGATTATTTTCCGGTTGGTACAGAAGAAAAGAACAGTCACATAAAATATATTACTTACTTATCTTTTCCTGATCCTAAATTGCAGCCTATACTTATTTGTAACAATATAAAACACCTTAGTAGAAAAAAAAACCCAAAATAATAAAATTGTTAATTTTTAAACTAACAAAACGTGAAAAAATAACAAAAATAACGAAGCAGAAAGAAAGTAACAAATAAGTATAATGTATCTTAAATGAATATAATAATAAAAATCACAGAAGGATAACATAACACAACGGCCCATGTATACTATGTTTATCTTTTACTATGATTGCTATGTCTGTGTGTTTGTCTTACAGCAACCTCCACCCACAACTGATATTCAGTTTGATTAGCGTCTTACATTTGTCATGAAACCAATTAAACACAATATTGAAACATAGTATTAAAACCTATACAGGGCTTCACTGGACAACACGGCCACTTGGAAGAGGCACCAAGACACATATGGTGAAGCCAACATATCACCTTGTAATATTAGATTGCAAAATGCTGCTCATCTCTTGACTAGTGTTAAGAAAATGTCACCATATTTGTTAAGCCAAATATTTGTGGTTTCATCCGGTAGTTAAAACTGCTATTATTATATTTTGGGGTGTCTTCAGACCCCAGAGTATAATAATCAGAGGTCAAGGGGGAAGTCATAAGCATGATAAGAGTCTTACTGACCTCTCCTGGTCTCCATTGAGATGCCTGGTGGTCACTTGACAACCTCTTGGTGGTTTGAGTAGACCTAGTCCCATTGAAAACCTGGTGTCATGACCTGAGTTCTTGTGATTGAGTTGTGTGTTTTTCTGGTGGGGATTTGATCCGGTGTTCCGTGGTCTTTTGGTGGTTTCCTTGCCTTTGGACCATCTGTTTGTAGATTTAGTATCGGTCTTCAGAGTATACCTGAGGTTCTTTAGATTGAGCCTCAGGTGTTGGTCGTTACCATTGTCCTATCAGACTCTACTGGGGCCTGTATAAGGAGGAGGGCTGGCTTCACTTGTTGCTGGTTTTCATTGTATCCAACATAGAATTTGGGGAGGAGGAGTGTTTTTGGAACTATAGCTGACTTGGAAGTGGTGTGAGTATTGCCTTGTTTGTGAGTCTGGTTTTCCCCTCCACACTTCTACTCTGCCCTGTCCTTCAGTTCTGATTGCCTGTCACTGTCTTGGTGTTTGTGAGGAAGTTTGGGTTCCAGTTTGTTTTGTCCCAGTCCTGTGTTAACCCTTTCCTCACCTCTCCACTGTCCCTCTCCTCATTCTCTTCTTACGTATTGTGTTGTGCTGCGTGTGTGTTGTCCAGCACATCCCATCCTGTTTGTTTTGTGTGCAGCTGCACCTTGGTTTCTGTAGGGGTGACCACTTTAGTATCCCCAGTCCCTAACTCTCTTGTAGCTGTTGCCCTATCTGTTGGCTAGGCCTTCGTGTTAGAGAGCCAGGAGTTGTCGGGGCCAAGGTTAGCTTGAGAACAGCTGACCACCACCCGCAGGCAGGGCCTAGCTAGCCGCCGTAGCGTCAGGGAAAGTCTCCCTCCCCTGTTCCCTTAGCGGTGCAGTCTGAAGTCCGGATTTTGGGTCTAGGCATAGACACGAACGTGACACCTGGTTTCATTTATTTATTTAAAAAACCTATTAGTATAGCCATAAAAAATAAAGCAATTACCACTTAGAATTAACAGTCTAATATTACCATCTTGCAGTAACCCAAATGCCCAAACATAACTAGTCAGGTACTGCATCATACCCGACTCCTCCTAGCACCCCTGATAATGGTGGGTTGCAGAGTAATATTTGATGGGGGGGCTACCACCAAGTATAGAAAAAACAGAGACATGAAAAAAAAAACTTATTAAAATAGAAGCCACCCCACAGATCCCTTGTTAACCATTTTATTGAAAATATAAAATAGGCCACTCCTCAAGAGTCCTCAAATCCAAAGTAGTCCAACATCAGAAGCTACAAAAGCAAACCATTATTCATCTCTCCAGCCTCCAGTGCCGCTCTCCTCCAGGGCTGTAATATATGGTGGTTCTTGTTTACTCCAGTTCATTGGCCTACTAGAAATCACAGCTGAGGGTAAGTTCACACTGGGTTTTTTGGTCAGGATTTTGAGGCTGTATCCAAAAAGACGGCTCCCATTGAAATCAATGCTAGTTGATCAGGTGTTTCTTCCAGGAGCTGGTTTGTTTCGGCTCCCGGAAAAAGAAGCAAGATGCTCGTTTCGTGATTCGGCCCGAAGACACTCCCTCCTCCCGACTAGGCTCATTCAAGAAAGTATGGTACTAAATGTTATACAAGTGAAAAATATGAGCTGGGTAATATAAAATGAACTAAAATGATCCTTAAAACAAATGTAACCGCACTTCACATAAATTCCTTTCCCCGTATTTGCCTAAGTGCATTAGGCTGTGAGTTTGCATACCATTTAGCATTCTATGTTTTCTTTATTCTTGGATACATTGATCTGTTTCTTCTATAAGATCTGTCCTATTCCAGCCTACAGTTTATCCCCGGAGCCATGTCTCAGTTTATGAACACCCTCCAGCATCTGGCACTATGTATCACGGCTGAGATACTTTGTATCATCGGAGTCCTGATCAACGCTTTTATTGTAGCGGTGACTCTCACCAGAAGGCTGAAAGGAGAAGACGGGACTCATGTCGACCATCTTATCACCATACTTGGGATGACAAGAATTGGCTCCGAAGTTGCATCTATCATATGTATCCTGTTGGATGTTTTTTTCCATAACCAAAATTTATCCTTGATACTTTATGTTATCAACAAACTGGATTCTTTCTTCAGCCATGCCAGCTCCTGGATAATGACTCTGCTCTCCGTTGTCTTCTGTCTGAAGATCTCCAACTTCCATCACGTCTTCCTTTTACGTCTTAAGATAACCATATCGCGAAAATTTGTCCATCTCATTGCCATTTTGGCATTGGTCTCGCTTTGTTACATTTTGCTACCCTGTTGGGTGGAACTCATTGAGTTTCCAAAATATATGGCACATAATATGACGACAACCAGCACCGGGACCCCACAGAGAAGTATTCTATTAATGGTAATATTTCTAGTGGGCAATGCTGTGCCCTTCATATTATATTGCACTTCATCTCTTCTTCTTGTCACTTCGTTGAGTTTTCACATAAACCAAATGAGACTCAACAAGACGCCGAATAGCAACTTGGACAAATATTGTAAAATTATCAAATTTGTGACCCTGTCTTTGATCTATTATATGATAAATGCTACAGCGTGTGTCGGGGTTCTGTATTCTCATTATTTTTACTCTTTGAATATTATTTGGGTTTACATCACTATCGATATTTTTCCAATTTTACATTCTATATATCTGATACAAAGAACAAAAAAGTTGAAGGACAATTTCTACAAAATTTTTCAACATGGAGTCAGCTGCTTATTAAATAGTCAAACGGAGGACCTCACCTCGGGAGACCCAGTGGAGATAGTGATGAAATAAATTTGAGATTTTTAATAGATGGCAATGGGATGGGATTGTACTGATAATGGGATTGTATAGGACAAAAATTGAGTTTTATCAAAAAAATTACCTGGATTTAGGGAGTAGTGTAATTATTAGGTCTAGCTTCATGTCTTTAAGGCTAAGGCCACACATAGCGAGCCACAGCCAAAAAATTCTGCTGATACAAAAATAATCTGATCCATTGAGTATAGACTATATTATCCATTCAGGAAAATACATTTAGATACTGTATTCTAAATTGTATCAGCCAGAGCTGGATAAAATAAGTAAATATTTATATACAGTTCAAGATTATTATTGTTTTTTTTTTTTTTTTAATTATTTTAACAATTTCTAATGAATTATAGGTATACAGACATCAAGCAATAAACATAGATTTTCTCTTCCCATGGTCTATGTTTGCATCCTTATATAGATAGAGTATATGATATGTATTAAAGGGGTTGTCTGTCCCCAATCTTTCATACCTATCTACTAAAAACCTATCCTGTGGATAGTTCATCAATAGGGTTGAGCCGATCTTGAAATTTCAGGATCGTTTTTAAAATCCGATTTCCAATCATTTTCCATTCGAACCCGATCCCGATTCCAATCCCAATGCAAGTCAATGGGATTTTGTAAATAATCGGAGATCGGATTTTAAAAACTATCCCATTCACTACACAGCATGTAGTACAAAAATTAATTCCATTTTTGGACCCCACGCTGTGTAGTGATTAACCCCTCACCCACCCATCGGTGTCCACTTACCTGCACAGCTGCAGCTCCCAGTTCTTCTTGGTCTGGTCCATTCCTCTGTCCTTCATGTGGCTTCAGAGCGCCCTGCACCCCCCCCCCCCCCCCCGCCTCCCTAGACTAGTATTGTAGAGCTGCAGGGAGTAGGCGGGGCTTGGTGCTGCTGGAGAGTGTGGGCGGGGAGACGTGAGTGCATCACTCACGTCTCCACTCCCAGTACCCGCTAGATATAATTTACATACTGTGATTTTCAAACCATGATGGTTTTGGAAACTGCCCCATATCCACACTGCATATTTTACCAGAGGGGTCATGTGATTCGCTAGAATGCCATCTATCAATGCTATCTTATCTTATCTTATATTATCGCATCAGATGCCTTCCAAAGTCTCCCAGGCCTTCCATAGGAATACTACTACTGAGTTTTGGGCCATCGCTGATAATAGTGGCGGTGGTTCCGTTATGATCTATTACTATATTTTTTTTTTCCTATCAATTTTCTTATACTATACCTGTACTGTGACTTCATAGAGATGAGCATAATAAATAATAGTGTACAGCAGGTAATAAATTCAATAGTGATAGCAATTCTCCTGTGATTGGCCCATAGGAGTGCCAGATTTCGAGGAGTCATGAGAGTGTCCTACACTATAATTGAGGTTGGACCCTAAGGTCTCGTTCATATCTGCATTGGTAATTCGATTGGGGGAATCCTCATGGTGACCCCCCTCTGAATGGACTACTGAACGCATTTGTAAGCAGTGTGCAGTGAAAGCACACGGATCCCCATAGACAATAATGGGGTCCGTGTGCTTGTCGCGAGATCTCTGCAGGGAACATGCGAACAGGAAAGTACTTCACAGTCTACTTTCCTGTCCGTATGACTAGTGCAGGAAGCAGATGGACCCCATTATAGTCTATGCTTTCACTGCACACCGCTTGCAAATGCATTCGATAGTCCTTTTGTGGGTCCTGATGCGGTGTCCCCCAAGCAGATTACCGACGCATATGTGGTCCAAGGGTAACATTGCAAAAATGCTGCATCTCGCAGTACCTGCAAAGTGGATGGTATTCTGGCTAATCTTACAACATTTTTTTCGTTTCTTGCTACTCTTCACTACGTGGGACCTTACCCTTAAGCCAATTTAAGGTGTTGTCCATATCGTATCGTACTTGTTTGATCCGATATTAATCAGGGTCTAGAACCTTCTTAACCTGAAACAAAATGAATAGAGATGAGCGAACACTGAAATGTCCGAGGTTCGAAATCCGATTCGAACAGCTGCACACTGTTCGACTGTTCGAACGGATTTTGAACCCCATTATAGTATATGGGGGGAAATGCTCGTTTCAGGGGTAGGCAAAATTCGATACAATTATACTTACCTAGTCCACGAGTGACGGTCGGGATGGCTTCTGCTTCATATCTTCTCCCAGCGCAGGGTCCCTGCGTCTTCTTCCGTCTGGAAATTCAGGCCGGATGCCTAGGCAGAGCCAACTGCGCATGCGCGGGCATGCTTGCGCATGCGCAGTCGGCTCTGCCCATGCCTGACGCCTGAGCATAGCCGACTGCACATGTGCATGCATGCGCATGCATGCCCGCACATGCGCAGTCAGCTCTGCCTAGGCCGGATGCCTAAGCAGAGTGAATTTCCAGGCATAAGAAGACGCGGGACGCTGCACAGAGAAGACTTCGGAAAGGTAAGAGAAGAACCAGCATTGATTGGCAGAATGTATAACATTCTGCCAATCAACGCTGGTTCTGCATCGAACCTTAAACTTCGAACAACTAGTAGTGTTTGATTGAGTAGTGTTCGATCGAATACCGTAGTATTCGATCGAACACCTACTCGATCAAACACTACTTGCTCATCTCTAAAAATGAACCCTGCTGTTATGATAAGACCCCTCTGCTGGATGTAGTGTTTGTTTTCCATCGATGGGACCATCTCTTCCATGGACTGTCTGATAAGGGCGATGTATCTGATACATTAAGTGATTTGATCTGTTTAACTAATGGAACAGGTGATGCAAAACTCAAAATCTGTCCATGTCTGTCAATGTGGTGGCAGAGGCATAAAAATAGATTGGATTGCAAATTTGGAATGTTTTGAGCTACAACAACATCAGAACCTCCATAACCAGAAGTTTCCATCCACTATATAAAAAGACACATATGGATGTTTTTCTCACTATCTGACATAAAGTCAGAATAAACCTTTCCCGTTTTAGGTTAATTTGGATTACCAAAATTATTAATATTTGCCAAATGTCAGAATAATGAGAGAGAGGATTTTTTAAGGCATTTTTATTAATTTTTGCAACATCAAAAGTTTACATACATTTCATTAGTATTTGGTACTATTGCCCTTAAACTTTATGACCTGGGTCAAAAAGCCGATACATGCATGATAGTAGTAAACCATGGACAGATACGGGGCCTTCTATGATAGGAGCCTCCAGCATACCTTTACTACTGTGGCAACTTTAGATTTACAAAGGACTCTCCAGCGTCTTGGCCCCCACTATCCATGGAGTTATTTATATTTGGAAGCATGTTCCCTTATCACCTCATATTTTGACATCTATTTGTCGTTTACTTTCCATTTCATGGGGCCATCTCTTTTATGGACTCTTTAAAATAAGGTCCACCAACGTATGTGATACATTAACTTATATTTTGATTTCTTTTGCTGATGCAAATAGGGATGCAGAACTCGATGTCTATGTATGTATAAAGGAACTTATCTGAATATGTGAATGCAAATGAGAAATGTTTAGACCTACAACTAGAACCCACACTGTTTATTTAAATAGTACATAACAGTATACAATAGTACAAACGGTATATAGTATGTAATAATAGGAACATATATAATAGTACAAACGGTATATAGGATGTAATAGTAGGAACATATATAATAGTACAAACGGTATATAGTATGTAATAATAGGAACATATATAATAGTACAAACGGTATATAGTATGTAATAATAGGAACATATATAATAGTACAAACGGTATATAGTATGTAATAATAGGAACATATATAATAGTACAAACGGTATATAGTATGTAATAATAGGAACATATATAATAGTACAAACGGTATATAGTATGTAATAATAGGAACATATATAATAGTACAAACGGTATATAGTATGTAATAATAGGAACATATATAATAGTACAAACGGTATATAGTATGTAATAATAGGAACATATATAATAGTACAAACGGTATATAGTATGTAATAATAGGAACATATATAATAGTACAAACGGTATATAGTATGTAATAATAGGAACATATATAATAGTACAAACGGTATATAGTATGTAATAATAGGAACATATATAATAGTACAAACGGTATATAGTATGTAATAATAGGAACATATATAATAGTACAAACGGTATATAGTATGTAATAATAGGAACATATATAATAGTACAAACGGTATATAGGATGTAATAGTAGGAACATATATAATAGTACAAACGGTATATAGGATGTAATAATAGTAATAATATATGATAGTACAAACAGTATATATGTGATGAAATTAATCATATATTATACTATTATTGCATATTATATACTGCTTGTACTAATATATATATATATATATATATATATATATATATATATATATTAGTACAATCAGTATATAATATGCAATAATAGTAATGATAATATATAATTGTACAATCTATAATATGCTCAAACCACAAGCTAGCCTACAATTATTACAAATCTGTGTAATATACTTATTTCCCACATGCAAGATAGTAAGTTACTCGTGTATCCACACGTAACTGATCTCTAATTTATCAGGAAACCAATTGAACACAATATGTCAGCCTTGACATAGTGGCCACACCTGCACCTTTCAATGTAGTTAACAATATTATCACCCCTCTCGGTATCCCCCGAATCATCTTCCAATTTTTCTACAGCAAATTTTGGTAGACATGTTCTGTGGCAATGTTTCTAATAAGTGAAGACTAGCGATGGGCGAATCTCATGAGATGTGTTTTGACAAATATGAGTTAGGTTTGTCCATCGAGGTTGTTTCAGGCTGAATTTGTTTAGCATGAACTGAAAGTGCTATTATAATACTCTGAGGTCTTATCAGATCCCAGAGTATAATACGAGGACATCCTTGTGGTGTACTTCTGTCCCACTGCATCATCGTATTGCCTCTAGCAGACACCAGAGTCACTACTGAGGCCTGTGATTGGTCCTCAGTGGTCAAATCTGGTTCACCAACATCATGACCCTGGGTCACAGTGCCAATGTTCACTCTGTGATTGGGCCTCAGCGGTGACCCTGGGGCAGTGACATCAACCGGGGGCTGAAAGAGGCCTAAAGAGAATGGTCGGGAACCACTAGACACCAGGAGAGGTGAGGCAAGGTGGGTATAAATGTTTTTTTTATTTGTATTCACCTTCCCTTGGCCTCCATTTTTAATACTCTTGGATCTAAGGAGACTCCATAGACCCCAGAGTATAATAGTACTTTATGGATGTCAGGTCAATCTGAAAACTTTTGGAAATTTTATGTAAAATGCAGTTGTAACTTACACTTAAGCTTATCACTAGTAAAGACAGAACTGAACTTCCATTTAAACAGTCAAGGGGAGTCTTTAGACTTGTTAAAAAGATGATCTCCATCCCAATACAAAGATGTTTCAGGTGAAATTACATTACAAAATATGTTTCAAGATGATCACAAGTAAGTAACCAATTAATAGTAGCATCGATGTAATTTTTTTTTTTTTTCAATATTTCCAAATATTGCATTACATATAAGAAACACTAAAAAAAACCTGAAAAAAAAAAAAAAAACATCTTGAATGCTGCAGCAGAAGTGATGAGGAGGTCATCAGGGATCAGTGATGTTTCTTTCAACAGTTAATGACACTGAGTCCTACAATAAAGAAATATACAATTAGTCATGTGTCTACACACACACACACGCACACACACACAATACATAAGTAGATGATTAACTTTATCCATCAATAGCACTAAGAACATTTGCTATTTTCAGTTCCAAGTGGGACTGCAGTACAGTAAGTATGATATCACCTCAAAAATATATGCTGTGCTCAAAAAATTAAAAAAAAAAATAATATATATATATATATATATATATATATATATATTAAAACTAAGCACTAAACAGGATACAAAAGAGTTCTTTAAAATTTGTGTGCTAAGAAAAGATATATAATATTGGAGATGGGTGTTGGCTAGAGGCCAAAAAGAACCCAAGAGCCCATTGCGCACTGAAGTATTATACCCTGAATCACAGCGCGCTTACTCAGCTCAGGTCACCTGTAACAGTCGTCTCCTTCTCTATTTCATTTCCTAGACCAACAAGGGTATCTTTGAAACCCTTCAGGGTTCGGTTGGCAAGATCACTGCATGCCTTTATGTAACATTATTCGGAACCTTAAGATATTTTTTGTCTTTGGAATTTTATTTGGTTGGGGTGCCCAGAGGATTTATTTTTACAGGGCTGCACTGGAAAATCTGCAAAGGTTGGGAAATACTAATATATTCCTATACTTGACTATGTAGCACACAAGAAATCTGCAATAACAGAACCAGAAGAGACTCCTGAGCAGAACTAAGAGTCCCCGATTCTAGCAACACAAAAAACGCATTAAATACCACCTCCAGGGAAGTCAAATTCCCAAAAAAGATGGCATGTTATGCAAAATGTAGGGATCATATATCAGAAGGTGAAAGATGAACATAGAACAAATCAGAAAGGTGAAAGTTACACAATAGAACATAGATCACGTATCAGAAGGTGAAAGTTATACAATAGAACATAGATCACGTATCAGAAGGTGAAAGTTATACAATAGAACATAGATCACGTATCAGAAGGTGAAAGTTACACAATTGAACATAAATCACATATCAGAAGTTGAAAGTTACAAAATAGAACATAGAACACAAATCAGAAGGTGAAAGTTACACAATAGAAGATAGATCAAATATCAGAAGGTGACAATTACACAATAGAACATAGATCACATATCAGAAGGTGAAAGTTACACAATAGAACATAGATCACATATAAGAAGGTGAAAGTTACACAATAGAACATAGATCACATATAAGAAGGTGAAAGTTACACAATAGAACATAGATCACATATCAAAAGGTGAAAGTTACACAAAAGAAAATAGATCACATATCAGAAGGTGAAAGTTACATAATAGAACATAGATCACATATAAGAAGGTGAAAGTTACACAATAGAACATAGATCACATATCAGAAGGTGGGTGGAAGTTGTACATTTCTGTAATCCGTTTAAAAAAATAATGATTAAATTTTGTCATTTAGAAATTGATGGCAGCAACTAGAAATGAGCGGAGTTTTTAGAAATTTGATTCTGCTGTTTCATCAGATTTTGCAAAAAAAATAAAATCATTTCGATCCAAATTAATTCATGGGAAATAGCATCAAAAATTAATGTAGAACACTGAGCCTTGCAGTAACACATATGAGGAGTCTGCTGTGGTAGTGAAACAATACAGTGAGTCAGGACACGCACAGGACAGTCTTAGAACCACTGCACACCTCACTTATTTGGCCAGTTACGAGGCCAAAACTGACCAACTAACTCGAGTGTGAACTCAGCCTTACACATCGATGTTAGTGCCAGGTATAAAAAAAGAAAACGTGCAGAGGCCCAAGATCCTACTATAGTGAGAAACAGCACACTCCTCTACACCATCGTCTGCTGATTCCACACAGATGTCTACTGAACCTGTTCTAGTAAATGCTTATACAAGTAGAGCCCCCCTGATAGAGTGGAGAGGTCATCACAGTGACATGGTGACATAGTGTTGAGGTAGCAGGAGCATTAGGAGGCCACAGAGTGGCAGGAGGTCAGCAGGGTTGAGTGGTCTTCCTTAAAGACTAAAGCCCCATGTAGCGGGCCGCAGCAAAAAAATGCTGCAGGAAAAACTGCAATGCATCACATTTTTTTTCCCACAGCACTTTTCACATTGGAATTTTCACTAGAATACCCTCCACCTTGCAGTAACTGTAAAATGCTGCATTTTTTTCCCGTGATGTTTCCAGTGCACTGATAAGACATACTGTAGTTCCTGGATGTAGTGATCACTTCCCACCAATATGTCCATCTCTTCTGTGCTAGCTCTCAGTCATACATTTATCTGTTTGGTTAATGCAAATGGTGACGCTAAACCCAAAGTCTACAAATATCTAAGTAAGTATACTGACTCTTATTTGAATAAGTGTTTCCGGCAGTTCAATGCGGTGATACAAGCATATTATAATTTAGAAGTGTAATTAAATATTTCCTAAAATATACATATAATTTTTTTTTAAATCTGTAGAAATTAAAGAAGCTCAGAGTGAGCAGTAAAAGAGAAAAATCTAACAACAGCGTATGTACAGATGTAGCCAGTTACTCTTTAATGCCAAGGCCCCACATAACAAAATGCTAAAAACACAGCAAATCCCATCATGTGGAAAAATACGTGACTTACTGCGATTTCCAAAACTATTTTGGTTTTGGAAATATTAGCATGTTGATTATACCTACAGAAACATTGGTAGTTTCCTATTGGTATAAAGGAAGCAGTACACAACATTTCTCCGCAGACTTTCTGCGAGAAGTTTTGCTGGAAAAAGCGCTATGTGTTGCCGCCACAGTCTTTCCCTCAGCACTTTTTCGCTGCGGTTCGTTACGTGGGACCTTAGCCTTACTCAACTGTTTTGTGTTGCTTTTGATGCCTTTTGTTGTGAGTACAAACAATGCCACCAGTAGTGTAACTAGGAATGGCGGGGTCCCGTGGCGAACTTTTGACATGGGGCCCCCCTCCCTCCCGACGCCGAAGACCTCGACCAACTGACCCCTACCGCACCGACCCCCCACTCCCGCGCACATTTCTGTGCACGCTATTTTACCCCATATTGGCCCCTGCACACAGTATTATGTCCCCATAGTGGCCCCTGCACACAGTATTATCCCCCATAGTGGCCCCTGCACACAGTATTATCCCCCATAGTGGCCCCTGCACACAGTATTATGCCCCATAGTGGCCCCTGCACACAGTATTATGCCCCATAGTGGCCCCAGTATACAGCATTATGTTCCATAGTGGGACCTGCACACAGAATTATGTCCCATAGTGGCCCCAGTACACAGAATTATGTCCCCATATTGGCCCCTGCACACAGTTTTATGTCCCCATACTGGCCCCAGTACACAGTATTATGTCCCCATACTGGTCCCAGTACACAGTATTATGTCCCATAGTGGCCCCTGCACACAGTATTATGTCCCATAGTGGCCCCAGTACACAGTATTATGTCCCATAGTGACCCCTGCACACAGTATTATGCCCCACAGTATTATGTCCCCATATTGGCCCCTGCACACAGTATTATGTCCCATAGTGTCCCCTGCACACAGTATTATGCCCCATAGTGGCCCCTGCACACAGTATTATACCCCATAGTGGCCCCTGCACACAGTATTATCCCCCATAGTGGCCCCTGCACACAGTATTATGTCCCATAGTGGCCCCTGCACACAGTATTATACCCCATAGTGGTCCCTGCACACAGTATTATGCCCCATAGTGGCCCCTGCACACAGTATTATACCCCATAGTGGCCCCTGCACACAGTATTATCCCCCATAGTGGCCCCTGCACACAGTATTATGTTCCATAGTGGCCCCTGCACACAGTATTATACCCCATAGTGGTCCCTGCACACAGTATTATGCCCCATAGTGGCCCCTGCACACAGTATTATACCCCATAGTGGCCCCTGCACACAGTATTATACCCCATAGTGGCCCCTGCACACAGTATTATGTCCCCATAGTGGCCCCTGCACACAGTATTATGCCCCATAGTGGCCCCAGTATACAGCATTATGTTCCATAGTGGGACCTGCACACAGAATTATGTCCCATAGTGGCCCCAGTACACAGAATTATGTCCCCATATTGGCCCCTGCACACAGTTTTATGTCCCCATACTGGCCCCAGTACACAGTATTATGTCCCCATACTGGTCCCAGTACACAGTATTATGTCCCATAGTGGCCCCTGCACACAGTATTATGTCCCATAGTGGCCCCAGTACACAGTATTATGTCCCATAGTGACCCCTGCACACAGTATTATGCCCCACAGTATTATGTCCCCATATTGGCCCCTGCACACAGTATTATGTCCCATAGTGTCCCCTGCACACAGTATTATGCCCCATAGTGGCCCCTGCACACAGTATTATACCCCATAGTGGCCCCTGCACACAGTATTATCCCCCATAGTGGCCCCTGCACACAGTATTATGTCCCATAGTGGCCCCTGCACACAGTATTATACCCCATAGTGGTCCCTGCACACAGTATTATGCCCCATAGTGGCCCCTGCACACAGTATTATACCCCATAGTGGCCCCTGCACACAGTATTATCCCCCATAGTGGCCCCTGCACACAGTATTATGTTCCATAGTGGCCCCTGCACACAGTATTATACCCCATAGTGGTCCCTGCACACAGTATTATGCCCCATAGTGGCCCCTGCACACAGTATTATACCCCATAGTGGCCCCTGCACACAGTATTATACCCCATAGTGGCCCCTGCACACAGTATTATGTCCCCATATTGGCCCCTGCACACAGTATTATGTCCCCATACTGGCCCCTGCACACAGTATTATGTCCCATAGTGGCCCCTGCACACAGTATTATGTCCCATAGTGGCCCCAGTACACAGTATTATGTCCCATAGTGACCCCTGCACACAGTATTATGCCCCACAGTATTATGTCCCCATATTGGCCCCTGCACACAGTATTATGTCCCATAGTGTCCCCTGCACACAGTATTATGCCCCATAGTGACCCCTACACACAGTATTATGCCCCATAGTGACCCCTGCACACAGAATTATGTCCCCATAATGGCCCCAGTACACAGTATTATGTCCCCATACTTGCCCCAGTACACAGTATTATGCCCCATAGTGGCCCCTGCATACAGTATTGTGTCCCCATACTGTCCCCAGTACACAGTATTATGTCCCATAGTGGCCCCAGTACACAGTATTATGTCCCATAGTGGTCCCAGTACACAGTATTATGTCCCCATACTGTCCCCAGTACACAGTATTGTGTCCCATTGTGGACACACATGAACAATTATTGTACTCTGGGGTCTTTTCAGACCCCAGAGTATAATAATTGGATACCCAGAGGGATACAAACATAAACTACTGTTACTTTCCTATCTCCCAACTCCCCTGCATTCTCCGTCGCTGTCGGCCATCTTCTGGGACGTCATGTGACCGGGGCCCTGCGTCGCGGGTCATATGACGTCACGCAAGTAGGCCGAAGCCTGCCCGGAGCCTGGAGAGGTAAGTAACACAGTTTTTTTTTATGTTATCTTACCTCTCCTGGGCCTCCGATCTTTATACTCAGGAATCAGAAAAGTCCCCAAGTATAATAGTGCTTGTGCGGCTCCTGCCAGGATCGGTAAGTATATAGGGCCCATTACCAGCTGGAGTAACTCCAGCCGGTAATGGCCTATTAAAAAAAAAAAACAGAAAACGCAGCGGTAGCGGCTGTCACCGGGCCCCCTCTTGTCCCAGGCCCTGTGGCAGCTGCTACCACTGCTACCATGGTAGTTACGCCACTAAATCTCACGATAATCATTAACAGCTAAATTACATGATCTCAAGTGACCAAATGTTGGTATTTTCACCCAACAGCTGGCTGGAAACATTCAACACACTAAAGTCTGCCATCAACCAAAGACTGCAACATCTACAGGTCCAAAATTCAACCATTTGTTGGTCAAAATGGGCAAATGGCAGATGGAAATCTAATGTATATGACCGGTTTTAGGTTGAGGCCCCACGTTGCAAAAATACAGTGTTTTGGCAGTGGTAAAAATTCTGAAGCGAAAAACGATGTGTTTTATAGTACCTGCAAAGTGGATGGGATTCTGGCTAATCCCATCTCCACATTGCAGAAAAATAATTTTTGGGAAAAGCTGCATTTTCCAAAATTCTGGTGTTTTTAAAAATTGCAGCATGTCAATTATACCTGCAGATACTCCGACATTTTCCATATAGGTATATTTTTTGCTGCGTCTCACTACGTGAGGCCTTAACCTTCGTCAGAACACACACCATCATCTACAACTTAAGAATAGAGATGAGCGTGTACTGTTCGGATCAGCCGATCCGAACAGCACGCACCATAGAAATGAATGGAAGCACCTGGTACTTCCGCTTTGACGGCGGCCGGCCGCTTAACCCCCCGCGTGCCGGCTACGTCCATTCATTTCTATGCGAGCGTGCTGTTCGGATCGGCTGATCCGAACAGTACTCGCTCATCTCTACTTAAGAACAATTTAGCAATTCCCCTCCTTCGCCCGAGGAACTGAAAAACTCACTTCTGAATAAAGAAAGCCCGTGAACAAAGAGGAAAAATATTAAACGATATTACTATGTGCTTGTGCTAATTACTATGTGCTTATGTATTGGTCCTTAGATGTGTATTTATTATACTATACTCAACTTGTAAAAAAGTAAGCACATTACATTACTAGTATTTCCCCAAAACCTTAGCAAAATAAAAAACAAAACAAAAAAAAAAGCTTTATTATTTGCTACACGATAAAAGTGAATGTGTTTTGATGACAGCAAAATTTTAGCAAGTTAAAAGGTAAAAAACTAGGAAAAATACCAACAAGTTCAAAATTAAAATAGTCAAGGCTTAAATTCTTGTTCTTATAGGGAACTAGCAGGAGGACCCGGCTTAGCACAGGTATATTTCATTTTTTGTTTGTGTTGTGGCCCCATAAGAATTGTCTAGTTTTGCACTGGTGTCTTTTGTATGTTCATAAGCATCATGTGATCACGTGTATCTCAGTTTGGATATCAGTGAAAAACCTGCGATCGGTGGTTGTTATGTTATACCTGGAGTAAAGCTGTGTGAATGTGATCATCCAAAGCACCCTGCCCCTTTAAAGTTGACATAAAACAGTGAAGAAAAATGGCTGGTTTGCTATGGAAACCTGGAGTGAAATTCTAATGTGAGGTACTATGTGCAGAGCCACGTATCTAATCCTCTGGCGTGTGGAACTGTGTGCAGATGCACATATCTAATCCTCTGGCATGTGATACTGAGTGCTGACCTGTGTAGCTAATCCTCTGATGTGTGTATCTCAGTTTAGATATCAGTGTTGTACATGTGGAGTGACCGGGTTTATGGCAGTTGGAATTTGAGTGAAAGACTTGCAGGTTTGTATTGGCTAATGGGGGTCAGTGTTTTGAGAAAGTTGTATCTCACCAACGGAACATCCGAGTGAGTTGAGGCCTTGTCTTAAACCTTCCCGGACACCTGAAGTATCTGTGTGCCAAATTTGGTGAAGATCGGTCCAGTCATTTGGTTGCACATAAAGAACAGACAGACAGATAGAAACTCATTGTTATAATATAGAGAGATTGTATTGATAAAGCCCATAACCACCAGAAAATACAATCTAATTCGCAAACAGATTCCAACACAATCCAACCCTCACAATAAAATAATAACATATTCAATTTTAGCATTTAAGATAGAAACCTTTGTATAATAAATTAATATGATCGGGAAAAAAAAAACAAAAAAAAACACCTCTCTTAAATCATTGGCTGAAATCCAACTAGTTGCTCTAGGCGCTTGGGTTTCTGTTCTTCGGGTCCACTTGGGGACGTGATAAACAGAAACCCAATCCACATAAAAGTTGTATCAATGAACCCGTAGACTATAATGGGATCCAACAGGTTTCCACCCGAAAAATGCTCGCAGTACTTTTCTCTCCGTATTTTTCATGCGGATTCAGGGATGGAATCTCCGAACATAGAGTAAGCACTAATGTGACTCCAGCCTTATCAACCAGCAAATATCAAACTAATTCCCGATCTATGAACAAATCTAAGAAAATTTCCCATATTATCAAGCCCTAACTAAAGGCAAAAAAGTCAACTCATGGCATGCAAAGAAGGCATTCACCAACATGGAAATACATGCATGGTCACATCTCTACAATTTTTTTTAGCTGGATAGGATAACCAGGGAGCACGGTAGAAGTTTCATAGGTTCCTTAACTTTCCTTTAAATCCAGTTCTTTGTAGGTCCATACACCAGGCCCCCACCAAACACCTTCCAAACAAACATTCATATTGCTTAGCCCCATTCACTTTAATGTACCAAACTTATGCACTAGTCACATCACCACCTAGAAGTGAGATAGTGTCTCTGGTATGGATGGATTTTCATTTGGTTATTTTGGGAAGTCTCCTTTGCCAGAGACCTTTGGGAGGCCATGGATGCCTAACGTTCCCATATGATTATTACAACTTTCCGCTAAATTATATTTTTAAATTCTTCCACTATCTACTGGACTAAACCAATATGTTGTGCCCGGTAATAGTTACTGGACTCACGTCTGGGCTTCTCTTAAGGTCAAGAAGCTATTGCAGAGTGTAATAAGTAGAGACCCAGGGAGATGAGTGAAAATAATAATAATCAGTTTTACTCACCTTGCCTCAACTCTCCTGGACATCTGGTGGTCCTCTTTAGACCTCTTCTATCCTCTGTCTGATATCAAGATGCTTTGACCAGCTGAGGGACCTCTGGAGATTACAATCTTACTCAAGAGTGGTGAGGCAAGGTGACTATAACTCAGGGCCGGCGTCAGCGCACGGCATAGTCGGGCAAGTGCCGGGGCCCACAGAGCCTCTGGGGCCCCCCCGGCACTTGCCCGCCCCAGCACTTGCCTGTCCCAATATCAGCTCATCGGCGTCCGACGGACGCCAATGAGCTGAATTAAATGCATAGGCGATTAAAGCAGGAACTGTGATCTCAGCTCCTGCTTTAAAGCTGCGGCCCGGCTTGCATGTGTAGGCGCGATGACGTCATCACATCGCGCTTACACACGCACGCCGGGCCACACAGCTCCTGCTTTAATCGCATATGTGATTGGAGTGAGAGAGAGGAGCGTCGGGGGAACGATGGGAGGTGAGTGTAAGTGTTTGTCTTTGTGAAGGGGAGGGGGGGGAACGGCATGAAACTGGGGACAGAGATGGAGGGGGCCCAATGAAACTGGGGGGCAAATGGAGGGGAGGACGGCATGACACTGGGGAAGATGGGGCGTGGAACAGCATGACTCTGGGGCAGAGACGGGGGACATGAAACTGTGGGCAGAGATGGGGGACATGAAACTGGGCAGATGAAGGGGGAGAACGTGATGAAACTGGGGACAGAGGTGGAGAGGGGGACATGAAACTGGGGGCAGAGGAAGGATGTGTATGAAACGGGGAGAGATGGAGGGGGGGCATATAATTTACGGGTGACTGTAGGAGGATCATACTGTGTGGGAGCACATGATAAATTAATGAGAATGGGCGGAGTCAACATAAGTGGGTGGAGCCAAATTTGCCGCGGCACGCAGAGCACGCCGCACATTTTGCCCCTCTTTCTACTCTTTAAAAATTTGGAGGTATGGCGTTGGTGACGCCACACTCCTGCGTGACGTCACTCGCTTCATCTGCGACGCACAGTGTCTCGACTCCCCCGCCTCCTTTATAAGGGGGCCCACTGAGGCTCTGTCGCCCAAGGGCCCATAAAAACCTGGAGCCGGCCCTGCTATAACTGTTTGCTATTTATACTCACCTTCCTACAGATTGTGCACTACAGTATTTCAGTATTTTCCCATGTCAAGCTACACAATATTATTACTATCACAATGACTTGCACTGTAAAGGTCTATAAGGTTTACTCTTAACTACAGCTATTAGCAAATATATATCTATATCTACTTCATGGCTAGTCTAAGGATCAGAACTGGGATATCACTTGCATACCTCACCAGCGATGTCCCATAAATTTTCCCTAGGCCGCTGATTGGACTCAATGATAACTTGCAGTAAGGACTTCTGCTACAACAAGACCCTGAGAGCAGCAGGACTGGACCGCAGTGTGAGACATCCAAGCACCAGGGACAGGTGAGTATGTTATGATGATCCAGTCTTAGGATATGTCATCAACGACAAGTCTTGAACACCTCTATTAACCCCTTCCCGCCGATGGCATTTTTTGATTTTCGTTTTTCGTTTTTGACTCCCCTCCTTCCCATAACTTTTTTATTTCTCCGCTGCCAAAGCCATATGAGGTCTTAATTTTTGCGGGACAAATTTTTCTTCATGATGCCGCCATTAATTATTCTATATAATGTACTGGGAAGCTGGAAAAAAAATTCAGAATGGGGTGGATTTGAAGAAAAAATGCATTTCTGCGACTTTCTTACGGGCTTCGGTTTTACGGCGTTCACTGTGCAGCCAAAATGACATGTCCCCTGTATTCTGTGTTTCGGTACGATTCCGGGGATACCAAATTTATATGGTTTTATTTACATTTTGACCCCTTAAAAAAAATCCAAAACTGTCGCCATATTCTGACAGCCGTAACTTTTTTATACGTCCGTGTACGGGGATTATAGGGTGTCTTTTTTTGCGGGGCCGGGTGTACTTTTTAGTTCTACAATTTTCGGGAAATGCTATTGCTTTGATCACTTTGTATTCAAATTTTTATCAGAATCAAAACAGTGAAAAAACGGCGGTTTGGCACTTTTGACTATTTTTCCCGCTACGGCGTTTACCGAATAAGAAAAATATTTTTAAAGATTTGTAGAGCGGCCGATTTTGGATAAGGGGATACCCAATATGTATGTGTTTCACAGTATTTAACTACTTTTATATGTGTTCTAGGGAAAGGGGGGTAATTTGAATTTTTAATACTTTTTACATTTTTTTATATTTTTTTTAACTTTTTTTTTGCATTTATTAGACCCCCTAGGGGTGTTGAACCCCAGGGGGTCTGAACACTAATGCAATGCATTACAATGCTAATGCATTGCAAAAAATCATCATTTCTTTTGCAGGCTGAATAGAACAGCCTGCAAAAGAAAGATATTGCAGACTGGCTGGGAGCTTTTACAAGGCTTCCGGTTGTCATGACAATGTGACGTTGGCCCTGGAGCATGCTCCAGGCGCCGGCGATAACCAGCAAAATGGCGGCGCCCATGCGCTGCCGGGAAAATGGAGCCGGAGGGGTTAATGCCTCCGCTCAGTCCGGGGACCGATCGGAGGCATTAGAGCCGGTTGTCTACTGCTTAAAGCAGTAGACACCCGGCGGCTATGGCGGCCGCCCGGATCCCGGGCGGTCGCCATAGTTACACACCCGACATGCGCCGTACTATTACGGTGGAAGTCGGGAAAGGGTTAAAACACTGCCTATATATGACATATCTCTATTGTTGAACTGTAAGGAACTGAACAGAAATAGACTCGACAAGCTGGCTAAAAGGGCCAGTTCTGTCATGGAGAGCCCTCTGGACCCAGTACAGTTAGTGGGTGACAGAAGAATACTGTCCGTGGTGATCTCCATGCTGGAGAATAAATCCCACCCCATGTATGAGACCTTTATGGCATTTGGCAGCACCGTAAGTGACCGGCTGCTTCACCCCAACTGTGAGAAGGAATAGAGATGAGCGAACAGTGTTCTATCGAACACATGTTCGATCGGATATCAGGGTGTTCGCCATGTTCGAATCGAATCGAACACCACGTGGTAAAGTGCGCCAAAATTCGATTCCCCTCCCACCTTCCCTGGCGCCTTTTTTGCACCAATAACAGCGCAGGGGAGGTGGGACAGGAACTACGACACCGGGGGCATTGAAAAAAATTGGAAAAAGTCATTGGCTGCCGAAATCAGGTGACCTCCATTTTAGACGAATAGTGGATTTCAAATCCGGGTCATATGAGAATGTGAACTTTGTGACTATGAGACAGGGATAGCTGTACAGGCAGGGATAGCTAGGGATAACCTTTATTTAGGGGGGAATGTTATTAAAAATAACTTTTTGGGGCTCTATCGGGTGTGTAATTGTGATTTTTGTGAGATAAACTTTTTCCCATAGGGATGCATTGGCCAGCGCTGATTGGCCGAATTCCGTACTCTGGCCAATCAGTGCTGGCCAATGCATTCTATTAGCTTGATGAAGCAGAGTGTGCACAAGGGTTCAAGCGCACCCTCGGCTCTGATGTAGCAGAGCCGAGGCTGCACAAGGGTTCAAGCGCACCCTCGGCTCTGATGTAGGAGAGCCGAGGGTGCACTTGAACCCTTGTGCACCCTCAGCTCTGCTACATCAGAGCCGAGGGTGCGCTTGAACCCTTGTGCACACTCTGCTTCATCAAGCTAATAGAATGCATTGGCCAGCACTGATTGGCCAGAGTACGGAACTCGACCAATCAGCGCTGGCTCTGCTGGAGGAGGCGGAGTCTAAGATCGCTCCACACCAGTCTCCATTCAGGTCCGACCTTAGACTCCGCCTCCTCCGGCAGAGCCAGCGCTGATTGGCCGAAGGCTGGCCAATGCATTCCTATGCGAATGCAGAGACTTAGCAGTGCTGAGTCAGTTTTGCTCAACTACACATCTGATGCACACTCGGCACTGCTACATCAGATGTAGCAATCTGATGTAGCAGAGCCGAGGGTGCACTAGAACCCCTGTGCAAACTCAGTTCACGCTAATAGAATGCATTGGCCAGCGCTGATTGGCCAATGCATTCTATTAGCCCGATGAAGTAGAGCTGAATGTGTGTGCTAAGCACACTCATTCAGCACTGCTTCATCATGCCAATACAATGCATTAGCCAGTGTTGATTGGCCAGAGTACGGAATTCGGCCAATCAGCGCTGGCTCTGCTGGAGGAGGCGGAGTCTAAGATCGCTCCACACCAGTCTCCATTCAGGTCCGACCTTAGACTCCGCCTCCTCCAGCAGAGCCAGCGCTGATTGGCCGAATTCCGTACTCTGGCCAATCAGCACTGGCTAATGCATTGTATTGGCGTGATGAAGCAGTGCTGAATGTGTGTGCTTAGCACACACATTCAGCTCTACTTCATCGGGCTAATAGAATGCATTGGCCAGCGCTGATTGGCCAGAGTACGGAATTCGGCCAATCAGCGCTGGCTCTGCTGGAGGAGGCGGAGTCTAAGATCGCTCCACACCAGTCTCCATTCAGGTCCGACCTTAGACTCCGCCTCCTCCAGCAGAGCCAGTGCTGATTGGCCGAATTCCGTACTCTGGCCAATCAGCACTGGCTAATGCATTGTATTGGCGTGATGAAGCAGTGCTGAATGTGTGTGCTTAGCACACACATTCAGCTCTACTTCATCGGGCTAATAGAATGCATTGGCCAGCGCTGATTGGCCGAATTCCGTACTCTGGCCAATCAGCACTGGCTAATGCATTGTATTGGCATGATGAAGCAGTGCTGAATGTGTGTGCTTAGCACACACATTCAGCTCTACTTCATCGGGCTAATAGAATGCATTGGCCAATCAGCGCTGGCCAATGCATTCTATTAGCGTGAACTGAGTTTGCACAGGGGTTCTAGTGCACCCTCGGCTCTGCTACATCAGATTGCTACATCTGATGTAGCAGTGCCGAGTGTGCATCAGATGTGTAGTTGAGCAAAACTGACTCAGCACTGCTAAGTCTCTGCATTCGCATAGGAATGCATTGGCCAGCCTTCGGCCAATCAGCGCTGGCTCTGCCGGAGGAGGCGGAGTCTAAGGTCGGACCTGAATGGAGACTGGTGTGGAGCGATCTTAGACTCCGCCTCCTCCAGCAGAGCCAGCGCTGATTGGTCGAGTTCCGTACTCTGGCCAATCAGCACTGGCCAATGCATTTCTATGGGGAAAAGTTAGCTTGCGAAAATCGCAAACTGACAGGGATTTCCATGAAATAAAGTGACTTTTATGCCCCCAGACATGCTTCCCCTGCTGTCCCAGTGTCATTCCAGGGTGTTGGTATCATTTCCTGGGGTGTCATAGTGGACTTGGTGACCCTCCAGACACGAATTTGGGTTTCCCCCTTAACGAGTTTATGTT
Organism: Leptodactylus fuscus; assembly: GCF_031893055.1. Lineage (NCBI taxonomy): Eukaryota > Metazoa > Chordata > Amphibia > Anura > Leptodactylidae > Leptodactylus > Leptodactylus fuscus. Next base: position 236,963,237 of record NC_134267.1, read on the forward strand.
CCCCATAGACTATAATGGGGTTCGAAACCCATTCGAACACTCGAACAGTGAGCGGCTGTTCGAATCGAATTTCGAACCTCGAACATTTTAGTGTTCGCTCATCTCTAAGAAGGAACTATCGGAGGTCCTTCCTCCCAAACGCGGTCAGGCTGTATAATCAACATCAGACCAAGTGAAGAGAGAGAACTAAATGATCCTGAGGTCTTCTTTCTTTTCTTTTCTTTAGCTATGACTCCTAGTATTTTTTTCTCCTATCTGCTATTCTGAGCTTATGTGCATCTCTTAGTGTGCATGCGCGGTCAGAGCCGCCTGCGCATGTCCGCGCATGACCGCGCATGGGCAGTCGGCTCTGCCTAGGCAGAGTGAATTAAAGCCAGAAGACGCCGCGGGGACCCTGCGCCGGAAGAAGACTTCAAGCAGACTTCAAGCAGTCACTTGTGGACTAGGTAAGTATAATTTTATCGAATTTTGCGTACCCCTGAAACGAGCATTTCCCCCCATAGACTATAATGGGGTTCGAAATCCGTTCGAATAGTCAAACAGTGTGCGGCTGTTCGAATCGGATTTCGAACTCAGACATTTTAGTGTTCGCTAATCTCTAATAGAGACTGGTAGACATTGCTAACTCGTATTATCAATAATGAGAACTATGGTAATGTTTCACTTTATACATGTAACAAGCAACAGAATAGACTTATAAAGCATGTGATCAGCACTCATAATCTACGGGAAAGGCCGGGGCCACATGTAGCGTACATGCAGTCATTTTGCCGTTTACAATACCTGCAAAGTAGATGGGATTCTGTCCAATACCATTCACACATTGCAGAAAAATATCTGCAGTGCACATCCTGCGATTTCAAAAACCATCACGTTTTTGTAAATCGCAGCATGTCAATTATATGTATGGAAACACTGGCTTTTTGACTGCGGCTCGCTACTCGGCTTCACCTAAACAATCTTTCAAGGCTAAATAATGGATGACCTATGATTAGGGCCGTATCTTTAGGATGCCAGGGCTTTAGAACATTGGCAGGGATCCAATGCCTGGGTCCTGAGTAGATCAGCTGCAAATAGGCTTCAGTATTCCAGTGCGTGCTGCAGCCTCTCCAGTTGCTTGAATGGGACTGGGCTGCAAGTAAGCCATGTTTAAATTTTGGACAGTGATCGTGCCAAACACAGGTATTTTCAGCTCACAGCTGGCAAAAGTATCCAGCATGGCTTATCTGTTTTCCCTAGACTAAAGTCTTCTGTCTTCAGCCTCAAAAGGCTATTTGAGGTATCAATATTTCAATAGCCGCTGCTTGGAGTCCAAAGTGGGCATATTGGCCATTTTGGCTGCTGAAAATCTAACGTATATGGTTGGCTATAGTCAAACCATTTATCATAATCTACATTTATCCATGAAACTGTAATAATTCTCCCCCCCCCCCCCATTGACCTCAGAGACTGAACAATTAATTTTGGAATACAGAAACCCCTGTGAACCGTCAGGAGGAGATTAAAGAATCCACAAAAAAAGAATAAACAGGAGCGACACTCTTCTCCGAACATCAGGCTTTACTTCGAGTCAGTAAAAACCGGCATAACCGGTTCCAGAACACACAGACACCGGCCGAGTCACGCAAACCGCGATTATACAAGCTCGTGACATGAAGGAATCAACAGGAAGAAGCCTGAAGGATCCTTCTCATGTGAACAACAGGAGTAGAAGTGAACTCAAACTATTCCCAAATAATAAGACAAACGACAGGAAATTCTTAGTAATATAAAGATTGGGAAAGACCCCAATTACTAGTATCCTCCCCCCCCCCCCATCTCGACCAAATAAACTTTGAAAAATAGTCACTTTGCTATTAAATACTCTATAAAGGTGACGATCCCTTAAGAGCTAAACTTTAGCAAGTTACAATGTAACAAAAAAGAAAAGCCAACGAGTTCAAAAATAAAATAGCCAATAGAGAAGGGTGAAGATAAAATCCTTGACCATGAGAAAACAGCAAACGCCATAACTGAATACTACAGAAATCATGGGGGCGACACAGCTCTGTGGTTAGCACTACAGCTTTGCAGCACTGGAGTCCTGAGTTCGACTCCCACAAGGAACAGCATCTGCAAGGAGTTTGTATGTTCTCCCTGTGCTTGCGTGGATTTCCTCCCATTCTACAAAGACATACTTAAATGAAAAAAAAAAAAAAGTACATTGTGATCCCTATATCTACATTAAAAAAGTTTAAAAAAGTATATCATTTACTTACAGAGTACAACACAATCCAACCTGCACAATCTAATATTAATATCCTAGATGTTAGTATGTAAAGGGGATTTCTGGGAATTCATTTTTCATACTGATGGTCTATATGAGTCACACAGTATCTCTTCTTCTGTATATACAGACACAGCACAGTAACACTTCTCTTGTCCTGTATACTGGGTGTAATTCTCAGTATCTGCTCTTATTCTGTATATATGGACACTGCACAGTACCCCTTCTCCTGTCCTATATATAGGGTGTAATTCTCAGTATCTGCTCGTATTCTGTATATACAGACACTGCACATTAACACTTCTCTTGTCCTGTATACTGGGTGTAATTCTCAGTATCTGCTCTTATTCTGTATATATGGACACTGCACAGTACCCCTTCTCATGTCCTATATATAGGGTGTAATTCTCAGTATCTGCTCTTATTCTGTATATATCACCAGAGCCATAGTGACAAGCCTGGAGCCTGTAGAACCTTCATTTTACTGATGAATTAAGGATTAGAGAGGAGCGAACACTAAAATGTCCGAGGTTCGAAATCTGATTCGAACAGCCGCACGGATTTCGAACCCCATTATAGTCTATGGGGGGAAATGCTCATTTCAGGGGTACGCAAAATTCGATACAATTATACTTACCAAGTCCATGAATAACAGTCGGGATGGATTCAGCTTGAAGTCTTCTCCCGGTGCAGCATCCCCGCGTCTTCTTCCGCCTGGAATTCACTCTGCTTAGGCATCCGGCCTAGGCAGAGATGACTGCGCATGCACGGGCAAGCGAGCAGGCATGCACGCGCATGCGCAGTCGGCTTTGCCCAGGCCCGACGCCTGAGCAGAGCCGACTGCGCATGCATGTGCGTGCACGCGCATGCGGAGTCGGCTCTGCCTAGGCCGGATGCCTAGGCAGAGTGAATTCCAGGCGGAAGAAGACGCGGGGACGCTGCACGGAGAAGACTTCGGAAAGGTAAGAGAAGAACCAGTGTTGATTGGCAGAATGTATAGCATTCTGCCAATCAATGCTGGTTCTGCATCAGGGGCGTAACTACCGTGGTAGCAGCAGTAGCAGCTGCCACAGGGCCCAGGCCATTAGGGGGCCCGATGACAGCCGCTACCGCTGCGTTTTTTTTATTTTAAATAGTCTGTTACGGGCCCCATTCACTTGCCGATCCTGGCTGGGCCGGGATCGGCAAGTGACACCGCGGGCCCCACAAACACTATCATTATACTCAGGGGTCTTTGCAGACCCCCAAGTATAATGATCAGCGGACCGGGGGACGTAAGGAACATAACAAACAGTGTTACTTACCTCTCCACGATCCTGCCTCCGACCTCCCTCATTTGTGTCTGACGTCTCTGACGTCACATGACCCGGGTCTGCTTCCCGGGTCATGTGACGTCCGACGTCATTAATGCAGGACAAGAGCGGCAGCCGGTAGCCAACAGCCAAGGAGCCGGGCACAGGTAAGCAACTGTTTTTTTAAAAAAATGTTTTTATTCCCCCGGGTCTCCGATTATTATACTCTGGGGTCTGAAAAGACCCCAGAGTATAATAATTGTTTATGGATGTCCACAGTGGGACATAATATTGTGTGCAGGGGCCACTATTGGGGTTAATACTGTGTGCAGGGGCCACTATTGGGGTTAATACTGTGTGCAGGGGCCACTATTGGGGTTAATCCTGTGTGCAGGGGCCACTATTGGGGTTAATACTGTGTGCAGGGAACACTATTGGGGTTAATACTGTGTGCAGGGGACACTATTGGGGTTAATACTGTGTGCAGGGGATACTATTGGGGTTAATCCTGTGTGCAGGGGACACTAATGGACATAATAGAGTTCTGAGGAGGGGGTCGGTTGAGGTCTTCGGCGTCGGTTTGGGGGGGGGGGGCATGTCAAAAGTTCGCCACGGGGCCCTGCCATTCCTAATTACGCCACTGTTCTGCATCGAACCTTAAACTTCGAACAGCTAGTAGTGTTCAATCAAGTAGTATTCGATCGAACACTACTCGCTCATCTCTATTAAGGATTGGACCCCACAAGTCATTGATGGCCCATTCTAAGGATAATTCAGGAATTGATAGTTCTGAACAGCCCCAATAAATCTAGGTAGGACATATCTATATTGTTAAACTCTAACTTCTATTTCGGTAACAGAACACCGATCCTCTCCACACTGTGGTTTACTAATGTGACACTACTAAATCCAACCTTCCCATTCCCTATCACTCTTACCTCATCAAGCTACCATCTCTATGTCCTCTTGTGTTTCTGTATCTTTCCTTTGGAATAAGAAGCCAATGACATAGTGAAGAACCTTGGACATCTGATCCATGAGTTTGGCCGTTCTGTAGATCAGGTAGGAGGAATGGAGAACTGGGAGAAATCCCAAGATGATGTAAAGCCAATCTAATCCCACGCAATAAAAAAAGTAATAATAGACACAGACAAAATCAATAGTGAAGTATATAGTGTTATATAAGAAAGTGCAGAACACAAATCTCATGGCTGAGTAATATGTCTCCAGATTGATGGATAAGTTACTGCTCATCTTCATCCTTGTTGTGTGATGGTACAGAGAGGTGAAGAGGAGGACGGAGGAGATGTAGTGGAAAAACATTGGGAAATAGACTCCCATTATATTACTATATATAAAATTAATATTAGTGCAGCCATCCATGGTTGTATTCCGGGCGTCATCACTGATCACATTGTTAATAACCAAGGACATCAAACAACTGAAAGCAGAGAAAACTACTAAAGCTACAATGAGATGAAGAGTCCTGTGTAATATCATCCTCCTCAGATACAGGAACAGTCTGGTGTGGAGGTTGGAGATCTTCAGACACAAGACAATGGAGAGCAGAGATGTTAGCCAAATATTAGTATAGGAAAAGAAACAATAAAGTTGATCAACAATAACCAGAGTCACATGAGAATACAGGTCTTCCAGGAGGAACAAAGTAAAAAACATATATAAACTAACTGCACATTGAGAGCACATCCTTGCAATCCCAAGAGAAGTTACAATGTGGTCAACAGGAGTCACTGATCTTCCTTTCCACCAGTCGGTGACATTGACCCCTATAATAAATGAGTGGATCACCAGTCCGGCTATGAGAGTTATCAGTATCAGAAGACCCAGATGCCAGGCAGCCTCAACCCCTGTAGTATCCGCCATCTCTCCTGTTTGTGAGGAATCTGATAACACAGATCAAAGTTTTAATAACAAACTTTTGCTTTTTATTCAAATGTTGAAATATTTACATAGGAAATTCCGAGAACATCTCATAGACTCGGAGCAAAGAAGATTTCATAAAATACTGGGCTGATTTTACAACAGATAAGACTCTTTACTCAATATCAGGCAAAGCTCACTGAGTGATATTCTGACCACTCTCCCTGGCAATGACAATGACCACTCTCCCTGGCAGTATCCAATTGATAAGGATTAGGACAGATCTAAGTTATTTTAAGTTTGCTTTGAGTGCAATTTATTTAACAATTTAATTCCACATCCATAAGAGACAGGATTGTGACCTTGTTAATAAATTGGCAACATTTTGTGGCTCAACCCCTGAACAAGTTGTGCAAAAGCTATTCAGAAATGAATGTATTAATAATACGAAAATGTCAGTGTCGTATCAACATTTTATTCCATACTCCAAAGTGCCAAAAGGCAGGGAAAGGTTTTAATAATGATTAGAGATGAGCGAACACTAAAATGTTCGAGGTTCGAAATCCGATTCGAACAGCCGCTCACTGTTCGAATGTTCAAACGGGTTTCGAACCCCATTATAGTCTATGGGGAACATATACTCGTTAAGGGGGAAACCCAAATCCGTCTCAGGAGGGTCACCAAGTCCACTATGACACCACAGGAAATGATGCCAACACCTCTGGAATGACACTGGGACAGCAGGGGAAGCATGTCTGGGGGCATCTAACACACCAAAGACCCTCTATTACCCCAACATCACAGCCTAACAACTACACATTTTACACACTCAATACCACCTCTCTGACAGTGGAAAAAAAACCTTGAAACGTGTATTTGGCCCTTGGAGTGAGGAGAGCCTGTCACCAGCAGTGAATTTGGCCCTTGTAGTGAGTTGAGGTTGGCACCAACATTGTTTTTGAAAATCAGGGTGGATTGAGCCTCTAACCAGCAGAGTTTGCGGAAATTCATGGTGGAGAGAGCCTCTAACCAGCACAGTTTGCGGAAATTCATGGTGGAGGGAGCCTGTAACCAGCCAAGTTTTGGGAAATTCATGGTGGAGGGAGCCTGTAACCAGCACAGTTTTGGGAAATTCATGGTGGAGGGAGCCTCTAACCAGCACAGTTTTGGGAAATTCATGGTGGAGGGAGCCTCTAACCAGCCCAGTTTGGGGAAATTCATGGTGGAAGGAGCCTGTAACCAGCCAAGTTTGGGGAAATTCATGGTGGAGGGAGCCTCTAAACAGCCAAGTTTTGGGAAATTCATGGTGGAAGGAGCCTGTAACCAGCCAAGTTTTGGGAAATTCATGGTGGAGGGAGCCTGTAACCAGCACAGTTTTGGGAAATTCATGGTGGAGGGAGCCTCTAACCAGCACAGTTTTGGGAAATTCATGGTGGAGGGAGCCTCTAACCAGCCCAGTTTGGGGAAATTCATGGTGGAAGGAGCCTGTAACCAGCCAAGTTTTGGGAAATTCATGGTGGAGGGAGCCTGTAACCAGCACAGTTTGGGAAATTCATGGTGGAGGGAGCCTCTAACCAGCACAGTTTTGGGAAATTCATTGTGTACGGAGCCTCTAACCAGCCGAGTTGTGGGGAATCAGGGTGGAGGGAGCCTCTAACCAGCAGAGTTGTGGGAAATCAGGGTGGAGGGAGCCTCTAACCAGCAGAGTTGTGGGAAATCAGGGTGGAGGGAGCCTCTAACCAGCAGAGTGTAGGGAAATCAGGGTGGAGGGAGCCTCTAACCAGCAGAGTGTAGGGAAACCAGGGTGGAGGGAGCCTCTAACCAGCAGAGTTGTGCAACGCTTATGGTAGATGAGTATGAGCATGCAGAGGAATTGGAGAGGTTGAGCACAGACATGGAGTTTCATGTTGGGGTGCTTTACACAGGTGGGCACGAAAATGAAGGCTCTATCCAGTGGTGGTTCATTTTTATCAAAGTGAGCCGGTCGGCACTCTCAGCTGACAGGCGGGTGCGCTTGTCAGTGATGATGCCACCGGCTGCACTGAACACCCTCTCAGGACGCTGGCGGCAGGACAGGACAGCACCTCAAAGGCATATAGGGCAAGTTCAAGCCACAAGTCCAACTTTGACACCCAATACGTGTAGGGCGCAGAGGGATCAGAGAGGACAGGGCTGTGGTCGGAAAGGAATTCCCGCAACATGCACCTATACTTCTCACGCCTGGTGACACTAGGACCCTAACTGGCGGTACTTTGGTGAGGGGGTGCCATCAAGGTGTCCCAGACCTTAGACAGTTGGTCGCCTACTGGAGGAACTGCCCTCCCTGCCGCCAACGTCACATGCTGGAAACATCTCCATCATATTCTGCACCAATTGCTTGTGGCAAGCATTGATGCGATTGGCCCTCCCCTCTACCGGAATAAAAGAGGAGATGTTGTTTTTATACCGGGGGTCAAGGATAGCAAAGATCCAGTACTGGTTGTCCTCCATGATTTTGACAATATGCTTGTCAGTTGTAAAGCACCCCAACATGAACTCAGCCATGTCTGCCACAGTGTTAGTTGGCATGACTCCTCTGGCCCCACCGAAAAGTTCAATCTCCATTTCCATCTCATCCTCCCTTTCTACCCCTCCGCGCTGCAACAATGGGACGATTCAAAGTTGCCCGGAAGCCTCCTGTATCACATCATCGGACAGCTCTTCCTCCTCCTCCTCCTCTTCCTCCATTAAACGCGATGAAGCGGACAGATGTGTGGACCTACTCTCCAGCTGTGATGGATCGGATGCTATCCCTGACTCCTCTGTGTGATCTGAGTTATCCCTGATGTCAATCAGGGATTCTCTCAGAACACACATGAGCGGGATTGTAAGTCTCACCATCGCATCTTCAGAGCTCACCCTCCTTGTGGACTCCTCAAACACCCGTAGGATGTCACAAAGGTCTCTCATCCATGGCCACTCATGGATGAGAAACTGAGGCAGCTGACTTTGTGGCACCCTAGGGTTTTGTAGCTGGTATTCCATCAAAGGTCTCTGCTGCTCAACCACTCTACTCAACATCTGAAATGTTGAGTTCCAGCGTGTAGGGACGTCGCACAAAAGTCGGTGTTGTGGCACATGCAGGCGTTGCTGGAGTGATTTTAAGCTAGCAGCGGCTACTGTCGACTTGCGAAAGTGGGCGCACATGCGCCGCACTTTCACCAGTAGCTCCGGAACATTTGGGTAGCTCTTTAGGAAATGTTGCACCACTAGGTTGAAGACGTGGGCCAGAGCTGCTACCAGGTTCCGGCCGTTATCACAAACGACCATGCCTGGGCCCAGGTGCAGCGGCTCAAACCATATTGCCGTGTCATCGAGGACGGCATCCCACACCTCGGAGGCAGTGTTCTGTCTGTCCCCCAAGCTGATCGGCTTCAGCACGGCCTGCAGACGTCTACCAACGCCAGTGCTGCAACGTTTCCAACTCGTAGCTGGAGTCAATCTAACAGCGGAGGAGTAGGCGGTGGAGACGGAGGAGGAGGGTGTTCTTCCCGTGTCCCTGCCAGGAATGTTAGGCGGGGAGACGAGGTACACCGGGCCAGTTTGGGAAGCAGTCCCAGCCTCAACAACATTGACCCAGTGTGCCATCAGTGAAATGTAGCGTCCCTGTCCGCATGCACTTGTCCACGCGTTAGTGGTAAAGTGGACCTTGCAGCAAAGCGCGGAACTAAGGGCCCGCCTGATGTTGAGTGACACGTGCTGGTGCAAGGCGGGGACGGCACACCGGGAGAAGTAGTGACGGCTAGGGACGGCATAGCGAGGTGCCGCAGTTGCCATCAGGTCCAGGAAGGCGGGAGTTTCAACAAGCCGGAGCGCCAACATCTCCTGGGCCAGCAGTATAGCGATGTTGGCGTTAGCGTGTGGGTGGTTAGCGTTGTATTTCTGCCGCCGCTCCAATGTCTGAGAGAGGGTGGGTTGTTGTAAAGAAGCGCCTGATCGTGCCTTTGATGGTGCAGGAGAAGGAGATAAGACAGGAACAGGGGAGGATGAGGAAGAAGTCAACAAAGTGGCGGAGGCAGATGAAGTGGTGTCCTGGCTCGTCCTCTGGAGTGCATCGCCAGCACTGTGAGCAGTGGCAGAGGCAGAGGTAGCGGCGTGAACGGCGGGCGACGTTTGTTCTGCCGTTGCTGCCTACCACTGATTCCAGTGCTTGGATTCCAAATGACGGCGCATTGAAGTGGTGGACAGGTTGCTCTTCTCAGAGCCCTCTCATTTTCGAGAGGCAAATTGTGCAGACAACACTATATCTGTCCTCGGCGAATTCCTTGAAAAAACTCCACACCTTCGAGAAACGTGCCCTCGAGGTGGCAGTTTTTCGGGGCTGGGTACAAACTGGAACATCTTGGGAGATTCCGGGTGTGGCCTGGCTTCGCCTAAGCTGCTGACCTCTGCCTCTAGCTACCCTTTTTGGTGCTGCACCTGCCTCAACATCCACACTACTTTCCCCGCTTGACATCCGCCCTGTCCAGGTGGGGTCAGTGTCCTCGTCGTCCACCACCTCCTCTTCAAACTCCTGTCTCATCTCCTCCTCCTGCACAATGTGCATGTCAACTGGCTGCCCTGACGGCAACTGCGTCTCATCGTCGTCAATTAGGATGGGTTGCTGGTCATCCGCCACCAAATCGAACGGAGATGGAGGAGACTTCAGTGTTTGAGCATCTGGATACAGATACTCGTCTGTTAGGTCCGTGGAGTTGCAAAATGGAGGAACAGGTTGCGGTACAGTCAAAGGAAGGGAGAACAGCTCTGGGGAGCAGGGACAGTTGGTGTTATTGTTCTGGGAAGAATGGGAATTTTGGGTGGAAGGAGGACAAGACTGTTGGGTAAGAGGAGGAGAGGAGGCAGAAGCTGACTGGCTGCTGGACAATGTGCTGTAAGCGTTATCCGACAGCCATTGCAAGACCTGTTCTTGGTTCTCGGGCCTACTAATGTTTGTACCCTGCAGCTTAGTTAATGTGGCAAGCAACCCTGGCACTGTGGAGCGACGCAATGCTTGCTGCCCCACAGGAGTAGGCACGGGACGCCCTGTGGCTTCACCGCTAACTTGCTCCCCAGAACCATTCCCCCGACCTCGCCCATGGCCTCGTCCATGTTCCTTTCCGGGAGCCTTGCGCATTTTAATATGCTTTCCTTGCTTAAACACACTCAGAACCTGGGTGTATATGCCAATACCAATAAATTGAGGGTGTATGCAGGCCCCAATTTATTTGGTGGGATTAACACTCAGAACCTGTGTGTTTATGCGAATATCAACAACTTAGGGGGGGGGGGGGTGCAGCCCCAATATATTAGGGGAATTCACACTCCAAAACTGGCACTATATGCCTATAGCAACAATTGAGGGTTGTATGAAAGCCCCAATATATTTTGGGAATTAACAGTCAGAAAGTGGCACTATATGCCAATAGCAAGAATTGAGGGTGGTATGAAAGCCCCAATATCTTTTTTCTATTACCAGTCAGACCCTGACACTATATGCCAATAGAAGGAATTGAAGGTGGCATGAAAGCCCCAGTATCTTTTTTGAATTTACAGTCAGACCCTGGCACTATATGGCAGTAGCAAGAATTGAGGGTGTATGTAGCCCCAATATATTCTTTGAATTCCAAGTCATTCCCTGGCACTAAATGGCAGTAGCAAGAATTGAGGGTGTATGTAGCTAGGGGACTTACAGTGTATTCAAGTGAGTTTCTGGGGTGGAAGTGCCTAGAAGAGTGAATTCAGAGTGGGAAGACGCCACGGGGATACTGCGCGGTGAAGACTTCTAAAGGTAGGAGAAGAACCAGCGTTGATTGGCCGACTGTATAGCATTTGGCCAATCAACGCTGGTTCTGCATCAATTTTTTTCATTCGAATAGCGAGTGGTACTCGATCAAGTACGAGTATTTTGAATACCTACTCGATCAAATACTACTCGCTCATCTCTAATAATGATCATAAAAAAAAAAAAAAATCCAGACTTCCCTGTTTTAGACCCAAGGCTTCCAGTCTTCTTTTTGTCTTCCATTCTTCTTCTGGATTGCATCTACCAACTTTGCTGATGTTTTTTGGTCCCCATGTCATTGCTGAAGCATGTGATCGACCACAGCAAGACAGGTGATTGGAGGTCAAGACAGGTCATCATGCTTTGACATTCCAGCTTTAGTAACAATGTTGGAACATCGAAGCATGAAGATATCCATCTCCTCCTGCCAATCCCAAGGGTCCAATCCTAGGTTTAATAATGACATTGGAGTGTTGGAGTGCAAGTAACTGCATTGCTCCCTATGATCAATTTGGCCAACTACAGGCTTCCGCATTGATTTAGGGGCCAAGTGAGATCATGAAGATGGTAGACAGAATTTAGAAAAAGACTGAATCATGAGCCAACACTTTGCTGCTTTTATACTGATCGAATCCAAAAAAAATTAGGTTTGCTAAAATCGAAAAATCTTATCAATTTGTAATGAATTTAATTCACTATGAATTGATTTATTCAACCCTAATTACCTCTTTTGTTTTGAGTCCACCTTCTCTGTCTCCTCTTCTAGGTAAGGAAATCCAAGCTATTTCATGACATGTAAGTTTGCTCTCTCTGTGTTATGATAGGAGCTGCAAAGTTTTCATTTTAATGCATTGTTTTTGTGATTTCATTCACATAGCATAGTCTGCTTGGAGATTTGACGTAATTGGAGGGACATGTGATGTGACCTGCTTTAAGTCTCTTTCCTGTCCTGAACTGAGTAATCCACGTCCCCTTCTGGAAGCAAACATTGAAGCAAAACATAATTTTCATGGCCAAGGTCAAAGCAATGCCAAAAACATTTGATCGATTCATTGAGGGATGTAGTTTACAAAATGGGGTCACATTTGAAACATTTATAAAGTACTAGCTGGTACCCGCGACTTCGTCTGCGGTGCTTGTAGCAGTGGGTATATACAGGCGCGGGTAAGGTTTTCGTAGTGTGTATAAGGTATGGGATATGAAATGTAACTTTGTATCTTGTTTTTGCTCTAATTCAGAGAATACGTGAGACTTTTGTGTTGCAGTTACTTTGTATTTGAGCTGCTATATATACGGTGTTGTGAGAAACTGTACATAGTGACTTTGGGACAGAAGTATTTGAAGTTAACCCTTTCCCGCCGATGGCATTTTTTGATTTTCGTTTTTGACTCCCCTCCTTCTAAACCCCATAACTTTTTTATTTCTCCGCTCCCAGAGCCATATGAGGTCTTAATTTTTCCTGGGACAAATTTTTCTTCATGATGCCACCATTGTTTATTCTATATAATGTACTGGGAAGCAGGGAAAAAATTCAGAATGGGGTGGATTTGAAGAAAAAATGCATTTCTGCGACTTTCTTACGGGCTTTGGTTTTACGGCGTTCACTGTGCAACCAAAATGACATGTCCCCTGTATTCTGTGTTTCGTTACGATTCCGGGGATACCAAATTTATATGGTTTTATTTACATTTTGACCCCTTAAAAAAAATCCAAAACTGTGTTTAATTTTTTTTTTTTTTTTGAAAAGTCGCCATATTCTGACAGCCGTAACTTTTTTTATACATCCGTGTACGGGGATGTATAGGGCATCTTTTTTTGCGGGGTCAGGTGTACTTTTTAGTTCTACCATTTTCGGGAAATGTTATTGCGTTGATCACTTTTTATTCAAATTTTTATCAGAATCAAAACAGTGAAAAAACAGCGGTTTGGCACTTTTGACCATTTTTCCCGCTACAGCGTTTACCGAACAGGAAAAATATTTGTATAGCTTTGTAGAGCGGGCGATTTCGGGCGTGGGGATACCCAATATGTATGTGTTTCACAGTTTTTAAGTACTTTTATATGTGTTCTAGGGAAAAGGGGGTGATTTGAATTTTTAATCCTTTTTATTTTTTTTTAATCTTTTTTTTACTTTTTTTTAAAAAAAAAAAAAAAATTTTGCATTTTTTTAGACCGCCTAGGGGTATTGACATAGGTGGGGGGTGTCGCGGATTGTCAGAGCGGTGGGGGTCGGCAAACATGGCTGCTCCGGAGCGTTAAAGAGAGCCTCCTGCAGTATCGTTAAGGGGAGGGGCAAAGTGGTAAAGTATATGTATATGTGATTGTGTGGGGTTAGGGGCGAGGCTGCAGAGGACAATATGAATTTTGTGGCTTGCTATGGTCCATAGTGTGTGAGATTGCAGAGATGGTGGTGTGAGTTTGGGTTTTGTGGGGGTCCTGGCACAAACGTATGTGCGCTATTGTGACGAAAAGTAGCCTATTATTTAATCAGGTGTATTAACTATGTTTGTGGAAAATTTCAGCCAAATCGGTCGAGCGGTTTTTCCGTGATTGAGGAACAAACATCCGAACATCCAAACACACAAACCCACAAACTCACAAACTTTCACATTTATAATATTAATAGGATTCATATTTTAGGGGCTCTTAAAACTGACAAGGCACTTGAAATGTACCCCAACAAAATCTCTCCAACTGAGATCTGCTGTGCAGCCAAAAAGAAGATACGACAACTAATGGGGTATTTCTGAATTGCTTAATGAAAATCAAAAATTTACAGCTAAGACAAAATATTATTGGAAAAATTAAATATTTCAATTTCACCATCTGATATTTAGAAATTCTATGAAATGCCTTTGTAGGTAAAATAGTCATAACGTCTCTGAATGAGTTCCTTGAGGAATATTTCCAAAAAATGTCAAGGTTTGTCAATGTCAATAGGTTTGTTGGGTTTGATCTGTTTTCCTATGCTTCATCACCCCCTAAACCTATACAAACCTAAAAGGGTGTCTGCAAAAATATCCTAATACCATAACGGCCCTAAAACCTATAAGGAGCTCCTTCATTTCTAAAGACATTGTTTTGGTCACATATGGGATATTTCTTCAAAATGCAGGGTAATAAATAATTAAGTTTGTTTTACTATTAAAAGCGGAAGAGGATCCTCATGCGATTCATTTCACCTGGCTAGGAGAAAGGCTATTGACATTGGTTAGGATTAGATATGGGTGAAACAATTACATTGGAACCCGATTTCCAAAAATCTTCAGTTTGTCTCTTGATAGTTGGTACACCCCACATAATGACACTCAGCACACCCCATGTGACCGCAGAGGCCCAATAATATGCCTCCCCATGCAGGGCCGGCTCCAGGTTTTTATGGGCCCTTGGGCAACAGAGCCTCAGTGGGCCCCCTTGTAAAGGAGGCGGGGGAGTCGAGACACTGTGCGTCGCAGATGAAGCGAGTGACGTCATGCAGGAGTGTGGCATCACCAAAGCCATACCTCCCAATTTTTAAAGAGAAGAAAGAGGAGCAAATTTGGATCCACCCACTTTTGTTGATTCCACCCATTCTCATTCATTTATCATGTGCTCCCACACAGTACAATCCTCCTACAGTCACCCGTAAATTATATGCCCCCCCTCCATCTCTCCCCCAGTTTCATATACACCCTTCCTTTGCCCCCAGTTTCATGTCCCCCCCTCCATCTCTGTCCCCAGTTTCATCACGTTCTCCCCCTTCATCTGCCCACAGTTTCATGTCCCCCGTCTTTGCCCCAGTGTCATGCTATTCTCTCCCCACCCCTTCATCTGCCCCAGTGTCATGCGTTCCCCCCTCCCCTTCATTTGCCCCCCAGTTTCATTGGGCCCCCTCCATCTTTGTCCCCAGTTTCATGCCGTTCTCTCCCCACCACCTTCATGTTCTCCAGTGTCATGCCGTTCCCCCCCCTCCCCTTCATTTGCCCCCCAGTTTCATTGGGCCCCCTTCATTATGTTCCACCTTTATATTTAATACAAAACAAACACTTACACTCACCTTCTATCACTCACCTTCCATCGATCCCCCGACGCTCCTCTCTCCAGTCACATACGCGATTAAAGCAGGAGCTGTGAGTTCAGCTCCTGCTTTAATCGCGTATGTATTCCAGCTCATCGGCGGACGGACGCCGATGAGCTGAAATCGTGACAGGCAAGTGCCGGGGGGCCCCCAGAGGCTCTGTGGGCCCCGGCACTTGCCCGACTATGCCGTGCGCTGACGCCGGCCCTGTCCCCATGTTTTGTCAGATGGAGGCTGGAAGTGGCCAAAGCAGGATGCTGAGGACCACCAGACACCATAAAGATGCTCAGGAGAAGAGAGACAAGCTGACTATAAGTGTTTGTTATTTTAACACACCTCCTCCAGGCCTCCACTTATACCCTGGGGTTTAAGGAGACTCCAAAGTATAATAAGGAACTCCCTTTTCTATATGAATAGGTTTTGTACAAAGCTACCCAGAGGGTCAAATTTCCCAAATATTTTCAAAACAAATCTCATGATGTTTACCAGTTTGGAGGAATACTGAAGAAAAAAAAAAAAAAGCTTTAGACTTCCTGCCATATTTGATTCTAGCACTGACATTGTATCTACTGAATGTTAATATAACTGTATACCCTCAACGAACGATGGAGGAACTTATGAAGACTCAGACAGTGGTGTAGACTTATTAGTACTGGCACTGGGCACGTCGGCTTCATGAAGAAGCTCCAGCCTTTTCATAAAGGCACTTCCATGTGCCATAATGGAAATCTACGCCAGTTATTAGCCATCATAGATTTTCATGTTTCCAGTTTTCTGGCATATTAGTCATAATGAATATATTGGACCGAGGAATCCCTGCCCAGCCAGTGATACTCCCCATCGCAGTCCACCCACCTTCACACATTGTGGTGAGCAGTGCCACACCTCCCATGAGGCGACCTGAGGCGTCTTCCGGATCTTCATTCACTCTGCCAGGCATCGGGCCTGGGCAGAGCCGACTGCGCATGTACGCTTGTAGTGCAGACATGCGCAGTCGGCTCTGCCCAGGCCCGATGCCTGGCAGAGTGAATGAAGAGCCGGAAGATTCCGCGGAGACGCTGCAAGAAGAAGATTGCTCGGAGGATCTAGCCCGACCCTCACTCGTGGACTTGGTAAGTATAATTTGATTGAACGTTGCCTACCCCTGAAACGAGCATTTTTCCCCCATAGACTATAATAGGATTCGATATTCGATTCGAGTAGTCGAATATTGAGGGGCTACTCGAAACGAATACTGAACCTCGAACATTTTACTGTTCGCTCATCTCTATTAGTATTATATCTACCTGTATATTTTGTGTACTGTATGTAACCCCCAAATGTAAAGCACCATAGAATTAATATAATAATGTACAGCACCATGGAATTAATGGTGCTATATAAATAAACAATAATAATAAATAATAATAATTATGAAAAATTATGAAAAAATAATAAACTTGTGAGGGTAAAATCACAGAATGGCCGCGCTCCTGGGACCAATATATCTCTTGGAAAATCTGCAGCAATCTCTGATTCCCTTGGGTATTAGAGATACGCACTGTGACCACTTGGTCAGGGGATGGCGGGAATAAACCCAAAAATAGAGAGTCACATTCAACCGCTGCACCGAAACCATAGAGATTCAGGAGATGATGAGAACTATTGAGAGTTCCAAAATAAAAAAGGAACTGGCCTTCTCACAAACACACTGAGTGCACCGTAATAGAAAATATAAAAGGCTTTATTGGAGAACGCGTTTTGGGATGTGAATTGCTTACGAATCGCATACCACTTCATCAGATCTATACAAATAACATAGATATTCATGCTAAAGATCCCTGTGACAGAATAACGTCCCTTAGCAGTCCTCTAGACGGTATAATGTCCCATAGCAGCCCCAATACAGTATAATGTTCCTTAGCAGCCCCAATACAGTATAATGTCCCATAGCAGCCCCAATACAGTATAATGTTCCTTAGCAGCCCCAATACAGTATAATGTTCCTTAGCAGCCCTCCACATATTATAATGCCTCATAGCAGCCTTCAAACATTATAGTGTCTCATAGTGGACCTCCACATAGTATGAAATCCCACAGTGGCCCCTCCATATGGTATAATTTCATATACTAGCCCTCCATGTTATAATGTAATATAGTGGCCTGTTCACGTAGTATAATGTCCTATAGTGATCTCTCCACACAGTATAATTTCCTATAGTGCCCCGAAATACAGTACAATGTTCCAAAGCAGCCCCTAGATTAATTAAAAAAAAAAAAAAAAAAAATCTCATATACATAGGACTTTTCTAGCAATGTGGGGTTTGGCTGACCCTCAAAGTTTAAATAGAGGCTCAGGGGAGGTGAGTGAGCATAACAAACAGCGAGGAATCATACTGTATTATATTTATTCACCTCCTGTGAGCCTTTGCTAATACTTTGAGGGTCTGAAGACAACAATTAAGGAAGGGGGCTCTGATCGAGGTGTACCCCTCTGGAGATTGCTGGAAATACTCCTAGGGATATACAGACAGCAGCTTGAGAACCACTGGTATACAGTAACTAGAGGTATACAATGATAGAAATCTTATTAATATGTTTGGATGTTTGCGTGTTTGGATGTTTGTTACTCAATCACGTAAAACTGGCTGAACTGATTTGGATCAAATTTGACACATAGATAGATTGAAACCTGGATTAACACATAAGATACTTTTTATACCAGTAAATGACATGGCTTCATGACTGGTATGAATTTATGTTCATACTATATTAAACTGCAAGGACAATTCAGCTAATTTGCTGATAAATCCTGGTCTTTTATCTCTTAAACATAATACTGAGTCCATTCTGTACAAGCATCTGCATATTATCTCATCTACATAAGTGTTCTGTATCCTATTTAGCCAGAGGGAGAAGACAAATGCATGGACTGAGAAGCAGACACTCCAGGCAGAGGGCTGAGAAACTGAGATGCCAGAGTTAGCCAATTTTAATCATGCCAGGAAAAATAAACTGTAATTTGTTGCAACATTCTGAAAAAAACAAGAGCTATGAAGGAAGCCAGCAGTCACCAGACTTCTCCTCAAGCGGAGCTGAGGAGGATTGAGCAAGGTAGGCGTCAAGTGTTTCTTAGAGAAGCCAAAAATGCGGGAGTAGGTGGATCATTGATGCCAACAACATGCTCATTATATGGCATCCCAATGAGCTGATGAGATGCCAGAACAATATCAGGCACGGCGCAAGGAACAAGTTCAGAGGCAGGCCATCTTGAGAGCTTCCAAAACACTGGAGCAGGCGAATCATTGACTACAGCAATTTGCTGAATATAGGGGGATCATCAATGTCAACAACCTCCAGACAAAGTCGTGGGCAGAAGCTAGTATATTATAAGTGTAGAAGTGAGTCTTATGAGGTGCTAAAATAAAGGTTTATGTAGGAGATTACATATACCATACATATAGTACTGCACAAACATGTAAAGTTTGAGCTTAAATTGGCTTAAAACATAATGTATAACTCCTAGGACTCTATGTACAAAACATGGTACATGACACTGTCAGGGCTCCTAGGAACCTATGTAGAAAACATAGTGAGAATACTTTTAGGTTCCTACGAGAACTATCTATAAAACATGGTGTATAACACTGTCAGAGCTCCTAGGAACCTATCTATAAAACATAGTGTAGAACACTGTCAGGACACCGAGGAACCCATCTATAAAACATAGTGTAGAATACTGTCAGAGCTCCTAGGAACCTATCTATAAAACATAGTGTAGAACACTGTCAGGACACCGAGGAACCCATCTATAAAACATAGTGTAGAATACTTTTAGGTTCCTACGAGAACTATCTATAAAACATGGTATAGAACACTGTTAGGGCTCCTAGGAACCTATCTATAAAACATAGTATAGAACACTGTCAGGACTCCCAGGAACCAATCTATAAAACATAGTGTAGAATACTGTCAGGGCTCCTAGGAACCTATCTATAAAACATAGTGTGTAACACTCTCAGGGATCCTAGGAACCTATCTATAAAACATAGTGTAGAATACTGTCAGGACTCCCAAGAACCAATCTATAAAACATAGTGTAGAATACTGTCAGGGCTCCTAGGAACCTATCTATAAAACATAGTGTAGAATACTGTCAGGGCTCCTAGGAACCTATCTATAAAACATAGTGTAGAACACTGTCAGGGCTCCTAGGAACCTATCTATAAAACATAGTGTATAACACTGTCAGGATTCCTATGAACCTATCTATAAAACATAGTGTAGAACACTGTCAGGACCCCCAGGAACCTATCTATAAAACATAGTGTAGAATACTGTCAGGGCTCCTAGGAACCTATCTATAAAACATAGTGTAGAATACTGTCAGGGCTCCTAGGAACCTATCTATAAAACATAGTGTAGAACACTGTCAGGGCTCCTAGGAACCTATCTATAAAACATAGTGTATAACACTGTCAGGATTCCTATGAACCTATCTATAAAACATAGTGTAGAACACTGTCAGGACCCCCAGGAACCTATCTATAAAACATCATGTGGGACCCCCTCCTTACAGGGGGATTCCATTGAGCATAACCATTACATTTGTAGACAATTAAAAGTTAAACAGTAAGATATTTCAGCCCATTTCAGTAATATTAAGCACTATAGTATACACAATGTAACTACAAGTGATAAAGATCAACAGAATGAAATAAACCTGTGTTCCAGAAAACAGATGCAATGTTACCTAACTAACATATTTCCAAAAATTTGCCTACGTGCACTAAGCTGTGACTTTCCATGCTGCTTTGCATGAGATATGTTTATTCCACTTGGAAACACAGACTAATGTTTACCTGCTGGTTCTATCAGCATTGTAAGATCTGACATATAATCTGGTCACATTATATCACGGGAGCCATGTCTTCCTCTATTGGTGACCTCCAGCATCTGGCACTATGTATCATGGCTGAGATACTTGGTATCATCGGAGTCCTGATCAATACATTTATTGTAGCTGTGAATCTCAATGACTGGCTGAAGAAGAAAGCTCTAACTTACGTCGACCAAATCATCACCGTCCTTGGAATGACCAGAATTTGCGCCCAAGCTGCTTCTTTTCTGCACATCCTTTTGGAAACTTTTTTCCATCCCCAGAATTTCTTCTTACTTTATTATGTTCTCAAGAAACTTGATACGTTCTTCAACCATGGCAACGTCTGGATAATGACCCTGCTCTCCGTTGTCTTCTGTCTTAAGATCTCCAACTTTCACCATGTCTCCCTTTTACGTCTTAAGACAAGATTATCGCAGAAGTTTCTTCATCTCATTGCTGCTTTCTCGTTGATCGCCTTTTGCTACGTTTTACTATTATGTCTCGTCGATTTCATTGAATTTCCAAAATATATGGCACAAAATATGACGACCGACGGCACCGGGACCCAACAGAAAAGGGTTCTATTAATGGTAATCTTTGTAGTCGTCAATTCTGTGCCCTTCATATTATATTGCACTTCATCTGTTCTTGTCATCGCTTCTTTGAGTGTTCACATAAACCGAATGAGACTCAACAAGACGCCGACCAGCAACTTGGACACGTATTACAATGTTATTAAATTCATGACCCTGACTTTGCTGTACTATATACTGAATATGACCACGTTTGTCACGGTTGTACACTTCCATATGTTTCACTCTTTGAATATTTTTTGGGTTTACATCACTGTTGATATTTTTCCAATTATACATTCTGTGTATCTGATACAAAGGACAAGAAAGCTAAGGGATAGATTCTACAAGATTTGTCAACTTGGACCCAATAGCTTATGGGATAGACAAATGGGAAATCTCACCTTGGGGAACCCTGTGGAAATAATAATGAAATAAAGTACACAAAAAAATGTAATATTAGACAAAGTATCCCATGAGACATGAGCACAGCCTTGTTTTCACTTGGCTACTAGTAAAGGGGTTGTCCGGGACTGAAATGTTTTTTTTTTTTTTTTTTCTTCTTCTTTTATTAAATATATATCCTGATTTTAATCATTCTCTTAATTATAATTTCTAATTTGATGTATTTTATTCTCCTCACACCTCTAACTGTTGTTACACATGCATTATATATATATATATATATATATATATATATATATACTGTACTACATATATTATACTATATATTACTGTGCAAACCATAGAGCTAGTCCATAAGGCTGCCAGGTAGCCTGGAGAGAGAGATAGGGTTCAGTGATGGTTGGCCCCATTACCTTTTCTATTATAGGGCTCAGTGATGGTTGGCCCCATTTCCTTTTCTATTATAGGGCTCGGCTATGGTTGGCCCCATTCCCTTTTTTATTATAGGGCTCAGT
Organism: Leptodactylus fuscus; assembly: GCF_031893055.1. Classification (NCBI taxonomy): domain Eukaryota; kingdom Metazoa; phylum Chordata; class Amphibia; order Anura; family Leptodactylidae; genus Leptodactylus; species Leptodactylus fuscus. Next base: position 236,984,889 of record NC_134267.1, read on the forward strand.
GATGGTTGACCCCATTCATTTCTCTATTATAGGGCACAGTGATGGTTGGCCAGGCTCCCCTTATTTATGATAGGGTTCTGTGATGGTTGTCCCCATTCCCTTTTCTATTAGATGCTGATAACTTATGGAAAACCCCTGTGGCCAGAGGACCTGTATTGTGGTCCATTGACCAAAAGGTTATTAAAAATGGTGGAGGTAGAAAATATCACAATGTATTTCTGGCAATCTCTTAGATCTGTGGTACGGGTTCCTATATATACAGCATTCGTCATCCTAAACATTTCTGACTTCCCTTTTAATGTGCACTTTACAATAAATCCAACTTCATACAAAGGTCACATGAGCTGGTCATAAGCCAATTCCATTACTAGATGTACAATACATCTGGATTTTATTTTAGTTCTAGTCTAGTTTTTATATAAAGTAACCAAACACAAGGATCTGAAGCACAGATTACAGGCTGTAGAAAATCTATAGGACAAGAAATCCTAGAACATGAATAATAATAATAATAATAATAATAATAATAATAATAATAATAATAATAATAATAATAATAATAATAATAATAATAATATCATCATCATCATCATCATTATTATTATATTAAAGCTTTAAAATGTAAGTTTTTTTGTTATCTTTTTTACAATTATTTGTAGATATACAGAAACTGAAAATAAAGATTGATTTTCTCCTCCCATTTTCTGTTTTCATTCTTTTAGGTAAGTGCATCCTATGATATGTATTAAAGGCAGTGGCGTAACTAGGAATGGTGGGGCCCCGTGGCGAACTTTTGACATGGGCCCCCCGACCGACACCGACGACCTCGACCGACCCACTCCTACGTATTCCTGCGCGTTCTATTATGCCCCATAGTGGCCCCTTCACACAGTATTATCCCCCATAGTGGCCCCTGCACACAGTATTATCTCCAATAGTGGCCCCTGCACACAGTATTATCCTCCACAGTGGCTCCTGCACACAGTATTATCCCCAATAGTGACCCCTGCACACAGTATTATCCCCAATAATGGACCCTGCACACAATATTATTCCCCATAGTGACTCCTGCACACAGTATTATCCCCCATAGTGGCCCCTGCACACAGTATTATCCCCAATAGTGACCCCTGCACACAGTATTATCCCCAATAATGGACCCTGCACACAATATTATTCCCCATAGTGACTCCTGCACACAGTATTATCCCCAATAGTGGCCCCTGCACACAGTATTATCCCCAATAATGGACCCTGCACACAATATTATTCCCCATAGTGGCTCCTGCACACAGTATTATGCCCCATAGTGGCCCCTCCACACAGTATTATCCCCAACAATGGCCCCTGCATACAGTATTATGTCCCATAGTGGCCCCTGCACACAGTATTATGTCCCAACAATGGCCCCTGCACACAGTATTATACCCCATAGTGGTCCCTGCACACAGTATTATGTCCCATAGTGGCCCCTGAACACAGTATTATCCCCCATAGTGACCCCTGCACACAGTATTATCCCCAACAATGGCCCCTGCATACAGTATTATCCCCCATAGTGGCCCCTGCACACAATTTTATGTCCCACTGTGGACACCCATAAACAACTATTATACTCTGGGGTCTTTTCAGACCCCAGAGTATAATAATCAGAGACCCGGGGGAATAAAAACATAAAAAACTACAGTTTCTTACCTGTCCCCAGCTCCTACGATGTCTTCTCCGCTGTCGGCCTTCTTCAATGACGTCGGACGTCACATGACCCGGGACGCAGAGACGTCAGTCACCTAGGAAGGAGGCCTGGCAGGATCGTGGAGAGGTAAGTAACTGTGTTTTTTTTTATGTTTATTACCTCTCCCGGGCCTCCGATCATTATACTTGGGGGACCAAAAAGACCCCCCAGTATAATGATAGCAGCGGTAGCGGCTGTCACCGGGCCCCCAATGTCCCGGGCTCTGTGGCAGCTGCCTCTGCTGCTATGGCGGTAGTTATGCCACTGATTAAAGGGGTTTCATAGGCTTACAAGGTGATATATCCTTCAGCAGCATTCCCTTAGCATCACTTCTACTGCAGAGACCATGACAAGTCACATTGATTAGTTGCATGGCCTGTTTGCTGGTGAGTCCCACTCAAGCGAATGGGACACTATGTTTTATAGAGGGGTTCATAAGAGTCTGTTATGGTTCTGTCTTTATATATGAAAATAATAACTTTTATACACGACAGAACAGCTAAACTGCAGGACACTGCAGTGAGGTCCACAAACCCAGAAGGGCAGCCGTCTGCCTGAATACGAACCACCAGTTAAACTCCAGTGATGTTGCGCAGCACCAATGTGAACAGGCTGCAACAGACTCTCGCCACTCCTGCCAGTTCACTGGGAAAGCATGCCTGTGTATAGCTGTTGAGTGAAACTAAATGAAGCCTTGCAAGAAGCACCTGCTAATTACAGCAGAGAAACCAGGCCCTAGCACATGCTTCACTCTGCTACACAGTCAAGATTGCCAGGGGTTAACTTCACTCCTGGTTAGTAACAGAAAAGGGCTCCTTAACCTGCTAGGAGCTACAATGAAATAGACAGTCAATAGGCTTTACTGATTCCGACTGGCAGAGCCAAGGAATCCTAACTTGGTCCCTAGTCAGCTCCTGCCTTATACTGGAACCTGGCCCTAACCTCCTGTCTCAAGGTATTTTCAGTAAGAGTGTGAGCACCGGGCGGGCATTGGCTCACACTATATAAAGGCTAGTCCCCACCCAACAGGGTTGGTGGCCATGACGACACCAATCATGCTCAGCATGGGCAAAATGGGACTTAGCCTCTGAGTGGCTCCAAAATGTCTGAGCATGCTCAGTGGGCTGAAAGCTGGACATAGACTCCAGACACCTCACTGCACGATGCCGAGGGCGAGGGTTGGATTGGCCCGCAGGACCCCATCCTAACAGAGTCCTAAGAGTATTCTAGACTATGTTTTATAGATAGGTTCCTGGGAGCCCTGACAGTATTCTACACTATGTTTTATAGATAGGTTCCTGGGAGCCCTGACAGTGGTCTACATTATGTTTATAGATCGAGTCCTAGGAGCCATGTTTTTTACATAGTATCCTAGGAGACCCGACAGTGTTATACATTGTGTTTTAAACCAATTTAAGCTCTGATTTGGTAAAAAGTTTATTCAAACTGAAACAACATCTTGAGACCAAACCAACCAAATCCTAAACAAAACAAAACTTGAGAGGTTCATCCATCACCAAAAGAAATATAAAAATATATAACATATAAATATATGCAGACAAACATACACAGGACACCATGTAATCTATCCTTCCTGACTACTGTAAAATTCACAGCATCAATAGATGTCAGTCGGCACACTTGGAGACCATGCTGCCCACTTACTCAGTGTCAGTAGCATAATTGATTTATTCTGGACCATGATGCAATCTTTTGTCCGGGGCCCCCTACCTCATCCCTACAATGAATTCTTGATAGTGATGGTTACAGGTGCAAAGGAGTTTAATCAACCTTAGTGTGGTTAGAGTAGTCTGTGAGTCTCTTTGGCTTATGGGCCAGATGGAAGCTGCAATCTCAATACTGATGCCAGTGATTATGGGCCCCCTAAGGCTTCTGGGCCCTGGTGCTACTACACCCTCTGTTTCCCCCTCTGCTCAATGGGTCTGTTCTCACCTGCAGATGTTACCCAGTGCTCCAGGTCCCTTGACTCCCTCAATAATTGCAGTAGGCCATTTCCATTTACCTGTTGTTTTCAGCATGTGTCATCTACTACTCCTACTTACTACTAAGCACCCCTCTTTCTTTTGCTGCAGAGAAGAAGTTACTTAATAAGTAGGGGACACATGCTTAATTTGAGTAAACATGGGAAAAGCTCAGGTCAGGTCCCTAGTCAGCCTTAGAAAGAGCCACCAGAGGCAAATAGAAATGAGTGAACCAACTAGGAAAAAAGCCAATTTTCTTATCTCTTATTCTGCCAAACCTGAAATCTTTGGGATTCAGCTCAGTGGTGACCCAGGGTGCCTGAAGTGACAGAAACGTACTAGAGGTTGAAGGTGGAAGACACAAAGCACCAGATGTTACGAGAAGGCCGAGAAGAGGCAATAGAAATTGAGTGTAAATATCATTTTTATTTTTGTCACCTCCCCTGATGAGCAGCTTTCTTCATCGGCATAGTAAATAAGCTGCTCATCAGCAGCTAGACACAGAGCAGATCTTGAACCAGGAGGTGGTAGCAGGGCCGGCGTCAGTGCATGGCATAGTCGGGCAAGTGCTGGGGCCCTCAGAGCCTCTGGGGGCCCCTGGCACTTGCCCGCCCAAGCACTTGCCTGTCCCGATTTCTGAATACATAGGCAATTAAAGCAGGAGCTGTGAACTCAGCTCCTGCTTTAACGCTGCGGCCTGGCTTCGGCGTGTGTAGGCGCAATGTGATGATGTCACATCGCGCCTACAACTATGTGAATGGAGTGAGAGAAAGGAGAGAGGAGCGGAAGGGGAGCAATGGAAGGTGAGTGTAAGTGTTTGTTTTGTAGTAAACATTAAGGTGGAACATAATGAAGGGAGCCCATGAAACTGAAAGTGAAGGGGAGGGGGGGGGGACAGCATGACCCTGGGGCAGAGATTGGGGGACATGAAACTGTGGGAAGATGAGGGGGGGGGGAGGACAGCATGAAACTGGGGACAGAGATGGAGGGGGCCCAATGAAACTGGGGGGAAAATGAAGGGAAGGGGGGGGGACAGCATGACACTGGGGAAGATTAAGGGGGGGAGAACGGCATGACACTGGGGCAGAGACGGGGGACATGTGTTAGGATTGGGTCCTGCAGGGTCCACTCTCAGTACACAGTGCCACCTGCGGGTCAATCTAACCCTCGGCCTCATGTAGTGAGGTGTCGGGAGTGTAAGTCCAGATTTCGGCCCACTGAGCATGCTCAGGCCTATTGGAGTCGCTCACAGGCTAAGTGCCACTTCTTGCCTACTGGGCATGAGCAGTGAGGTCATAGCCACCACCCTGTTGGGCGGAGACTCCCCTTTAAAAAGTGTGAGCCGACGCCCGCCTGGTGCTCACACTTTGAATCAAATGACTGAAGGTTGTGCATGACAGTAGTTCAGGGAAAGGCTCCAGTTTCCAGGCAGATGTTCAGACTAGGCCTGTAATTAGTACCCTGTAAGCCCTGAACTGACAGCTCTATACCAGGGTTAGGAGCAGTAGACTCTATTCCAGCCCATAGAGTTGCAGCAGGCTTGGGCTCTCAGTTAGCCTTTACTGTCTAAACTTCCTTCACTCTCCTGGCTGTTTGCGGGAGAATGTTTAGTTGCTGACCTGGGGTGAGTTAACCCTTGGCAGCCTTGTTTGCTGTTTCAGCTGCACTGAGCACCTGTCCAGTGAAGCTAACTGGCAGGGCTTTCCTGCAGCCTGTACACATTTAGTACTGCGTCTCGTGTCTGCCAGTGGAGTTAACTGGTAGGGCACTATTCAGACACTCAGCCGCCCATCATTGGGCCTGTGGACCTCGCTGCAGTGCCTTGCAGACTAGAGGTTCTGTTGTTTAAAAATATTTTTTAATTAATACACAGAACCGTAACAACATGAAACTGGGGGCAGAGGAAGGGTGTATATGAAACTGGGGGAGAGATGGAGGGTGGGGCATATACTTTACGGGTGACTGTAGGAGGATTATACTGTGTAGGAGCACATGAAAAATGAATGAAACTGGGCGGAGTCAACATAAAAGTGGGTGGAGCTAAATTTGCCACGGCGCACAGAGCGCGCCACACATTTTGCCCCTCTTTCTACTCTTCAAAAGTTGGGAGGTATGGCATTGGTGACTCCACACTTCTGCGTGACATCACTCACTTCATCTGCGACGCATAGTGTCTCGACTCCCCCACCTCCTTTACAAGGGGGCCCACTGAGGCTCTGTCACCCAAGGGTCCATAAAAACCTGGAGCTGGCCCTGGGTAGTAGCATACTTAGCGTGCACTATGCCACCCGTCGTGGAAAACCTGCTAGACTTCTGGACAGCTAAAACTGGATTTGTGGCTGCAACTGGTCGAGTTTGCCCTGTAACAGCTGTCCTGCCCAGTCAGTAGTGTGATATCAGAGCGGGTGTTTAATGCACAGGCGAGGGCCATAGTTAAATGAAGGAGAACTCGCCTGTGCACCCAGAATTTGTAGAGACTCACTTTTGAGAAGATGATTCGTGGATCAGCAAGGAGTTCCATCCAACAATGCCTGATGCAACAGATTAAATGACCCATGCCACACTCTGTCAACCAGTCAATGGGTCACTGTGGTCTTATAAAGCTGTTGCCACCTCATACTCTTCCACTGGGTCACTGCATGGCCTCATACGGCTGCTGCCATCTCCATATTCTGCCACTGTGTCCAAATAAGTTAGGTGTGTAGCAGTTCTAAAAGTAAAGTCTGCAATGTGCGTGCCAAACTCACTGACTGTATTGTTTGACTACCACAGCAGAATCCCCATGTGCGTTATTGGCAAGGTACCGTGTTCTGCACCACTATACAGGCTCTCTGCAGCCAAGAAATAGCTTTTTTTTTTTTTAATGTTATTTGCTGAAAATCAATTCTGAAATCAAATTTTCCAAAACTTTGCTCATCTCTAGACACAACACATATGAATGGGATTTACATTTACCTTTTTTCAATCACTTTGCATTGTTTAATTGAGAAAAATATACTATTAACATGTCTATTTCTGATAGTATTCTTGCAGCATTATTTCCACATTTACTTAAACATTTTACACAGTATTGTATATGGAAATGTACAGCCAAGATTAAAGTAAGAGAACATATCTATATAACAGAGTCAGTGCAGGGATTGTACAGGTGCAAGTGACAACTTGAAAAATAGTTGACTACACAAACAGCAAAGCATGTGGGGGCTTTAGTACTCACATAGAGTAGAACACATGTATCTGTTTGGACGTGTAGTCCCTGATAGGCTAAGGGTTTGGTCTAGAGATTGAATTTGCAAGGGATACCAGGTCATGGGTCTATGGTCTGCCTTCATTCTCATGATGAGTGCATGACCTGGATCCCATCCATAGGACAGGGATCAGCAACCTTCAGCACTACAATCTCAACATGCTCCATTCACTTCCTTGGAAGTTCCAAGAACAGCAGAGCAAGTGTGCATGCTGGGAGTTGTAGTTTTACAACAGCTGCCAAAGGTTGCCTACCCCTGCATTCAGATAAGGTACAGCAACTGAAAGTCCTTAACCTCCCCTTTAAAAACTGACTACGTATGACATAATTCTATTCTGGAACAATAATACTGTAAAGAAACATGGATCCACTTCACATTGCAGCTCATTACAGTAATGTTAATAAAGCTTTCCTCACCACTTATTTACCTTACTGAGCTGCCATCTCTATGTTCTCTTGAGTCTCTGTATCTTTCCTTTGCAATAGAAGATCCATTATATTGTGAAGAACCTTGGACATCTGATCCCTGAGTTTGGCCGTTGCGTAGATCAGGTAGGAGGAATGGAGAACTGGTAGAAATCCCAAGGTAATAGAAAGCCAATAAAGGGTCAAACAGTGAAAATAGTAATAGGCGCAGACAAAATCAGCAATGAAGTAAAATGTTTTGCATATGAAAGTGACTGACACAAATCTCATGACTGAGTAATATGTCTCCAGATTGATGGATAAGTTACTGCTCATCTTCATCCTTGTTGTGTGATGATACAGAGAGGTGAAGAGGAGGACGGAGGAGATGGAATAGAAAAGCATTGGGATGTAAGCTCCGACAGTATTACTATATATCAAATTATTATAAATGCAGTCCTTGAAAGGTTCATCCATGGTCGTATTGTATGTTCCGACTTTGGTCACTTCCGTAATAACTGAGGTTGTCAAACAAATGACAGCAGAGAGAAGTATGGAGGCTACAATGAGATGAAGAGTCCTGTGTAATATCGTCCTCCTCAGATACAGGAACAGTCTGGTGTGGAGGTTGGAGATCTTCAGACACAAGACAATGGAGAGCAGAGATGTTAACCAAATGCTGACATAGAAAAAGAAACAATACAGTTGATCCATAATAACCAGAGTCACACGAGAATACAGGTTTTGAGGGGTGAGTTCAGCCACAAACATGTATATAGTAACAGCACATTGAGCGCACAGCCTTGAAATCCCAAGAGAAGTTACAATGTGATTAACAGCAGTCACTGATCTTCCTTTCCACCAGTCGGTGACATTGACCCCTATAATAAATGAATGGATCACCAGTCCAGGTATGAGAGTCACCAGTGCCAGGGCCAGAAGAACGACTTTCTGGACTTGGACGTTGTCACCCTCTGTAGAATCGGCCATCTCTCCTGTTTGTGAGGATCCTGATGTTACAGTAAATTTTTATCAAATGTTGAAATATTTACATTGTAAATACATAAAATATCACAGACTCATCACTAACACTGGTCTACCTTTGCATAGCAAATCATAGGGTTAGATCATTTTACACCTGGACAACAGAGAAGATTCTTCAGTTGGTAACAGGCAATGTCCTCTTAGTCATGTTCTGGGTACACATTACAAAAGCCATGGAAATTTAATCTGATTTTGTATTTTTTTCTGTGATATCAATAAACGCAAACATATCATCTTCTTTTCGGTAGATTTATGGAATTTGTCAAGGCGGACATTGTCATGGTGTTTCCATCTCTATGACTATAAAAGGTTACATAAAGTTAAATGCCCCCCATTTATTGGTTCATTTAAAGAGATACAATGACCTTTCCTTCCTTGGGTTGTTTCTTCACTCTGAAACTGAGAGTTCTTCCTGGTGAATCACATACACTCAAAATAGATAGTGTATACTTGCGACAGTCTGCTTGTATACATTGTTTAGTGCGCCCAATATACCTGTCCCATACGGTGCTGAAGCAAGGGGTCTACTTGCCATATAGTATAGACCGTACTTCACATAATGTTACAATTTGCAACACCCGATCCTGGTGCTCGGGCCTCGTCAGCGTTATACCCTGCACCCTGCTTAACGCAGCTATCAAGTCAGGGATTGTGATGAGCGCATGCTAATGTTTCTTAAGCTTAAAATTTGTGTTTCTGTCCATATTAATGTAGAGGAAAGAAGGTTTCCAGGTATTTTTCCACTTTCATAGAGGCTCTATTGAGTTTGGAAATTGTCTAGTTGATAGGCTGGGTAAGGGGGGTATCGTCCCTCCTTGGGGAGAGACCACCATATAGGTGTGTGGAGACTTATTAAGCCTTTAGCACTCCACTTTGCAAAGGACTATGGGAAGAATATGCAAATCTTTTTTTTTTTTTTTTTTTTTATAAATGTAGATTGTGAGCCCCATATAGAGCTCACAATGTACATTTTTCCCTATCAGTATGTCTTTTTTTGGAATATGGGATGGAAATCCATGCAAACACGGGGAGAACATACAAACTACTTACAGATGTTTTTTTGCCCTTGGCGGGATTTGAACACCTGAACACCAGGACTCCAGCGCTGAGCCACCGTGTGGCCCCCCCATGCAAATCTGTCTTCCATGATGTAATTAGGAAGTCAGGTGCCTCAGTGTTGCAAACCAATAGAGGGCGCTCACTGGAATGTGCAAGCCTGTCTTCCCTGATGTAATTAGGAATACAAAATCTCAGTGAAATAGCCCAACAGTACTGGGGAACTGCACCTGAGTATAAGCTGCAACCAAAGCTGCCAAGGGTTAAATGTCACCCCTGGTCAGAATCACAAAGAGCTCCACAACAGCTTTGGAGCTACAGTTTTACTGGACAGACCCAACAGGCTATGCAATTCCCTACTGCCAGTACCCAGAAATCCTACACTAGAATACCTGCACTGGTAACCTGGCATTAACAGGAACCTAGCCCTGACCTCCTGTCTCAACATAATAGTCAAAGTGTGAGCACCTGGCGGGCGTCGGCTCACACCATATAAAGGCAAGTCCCCGCCCACAGAGCAGTGGCCATAACCTCACTGGGCATGCCCAGTATGGGTGGAATGGGACTTAGCCTCAGAACGTCTCCAAAAAGTCTGAGCATGCTCAGTAGGGTGAGAATGAGACAGCCTCAGAGCATCTCCAAAAAGTCCGAGCATGCTCAGTAGGGTGAGAATGAGACAGCCTCAGAGCATCTCCAAAAAGTCCGAGCATGCTCAGTAGGCCAAATGCTGGACTTAGACTCCACAAACCTCACTGTCCGATGCCGAGGGCGAGAATTGGATTGATCGGCAGGTGGCGCTGTGAGCCGGAAGGAAAACCTGCTGGACCCCATCCTAACAGTCATAAGTTAAGAGTAACAACATAACTCTAGCACACTCCAAGAGACTAATAAGAAGCATCCAAGGGAGGGTTGGAAATGATATAAAACAAACGTTAACTATTTAGTAACCAGAGGAACTCAGAGCACTGGCTGGACTGGTGCACTGCAACAAACTCCCAGCTGTGCTAACATAACAGGTGGCCCAGGAACAGAGGATCATAAATGGACATAAATCCTGTTCCACAGTATTCGGCCTGAGGATGGAGCAGAAGTCCTAATGTGCAAAGATGTTAAAATCCCCTTGAGTATAATAGAACTTGAATGGGGCATTTCCATCTCAAGGATTCTATCTATACTGTTAGCTTATGCTGCTTTGTTTTCCTGATATATAAAATTATTCCTCCCATTGTTTACATATCATTTCTATAGCGCTGGACCTATGTGCTAGGACAAGTGACGTCACTCACTGCTCTCACTCTTATCTACAGCTCTGCCGCCTAGACAATCAGTTCAGCTAATTGCAGTTTGCTGATAAATTCCTGTCTGTTACCTCTCTATGTAAACACACAGATAACACTGAGTCCGTTCTCTACAAACATCTGCATATTATCTGATCTGCATTTATATTAGATTTCTAGAAATCATGATAAGTATTGAAATACTTCATAGTGTCTTGTTCAGCAAGCTGGGGGGAGGCGGCTTTGACTGTTTTATGAGGTGTATAGGAAGTAAAAAATAAAGACAGCAGGTAAAGTTTCTGAAACAGGGAGATAGTAAAACCCCTTAAAGGGTAAGTTCACATGTAGGTTTTTGGTAAGGATTGCAAGGCCGTATCCGCCTCAAAATCCTGACCAAAAAGACATCTCCCATTGAAAACAATGGGAGCCGCTCAGGATTTTTTCCAGGAGCCGTTTCTTCCGGCTCCCGGAAAAAAAGAATGGACATGTTCATTCTTCAGACCGAGTCACCTCCAGCTTTTGGTCCAGAACCTGAGGCGGCCTCCGCCTCAGGTTCCGGACCAAAAATCGCTGTGTGAACTTACCCAAAGAGGGGCTTGCCCTCATAATAAATAGATAGGTTTGCCACAGCATTCTGTTCTACTCTACAAGAATAGTATAAATTGGTTGTCCATCAATAACCACAAGTGGCATTTTTATGTCGCTTTTGCCATATTTTTCAAAGTGGACAGGGACTGGCTATGGGCAGAACTATTGCTGCACCAAACATTTGGGGTATAAATGATGTATGAAATCTACGCCAGTAGCAATCTGGATTTTAGCCAAGGCTTACAGCTCCTGTAGGGCATGCCTGATTCATGATAAGGTGTGCACCTTATACTTAAGTGCACCCTCCATCACAGGGATTATCAAGACTACCAAATAAGCTGGTCTTGATGAATTCCCCCCAATCCAGATTTATGAAGATACAAGGCAGGCTGTGACCTTCACCTGAGACTCCAATGACACTCACATTTTTCCTCCCACGGCTTCCTCTGTGGCTAGTGAGGTGAAGGGAATGGCGCAGGCTCATATAATATAATAATATTGAACGCCTGTTTAAGGTATGTAGCCCACGTGAACCATACTTGGAACAGAAGCCAGAAGTGGGAGTCAGCTGACCAATTCACACATTACAATCAGTCCCCACTACCACACCTCATGAGCTGGACCAGTATTGGGGGGCCATAATGGGCAATTGCCTATTGTCCCATCCCCAAAGGAACCAGCCTGATAACTCAACTCCAGGGAGCTCCAGAGCTGTAATGGCGTGCTGAGCATACTAGCAACAGAGCCTTTATAAGTAATAGTTCTTCCCCTTACAATAGCCCCCCTTATAAATACTAGTCCCCCCTTTTATAGCCCCCTTATAAATACTATTCCCCCCCCCCCCTTTATAGCCCCCCTTATAAAGGGGGAATCATTCTAAACAATAGTGGCTATTATAAGGTTAAAACTATTATTTAACTATATATACGGGATGAACTATTATTTATAAGGGGATTATTAGTTATAAGGGAAAAACTAGTTTATAATGGGGAGACTTCTATATATAAAGGGGGAAATTGTTACACTGATAAGTAAAAGGGTAACAATGTTCAAAACTTGTGACTTCCAGGCTCCGTATCTCACCATCCGCGACAGCTTGGAACGTGAGACTTCCATCATTTTATGGACAATCATCTCGGCTATCTCATACAGAAATGTGACTTGTAACTATTTAGTATATGATTAGTTAGGACTGTTATAAGTGGCTTTTATACAGGGGAGGACTACTAAAGACATTCTAGTGACATTTTTAAAGATGGTGGTGTGATATTATAGGAACTGATCGCTGTGCTGGTTATGGTACTTGGGGCAAATTAGCTATTGATCATGGGCCCAATGACACCACTGCCATTAGCTACAATATTAAGAGTCCCCACTTTGGCTTTATGGCTTTCGCATTTGGCCACTTTTTTTTTTTTTTTTTTTTTTTTTTTTTACCTTGGTCTTTTCTAGGAAAGAACATTTATGGTGCATTATATATCAGGGGCAGGTTCTGGTCAGGGCGCACTCTACATAGGGTGATGACTCCAAGTTAGGCCTCCTAGGGTTATTCTGATTGCATTTTGGAAGGGTTTCTTAGGGACAGATCTCTGCCCTCCTTCATTATTATTGGTACACTGGTAATCCCCTGACTGGTCCCCTGTCTCTCCCTGTCTCCTTCCAGTCCACCCTATTTATTTTGGATTCCTCCATTAGAGAGGCAGAAGCATGGTAAGCCTCTGGGTTTATTTGTTCAGACAGAGGCCACCGTGCCTCAACACTGTCTAAGCCTCTCACCTTTGCCAGATCAATCCTCTCTGCGCCAAGCTGATGAGATGCAAGTACATAGAAACAGCTGTCCTTGGCTGAGAGACTGCATATGGTAAAATCACAAAATCATTTCAAACAAAGGCCTCTGAGAAGGTCGGCATGATGTTAAAGGGAGCGCCCTCTATAGGTTTGTCTGACTGAGACTCTGTCTTCCTAATTACATCATGGAACATAGACTTGCACATTCTCAGTCAGCGCCCTCTATTGGTGTGCATACCTGAGGCACTGGCATCCTAATTACATCATGGAAGTCAGATTTGCATATTCTTCCCATATTTTATTTTTTCTAATACATGTTTATTATCCCTGTGTTAAAAGTTAAGTTTTTTATTGATTATCCCTTGATTATCTTGTTGGAATTGTTGTGTATATGGAGCTTTGGTCACTATGAATTTGTTGGATTTGCCACTGCCGTTATTTGCCTCACTTTTGGTGTATCGGAAAACTCAATGAAGCAATGACAAGAGCAGATGAAGAAGTTTATAATGTGAATGACACAGAAATGCCCAAAATAAATAATATTAAAACATGTCATGTGTAGTCATATTATGAAATGAAGCAGGAGACATCGACACCCACAAAGACATATAGAAGGCATGTATCCTGGGACCAGATCCTTGTCATCCTGGGGACAGTGATCAGTGATCTACACGAGTCTTAGTTCCTGCTGATAAGATTCACAACTACAATAAATATATTTATCAAGACTCCGGTAATACAGACAGAAATTATTATTAATAGACTGAGACACAGATCTGGTTATGTGAAGTGAATAGATTATATGACAGATCGGAGAGAACCAGCAGATAAACATCAGCCTGTATTTCCAAGTGGAATAAAAATATCTAATGCAAAGCGCCATGCAAAGTCACAGCTTAGTGCTCGTAGGCAAATGTTAAGAATTGACTTCGAGTTAAGCGAGGACACATTTGCTTTCACCTTACAGTACACAAGTTTAATGTAACTATAGTGTGTTATGCAGCTGAGTATTATTATTATTGCAATTTAATATAGTAGTAGTAGTAGTAGTAGTAGTAGTAGTAGTAGTAGTAGTAGTAGTAGTAGTAGTAGTAGTAGTAGTAGTAGTAGTAGTAGTAGTAGTAGTAGTAGTAGTAGTAGTAGTAGTAGTAGTAGTAGTAGTAGTAGTAGTAGTAGTAGTAGTAGTAGTAGTAGTAGTTGTAGTAGTAGTAGTAGTAGTTGTAGTTGTAGTTGTAGTTGTAGTTGTAGTTGTAGTTGTAGTTGTAGTTGTAGTTGTAGTTGTAGTTGTAGTAGTTGTAGTATAACAACAACAATAATAATAGTAGTAGTTGTTGTTGTTATTAATAAACATTATTGTTGTTATTATTATTATTTCAATATAACAACAACAACAATAATAATAATAATAATAATAATAATAATAATAATAATAATAATGTTTATAAATAATAACAACTATTGTTGTTGTTGTTGTTATTATTATTATTATTATTATTATTATTATTATTATTATTATTATTGCAATATAACAACAACAACAACAATAGTTGTTGTTATTATTATTATTATTATTATAAATTCTGCTGAAAACCTGTGTAAACCTATTGAACAAAACATCAACCATCCAATAATATGAAAGAAATGCGCTTCTCTGTACCTACCTGAGGAAGAAACCTTCCATTTTATTAAGTGTTTGGCCACAATGGAGTTGTGACCTTGTTTCACAACTTCAGAAGGTGAGCTGTATTCTTATATTTGTAACTCTATCACTATCAAAATTACTAGACTATGGGCTGCTTGGTGTCTATTTCCTTTGAAGTTATTGAATAAAACATAGATTTCTTCATGATGTTTTATAAATGTATTGTGCCAATCCTCTTTCTAAATGTCATTCAGAATCTCTACCAGGGGCAACATCAGAACCAACCCTGCCGGGGACCACATCGTGAGAATTAGATTTCAGATCCAACACCTTCTTGCAGTGTCTGACATGAACCTATGTTGCTCCTTCCAATTTTACAGATGTTGCAGTGGTCAGTTGGACCTGGTGTGGGTCATCATACTTTGGGTCAAGGCTTCTTCTCACATGTACTCACCACTTAATCTCATTTCTACAAATCATGTGATTCTTTAAATCTGGATTAGATACTTGATACTTTACATACCACCTCAGTCGATAGTGTCTTAGCCACGCTCTTTCTTATGGCCGTAGTCACAGGCCATGACTCTGGCCATCCTGAAATAAGATCAATGCAGACAAGGACATACTCTTATTGGTCCATTTAGCAGTCTCTGAGCCAGATAAGATTGGTGTGTAGTATGTCCAGGAGGGACCTTCACCGTTTTATTTGGGTTATTGCACAGATTATGTAAGCCTGCACAAATTTTGTTGCTACATTTGTTGAATCTCTGGTCCAACCAATGTAAGGCCGCTGCAATACATTAAGTGGGACTGTTAGCTGGATGGGTCATTACAGGGTACAGGGCTCTTGGCAAATATTCTTTAATTGCAGTCCTCCCTTGTGCCATCCTCTCTCTCCACTGGTTTTGCTCAGCCTGTGGGACTTGTTTCTGTAGGAGACTTAAGACAAGCCATGGGCAATCCTGAAAGCGTACTTTAATCCACTTTGCAGTCTTACCTTCAACTTATCTTAAATGCCTCAGTGACTGCCTTCACACACTTCAATCTGTATGGCTGTCTCACATCCTTGTCTTATATGATCCTTCTCCGGACCAATTGCTGAAAAAATCAAAACCTCTATTGAGAAAAAATCTAAATCTAATCTAAATCTTGTGCTCCACGCTTCATAGTTCTATACAATCCTGTGTCATGTCTAGTTGTTCCTGTTCTGGGGCGAGGTAAATGTTATTTTTCTTCTTTATAAACCCAGAATCAATAAAGTAGCAGATTCAGTACATTACATGGTTTAATCCTTTGCTATAAGCAATAACATTTAGATATCTGCAAGGACAATCACATTCCTTTCTGCGGCTCGGCTCCATCTTCATTACCATACGTACAGCTGGGCTTTATCTCTCCCTCCTGTCTCATCATACTATGTGCAGCCAGCACATACACAATATATTCTGAATTGTTCTCAATCAGTGTGGCAGACAGAAGAAATAGGAGAAGATAAAATATAAAGTCATGGAATCCATATTGTGGCCACTTGACCTCCTTTCACCGCACAATATCTATTCAATTGGTGAGGAACGCCCTTCTCCTCCTGACAGTACTTGTCCATAGACTAGTACAAAGGGACGTCACTGCTCAGCATCATGGCTGGGGGTAAGGAACGCCCCCTCACACTATAGCACTACACACTGTAGCACTACACACAGTACTCTCAGAAGGGGCGTTCCCTTCTAGACTGTCAGGAACGCCCTTCTGACAGTGTAGAGCTATCGGTAACGGCATCGATAGCTCTTCACCAGAGGCACTTAACAGGAAAGCCAACAGTGCACTGAATTCAGCTCACAATCTGCTTTCTAGTGTTATATAAAACTACATGTGCCCGAGGACATGAAAGGTCCTCTTTAAACACACTTGTCTATCATTTTAAGCAATATTAGTGTATTATTATGCTTGAGTACAATTTTAGACTGAAAAAGGAAAAGGAGTACCTTGTAAAAGTTTGGGAACCCCTGTAGATTTGTGTGCTCAGATAACTTTGAGTGAGGTCTCGGAGATTTTCATTAGCCAGTTACTGATGCAGATTTTACAGCTTTGTACTGTAAATCCCCGGTCTCCTCTAACCTTGTGCCAAAAATCATCAGCCATAGGTTCTTCTAAGCAGCCGTATAGAAATGGTGGTGGCCACAAAGCAGGAGAAGGCTATAAGAAGATAGTAAAGTGTTACGTTTCCCTTTCTTCCGTTCAAAATGTATTTAAGAAATGACAGTTACAGGACCAGCGGAGGTCAAGATAAGGTCAAGAAAAATTTCAGACACAGCTGCTTGTAGGATTTCCAGAGTGGTAAAATCAGAACCCCAATTTGACTGAAAAAGACCTTCAGGAAGATTCAGCAGACTCTGGAGTTGTGGTACATTGTTCTACTGTTCAGTGATACCTTGCACAAATATGGCCGTTATGGGAGAGTCATCAGAAGAAGACCTCTCCTGTGCCCTCTCCATAAAATTTAGCATCAGAAGTTTGCAAAAGAACATCTAAACAAGCCTGATGCATTTTAGAAACAAGTCTTGTGGATTGATGAGGATGACAGAACTTTTTGGCCACAATGATCGAAGGTATGTTTGGAGAAAAAATGGCACAGAATTTCAGAAAAAAAAAAAAAACATCTCTCCAATGATTAAGCATGGGGGAGGAGCAATCACGCTTTGGGGTTGTGTTGAAGCCAATGGCACAAGAAACATTTTGTGGGTAGAGGGAAGAATGGAATCAGCAAATTCTTCAAGCAAACATAAGACAGTCTGTAAAAAAGATGCAATTGGAAAGAAGAGGAGGAGTAAGATGAAGAAGAGGAGGAGGAGGATATGGAGGAGGAGGATGAGGAAGAGGTGGAGGATGGGTTCTACAAATGATTAATGATCCTAAACACACATCAAAATCCACCATAGACCATCTAAAAAGGCGCAAGCTAAAGGTTTTACCATAACCCTCACAGTCCCCTGAACTGAACATCAGAAAGTTCTGCCTGATACAAACTGAAGAGTCTTTTCCATTGTACCATCTGTAAACATATCTTGCTATGTTACGTGATCTTCTATGTAATCCTATACATGTCCTAGCTCTGAGTCTATGACTGTGATGAACTGTGATGTTCTCGGTATTTCCATTGTAAATATTCCAACATTTGAATAAATCAGAAAAGTTTCTCACTAAACCTTTGGTAAAGACTTGTGTTATCAGGATCCTCATATACAGGGAGATGGCTGATACTACAGAGGGAGACTCTACTGCCCTGTATTTGGGTCTACTGTCCTCAGCACTGATTTCTCTTGTAGCCGGACTGGTGATACATTCATTTATTATAGGTGTCAATGTCAACAACTGGTGGAAAGGAAGATCAGTGACTCCTGTTGACCACATTGTAACTTCTCTTGGGATTTCCAGGTTGTGCGCTCAATGTGCTGTTACTATATATGTGTTTGTGGCTTCACTCACCCCAAGGAACCTGCTTTCCTATATATTTCTTATTATTATGGCTGAAGGTTATAATTTCTTTGCCTATAACAATATTTTGTTAACATCTCTGCTCTCCATTGTTTTCTGCCTGAAGATCTCCAACCTCCACACCAGACTGTTGCTGTGTCTGAGGAGGATGATATTACACAGGACTCTCTATTTCCGAGTAGCCTCCATACTTCTCTCGGTTCTTACTAGTTTGATTTCCTTGGCTATTGGAGTCACCGAAGGCGTTACATTCAATATAACCATGGACGATCTTGTCATGAACTACACTAATATTATCACATGCAGTAATACAATAGAAATCTTCTTCCCATTACTTTTCTATGCCACCTCCTCCGTCCTCCTCTTCACCTCTCTGTATCATCACACAACAAGGATGAAGATGAGCAGTAACTTATCCATCAATCTGGAGACATATTACTCAATGATGAGATTTGTGTCCTTCACCTTCATATATAACACTATATATCTCATAGTCAATTTTGCCCATGTCACTTATTACTATTTTCACTGTTCTTTCCTTTTGTGGCTTTTTATTGTTTTGGGATTTCTCCCAGTTCTCCATTCCTCCTACCTGATCTACAGAACAGCCAAACTCAGAGATTAGATGTCCAAGGTTCTTCACAATGTCAATTATTTTTTCTCCAAAGGAAAAATACAGAAACTTAAGAGAATATAGGAGTACAGAGGTAGCAAAGTTTAACTTGGCATGATAAGAGATGAGATAACCGGAAAGGAGTTGAGTTTGCTACAAATATTTAAAAAATCTCAGGTTCAGCCGTACCAAAAATTTTGGGGTTTGTCATGCATGATTCATTATTATTAGAGATGAGTGAGTAGTGTTCGATCGAATAGGTGTTCAATCGAATACTACGGTATTCAAAATACTCGTACTCCATCGAACACTACTAGCTGTTCGAAGTTTAAGGTTCGATGCAGAACCAGCGTTGATTGGCAGAATGCTATACATTGCCAATCAATGCTGGTTCTTCTCTTACCTTTAGAAGTCTTCTCCGTGCAGCGTCCCCGCGGCGTCTTCCGGCTGGAATTCACTTTGCGTAGGCATCCGGCCTAGGCAGAGCCGACTGCACATGCCCAGGCATGCCCTCGCATGCGCAGTCGGCTCTGCTCAGGCGTCGGGCCAGGCAGAGCCGACTGCGCATGCGCAGTCGGCTCTGCCTAGGCCCCTACACCTAGGCAGAGTGAATTCCAGCCGGAAGACACCGCGGGGGCGATGTGCCGGGAGAAGACTTCAAGGAGAAACCAGCCCGACCGTCACTCGTGGACTTGGCAAGTATAATTTTATCCAATGTTGCGTACCCCTGAAACAAGCATTTCCCCCCCATAGACTATAATGGGGTTCGAAATCTGTCCGAACAGTCGAACAGTGTGCGGCTGTTCGAATTGGATTTCGAACCTCGGACATTTTAGTGTTCGCTCATCTCTAATTATTATACTCCAGGTTATCTTAACACTCTAGAGCAGTGTTTCTCAACCGTCTTATACTCAAGTAACACCATTATTGGCTACCCCTCTTACTTAGAGAATTTGGTACAACCCTGACCAATCACAGGCACTGGACGCCTTGGAGACCCTAGGTATCCAGAGAACTGTTGGAGCCTCAGTTAAGATGTAATGTGTGCTGCCACTGAAACTGGATCTATGTGCTCTCAACAGCCTCTGAGGGAGAGGTGAATACAAGCCCACATTCCACAGAAGGCAGTCCTGAGACATGGATGATATAACTATCAATTTTCAGAGACTGTAATGTGAATAGGAGGAGGATAGGAGTTGTGCTTCTATAGAAACTGTATTCCAGGACCCATACAGTTATTTGGGCCCCTAGTATTTCATTGTGGTTAACTTCCAGGTCTCTATACAATGGGAGAGGTGAAGTACATAAGTTATTTGGCGTGCAGTAAAGGCACGCTTTCACCAGCTCAGTTTGGGTATCCATCATCCCAAGTCTGGGAGTAGCCTAACAGCTGGAGATTACATGAGTACAGCTTTGGTTCATTTGCATTGCTGACTCCTGAGTCTTTCCTGCACTTATCATCAGGGCCCTTTCAAACACTGCCACATAGCTCAGGTCTCTGATCGGAGGAGAGGCATCGTTGTGCACTTTGAGTTGGCAATTGGGTTTGGCTATGCTGGGAAGGTAGAGGTATTCTCCTATGTTTTTGTGCACCAGTGGTCATTCAAGAGGTCTTGGCTGACTGATCATCTGGATAAGCTGTACCCAACAGAGAGAGTGGAGTTCACCCTCAAAACTGGCTATGAGATTCTGGGCAACTGATGTGGACAGGTCTCTATGTCACCGCAAGGCGTCTACAACCAACACCTGCAGGATTTGACTATGGATCAATTCCCTTTGGAAGTGCACCTACTATACCACCACACCTAGAACCTGCATCTACTCCACCTGCTGTCCTGAGTACTGTCATCATCTCAGGAGGTGGCCACATCTTTATGGAAGGTAATGCATCCACTCCTGCAACTGTACAGCAAACTTAACCAGTGGAGAATAGGAGAACCATCACCCCTGCAATGATGACAGCCTTCTACTGGGTCATGGACTCAGAGTGAATCTGGGTGTTTCAGAAGTATTCTGGCCTGTAGCAACCACCCTTGCCAGCCGTACCACACTTCTTTGTTTATCACACAGTGCAAACTTTGGACACTGCCCCGGTTTTCCTTTATGTTCTCTACTATTCCCAGTGTCTTAAGGACACTCACGTACTTGTGCCCTGGAGTCCTCCTCATGTTCCTTTGTTTGCTGAGGCCGTGAGAAGGACATTATGAGAAAGACCTGTGCATCAAGTATTTAAGAACTATGCACCTATTCACCTCCCCTTGACCTCTGACTGTATATTATATATATTGTCTTGTCTAACCTCTTGTATTTCAAGTTAATTTATGTTGATGCACCCCAATTCCCTGCCATGGATTTTCATAGTCACCAAGAGCTGTTCACATTAAAACAGAGGTAACTGCATCATCCCAGTGGACATGGCATATAACTACTATGTGATATTTTATTATTCTCTGTGCCACTGGCTGCTTATATTTTAGTTTATATTTTTGTATGTATTTGCAGCTTCTTATGTGTCACCCATGGTATTTCCCCACTGTTGGCTACCCCTCTGTCTTAGAGGGTTTGGCACAGCCCTGGTCAATCACAGGCCATGGGGCAGAACTTTAGGACCCTAGGTCCCCAGAGAACCATTAGCACCTGTTAGGACAGTGCGGCAGCTGCGGTCAAGGGGTCGGGTCGCATTCCGTTCCTCTGTTGTAGCATTTTGCCGGCTGTCACCCTTTCCCTGTTGCTGGCAGCCCTGCTTAGCAAGGGTTAATTCCTTTACAGCCAGTGGGCGTGCTTGGTCTTGTAACTGACAGTGGTGTCAGCCAATGAGCTTAGTCAGCTGGGCTGGCTGATTGGGACCGCCCTCCCTCCATTTAAGCAGGCAGGTTTGCCCTAGCCTCATTTCAAAAATGTTATTGTGTGTGCAGCTAGTGGGGAGTTAGTTGCACTAGTGTCTTGTCTGTTTAACCCTGCAGCCAGTGTGTTTATGTTGTGTCTTTTGTGTTTGTGGAAGTGGGTGTCCCTTCCCCAATTTATCCATTATCTCTTTCTCTGCCTGTGTACCTGACTAATAGGCATTAGCAGGTAGCTGCTGTAGGGTGTTTCTCAGTGAAGCAACTGAGGGCACATTATAACAGCCCCTGAGGGAGAGGTGAATAAAAGCCCATACTCCACAGAAGAAAGCCCCGAGACAGAGAAGACAGGGCATTTTTGAAATTTTATAGACTCAATTGCTATATTGGTGTGATCTAGAAATAAGATGTTGAAAAGCAAAGATTTGTATGAGTGTGATTTGGAGGTAATATAGAGGTTGGAATCAGTGGTGCAACTATCAGGGTAGCTGCAATAGCGTCTGCCACAGGGCTATAAGCAGGAGCTGGGATGGGTAAGTGAGGCTGCAGCCTGCAAACCTCAACCCACAATACAAACAATGCATTTGAAAAAGAAGCATAAGTGTTCCGAAACGCATTATGTAAATGGTTTTATAATAAATCAATTGAACTTGAAGACGTCCTGGCAAGTGCAAACTATTTATTCCTTTAGTCCTTCTGGAGAATATATAGAGCATATCAGACACCAAAACTAACTACACTGATTGCCAAGGAGTGGTGGGGACTAGGGAGAAAATTCCAACTTTGCTGGAACCAGTAGAGCAGTGACTATTCGTTTATGTAAAGAGTTTGACTCGTTGGAGATGATGAAAGATTCTCTTTAACACCAGAGTTGCTGCTGATACAGCAAATATCACAGTTGCATGGGGCGTGACCACGGCCAGGCCCATAGAGGTAAGGAGCTTGTGGCTAACTGTAGATGGTCATGGCCCTGGACCACCATGATAGCAGTCAGGAAAGTCTTTCTTCCTGGACTGCTATGCATATTGTTAATGGAAAGTGGCCCAGCATGTCACCAGAGCCCTTTCCAATAGATGCCAGCCCAGAGGAGTTGACTAAAAATAAGAAATACTTATACTCACCTCTCCTAAGCTTCTGAAATTATCCTCTTCCGGCCTGTGACTGAGGCCACAGATGTCACTGTTGTGGGGCCTGTGGAGCATATTATATTGTGTGTGGGTCATTGTGGGGCATATAATACCGTGTGGGGGCCACTGTGGAGCATATTTTACTGTGTGGGGGCCACTGTGGAGCATATTTTACTGTGTGGGGGCCACTGTGGAGCATATTTTACTGTGTGGGGGTCACTGTGGAGCATATTATATTGTGTGTTGGTCATTGTGGGGCATATAATACTGTGTGGGGGCCACTGTGGATCATATGATACTGTGTAGAGCCATTGTAGATCATATGATACTGTGTGGGGGTCACTGTGGATCATATTATATAGTGTGGGAACCACTGTGGATCATATTATACTGTGTAGAGCCACTGTAGAGCATATTATACTGTGTGGGGGTCGCTGTAGAGCATATTATACTGTGTGTGGGTCACTTTGGAGCATATAATACAGTGTGGGAGCCACTGTGGAGCATATTATACTGTGTGAGGCACCTTCACTATTCACATCACACGGCCTGTGTTTTATAGCAGCCATGTACTATTATAACAGGCTGTAATAACTTTGCATGGTGATTATAAAACAGATACTGAACAATGTAAATAATGAATAGAGTCCATTCTTTTTAACTGAAACTGCCAAAAAAAGTCAGACTTAGGCTAAGGCCCCCATCTTGTAGAAACCTTATTTTTGTTTTATTTTTTTTTGTGCAAATTTTTCAGCGTTTTTCTTTGAGCCAAAGTCAGGAGTGTCTTCAAAAGGAATGGGAAATACATAGAACGCTCTCAGATGTTTCCCTTCTGGTAAATACACTCAAAAAACGCAGGATAATTTGCAACAAAAATGCTGTTTCCACAACGTGGAGCTTTAGCCCTACAGGACTTTTTTGACCAGCCATTTTTTTTTTTTTTTCTGATCAATTTTCTCTGACCTGAGACTCGGACACAGACATAAATCCAACCTTATCCAAAGAACAGAACAATATGCAATGAGATAAATAAGTCTGATTTTATTATTCCACTCAATATTACACACAAAAATAAAAAGACTAAATAAAATATAGATATTTACTTACAAATTGTACTATATAGACTATTACAGTACTGAAACTTTGTAATTTGAGATGAGCGAGTAGTATTCGATCGAGTACCACTCGCTATTCGAATGGAAAAATTTGATGCAGAACCAGCATTGATTGGCCAAATGCTATACAGTCGGCCAATCAACGCTGGTTTTTCTCCTACCTTTAGAAGTCTTCTCCGTGCAGCTTCCCCGCAGCGTCTCTCGGCTCTGAATTCACTCTGCTAGGCATCGAGCCTGGGCAGAGCCGACTGTGCATGCCCGCGCTACAAGAAAATGGCCGCTTCGACTGTAAGCGGCCATTTTCTTGTAGTGCGGGCATGCACAGTCGGCTCTGCTCAGGCCCAATGCCTAGAAAAGTGAATTCATTGCTGGATGACGACACGGGGACGCAGCACAGAGAAGACTTCTCGGAGAATCCAGCCCGACCCTCACTCGTGGACTTGGTAAGTTCAGTTTGATCGAATGTTGCCTACCCCTGAAACGAGCATTTTTCCCCCATAGACTATAATAGGGTTCAATATTCGATTCGAGTAGTAGAATATTGTAGGGCTACTCGAAACAAATATCGAATATTGAGTATTTAACTACTCGCTCATCTCTATTTGTAATATAACCTATGCTAGTCAATTTTAATCCAAAACATTGAAAAATAGCATGAATTAGAAAAATCCTATTCCTACTCTTTTTTTTTTTTTATGTAGATTATGAGCCCCATATAGGGATCACAATGTACTTTTTTTTCCTATCAGTATGTCTTTGTAGAATGGGAGGAAATTCACACAAACATGGTGAGAACATACAAACTCCTTACAGATACTGTTCCTGGCAGGATTCGAACCCAGGACTCCAGCGCTGCAAGGCTAACCACTGAGCCACATGTTGCCTCCTTTTCCTACTCTTTGTATAGTAAGCTGTATAGACTCACCCTGGCTGAGCAGGTAGTCGCCCCTTATTGTATCCTTTTACCCCACCCTTGACTTCTAATTTTCTATATTCTAATCAATTGTTTGGTTTTTGAAGGCATTTGTGAGCATTTACAGGCATCTTGTAGGCATAGGAGGAGGTTTGACGATCTTTAAGATGAGCTCAAGAACACTCCTGCCCATGAAATAAGGTTACATAAGCATCTGCCTGGAATAGAGTCTGTCTGAAATTGCAGGCAAAAAGTCCAGTGGTGTCAACGAGAAAGCGGCAGGAATCCATCGGACCCCATTATAGTCAATGGAGTCACTCAGGGTCTGATGTTGTCTATCATTAGATGCACCATCTTTACTATTTAATCCATTCTTCTGGTCCTATGATGGATCCCCCCAAAAATGGCTCAAACACCAAACGTTAATTATTTTGAGTGCAGGAATGGACACCCCTGTGAGAGGAGGTCCGTGGATTATATGGTTGCTTTAATCTGATCTAATATTTACAGGGTTGTTTTGCATCCATGGGGCAGCTGGTTTCAGGGAATCTATTGACTTATATATGAGAACAAATAAGTTAAAGCAGACCATAAAATAAATTGACATGTGACGAG
Organism: Leptodactylus fuscus; assembly: GCF_031893055.1. Lineage (NCBI taxonomy): Eukaryota > Metazoa > Chordata > Amphibia > Anura > Leptodactylidae > Leptodactylus > Leptodactylus fuscus. Next base: position 237,010,365 of record NC_134267.1, read on the forward strand.
CCCTATTGAAATTAATGTCTTCTAAAACATTTTATTTAAAATTTATTTTTACTGTCATGTGCACGAAGCCTAAGGTTTGAGGAAGAACATTAATCTTCTGCAAAACCAGATCCATAGAGGTATGGAGAACTACCTGCAACAGACTTGACACATGTGAACATTCCCCTACTGTACATGATTTATTGACTAATTACTTGTAACTCAACCCCTGATCTAGAGTCAGAACCTCTGCTGAGGAGAAGACACTTGGTCATACTATGAAGAACCTTAAAAAAACGACCCCTTAGCCTTCCTGTCATATAGATTAGATACATAGAATGTAACACTAAGAAACTATTCCCAACTAAAAATGTTCCAGGAAAAATCAGAAAGTAGTTTCCAAACATATTGATGCTCACATATAGAGCAAAGCAAACGAGCGAGACCATTGTAAATTGTATAGTCTTGTAATAAGTGTCCAGGTGACTTGTTACATTGTTGTCGCGTTTCATCTTGTACATGTGATGGCTCAAAAAACCAAGAAGAATGAAGGAAGAGATGATGTAAAAAATGAAGGGTAGAGCGTTCCATACCATAAACACTCTGTACATGATGAATGGAACAATATGATGGTTGAGTTCTTGAGTTGAGTTTTTCGGGATGGTCAAGAAAATCAGGACATCAAATGATGAGTAACTAATGGACAGAAACACAAAAGTAACAGTCAGCCCAAGAAGTCTCTGAGAAATAATCTTCTTCAGATACAGAAATAAGACGTTCTGGAAGTTGCTGATCTTCAGACTGTAGAACACCGAGAGGAGAACCGAAAGCCAAATATTACTGTATACAGAAGAATATACGATGATGTTCATAGGAATGGCATAGGCGATAGACATGTTCTTAATGAAGGTCAACCAAAATATGTGAAATAGTGTAATAAATTGGAAGATGATCCTTGATGTTCCGATAGCAGTGATGAGGAGGTCAGCGGGGGTCAGTGGTCTTCCTCTTAGCCAGTCGATGACGTTGCCCCCTACAATAAAGAAACTTATCATAAGTCCTATTATATAGGTGATTTCTGTAGCTATAACAAGGCATAGCTGCTGGATGTAGTGTTGGCTTTCTGTGGATGGAGCCATCTCTTCGGAGTACTCTTTGGATAAGGTTATCTGCGTCTGATACTTCAGGTTCATCGAGTAATTATTTTTATATTTAGTTAATGCAAATCTTGATGGAAAACACGATGTCTACAAATATCTATACAAATAAGTATGAAGCGAGTTATTTGACTAAGTGTCCCAGGCAGCTCAATGTGGTAACAGAGACATACAAATAGATTTAATAGATTTGGTTACAAATGTTTAGACACGTCAGGTATTATTACAACCTATACTGTCTTTCAAAAGATAAATCATATCATGCCAAAAATGCTCTGAAAGTTGTTAAAGTATATGTTCTATATTATATATAGAAAAGGACACTAAAATTTTTCAAAATGTGGGTTTTGCAAATCCCCAAATGTTGAGGATTTGTGTTGCGGTCAGCAGGATACTTAAAAAACAAAAACTAAATAATAAATATCCTGCGGAGCCCAACTGGGCTCTGAGCCGCAGAGCAACCCTGGTGTTAACAAGGCCTGACAGTTAATGTCACTGCCGGGCTACAACACCATCTGGGTCACACAGAACTTAAAGATAAGTTCTCTGCAGGACAGGGCAGCTACAAATGAATTCTAAAGTCTTGCAGTTGCTGTACTGCAAGACAAAACACAAACTAAGAATGACCATGTGCTCCCAGTAGATTACTGGGCCTCACCCACCACAGCCACCTGCTGTGGAGCACCACAGGTAGCAGCCGGCCCAAGGTAGGAGATTTCACAATACTGACTAGGGAGGAGATTCCCACAATTCTGACTAAGGGAAGGGACTCCCACAAATTTAAGTTAAGGGTGGACATTCTCACTAACTGCCTAACTAAAGCAGCTTTTTGCCAAACTAATGTCTTGCACAGACGTGCACAAAATGCAATTGAGACTAGAGCACCGGGCTGCCCCAACTTGCCTCCTTAAATGGAGGGAAGGCGGGCCTGAACAACCAGCCAAGGTGCCCAAGCCAGGTGCTCATAGGCTGACAACCCTGTCAGTCAGGAGACCGACTGCGCCTATGGGCTGCAAGGGAATTAACCCCATGCATGCTGGACTGTGCAGTGACAGCAGAATATGCTGCGACACTAATGCCTTGGCCGCACCTGCCACACAGTCCTAACAGTTTGCCACTCAAAAACCACTATGCCTTTAGACAATATTGGACAGCCAATATGATATCATAAAGCGTCTGATAGGATTCTTGGCAACATCTAGTTAGAGACACCTGTGGATGTATTATAAGGCACACCTGAAACACAATGCTTCTTTGTGTAACATCATGGGAAAGTGTAAAGAAAACAGCCAAAATATCAAGAAGAGAATTGTGGACTTGTACAAGCCTGGTTCATCGTTGGGTGCAATTTCCAGATACCTGAAGGTACCTCGTTCACCTGTAAAAACATTTATACGTTATATATAAGTACAAGCACGATGGGAATGCCCAGCCTTCATACCATTCAGGAAGGAGGCAGGTTCTTTGTCCCAGAGATGAACGTGCTTTGGTACGAAATGTGCAAGATCAATCCAAGAACAAAAGCAAAAGACCTTGCGAAGATGCTGAAGCTGGTAAGGGGGTGTCATTATTCACATTGAAAAGAGTACTGTATCGACAAGGGGCTGAAAGGCCACTCTGCCAGGAAGAAATCATTACTCCAAAATAAACATAAAGGAAGTCAGATTAACTCCTTCCCACCAAGGGCATTTTTTCGATTTTCATTTTTTGTTTTTGAGTCCCCGCCTTCCAAACCCCATAACTTTTTGATTTTTCCACTGCCAGAGCCATATGAGGTCTTAATGTTTGCAGGACAATTTTTTTTTCATGATGCTATGATTGATTGTTCTAGAGATGAGCGAGTAGTGACATATTCAATATTCGTTTCGAGTAGCCCCTCAATATTCAACTATTCAACCAAATGTCGAATCCTATTATAGTCTAAGGGGAAAAAATGTTAGTTTCAGGGTAAACCACAATTCGACTAAGGAGAGTCCCCAAGTCCACTATGACACCTCAGCAAATGATGACAACAACTCTGGAATGCAACTGGGACAGCAGGGGAAGCATGTCTGGGGGCATCTAACATGCCCAAATCACAGGATTACCCCACTATTACAGCCTATTAACTAGACACTCCAGACTCAACCTCTATGGAAAGTGGAAAAATACCTGGAAACCTTCTTTCCTCTACATTAATATGGACAGAAACACAAATTTTAAGCTAAAGAAACATTAACATGCGCTCATCACAATCCCTGACTTGATAGCTGCGTTAAGCAGGGTGCAGGGTAAAACGCTAACGAGGCCCGAGCACCAGGAACAGGTGTTACAAATTGTAACATTATGTGAAGTACGCTCTATACTATATGGCAAGTAGACCCCTAGCTTCAGACCCGTATGGGACAGGTATATTGGGCGCACTAAACAATGTATACAAGCGGACTGTATTGCAAGTATACACGCTATCTATTTTGCGCATATTTGAAGTACGCTCTATACTGTATGGCAAGTAGACCCCTTGCTTCACACCCGTATGGGGCATGCATATTGGGCGCACAAAATGATGTATACAAGCGTAGTGCATTCTATGTTTCGATGCGATTCCGGGAAAACCTAATTTATATGGTTTTATTTACATTTTAACTAGAGATTAGAGATGAGCGAACACTGTTCGGATCAGCCGTTCCGAATAGCATGCTCCCATAGAAATGAATGGAAGCACCCGGTACGGCGACCGGCCGCCGGCAAAGTGTACGTGCCAGGTGCTTCCATTCATTTCTATGGGAGCGTGCTGTTTGGAACGGCTGATCCGAACAGTGTTCGCTCATCTCTACTAGAGATGAGCAAGCAGTATTCACTCGAATATTACGGTATTTGAAATACTCGTACTCAATTGAATACCATGTGGTAAATACAGTAAAAATTTGATTCTCCTCCCACCTTCCCAGGTGCTTTTTTTACACCAATAACTGTGCAGGGGAGGTGGGACAGGAAGCAGGAAAACATAGGCATCGGAAAAAAAAATAGGAAAAAGTCATTGGCTGCCGAAATCAGGTGACCTCGGATCTATAAGAATAGTGGGTGTCAGATTCGGTTCAGATGTGACTGTGAATTAGACAGGGACAGACATTCTTCCAGTTCTTGTTTTAAGCTCAGTATATACTTCTAACATACAGAGGTATACAGAGGTGCACACACATTCACAATGACAGTTAAGGGTGGGGGCTTTCGGATTTCCCATTGCCTATGCCATCTGTGGTTGTCATGGGCAAAGTGATTTAAAGGGGTGCATGCTAATGTTTCTTTAGGTTTAAATGTGTCTTTCTGTCCATACGATTGTGGAGGAAAGAAGGTTTCCAAGTATTTTTCCACTTTATATATTGAGTTTGGAGTGTGTAGTTGTTAGGCTGTGATGTTGGGGTAATAGAGGGTCTTTGGTGTGTTAGATGCCCCCAGACATGCTTCCCCTGCTGTCCCAGTGTCATTCCAGAGGTGTTGGCATCATTTCCTGGGGTGTCATAGTGGACTTGGTGACTCCAATTGGTCGAATTTGGGTTTCCCCGAAACGAGCATTTTTTCCCCATAGACTATAATTGGATTCGGTATTCGGTCGAATAGTCGAATATTGAGGTTCTACTCGAATCGAATATCAAATATTTCACTACTCACTCATCTCTAATTTTAACCCCTTAACAAAAATTCTAAACTGTTATAAAAAAAAAAAAAAATATTTCTAAAAGTCGCCATATTCTGACACCCATAACTTGTTTATTCTTCCGTGTACGGATGCATAAGGCGTCTATTTTGTGGGGCTGGGTGTACCTTTTAGCTATACCATTTTGGAGAATTGCTTTTGCTTTGATCACTTTTTAGTTAACTTTTTTATCAGAGACAAAACAGTGAAAAAACAGCGGTTTGGCAACTTTTATTTTTTCTCCTACTACAGCGTCTATCGTAAAGGAACAATATTTTTATAGATTTGTAGAGCGGGTGTTTTCAGACATGGAGATACCTAATGTGTTTCACAGTATTTAAGTACTTTTACGTGTGTCCTGGGGAAAGGGATATTGCGCGGACATTAGCATCGGACACTAGCTGTGTCTGTGACATTTTGCATTGATTTAAATGGACATCGGGTGCGTTCTTTTACTCTCCGTGGGTGTCCTTAACTGTCCATTCACAAAGATGTCCGATTTTTCAAGCGGACAGCAAAAACCTACATGTAGACAACACAACTACAATGACCATGTGCTCCTAGCAGCTAACTGGGCCGAACCCACACTACAGCCACCTGCTGTGCGGCACCACATGTAACAGCCTACCTAAGGAACTGGCATACTGTGAAACATATAACAGTGCAGCACATGTAGCAATAGAGATAAGGCTAACTAGGTGGGAATTCCCTGGGCAATTTTAGGGAAAATACTGACTGAAACCCTACCTAGCTAAGGCAGTACTCTTCCAAACTAATGTACGCACTGATGTACAGCATGTGGCATATGAGTATCGAGACTAGAGAACCTAGCGTCAAACCAGCCTCTGTAAAGGGAGGGAAGGCGAGACCGATCAGCCCGCCCAGGTGCTCAAGCCAAATGCCGATAGGCTGACACCAGTGTCAGTCAGCAGACCAACCACGCCTATCGGCTGCAAGGGGGTTATCCCCATTCATTTTGGACTGAACAGAACCCGTGGATCAGGCTGCGACCTTAATACCATGGCCGCACCTCTCACACATTCATAACAACTACATAGTTGCCTCCAATAGAACAAACTGAATGACAGATCTGGGAGCCTTCACAAGGGTCCCGGCGATCATGCCAACATAACACCGGCCCCCTGTGTATACTTATTATACACAGGGCCCATTTATTCTATGAGGAATATAGGTTTAGGATTAATTCCCAGGGGTCAGCTCCTGTGCCAGCAGCATTATAGTGCCATACTATTATGGTGCTGAATGTTACCCATACACTTAGCACAACATGATAATATGGCGATGAGTAGGAAATCAATTCAATACCATATCATAATAAGCTCATTCACAACACAGCTATTCCCTGGTCACACATACATGTAGCATTGCACATGGTGACACCATATTGTAACACAATGTTGTCATGAAGGTGGTTACTGTTTGTTGTAGCAATTTCATCAGTTCTTCTCCGTACTTGCAGACAGTTTTTGACTGAACTCAACAGGGAGGTTGTTCCCGCCATCCTGGAGAACGAAGCACAGATCTTGGATGCAGGCTTGCTCCAATCCTTCTATCTCCTCATGGAATCTTAGACAGACTGGATGATGTTGAGATCAGTGCTATACAGTGGCATGCAAAAGTTTGGACACCCCTGATCAAAACAACTGTTATTGTGAACAGTCAAGCAAGATGAAGATAAAATAATCTTCAAAAGTAGAGATGAGCAAACACTAAAATGTTTGGGGTTCGAAATCCGATTCGGACAGCCGCACACTGTTCGACTGTTCGAACGGGTTTCGAACCCCATTATAGTCTATGGGGGGAAATGCTCGTTTCAGGGGTACACAACATTCGATCAAATTCTACTTACCAAGTCCATTAGTGAGGGTCGGACTGGATTCTTCTCCCTGAGCAGCGTCCCTGCACCCTCTTCCGGCTTTGAATTCACTCTGCTAGACATCGGGCCTGGGCAGAGCCGACTGCGCATGCCCGCACTACAAGCCGACATGCGCAGTCGGCTCTGCCCAGGCCCGATGCCTGGCAGAGTGAATTCAGGGCCAAAAGAGGACGCGGGAACGCTGCGCAGGGAGAAGACTTCTAAAGGTAAGAGAAGAACCAGCGTTGATTGGCAATGTATAGCATTCTGCCAATCAACGCTGGTTCTGCATCGAATCTTAACTTCAAACAGCTAGTAGTATTTGATTGAGTACAAGTATTTTGAATACCGTAGTATTCGATCGAACACCTACTCGATCGAACACTACTCGCTCATCTCTACTCATAAGACATAACATTAAAGATGACACATTCTCAATGTAGTTTTTGCAAAAAAAAAAATTATATTTTCCATTTTAATAATAACAAAAAGTTAAAATGGCTCGATGCAAAGGTTTGGGCAACCTGCATGGTTAGTACCTAGTCACACCTACTTTAGCAAGTATCATAGCTTGTAATTTTTTTTGTAGCCAGCCAAGAGTCTTTCAGTTCTCGTTCAAAGGATTTTCATCCATTCTTCCTTGGAAAAGTCTTCCAGTCCTGTGAGATTTCTGGCTCGTTTTCCTTGTTCTGCTCTTTTGAGCTCTAGCCACAGATTTTCAATGATGTTCAGATCAGGGGACTGTAAAGTTTTACATATGGTAAGACCTTCAGCTTGTGCCTTTTTAGGTAGTCTATGGTGGATTTTGCTGTATGTTTAGTATCATTCATTATTAGAGATGAGCGAACACTAAAATGTTCGAGGTTCGAAATTCGATTCGAACAGCCGCTCATTGTTCGAGTGTTCGAATGGGTTTCGAACCCCATTATAGTCTATGGGGAACATAAACTCGTTAAGGGGGAAACCCAAATTCGTGTCTGGAGGGTCACCAAGTCCACTATGACACCCCAGGAAATGATACCAACACCCTGGAATGACACTGGGACAGCAGGGGAAGCATGTCTGGGGGCATAAAAGTCACTTTATTTCATGGAAATCCCTGTCAGTTTGCGATTTTCGCAAGCTAACTTTTCCCCATAGAAATGCATTGGCCAGTGCTGATTGGCCAGAGTACGGAACTCGACCAATCAGCGCTGGCTCTGCTGGAGTAGGCGGAGTCTAAGATCGCTCCACACCAGTCTCCATTCAGGTCCGACCTTAGACTCCACCTCCTCCGGCAGAGCCAGCGCTGATTGGCCGAAGGCTGGCCAATGCATTCCTATGCGAATGCAGAGACTTAGCAGTGCTGAGCCAGTTGTGCTCAACTACACATCTGATGCACACTCGGCACTGCTACATCAGATGTAGCAATCTGATGTAGCAGAGCCGAGGGTGCACTAGAACCCCTGTGCAAACTCAGTTCACGCTAATAGAATGCATTGGCCAGCGCTGATTGGACAGAGTACGGAACTCGACCAATCAGCGCTGGCTCTGCTGGAGGAGGCGGAGTCTAAGATCGCTCCACACCAGTCTCCATTCAGGTCCGACCTTAGACTCCGCCTCCTCCAGCAGAGCCAGCGCTGATTGGCCGAATTCCGTACTCTGGCCAATCAGCACTGGCTAATGCATTGTATTGGCGTGATGAAGCAGTGCTGAATGTGTGTGCTTAGCACACACATTCAGCTCTACTTCATCGGGCTAATAGAATGCATTGGCCAATCAGCGCTGGCCAATGCATTCTATTAGCTTGATGAAGCAGAGTGTGCACAAGGGTTCAAGCGCACCCTCGGCTCTGATGTAGCAGAGCCGAGGGTGCACAAGGGTTCAAGCGCACCCTCGGCTCTGATGTAGCAGAGCCGAGGCTGCACAAGGGTTCAAGCGCACCCTCGGCTCTGATGTAGCAGAGCCGAGGGTGCACAAGGGTTCAAGTGCACCCTCGGCTCTGATGTAGCAGAGCCGAGGCTGCACAAGGGTTCAAGCGCACCCTCGGCTCTGATGTAGCAGAGCCGAGGGTGCACAAGGGTTCAAGTGCACCCTCGGCTCTGCTACATCAGAGCCGAGGGTGCGCTTGAACCCTGGTGCAGCCTCGGCTCTGCTACATCAGAGCCGAGGGTGCGCTTGAACCCTTGTGCACACTCTGCTTCATCAAGCTAATAGAATGCATTGGCCAGCGCTGATTGGCCAGAGTACGGAATTCGGCCAATCAGCGCTGTCCAATGCATTCCTATGGGAAAAAGTTTATCTCACAAAAATCACAATCACACACCCGATAGAGCCCCAAAAAGTTATTTTTAATAACATTCCCCCCTAAATAAAGGTTATCCCTAGCTATCCCTGCCTGTACAGCTATCCCTGTCTCATAGTCACAAAGTTCACATTCTCATATGACCCGGATTTGAAATCCACTATTCGTCTAAAATGGAGGTCACCTGATTTCGGCAGCCAATGACTTTTTCCAATTTTTTTCAATGCCCCCGGTGTCGTAGTTCCTGTCCCACCTCCCCTGCGCTGTTATTGGTGCAAAAAAGGCGCCAGGGAAGGTGGGAGGGGAATAGAATTTTGGCGCACTTTACCACGCGGTGTTCGATTCGATTCGAACATGGCGAACACCCTGATATCTGATCGAACATGTGTTCGATAGAACACTGTTCGCTCATCTCTATTCATTATCCATTTATAAAAGCCATCCTCCTCCTCCTCCTCCTTCTTCTCCTCCTCCTCCTCCTTCTCCTCCTCCTCCTCCTCCTCCTTCTCTTTTCAATTTCAGTTTTTTTACATTGACTTTAGCATAACCCAAAGCATGAGTGTTCCTCCCCCATGCTTAATGGTTGTAGAGATGTTCTTTTCCTGAAATTCTGTGCCCTTTTTTCTCCATAAATACCTTTGATCATTGTGGTCAAAAAGTTCTAGTTTATTATCATCGGTCCACAGAACTTGTTTCCAAAATGCAGCAGGCTTGCTTAATGTTCTTTTGCAAACTTTTGACATTGTATTTTATGATGAGGGCACAGGAGAGGTCTTCTTCTGATGACTCTTCCATGACAGCTATATTTGTGCAGGTATCACTGAACAGAAGAACAATGTACCACAACTATAGAGTCTGCTAAATCTTTCTGAAGGTCTTTTGCAGTCAAGTGGGGGTTCTGATTTACCACTCTGACAATCCTACAAGCAGCTGTCTCTAAAATTTTTCTTGGTCTTCCAGACCTTATCTTGACCTCTGCTGGGGTTGTGTCACAGCCACAGACATTGAATACTTGACCAGGATCAATGGTGGTCTCCATGCTGAGCTATATTGTATAGAGATAAATTTGTTTGTACACTTGAGTGCTATGATAATGATGACATAGTGTTCTGACCTGAGATCAGATTTTAGTTGAGAAAAAATCGAATCTGATCAAGAGCCCAGAAGGATTCAAGGAATGTTAAAAGTCATAGGTTGATTTACAAAATAAAAGCTAAAATTGTGATTTTTTTTTTTTTTAGGTCAAAATAGTAACAAGGCAGTTACATCACAAGTATCTACATAACTAATCACGTGCTAAATAGTTACATGTCACATTTATGTATGAGATAGCCAAGATGATTCTCTATAAATGATGGTAGTCTCATGGCCCAAGCTGTACAGGATGGTGAGACATGGAGGCTGAAAGTCACAAATTCTAAACATTGTTATCCTTTAGCTCATCAGTGTGTATATCAGGGTGTATTATAAGAGACAAAGTGTTATATATAAGTATGGCTATTATAATATGGGGACTGTTATAATATAAAGGGCTATTAAAATTGGAGGAATACTAAAGTCTAAACTAAATTCTATGCTGGTGGTAATACTAGTGATATTTCTGTACATGGTGGTGGTGATATTTATGGACACTGATCGCTGTGGTGGTTATGATTAGAGATGAGCGAGTAGTATTCGATCGAGTAGGTATTCAATAGAATACTACGGTATTCGAAATACTCGTACTCGTTCGAATACTACTCCTATTTGCAGTAAAGATTTGATTCAGTACCAGCATTGATTTACCGAATGCTATACAGTGCATAGCATTCGGCCAATCAACACGGGCTCTGCCGGAGGCTCGTCTGTGAGGAGGTGGAGTCTAAGATCGGACCACAGCAGTCTTCATTGTGATTCAATCTTAGACTCTGCCCCGTCACAGACGAGCCTCTGGCAGAACCAGCGTTGGTTGACCGAATGCTGTACACTGTATAGCATTCGGCCAATCAACGCTGGTCAATGCATTCCTATGAGAAAAAGTCAGCTCCCACATAACCGCAAGCTGCCAGCTCTCCCGACTAGCAAAGAAGAGCCTGCTGCAGAACCAGCGTTGATTGGCCAAATGCTATACACTGTCTAGCATTCGGCCAATCAATGCTGGTTCTGCAGGATGAGTAAGTTCACATTAGCACTTGCCTCCCGTCTCTATGGGTGAGCCCCAGCACTCAAACAGCACTGGCATCCCTAATCCTGCGAGAGAACTCTCCAGGGCTGCCTCTATCTTGTTCTGGAATGGTCTCTCTCTGTGTCTTCTTCTGGCGCTTGCTTCAAACCTCTGGGCCTCGGGCCTAGTATTGCAAGCGGCCATTTTGTTGTGGCCAGTAGGCATGCGCAGTCGGCTTCCTGAGGCCTAGGAGATTGAAACCCAGCTCTGGAAGAAGACACACAGAGAGGCCATTCCTGAAGAAGATGGTGGCAGCCCTGGAGAGTTATCTTGCAGCATTGGGGACATCCCAGTGCCGTTTGAATGCTGGGGACCACCCCCAGTGCTGCGGGAGAACTCATTTAAATACCCACAAAAAACTGGATTTCTACCGAACGCCAGCTCGGAGAAGACATGTAAAGGTAGGAGAAGAATAGCCTTTCTTAAGGCTATTCCGATGTGGTACCCAGAAAATAATTGCTTTTTAATGATAGAATCCCTTTAACAGATATGACCAGTGACAGGCTATGGCTCAGATTGCCATCAGTCTACTATCTTGTCTTATCTATCCTCCAGTGGACTATTGGAAAGGATATTCAGCATGACTGTCATGGAGCCAAGAGGAATCACACATTCAGCCAATGCCATTAAATAGATCTGTTATTGCTAACAGATGGGGGAAAATTAGCTATTGATCATTGGTCCAGTGATGTCATTGCCATTATCTGCCTTACATTAGGTGTATGGGAAATCTCAATGAAACAACGATAAGAGCAAATGGAGAAGTTTATAATATGAATGGCCCAGCAATGCCCACGATAAATAACAGTATTAAAACACGTCATGTGTAGTCATATTATTAAATAATTAGGACACTCAACTTCAATACCCATAAAGTTATATACAATATCCTTGTCATCCTGGGGACAGTGATCATTTGGTCTACAGAAGTCTTAGCTCCCGCTGATAAGATTCACAACTACAATAAATATATTTCTCAGGACTCCGGTGATATAGACAGAAATTATTATTAATAGACTGAGACACAGATCTGGTTATGTAATACATTATATGACAGATCAGAGAGAACCAGCAGATAAACATCAGCCTGTATTTCCAAGTGGAATAAAAATATCTAATGCAAAGCGCCATGCAAAAATATCTTAGCGAACGCAGGCAAATATTAAGAATTGGGATTGAGTTAAGGGAGAACACATTTACTTTCACCTTACAGTCCACAAGTTTAAGGTATCTTACCCAGATTGTCTTATCCAGTTAAGTAATATTATTAATTATCATTATTATTGACTTATCTAGTATTATTATTATTATTATTATTATTATTATTATTATTATTATTATTATTATTATTATTATTATTATTATTATTATTATTATTATTATTATTATCTTATCTAGTTGTATTATGATGATGATGATTATTATTATTATTATTATTATTATTATTATTATTATTATTATTATTATTATTATTATTATTATTATTATTATTATTATTATTATTATTTTCTGTCTCAGCTTCTCAGCTCCTCCTGCCGTATAACATGCTGCCTGCAGATTAAAATGCAGTTTCCTTCTGATATATTCCCCTTACCCTGAGACTAATAGCACACCACAGTGTGATATCACACAACCAAAGCCAATGAAGCAAAGCTAAGTGCTGTCCTAAATCTGCACCCTGAAAACCACTAAAGAGAGTTCTGCCTGATACAAACTGAAGAGTCTTTTCCATTGTACCATCTGTGTGCCATGTTACGTGAACTTCTATGAAATCTCATACATGTCCCAGCTCTGGGTCTCTGTGATATTCTCTGTATTTCCATTAGAAATATTCCAAAATTTGAATAAATTAGAAAAGTTTATCATTTAACCTTCGGTGAAAACTTGCTGTGTTATCAGGATCCTCACACACAGGAGAGATGGCTAATACTACAGAGGATGACAACGTCCCAGTCCAGCAACTGGTCCCAGCACTGATGTCTCTCATAGCCGGACTGGTGATCCATTCATTTATTATAGGGGTCAATGTCACCGATTGGTGGAAAGGAAGATCAGTGACTCCTGTTGACCACATTGTAACGTCTCTTGGGATTTCCAGGATATGCGCTCAGAGTGCTGTTACTATATATGTGTCTGTGGCTGCTCTCGCCCCAGAAAACCTGCTTTCATATATGGCTCTTCTTTTTATGGCTGAAGGTTATAATTTATTTGCCAATAATGATATTTTATTAACATCTCTGCTCTCCATTGTCTTGTGTCTGAAGATCTCCAACCTCCACACTGGAATGTTCCTGTATCTGAGGAGGTTTATGGTACACAAGAATCTTTATTTCCAGGTAGCCTCCATACTTCTCTCTGTTTTTACTAGCTTGATTTCCTTGACTATTTCTGTAATCCCCAAAGACGAAGCATATGATGCTACCATGGATGATCTTGTCATGAACTACACTAATATTAATTTCACATGCAGTAATACAATAGAAATCTTCTTCCCGCTGATTTTCTATTACATCTCCTCCGTCCTCCTCTTCACCTCTCTGTATCATCACACAACAAGGATGAAGATGAGCAGTAACTTATCCATCAATCTGGAGACATATTACTCAGCGATGAGATTCATGTCCTTAACTTTCATATATAACACTTTATACCTCATAGTCAACTTTGCTCATGTCATGTATTACTATTTTTACTGTATGTATCTTTCATGGTTTTATTTGATCTTGGACCTTCTCCAAGTTCTCCATTCCTCCTACCTGATCTACAGAACGGCCAAACTCCGGGATCAGATGTCCAAGGTTCTTCACAATGTGATTAATTTCTTACTCCAAAGAAAAAATACAGAGACTCAACAGAACATAGAAATAGAGATGTAGCAAAGTTTAACTTGGTAAAAGATGAGCTAACCAGAAAGGAGTCACGTTTGTTACAAATATTTTAAAAATGTCAGGTTCAGCTGTACCAAAAGTTTTAGGGTTTGCAATTGTCATGATTCATTATTACACTCCAGGGTCTCTTCAGACTCTAGAGCAATGTTTACTAGAGATGAGCGAACAGTAAAATGTTCAAGATTCAATATTCGTTTCGAGTAGCCCCTCAATGTTCGACTACTCGAATCGAATATCGAACCCTATTATAGTCTATGGGGGGAAAATGCTCGTTTCAGGGCTAGGCAACGTTCGATCAAATTATACTTACCAAGTCCACGAGTGAGGGTCGGGCTGTATCCTCTGAGAAGTCTTCTCCTTGCAGTGTCCCCGCGGTGTCTTCCGTCTCTGAATTCACTCTGCCAGGCGTTGGACCTGGGCAGAGACAACTGCATTACAAACGGGAATGCGCAGTCGGCTCTGCCCAGGCCCGATGCCTGGCAGAGTGAATTCAGAGCGGGAAGATGCCGCGGGGACGCTGCACGGAGAAGACTTCTAAAGGTAGGAGAAGAACCAGCGTTGATTGGCCGACTGTATAGCATTCGGCCAATCAATGCTGGTTCTGCATCAAACTTTTCCATTCGAATAGCGAGTGGTACTCGATCGAGTACGAGTATTTCGAATACCGTAGTATAATACCTACTGGATAGAATACTACTCGCTCATCTCTAATGTTTACCATTCCTTTATACACTCGGAGGGCCCATTAATAAATAATTGTTATCAAAAGATAAAAAAAAAACTAGAGTTTTGATATGTTGTTTAAGCACAGTTTTTTAATTTACATAAATTTGCTCAAATTGTAAATTTAGAAACTCTCACTGAAAGCCAAACCAAAACTGCATGCATTTTTCGATTGCATTTGATGCACTTGTAACTAACTGTGCAACTGTGCAATGTAATTGTATCATTCACATGGTACATCACAACTTCACCATGTGAATGCATTCTCAAAGCTACACAATCCTATACTTTCCATACATACAAAAATGTGCCTTTACCACCAGCAAGATCCCTCAGGGGGCGATCACACTACCGTTGCTAATGTCTATTGCTGTCTTCTGTCATAGGATGACAGCAAAGGACTTTAAACTGTTGCAGAGAAGGGTCACAGAATGATTCTGTCCATTCCCATTGACAGTAATGTAAACCACATGGTGGAAGCTATCTCCCGTCATGTTTGTTTACCTTTGTAACGGAAGATAAAGTCCTACATGCATGACTTTATCTTCCATTACAAAAATGAATGGTGCAAATAAAGATGGGGAGCAGAAAGGGAGGGTGGAAGGATTGGTGCGTGGTAGTGCGTGGTACACCGAGTCAGGTGGAGGCAAGTAACTGAAGGATGGAGGAGGCTGCAGAGTATCTAAAGGCAGGCACACATGATCACAAGAGCCAATGAAGATTCAGGACATTGTCTCTTTTATCCCGTATACCCCAGAAATAAGGCCTATGGGAAATGTAGTCCAGGAAGTGTTCTATGATAATGGACCTTCCTCTGAACTGAACTACATTTTCCATAGGGCCAATGGATTGTCTCTGCAGGATGCTTGGTCCAATATGCATAAGAACGGCCATTATGGTTTGTGTCTGTGCAGGCAGCAGGAGGGTTCAACTGTAAGGGGCAAAATATAGGTGGTGAAAAGTAGAATAAGAGACAAAATATCAAGACATGAGGGGTAGAGTTCAACACCTTAACAGGCAGAATACAGCGGTATAATATACAGAATACAGAGTTATAATAGAATACAGCAGCAAGAGAGGCAGAATACAGAAGTATAATATACAGAATACAGAGGTATAATAGACAAAATACAGAGGTATAAGGTAGAACACTATTATAAGAGGCAGAATACAGTTATATACCTCTTCTTCATCATCTTCTCTCTGCCTTCAATTTAGTAGTGATATAATTAGTTTTTGTCATTGTTCTAAACTTACTTGCTTACGATATAGGTGTGGTCCGACTATTGGAAATAGGATGATGGAAAGCAAAGATTTGTATGAGTGTGATTTGGAAGATTATGGGGATAACATCTATCCTTAGGGAGAGACCACCTTCTCAGGTGTGTGGAGACTTATACAGCCATAGTTGCTCCACTGCAAAGGAACATGGGAAGACTGTGCAAATCTGTCTCCCAAGATGTAAACAGGGAGACAGTGCCTCTGTTATGCTGCCCTCTATAGCAAGCACCTTGAACAACATGCCCAGCCTCCCAGAAGTCTTTACTGCAAGATGTGAGGTGATTTGGAAGTAGTGGAGAGGTTGGAAGATATCTAATGATGATAAGGAATGATAAAGTGGAGTTGGTTACAGGTAACAACAGCATCAAACAGGCAATAGCAAAATATTATTAAAAAGCTTTACCAGAATAAAGAAGTCGATTGATGATCTCTTGAATACGGTTGTAGTCCTGCATTCCCGATTGACTGTTAAAGAAGAGGTAACTACTAGAGATGAGCAAGTAGTGAAATACTCGAGATTCGAATATTCAAGTCGAGTAGTCATCAATATTCGACTACTCGATCGAATATTGAATCCCATTATAGGCTATGGGAATAAAATGCTTGTTTCAGGGAAACCAAAATTCGACAAATGGGAGTCACCAAGTCCAGAAGAGTGTTGAGGAGAAGCAAAGGAGAGTGCGCTACTTGGGCAGTCAGCACCAGGAACTATCTAGGGCCGGATGCGGTTTCTGTATATTGTCAGGAGAGCACAGAAGACGCGCAATCATCAACCAGAGACTGTCAAAACTAGCCTAGTACCCAAGCGCTGGATGAGTAAAAGCAAAGTGGAAGGAATCTGGTGGGTAGTAGATCTTTGACTTTGTCATGTAATAAAGTGGCTCACATGCTGACAAAGTGTGAGCACCCCTGGTGTATAGCATTCGGCCAATCAACGCTGGTTCGGCAGGAGGCTCGTCTCTGACAAGGCAGAGTCTAAGATTGGACCACAATGAAGACTGCTCTAATGTTAATTATGCAGTCTTCATTGTATTCCGATCTTAGACTCCGACTCATCAAAAACAAGCCTCCTGCAGAACCAGCATTAATTGGCTGAATGCTACACACTGTATAGCATTCAGCCAATCAATGCTGGTTCTGCAGGAAAGATGCTGGGGATTGTGTTAGGATTGCACAGCAGGTGCCATGATATGGGTGTCGCAGCCTGTCCCACTGCACAGTTCAGTATTCATAGGGTTAATTCCCTTTGCAGCAGCCGGGCGTAGTTGACTGTCTAACTGACTGAAGTGTCGGCCAATGTATGCTCGGCGTGGGCAGCTGGGCTGTTTCCTTGGACCACCCCTTCCCTATTTAAGGGGGCTGGTCTGGACGCCCGGCGCTCTAAGAGCAATCCTAACCTCAATACCTAAATGATGTGTGTGTGTGTGTGTGCGCGCGTGCGCGTGCGTGTGCGCGTGCGTGCGTGTGTGTGCGCGTGCGTGTGTGTGCGCACGCATGGATTCCAGCCTGAACAAAATATTAGTTGGCCTTAGCTAGGAAGTACTCCCTGAGATAGCAATGCCACTGTTAGTTGGGCAGTATACAGCCTTGTGTGTTGTGGTGAATAATCTCAGTTGGCCTTAGCTAGTGTTCCCCTTAGTCAGTATTCACACTGATAACTGGTTTGGCAGTAAGCTGCCTTGGGGGTTGGGTGGAACTGAAGCACACAGGGCTTAGTTGGTGTCTGTCTAGTCCAGGAGTTCTGACTAGACAGTTTATTGTAGCGGCTGCTCTGATCTGCACAAGGTTGCTCTGTGAGTTAACAAGAGCACACCCAGTTACTTTAGTTATCTGGCAGTGACGCTAACTGCCAGACCGGGTTCACACCAGGGTGTTATTGCAGTTCAAAGTCCAGTAGGGCTCCGCAGGGATTTTGTTCATTTTTTTTAATAAACCCTGCTGACCATAACAGATTGCTACTGAATGGTAAAATACTATCCTGCGTGTCTATCATTCTCCCCGCGCCATGTCCTGCTCTGTACGGTTCTTTCTCTGTATGTGGACCCGGACTCTTTCCGCTTTGCTTTTACTCATCCTGCAGAACCAGTGTTGATTGTCCGAATGCTTTACACTTTACAGCATTTTGGCCAATCAATGCTGGTTCTGAATCGAATTTTTACTGCAAATAGCGAGTATTTTGAATACCGTAGTATTGGATCAAATACCTACTCGATCGAATACTACTCGCTCATCTCTAGTAACTACAACACCTCCACCTACCTAATCAAGAAGTGGTCCTAGGATTTCTCGACTTCTATTGATGGATGCAAATTCCTGATACTCAAGCCATGTCATCCCCTTCCACACTGGTAGGTCACCCCTACCATAATATTTTTTTTCAAAAATTTCTTAGAGTAAGTGTTGTCATAAACGAAATCCCCCTGATGGCTTTACCTTATCTTGTATGGCCAATGTATGTTATTCTTGTTGTGTTTTTGGTACTTTCTTTTACATTCATCTTCTCAGCCCCCCTTCCTCCCAAATGTTTGGACTTTAGACTTATGTATGCTTTTGGATTGCCTTTTTTTTATTATGCTTTTATATTTTTCTTTTATATATCATAAAAATCCTTCTAAATAAAGAATGACTGCTACTTCTGTACCCGCTATAGCAACGTCCCAGAGTAGAGAATAGAATTGGATTAGTCTAGACCAGGGGTTTCAAACTTGCGGCCCTCGGGACAATAGTTTGCGGCCCCCGGCGGACATCCCGACATCCGTCGTAATAGTACGGCGCATGCCGGGTGTGTAACTATGGCGACTGCCCGGGAGCCGGGCGGCCACCATAGCCGCCGGGTGTCTACTGCTTTAAGCAGTAGACAACCGGCGCTAATGTCTCCAATTGGTCCTGGGACCGATCGGAGGCATTAACCCCTCCGCCACCACGGACAAAGGCGTTTGAGGCACCATTTTCCCGGCAGCGCATGGGCGCCGCCATTTTGCCGGTGATCGCCGACGCCTGGAGCAAGCTCCAGGGCCGACATCACGCTGCCATGACAGCCGGGAGCCTTTACAAGGCCCCAATGCTTGTCTGCAATCTTTCTTTTGAAAAAAGAAAAGATGATTTTTTGCAATGCATTAGCATTGTAATGCATTGCATTAGTGATTAGACCCCCTGGGGTTCAACACCTGCAAAAAAAAATTTTTTTTTAAAGTAAAAAAAAAATATATATATAAAAAGTATAAAAAATTCAAATCACTCCCCTTTCCCTAGAACACATATAAAAATAGTTAAATACTGTGAAACACATACATGTTAGGTCTCCCCTTGTCCGAAATCGCCCGCTCTACAAATCTATAAAAATATTTTTCCTGTACGGTAAACGCCGTAGCGGGAAAAATAGTCAAAAGTGCCAAACCGCCGTTTTTTCACTGTTTTGGTTCTGATAAAAATGTATATAAAAAGTGATCAAAGCAATAACATTTCCCGAAAATGGTAGAACTAAAAAGTACACCCGGCCCCGCAAAAAAAGACGCCCTATACATCCCCGTACACGGACGTATAAAAAAGTTACAGCTGTCAGAATATGGCGACTTTTAGAAAATAAAAAATTGGGAAAACCTGATGCGGCCCAGCCTCACTCAGACTCTACCTCCAGCGGCCCCCGGGGTAAATTGAGTTTGAGACCCACATTTTTAAGTGGTTTTGGGGATGGAAACCCCAAACGGAGTTCAAGGGTTAGTGTCAACCCAGCCAAAGGTGGTGATCTGTTAATGTCAATGAATAATGTGAATCAAATAAAAACAGCCCCATGAAAAACCGGAAGAAAGGAATAGATATTATGCCATGGAACATTGTGCTACAAGTTAATAGGACTAGCAGCATAATAGTACGGCACAGCGATGTGGCATTACAACCGGGACCCAAGACTACTGTAGTTACTGAGGTCTGCTCAAACTTCATCAGATGAACCCCTCAAATGTTGTGGTCAATATGACATTATATCTCTATATTTCACTGGAAAATATAGATTTACAATAGTCAAATTTACTTAGAGCAGTGTTTCTACATTCAACAAAGTAATGGAAATAGTTGATTTGCTCCACATGTGTTGAAAGGCGGACGCCTCATGACAAATTTGTACATTCTGATCTGTCAGAAATTCAGATCTATGATGGCTATGAACAGACATGGTTTGCACCATAAATTTGTTTAACCGTCTATACTGGCTCTCAGCTGATGCATATGTATCTAACAGTCACACACAGAAGGCAAACCCATGGGTCATTGATGAGACCTCAGGCTGTTATAGCAGCAGATGGATATTGGGGGATAGGGGCCGATCAGAGGGCTACAATATTGTGGTTAAGGGCTTAAAGAGGAACACTCACCACTTCCACCAATTCCAGAATCTGTGAATACTCACCGCTCCACTGATTCCAAACCAGTTGGGAATTTTCTCTCTAGTCCCCACCATTCCTGAGCAACAATTACAGATAGTATTGGATCCTGATGTGCCATTGAGGTGGGCAGTGTCAGGCGGGGGGGGGGGGGGGGGATTCAGAGCTCCAATCAGAGGCAGCCAGTGACAGAGCTCAGCGTCACACCCCTTGTCTGCTTTGGCTAGACCCCACCCTCTAGACAATACAGTATGTTTTTGCTGCGTGTATTTTTCTGCAAATGGGATTTGTTAGAATCCACTAGAAACCATTTTGCAGTTCCTTTAAACTAACATTGGTTTATGCCACATGGGACTCCTGGCCTTATCCCTTTTATAATAACTTATCCCAGAATTCTGGAACATTTTTTTTTTAGCTTGTCTTCTCCACTGTATTTATAGTACATCTTGCTATGTGGAAGTCAAGTACCTGTACTTATGTATGGGAAGGAGAAGCGAAGTACATAATAATACATTTTTGGTTTTATTTTTTACTTTTGTTATAATTTACCCTATTACTCAAGGTTCACACCAGGATCGGGGTGTACGTTGTTCTGGTTCATCAGATCAGAACAATTGGACTACTGGACCACTAAAATCGACACAAGTGGAGCCCGATAAACCCTATGGACTATAATGTGGTCCATTGGGTGATGCTTCTTTTTAACTGAAACTGCCAGAAGAAAAAGTCAGACTTAGGGTAAGTTCACATGGAGTTTTTTGGACATGGCTTTGAGACTGTATCCGCCTCAAAACCCTGACCAAAAAGCCAGCTTCCTCCGCTGCGAAACTTCTCATCCCTCTACACTGGAAGGACACTAACCCCCCCTTCACTAGCCCAATGGTTTCTTAAGGTTTCTGAAATATGAAGGCTAGAGGAGCTGGCACATTGGAACACTATGACCAGATCCTCTTTCCCCTTAAAACGTGGTCCCCCTGGTTGATGGCCAAAGGATCTCTGTTGCTAGGCCCTCCATCTGTCTCTTAATCTTATTCATTGACTCTTTAGGATCTAACATGTTGTGCGGTTTTCCCCTCATGTTCCTATACTCCTATATTACTACATATTCGCTATTAGGTTACTACGTTATTATGCCTTCCTGCTGATTTTGTGACCACGTTACTATATTGTTATACTGTTACGAGATATTGTCACTATGCTCCTGCATTACTTTACAAACTCGTCATTCTGTTTATATGATCCTGGTAGCTCTACCGTATTTTCCATTCTACCATGTTGCGGCAACTTTACTTTCTGCAATGTTACTTCTTATATCTTATCACTTCTCACGTTGTGTCTCGCCCCCCTGACCTTGGTTTTTCATATCCACCCTCCCCTCTGTTTTTCCCCTACTCCCCTCCCTCCTTTCCTCCCCTTGCCCTCCCCCCCCCTTCTCTCTCTGTCTTTCACCTACCCCCTCTCCCTTAAATCTATTCCTTGGTTTTAGTTCTTCTTTCCCCAAAAAAGAAAAAACTTGTACAATGTATGCTTTAATTGTCTTGTATTTTCTTGAGTTCTGGATTGCATTGTACTCAATAAAAACAGTTTTCAAACAAAAAGCCAGCTTCCATCTTCCGACTCCCGGAGAAAAGAAGCGAGATGCTCATTCTTCAGGCTGAGTGTTAGGATTGTGCATTAGCTGTGCATTGTGCATTGCTGCATGTTCCTCTGCACAGTCCAGGGTTGCAAGGGTTAACCTGCCTTGCAACAGCCGGGTGTGGCCGACTCTTTGACAGACTGGAGTGTCAACCAATGAACGCTCAGGTGTGGTCAGCTGGACTGTTTACTTGTGACCGCTCCTTGCCTATATAAGGGGGCTGGTCTGGATGCCCGGCGCGCTAAGATTATTTCACAAAACCCAATTGATGTGTGTGTGTGTGTGTGTGCGCGTATGTGTGTGTGCGTATGTGTGTGTGTGTGTGTGTGTGTGTGTGTGCGTGCGCGTGCATGCATGGGTTCCAGCCTGAACAAATTATTAGTTGGCCTAGCTAGCAATATTCCCCCAGTGATATCAATTCTACTGTTAGTTGGGCAGCAGGCTGCCTTGTGTGTTTGAGTGGGGAAAATCTCTGTAGGCCTTAGCTAGCTGTGTACTTCTAAGTCAGTATTCACACTGCTTGTAGATTTGGCAGTAGTTGTCTTGTGGGTTGGGTGGAAGAATACCACACAGGGTTTAGGCGGTCTATGGCTAGCCCAGGAGTTCTGGCTAGCCAGTTTGTTTATTTGTAGTGGCTGCTCTGATCTGTACAGGTTGCTCTGTGATTGTAATAAGAGCACACCCAGTTAAGTTTTGTTTTCTGGCAGTGACACTAACTGCCACATCATGTTCATGCTGGGGTATTATTGCAGTTCAGAAGCCCAGTTGGGCTCTGCAGGGTTTTCATTTATTTAGTTTTTTTTAATAAACCCTGCTGACCATAACACCAAGTTACCTCGCATTTCAGCCCTATTCATTGGGCCTAATCCGGAGCAGAGTTTGTGGCTGGATGCCGATGCAGTGCACTAGCTTTCAGTCGTGGCTACCCGGCTTTTGGATCGGAACCTGAGGCGCCCTCCATCTCAGGTTCAGATCAAAAAAACTCCATGTGAACTTACCCTTAGGTTAAGGCCCATATTGTGTTTTTTTGAGCCAACGTCAGGAGTGGCTTATAAAGGAATGAAAAATATAAAGAAAGCTCTTAGAAATTTCCCTTCTGTTAAATCCACTCCTGATTTCGGCTCAAAGAAATGCAGCAAAATCTGCAACAAAACACACTACAGCATTTTCACAACATGGGGCCTTAGCCTTCGACCCTTCGACTGAGTCTCTGACCCGAGTGATTCCAGCCTTATCAAAAGAACAGAACAATATACAACAGGTATATTGAGGAGTCAGATTTTATTACAATATTACACACAGAAATAAAAAGAGTAAATAAAAAATAGTTAATATTTACTTGAATATTGTAGATAGATAGATATTTCCTATACTACTCAATGTTAATGCAAAATATTGAGAAACCGCATACAGAATTAACCCCTTCCCGCCGATGGCACTTTTTGACTTCCTGACCAAGCTCGATTTTTTAAAACTGACATGTGTCACTTTATGTGGCAATAACTTTGGAACGCTTTAACTTACTAAAGTGATTTTAAGATTGTTTTTTCGTAACACATTGTACTTCATGTTAGTAGTAAATTTTGGTTGATATGTTTTGTGTTTAATTATGAAAAAAATAGGAAATTTGGTGGAAATTTTGAAAAATATGCATTTTATAAAGTTTGAAATGATGTGCATTGCACACAGATAGTCAGACCACCAAAATTATATCATAAATCTAATGTACCAGATCTCTGCTTTATGTCGGCATCAAACATTAGTGACCCTTTTTTTTTTTTTTATGGACATTATAAGGTTTTCAAGTGAAACAACAATATTCAAAGTTTTCAAGAAATTTCCAAAACCCATTTTGTAAGGGACTAATCCAGTTATGAAGGTTTTGAAAGACCCTTGTATTCAAAACCCCCATAAATCACCCCATTTTCAAAACTGCACCCCTTAAATAAGTCAAAACAACATATACCTAGTATTTTAACCCTATAAGTGCTTAACAGGAATTAAGACAAAATGGAGGTGAAATTTGCAAATTTTATTTTATCTTACTAATATTTTCGTTTCGCCCTAGAATTTGCACATTCACAAGGGGTTAAAGGAGAAAACGCATCCCACAATTTGTTATGCAAGTTCTCCCGACTACCACAGTACCCCACTTGTGGGTGTAAACTAATATATGGACGCACCGCGAGACGCAGAAGGGAAGGCGCGCCAAGGAGCTTTTAGAGGGCAGATCTGGCTGTGATCAGTTTCAGGCACCATGTCGCATTTACAAAGCCCTTAAGGAGTCAAAACAGTGGAAACCTCTAGAAAGTGACCCCATTTTGAAAACCGCACCCCTCAAAGACTTTATCAAGTGATGTAGTAGCATTAGTAACCCCGAAGTGAATGTGTAAGCTGTGAGGAGTAAATTGGGTACACCAAATCCTATTCTATTTTCCCACTAGCTCCTATGACACGGACGGGGAAGAGGGGCATTCTGGGGGATCAGCACTGGTGTATTATCTCTCATAAGCTCTAAATATGGGGTGTCCCCTGAAAACGCTCACACAGCTTATACATTTCCTTCTAGTCGCAGCCACTTACGTCCTAATGATTTGGCGACTTTGGGGGTTTTGTCTTCACATTGTACAAGCTAGATTTTTATTTTTATCTTCTGGCAATGTGGCCATATGAGGGCTTGTTGTTTGCGGTATTAGATGTGCTTTTCAATGCCGCCATTTTGGGGCCTGTAACTTATTGACATTTTATTAACTCTTTCTGGGTGGGATGTAAAAGGAAACATCAATTCTGGCATTGCTTTTTAGCATTTATTTTTTTTCCCGTGCAGCGTACAGCATAAGCAACATGTGACCTTTATTCTGCGGGTCGGTACGGTTACGGCGATATCTCATTTATATTATTTTTTAATGCGTTGCTATTTGTGCAGAATAAAATTCAATTTAGGGAAAAAATCTATTATTTTTGCAACGCCATATTCTGAAAGACATAACTTTTTTATTTTTCAGTAGACAGAGCTGGTTGAGGGCTTATTTTTTGCGGGAACACCTCTTCTTTTTATTGGTACCATTTTGGTTTTCATCTGACCATTTGATTACTTTTTATTGAACATTTTGTAAAGGAAAGGTGTTGAATAATCATTATTTTGCGCAGTTTTCTACGTTTTTTTTATCACGTTCGCCATTCGAGTTAAATAATGTTTTAATTTTATTGTTCAGGTTATTACCGACGCAGTGATACCAAATATGTAATGTTTTTTTCTATTTTTCTTTATTTTACATAGTAAAACATTTTATATGGGGAAAAAGGGATTTTTGGGGCTTTATTTATTTCTAATTTATTTTAAACTTTTTAAAACTTTATCTTTACTTTTTTAAAACTTTTTTTTTTCTGTCCCCATGGGGGATTGAAGCAGTGATCTGCTGATCACTGCTTCACTACATGTAGGCTGCAATACACGTGTTACATGTGTATTGCAGTCTACAGGAAGCTGTCAGCCTGTGTAGATGCACGGGCTGACAGCTTCCATTCCAGGCAGGATCAACCAGGTACGTGGAGGGGACGGCATGGGGCAGACCCGGGGTCACTGATCAGACCCCGGGCTGCCCATTAGCAACACCGGCACCCCCTGAAACCATCGCGGGGGGTGCCAATCGGCACCATTATGCAGCGAAACCCCGGAGATGCCGGCGGTCAGGTTTGACCGCCGGCATCTAAGGGCTTAACACCCGCGATCAGACACGATCGGACACGATCACGGCTGACACCCGCAGCGCATGGTGCGCACACAGTATCTGTGTGCGCACCATGCAGCTGCTGTAGTACTACAGCGGTTTGCGGGAAGTCCTTTCCGGCAGCGCCGTACTATTACGGCGGATGTCGGGAAGGGGTTAAAAAAAAATCCAAATTCGAAACTTTCTTAAGTAAGCTCTTTTAGCCATATCTGCCTCCTATCCTTTTACCCTACCCCTGTCTTCTAATTTTCTATCATCTAACAGATAGTGGTTTCTATGGAAGTTTTAATCTGATGGAATAGAATTTAATGCTACAATGAAGAGGGGAATTTGGTCCTTATCCTTGTTTCACTAGCAAACACAACCATGTTGTTGTTGTTGTTGTTATTATTATTTTAATTTTTTTTAATTTTCTTAATCTCAGACAATGCTTTTCAGTGTATATTTATAGATTTCTAGCAGACATTACTAGAGATGAGCGAACACTAAAATGTTCGAGGTTCGAAATTCGATTCGAACAGCCGCTCACTGTTCGAGTGTTCGAATGGGTTTCGAACCCCATTATAGTCTATGGGGAACATAAACTCGTTAAGGGGGAAACCCAAATTCGTGTCTGGAGGGTCACCAAGTCCACTATGACACCCCAGGAAATGATACCAACACCCTGGAATGACACTGGGACAGCAGGGGAAGCATGTCTGGGGGCATAAAAGTCACTTTATTTCATGGAAATCCCTGTCAGTTTGCGATTTTCGCAAGCTAACTTTTCCCCATAGAAATGCATTGGCCAGTGCTGATTGGCCAGAGTACGGAACTCGACCAATCAGCGCTGGCTCTGCTGGAGGAGGCGGAGTCTAAGATAGCTCCACACCAGTCTCCATTCAGGTCCGACCTTAGACTCCGCCTCCTCCGGCAGAGCCAGCGCTGATTGGCCGAAGGCTGGCCAATGCATTCCTATGCGAATGCAGACTTAGCAGTGCTGAGTCAGTTTTGCTCAACTACACATCTGATGCACACTCGGCACTGCTACATCAGATGTAGCAATCTGATGTAGCAGAGCCGAGGGTGCACTAGAACCCCTGTGCAAACTCAGTTCACGCTAATAGAATGCATTGGCCAGCGCTGATTGGCCAATGCATTCTATTAGCCCGATGAAGTAGAGCTGAATGTGTGTGCTAAGCACACACATTCAGCACTGCTTCATCAAGCCAATACAATGCATTAGCCAGTGCTGATTGGCCAGAGTACGGAATTCGGCCAATCAGCGCTGGCTCTGCTGGAGGAGGCGGAGTCTAAGGTCGCTCCACACCAGTCTCCATTCAGGTCCGACCTTAGACTCCGCCTCCTCCGGCAGAGCCAGCGCTGATTGGCCGAAGGCTGGCCAATGCATTCCTATGCGAATGCAGACTTAGCAGTGCTGAGTCAGTTTTGCTCAACTACACATCTGATGCACACTCGGCACTGCTACATCAGATGTAGCAATCTGATGTAGCAGAGCCGAGGGTGCACTAGAACCCCTGTGCAAACTCAGTTCACGCTAATAGAATGCATTGGCCAGCGCTGATTGGCCAATGCATTCTATTAGCCCGATGAAGTAGAGCTGAATGTGTGTGCTAAGCACACACATTCAGCTCTACTTCATCGGGCTAATAGAATGCATTGGCCAGCGCTGATTGGCCAGAGTACGGAACTCGACCAATCAGCGCTGGCTCTGCTGGAGGAGGCGGAGTCTAAGGTCGGACCTGAATGGAGACTGGTGTGGAGCGATCTTAGACTCCGCCTCCTCCAGCAGAGCCAGCGCTGATTGGCCGAATTCCGTACTCTGGCCAATCAGCACTGGCTAATGCATTGTATTGGCGTGATGAAGCAGTGCTGAATGTGTGTGCTTAGCACACACATTCAGCTCTACTTCATCGGGCTAATAGAATGCATTGGCCAGCGCTGATTGGCCGAATTCCGTACTCTGGCCAATCAGTGCTGGCCAATGCATTCTATTAGCTTGATGAAGCAGAGTGTGCACAAGGGTTCAAGCGCACCCTCGGCTCTGATGTAGGAGAGCCGAGGGTGCACTTGAACCCTTGTGCACCCTCAGCTCTGCTACATCAGAGCCGAGGGTGCGCTTGAACCCTTGTGCACACTCTGCTTCATCAAGCTAATAGAATGCATTGGCCAGCGCTGATTGGCCAATGTATTCTATTAGCCTGATGAAGTAGAGCTGAATGTGTGTGCTAAGCACACACATTCAGCTCTACTTCATCGGGCTAATAGAATGCATTGGCCAGCGCTGATTGGCCAGAGTACGGAACTCGACCAATCAGCGCTGGCTCTGCTGGAGGAGGCGGAGTCTAAGATCGCTCCACACCAGTCTCCATTCAGGTCCGACCTTAGACTCCGCCTCCTCCAGCAGAGCCAGCGCTGATTGGCCGAATTCCGTACTCTGGCCAATCAGCACTGGCTAATGCATTGTATTGGCTTGATGAAGCAGTGCTGAATGTGTGTGCTTAGCACACACATTCAGCTCTACTTCATCGGGCTAATAGAATGCATTGGCCAATCAGCGCTGGCCAATGCATTCTATTAGCGTGAACTGAGTTTGCACAGGGGTTCTAGTGCACCCTCGGCTCTGCTACATCAGATTGCTACATCTGATGTAGCAGTGCCGAGTGTGCATCAGATGTGTAGTTGAGCAAAACTGACTCAGCACTGCTAAGTATGCATTCGCATAGGAATGCATTGGCCAGCCTTCGGCCAATCAGCGCTGGCTCTGCCGGAGGAGGCGGAGTCTAAGGTCGGACCTGAATGGAGACTGGTGTGGAGCGACCTTAGACTCCGCCTCCTCCAGCAGAGCCAGCGCTGATTGGCCGAATTCCGTACTCTGGCCAATCAGCACTGGCTAATGCATTGTATTGGCTTGATGAAGCAGTGCTGAATGTGTGTGCTTAGCACACACATTCAGCTCTACTTCATCGGGCTAATAGAATGCATTGGCCAATCAGCGCTGGCCAATGCATTCTATTAGCGTGAACTGAGTTTGCACAGGGGTTCTAGTGCACCCTCGGCTCTGCTACATCAGATTGCTACATCTGATGTAGCAGTGCCGAGTGTGCATCAGATGTGTAGTTGAGCAAAACTGACTCAGCACTGCTAAGTCTCTGCATTCGCATAGGAATGCATTGGCCAGCCTTCGGCCAATCAGCGCTGGCTCTGCCGGAGGAGGCGGAGTCTAAGGTCGGACCTGAATGGAGACTGGTGTGGAGCGATCTTAGACTCCGCCTCCTCCAGCAGAGCCAGCGCTGATTGGTCGAGTTCCGTACTCTGGCCAATCAGCGCTGGCCAATGCATTCTATTAGCCCGATGAAGTAGAGCTGAATGTGTGTGCTTAGCACACACATTCAGTTCTACTTCATCAGGCTAATAGAATACATTGGCCAATCAGCGCTGGCCAATGCATTCTATTAGCTTGATGAAGCAGAGTGTGCACAAGGGTTCAAGCGCACCCTCGGCTCTGATGTAGCAGAGCTGAGGGTGCACAAGGGTTCAAGTGCACCCTCGGCTCTCCTACATCAGAGCCGAGGGTGCGCTTGAACCCTTGTGCAGCCTCGGCTCTGCTACATCAGAGCCGAGGGTGCGCTTGAACCCTTGTGCACACTCTGCTTCATCAAGCTAATAGAATGCATTGGCCAGCACTGATTGGCCAGAGTACGGAATTCGGCCAATCAGCGCTGGCCAATGCATCCCTATGGGAAAAAGTTTATCTCACAAAAATCACAATTAAACACCCGATAGAGCCCCAAAAAGTTATTTTTAATAACATTCCCCCCTAAATAAAGGTTATCCCTAGCTATCCCTGCCTGTACAGCTATCCCTGTCTCATAGTCACAAAGTTCACATTCTCATATGACCCGGATTTGAAATCCACTATTCGTCTAAAATGGAGGTCACCTGATTTCGGCAGCCAATGACTTTTTCCAATTTTTTTCAATGCCCCCAGTGTCGTAGTTCCTGTCCCACCTCCCCTGCGCTGTTATTGGTGCAAAAAAGGCGCCAGGGAAGGTGGGAGGGGAATCGAATTTTGGCGCACTTTACCACGTGGTGTTCGATTCGATTCGAACATGGCGAACACCCTGATATCCGATCGAACATGTGTTCGATAGAACACTGTTCGCTCATCTCTAGACATTACTAGATTCACTTCATGTACACAAAAGTTAACAAAAAGAGATACAACATCCAATTTTGACACAGTTGTTTTGCATCCATTCAGGGATTCTATTGACTTATCCATTGAAATGAACATGTTATAACGAACCATTAAGAAATGGAGATGTGATTTGCCCAATTGAAACAAATTTGTTCCAAAATGGCCGACACACAACCGTTTTTTTTTTTTTTTTTACTGTCATGTGCATGAAGCCTAAGGTTTGTAGAAAAACATGAATCTTCTGCAAATCCAGATCCACAGAGGTATGGAGAAATACCTGCAACAGGCCTGCCACATGTGAACATACCCTTACTGTACATGATTTATTGGCTTATTATCTGCAACTCAACCCCTGATCTAGACTCAGAACCTCTACTGAGGAGAAGACACTTGGTCATACCATGCAGAATCTTAAAAAAATGACCCCTTAGCCTTCCTGTCATATAGATTAGATACATAGAATGTAACACTAAGAAACTATTCCCAACTAAAAATGTTCCAGGAAAAATCAGAAAGTAGTCTCCAAACATATTGATGCTCACATATAGAGCAAAGCAAACGAGCGAGACCATTGTAAATTGTATAGTCTTGTAATAAGTGTCCAGGTGACTTGTTACGTTGTTGTCGCGTTTCATCTTGTACATGTGATGGCTCAAAAAACCAAGAAGTGTGAAGGAAGAGAGGATGTAGAAAATGAAGGGTAGAGCGTTCCATACCATAAACACTCTGTACATGATGAATGGAACAATATGATGGTTGGCTTCTTGAGTTGAGTTTTTCGGGATGGCCATGAAAATTAGGACATTCAATGATGAGTAACCAATGGACAGTATCACAAATGTAATAGTCAGCCCAAGAAGTCTCTGAGAAATAATCTTCTTCAGATATAGAAATAAGACGTTATGGAAGTTGCTGATCTTCAGGGTGTAGAAAACCGAGAGGAGAACCGAAAGCCACATATTGCTGTACACAGAAGAAGCTCCGATGATGTTCATTGTAATGGCATAGACTGCAGAAATGTTCTTCATAAAGGTCATCCAGTATATGTGAACTAGTGTAATAAATTGGAAGATGATCCTTGATGTTCCGATAGCAGTGATGAGGAGGTCAGCGGGGGTCAGTGGTCTTCCTCTTTGCCAGTCAACGACGTTGCCCCCAACAATAAAGAAACTTATCATAAGTCCTATTATATAGGTGACTTCAGTAGTTATAACAAGGCATAGCTGCTGGATGTAGTGTTGGCTTTCTGTGGATGGAGCCATCTCTTCGGAGTGCTCTTTGGATATGGTTATCTGCGTCTGATACTTCAGGTTCATCAAGTAATTATTTTTATATTTAGTTAATGCAGATCTTGATGGAAAACCCGATGTCTACAAATATCTATACAAATAAGTATGAAGCGAGTTATTTGTATAAGCAGCTCAATGTGGAAATGAGGCGTACAAATAGATTTGGTTACAAATGTTTAGACACCTGTCAGGTATTATTACAACCTACACTGTCTTTCAAAAGATATATAATACTAGAGGGAGGACCCGGCTATATTACATTTTATGTTTGTGTAGTGGCCCCATAAGAATTGCCCAATTGCCCAAATCACCATTTGTCAGGTTCTATCTGCAAAAGAATCATCATCAGCAATGTCATCATCATCTTCTTTGTTTTTTTCTGACACATCATGACCAAGGGATTTCTGTACATCCTCATGATTTCCCCCTCTAGATTTCTCTCTATCTTCCCTATCTGCCTGTAATTGAGTAAATCTGACTAAACTTTATTCTACTTCTCCTACTCCTATCATTTTCTTGATCTATTGCAATATTCACCACTTTGTAATACAGAAGAGTGTAGTGCAGAATAGAGTTGCTTCACTTTCACTAAAATGCCTTGTGTTCTTGTCCAAAGTACCTTATATATAGTGTCTGTAACATCACTACTGTAAGGTGTCCACCTACCACTGACTATTGGGTGAGAGGCGTGAGTCCAGGTAACTCCAGTACATCACAGACACACGTTTTTTTCTGTATTTGTGTCAAAAACAGCTTGTATTAAATTAGTTCTACCATCTTTACAAGGGATGTTATTATTTTTTACGTTCAGTATCCTAGGCCACCTAGATACACATTGCGCAGAGAAATAAAACTATACAGATATTTTCCAGATATATAAAAAAAAATGTTTTGCACTGAAAATTTTCCTTTTCTTTTTTACCTCCTCCCGCCAACCACCTGACTGTTACGATGGATGCCAGGTCTTTAACACTAGAAGTCCCAGAGAGGGGTCATTTAACATTTCTACCATTGCTTCAAATGGGAGCTCGAAATGTCCGGGACTTCTAGTGTTAAAGGGATTCTACCTCTAAAACATTTTTTCTATTTACCACGTCGGAATAGCCTTAAGAAAGGCTATTCACCTCCTACCTTACTCAGTCGCCTACGGCCCGCCGTTCCGTAGAAATACCGTTTTTTTACCGGTATGTAAAAGAGTTCTCTCGCAGCAATGGGGGCTGGCCCAAGCACTCAAACGGCAATGGAGGCGTCCCCACTGCTGCCAGAGAACTCTCTCCAGCGACGCCTCCATCTTCAACAGTAACCATCTCTTCTTCCAGCTGGGGTCACACTTCGTTCTTGCGTGCATGCGCAGTACGCTCCTGTAGTTCTCCAAAGAACTACAGGAACTACAGGAGCGTACTGCACATGCACGTAAGAACGAAGTGTGACCCCAGCCAGAAGAAGTTGCGGTTGCTGTTGAAGATGGAGGCGTCGTTGGAGAGAGTTTTGTGGCAGCAGTGGGGACGCCCGCATTGCCGTTTGAGCACTGGGGCCTGCTCCCATTGCTGCGAGAGAACTTATTTGCATACCAGTAAAAAACTGTATTTCTACGGAATGGCGGGCCGGAGGCGACTGAGTAAGGTAGGAGGTGAATGGCCTTTCTTAAGGCTATTCCGACGTGGTAAATAGAAAAAATGTTGTTTTAGTGGTAGAATCCCTTTAAAGGTGGTGGATGTTCTGCTGCAGTAGGGGGTAAATAATAAATTCCATGGTATAGCTAGATATGGTAGTGGGGGCCCACGTACTGTCTTCGCACATGGCCACTCCATTGCTTATTTTCTCCCCTAGAACAAGGTGTAGCTTATACAGTATATGTACTATTTGTAGGTGCATATATTTTATCATTTAAGTTCTAGGAAATTCATTTTTGGGAAATAAGCAAAAAAAAAACCCACCTCACTCATGTTTTCTCCTTGCTTATTTTGCACTGTTCATCACTAACTAGACTGAGTGGAACAAATTTATCAACCGCTTTATGTTTTTTGACACAGAGAGGTGAAAATGTGTTACATCACACCCCTATTCTGCACCATGGAAGTAGACGGAGTTAGCAGACATATTCACTATAAGGCTGGGTTCACACTGGGTTTTTTGGGCCAGATTTTGACTTGGAATCCGCGTCAGAATCCGGCTCAAAAAATTGCCTCCCATTGAAATCAATGGGAGCCATTCACTCGTGGAAAAAAGAAGCAACCTGCCCTTTCTTCAGGCAGATTCCGCAGCTGAATCAGCCACGGACGTCCACCTCACGACATCTCCCTCCAGACTAGGCCCATTCATTTGGGCCTAATCCAGAGTGGAATGCCGCAATTGGATGCTAGTGCACTGCTCCGGCATCCAGTTGTGGCTGGCCATTTTTTGGACCGGAATCTGAGGTGGCCTCCGCGTCAAATTCCGGTCCAAAAAACTCACATGTGAACTTTCCCTAAGGGTCCATTCACACTGAGTTTTTTGGCAAGGATTTTGGCTAGGAAATGGGAGGAATTAGGAAATGATTTTTTGAAGCATTTTTTTTTTTGGAGCGTTTTTTTGAGGCTTTTTTTAATTTTTGTGTTTTTTTTTCCCCCTCCAGCACAGTGTATGGACCTTGAAAAAAATCGCTAGTGGTTTTTCTACACAGTTTTTGACAAATTTGCACCCGGAGGCCGCGTCAGGTTCCGTACCAAAAGCCGGGTAGCCGCGACTGAAATCCATTGCACTGCACTGGCATCCAGCCGCGCACTCCGCTCTGGATTAGGCCCAATGAATGAGCCTAGTCCGGAGGAGAGTGTGTCTTCAGGCCGAATCGCAAGGTGAAATGGCTTGAAGAATGAGCATGCCACTTCTTTTTCTGGGACCCGCAACAAATAGGCTCCCGGAAAAAAGACCTGAGCGGTTCCACTGATTTCAATGGGAGCCATCCTTTTCGTCAGGATTTTGAGGCTGATACGGCCTCAAAATTCTGAACAAAATACTCCATGTGAACTTACCCTTAGGGTTGTGAGTACGCAAAATTAACATAAAACAGGAACAAAATAAAATGCTTGCCTGTCCGGCACACACTAAACATATACTCCTAGCTAGCAGCTGGAGAGCTTCTCCCGGCCAGCTTCACAAAACATAACTAGAAACTTCATGGTACAGCAACTACATGGTACGCGCGTATCACATTGAAAGCAATAGGTAAAAAAAGCCTCCCATTGATTTCAATGGGTAGCGCACGTAAGCCGGCACCCATTGAAATCAATGGGATCTGTTTTACGCCGCTCACGCTGAACGAGTTTACGTACAGAATGAGCGGAGTGTAAACTCCGTGTGAAAGCTTCCCTAAGAATAGGTCAGTACGAGAGTAAGATTGATGGGCATGCTGAAATCTACAGACGTCTTGTAAGCCAAGAAGCATGTCAGAGATGTCATAAGAATGGCAGAATTTTGTCGAGAAGTCAATAGATAGGTTAGGGACTTTGCGGAATTTTAGAGCGCAGATATCTGAGCTGTTTCCTATTTGGAGTCACCACTCACATATCTTGGAAGATAACCATCAGTTTAAAAGCTACTTTTCTTTTTGCTGCTCAAGAAGACATATAGATATGCAGGAAGTTTTCGTCAGCAGGTTTACGTGCGTTATCAATGTGAAAATGTGTTTCCAGAATTTATTGGACGTCACATTTCAGTAGCTTTGCCTCTTTCCATAGAATGTTCCTCTTGAAGGGTCTACTAAGCCCTTTAACATTAAATGAAACTAGATTGAGAACCAAAACAGCAAGTATGGGGGAATTGATTGGGCCAATATGAGGAACCCAAAATACCCACATATGACATTCCCTTACTGTATATATTTATTGGCTTATGACCTGCAACTGAACCCCTGATCTAGATTCAGAACCTCTGCTGAGGAGAAGACACTTGGTCATACTATGAAGAATCTTCAAAAAATGTCTCCTTAGCCTTTCTGACATATAAATTAAATAAATGGAATGTAACAGTGTAAAACAATTCCAGAGTAATATTAACCCTACATAACTAATAAAGGAAAAGTAGATCACCCCAAACACATTACAGCTCACATACAAAGCAAAGCAAAAGAAAGAGACCATTGAAAATTTTATAGTCTTAAAATAAGTGTCCAGGTGACTTGTTACGTTCTTGTCACGTTTCATCCTGTACATGTGATGGCACAAAAAGCCGAGAAGTGCGAAGAAAGAGATTACATAAATGAGGAAGAAAAGAGCGTTCCATATGAGAAATAAATATAATCTGATCCTAATGATTCCAACATTAGAAAGGTTGTCTTCTTGAGCTAAATTTTTTTGGGCATTATAATAAATCAGGACTTCACCAGATGAGTAACCAATGGACAGTAACACAAATGTAATAGTCAGCCCAAGAAGTCTCTGAGAAATAATCTTCTTCAGATATAGAAATAAGACGTTATGGAAGTTGCTGATCTTCAGGGTGTAGAAAACCGAGAGGAAAAGCAAAAGTGAAGTATTGCAGTATAGAGAAGAAACTCCAATGACATAATGTGCAATAAAGTAGGGTGTAAGATGTTCTTCAATTGTCAAAAATAAGTTAAATAGTGACATGAATAGAAAGACGATCCTTGATGTCCCAATAGCAGTGATGAGGAGGTCAGCAGGGGTCAGTGGTCTTCCTCTTAGCCAGTCCATGACACTGACCCCTACAATAAAGACATTTACCATCAGTCCTATCATACATGTGATCACTCCTGCACTGATAAGACATAGCTCCTGGATGTAGTGATCACTCTCCACCGATATGTTCATCCTTCTCAGCCTGATCTCATACAATGTATCGGATTCCGCGAGTGTTTATTTTTTATCTGTTTAAAAGATGCAAATGTTGATGGAAAATCCAAAGTCTCCTCATATCTGTACATGTAATTGAGAAGAATCTTATTTGAATACCTTTCTCTGGAAGCTCAATGCAGGTAAGGTCTCAAATATTATGTGTTTGCTTTGTCTGAAACAGAATTTCTAAAAGACAGAACTACTGATTTTTCCACCATCTAATAGATCTGTCCCTGATACATCCATTGCAGTCTCAGGCCTTACTATAACTCCTAGGCAACAGGCCCACTGCCTCGGGGTTGTGATTGACTTAGACTTATCCTTCACCGCCCATATCGAATTGCTAACACTCTCATGTCACCTCCACCTCAAAAACATCTCCAGAATACACCCTTTCCTTACCAGAGATACACTAAAGACACTTATTGTCTCTCTGATTCATTCTCGCCTTGACTACTGTAACTCCTTACTAATCGGTCTTCCCCTCACTGAACTCTCCCCTCTACAATCTATTCTGAATGCAGCGGCCAGGCTCATCTATCAGGCTAGACGCTACAGCGAGGCCTCCGGTCTGTGCCGGTCGTTACATTGGCTGCCTATTCATTATAGAATAAAATATAAAGTTATCACTCTCATCCACAAGGCTCTCCATAATGCTGCACCTCCATACATTTCCTCCCTCATCTGTCTACCGCCCAACCCGTGTTCTCCGCTCACTCAATGACCTAAGACTTAAATCCTCTATTATCAGAACCTCCCCCGCTCGTATACAAGACTTCTCCCGAGCTGCACCACTTCTCTGGAATGCTCTACCCCGGACAATCAGATTAGCTTCCAATTTCTACGGCTTCAAGTGCAACCTAAAGACGCATCTTATCAGACAGGCCTATCACAATTCTTAATGTAAACCCTTCCGTACTGTAATTAGAATCCCTAAAACAAACCCTCCTCTGTTCCGCACTTGCATTACCCCACAGGATATCATGTTGTATCAGACTGTAACTTTATAGGCACCATCTACACATTAAGAGACACTGACTGTGATGGCTCATACAACTTGTTCTTTGTGTGTGTGTGTGTGTGTGTAATGAAAATAACCTCTATCACAAAAATATCTGGACAACTGTATAAGCAATGCTACCTCCGATGCCGCCCCTTGATCACCCCCTCTACCTCATAGACTGTAAGCTCTTGCGAGCAAGAACCTCAAGCCCATTGTGTGAATTGATTAATTCTTTGTAATTTATCTTATTTATGAATGATATAAAGGATGGGATTATTAGCACTGTCTCTATTTTTGGAAAGGATACGGGGCTACACATGTATAGTATAGTGCAGTCTATGAGAGATGTGCATAAGTTATACAGCACAATGTCAGTCAGCTGCTTCTACGGACAACAGGATAATGTTTTTTACAAGAGGTATGGAGATACAGGACAGGGCAGTAATATTACCACTTTGGTATAATTACCGTCACAAAAAAAACCCCACTGAATTTTACCGTCCTTGCGAATATCGAGTAGTATTCAATCGAGTAGGTATTTGATTGGATACTACGGTATTCGAAATACTCGTACTCGATCGAGTACCACTCGCTATTCGAATGGAAAAATTTGATGCAGAACCAGCTTTGACTGGCCGAATGCTACACAGTCGGCCAATCAACGCTGGTTCTTCTCCTACCTTTAGAAGTCTTCTCGCTGCGTCCCCACGGTGTCTTCCGGCTCTGAATTCACTCTGCCAGGCATCGGACCTGGGCAGAGCCGACTGTGCATGCCCGCGCTACAAGAAAATGGCCACTTTGCCTGTAAGTGGCCATTTTCTTATAGTGCGGGCATGCGCAGTTGTCTCTGCCCAGGCCCGATGCCTGGAAGAGTGAATTCATTGCCAGATGATGATGCGGGGACGCAGCACGGAGAATCCAGCCCAACCCTCACTCGTGGACTTGGTAAGTTCTATTTGATCGAATGTTGCCTACCCCTGAAACGAGCATTTTTCCCCCATAGAGTATAATAGGGTTCAATATTCAATTTGAGTAGTAAAAAGTAGTAAAAAGTAGGCTACTCGAGACGAATATCGAATATTGAGTATTTATCTACTCGCTCATCTCTAGTAATTACCCCAAAAAAGAAGCAAATCTATCAATAGTGAACATGGCAGATTTTTTATTACCACATACATTATTACACACCGATAAGATGAAATGAGATAACACACAATTAAACTTTATTCCTATATTGTACTTTACATACAGAATTTTATATACCCATAGTGGGGTTCCCATTACTTGTAAAGTCAAAAATATAAATAAATTTTTTCAAGATCAGAAAATTCAGAAACTAAACTGTTCCATGTGAACATTCCCTTACTGTACATAATTTATTGGCTTATGACCTGCAACTGAACCCTTGATATAGATTCAGAACTTCTGCTGAGAAGAAGACACTTGGTCATACTATGCAAAATCTGGAAAAAATGTCTCCTTAGCCTTCCAGACATAGAATAAATATATAGAATGTAACAGGAAAACTATTCCAGAGTAAAACTAAACTTGCATAACTAATATAGTACAAATAGGACATTGCAACTACAGTGATACAGGTATACAAAGCAAAACAAAGGAACGAGACAATTGTAAACTTTATAGTCTTGTAATAAGTGTCCAGGTGATTTGTTACGTTCTTGTCACGTTTCATCCTGTACATGTGATGGCACAAAGAGCCGAGAAGAGCGAAGGAAAGTATGAAGTGAGTTAATTGATTGGTTAATTAGTGGGGGTGTATAAGAAGAACTCCAGCACCCCAGACCTTGACTTGAACTGCAACTTCACCTCTGACAACATGCCCTGCGACCAAAGCCTTGATTATCAAGAAGCTGAAGACCAAATCCACTGCAGGGGTGACTGGCACCTTCAATGTGTCTCAGCGTCAAGTACAAAGAATTACAAAAATATTTGAACAGACTGGAGGTGTTTTTGGAAAGCCTAGGTCCAGCAGACCCCACAAGACAACTGCTCAGGAGGAACGTTTGTTGGTTAGAACATCAAAAGGCCAGCCCCTCTTCCACTGCAGCAAAACTCCAACAGGCCTGGTCACCGCAAGTCCCTGTGTCAACTAGAACAGTTTGTAGGATTCTGTCTCGAAATGTCCTCCATGGTGGAATCAGTGCCCAGAAGCCAGCACTAAACAAAAGGCAATGGAAGGCCCATAGCCTACTAAATGGATGAACGCTGGAAGAGTGGCAGAAGGTGGATATCTTAGATGAATCTTTAGTTGAATTACAGCAAAGCCACCAGAAATACTGCAAGAGATCTACTGGAGCCCATATGGATCCAAGATACATCCAGAAAACAGTAAAGTTTGGTGGTGGAAAGATCATAGTCTGGGGTTACATTCAGTATGGGGGGGAGGGGGTGTGCAAAACATTTGCAAGGTGGAAGGCAATATCCATAGCCTAAAATATCAAGAAGTATTATCCTCCTCTTACATTCCCGATCACAAAAGGGGTCAAATTTTGCAGCAGGATGGTGCTCCATCTCATACATCCATCTCTCCATGAAGATGAAGGTGCTCCAGGACTGGCCAGCCCAGTCACCAGACATGAACATCATTGAGCACGTTTTGGGTAGGATGAAAGAGGAAGCTTGGCAGACAACACCAAAGAATCTTGATGAACTCTGGGAGACTATAAGACTGGATTCTGTTCTATTCCCGATGACTTCATCAATAAATTGTAGGAATCATTGTCGAAGCGCACAGATGCCGTCCTTCAAGTTGATGGAAGTCACACAAAATATTAAGTATGGCTCCAATAGCTCCACAACTTCATTCACCAATGTTATGAAACATATCTTTGTATTTGAACTGAATTATTGGTTTGATTTTCACATTACTTTATGTGGGCTTAACTTAACTGAACTTGAATTGTTTGTCCAAAATACCTTTATCCAGGATCCAGGAACTGATTAAAAGCTACAGGAAGCGACTAGAGGCTGTTATCTTTGCAAAAGGAGGATCTACTAAATATTAATGTCACTTTTCTGTTGAGGTGCCCATACTTTTGCACCGGTCAAATTTTGGTTTAATGCATATTGCACATTTTCTGTTAGTACAATAAACCTCATTTCAATCCTGAAATATTACTGTGTCCATCAGTTATTAGATATATCAAACTGAAATGGCTGTTGCAAAATATTTAGAACAAAAAATGATTAAGATTAATAGGGGTGCCCAAACTTTTTCATAGGACTGTATAAGTAAGTTAAAAGGAACTTATTTGAATAAATGTCTCCGGCGGCTCAATGTGGTAAGAGAGGCATAAAAATAGATGTGTTTGCAAATTACAAATGCTCAGAGATACAACAGATATTATTAGAGCCTACTGTGCCTTTACAAAGATAGATATAGTATAGATATATAATTTGCAATGTTGTCACAAAAAATCCATTGAAGATAAACATACATATATATTCCAGTTACAAAATTAACATTAACAATAGAGGTCATTTATGTCTAAGTAAAATACATAAAATACATAATGTAAATAAGTCACCAGAAGAAAACGGGACTCAAAATCCCCAAAAGGGAGGGGAGATCTATGCTTACCAGTGAAAATCATTTTACTAATTTAAAAACACTATGCGTTTCGGGGGAAATTCACGTTTACCAAGTGCATATATAGAGTGAACAGACAGTAATACACTAAACACTTTATATGAACACACATAAGAACCCCCCCCAAAAAAAAAAAAAAAAAAAAAAAAAAATTAAGAGGAACAAAAGCTGAGAACATCTACAGAAAAAATCAATACATAAAATTAAATAACAATAATTAGGGTTTGTGGGATTCATTATCCCTCTTAGGGAATTGCCAGGTAAGCAGTTCCCCTGTAGCTGCTGCTGGAATGGGAGGAAAGGGAACGACAGAGTCAGTAAGTCCTAATGCTTGACCCACCTTCAGTCCCTACCTACTTGCCTCAACTATCCTAATCGGTAAAGGACAACTGGGTGACGGTCCCTTCCTATAATACAAATTAATACATAAAACACAAAAAAGGCAAGCAAACAGGAACGGGTATTCAAGATAGCCAAGGGTCTGAAGTATAAAATCACAACCAGAAGAACAGTCAGAGGTAAAATACAAGGTCAGAAATAGGCAATAAGAGAAACAGCATAACGCTAGCACACTCCAAGAGACTAATAGAAAGCATAACCTTGCCCTTACACTAAGTGGTGTCCTTATATCTAGGTATCAGTGAGTCGCTATCTAAGAGACTGCAAATGTAAAACACCCTGTGAACAGTCACAGACTCAAACTGCTCTATTGT
Organism: Leptodactylus fuscus; assembly: GCF_031893055.1. Lineage (NCBI taxonomy): Eukaryota > Metazoa > Chordata > Amphibia > Anura > Leptodactylidae > Leptodactylus > Leptodactylus fuscus. The sequence continues at coordinate 237,051,826 of NC_134267.1, forward strand.
GAAGCAGATATAGATAATATTAGATTGTTGTTAATGAAACGATTAACTGCCCCTTGTCGGTATTGTTGCAGCAGTCAGGCTGACAGCACCGATATTTTCCCTCACTTCTATGATTTATTTCACCATCTGCCTGTAATTGGTTAAATCTGACTAAACTTTGTTGTAATTCTCCTACTCCTATGATTTCCATGATCTATTGCAAGAGTCACCACTGTGCAATGCAGAAGAAAATAGAATAGCTTTGTTATCATTAAAATGCCTTGTGTTCCTGTCCAAAGCACCTTCTATATGATGTCTGTAACATCATGTTAGGATTGTGCAGAAGCTGCGGCCATGAGATGGGCGTCGCTGCCTGTTCTTCTGTACAGTCCAGGGTTGCAGGGGTTAACCTGCCTTGCAACAGCCGGGTGTGGTCGAGTCTTTGATGGACTGGTGTGTCGACTAATGGACGCTCGGATTGAGCAGCTGGGCTATTTGCTCGTGACCACCCCTTGCCTATATAAGGGGGCTGGTCTGGACGCCCAGTGCTCTAAGATCAAATCTTAAACCAAATCTGATAACCTGAATTGATGTGTGTGTGGTGCTTGGGTTCCAGCCTGTAAAATATTTAGTGGCCCTAGTTAGTAAATTCCCCAGAGACAGCAATGCCATTGGTAGTTGGGCAGCATGCTGCCTTGTGTGTGTGAGTTGTGTGAAAGCTCATTAGGCCTTTGCTGTGTCAGTCAGTATTCACACTGACAGGTTGCTGGCTGTAGTTGCTTTGGGGGGTTGGGTGGCTGAAAGCACACAGGGTTTGTTGGTCTCTGGCTAGTCCAGGAGTGCTGGCTATCCAGTTAGTTTATTTGTAGTGGCTGTTCTGACTTCACAGGACTCTGTGAATGGTAACAGAGTCCACCTGCTGATTTAATTTAGCTGGCAGTGACTTCAACTGTCAGATAGTATCCACACTTAGGTGTTAGCAGTCAGTAACCAAGTGGGCTCCATAGGTTTTTTTTTTTTCATAAACTCTGCTGACCATAACACATCACCACTGTAAGGTGTCCACCTCCCACTGACTATTGGGTGAGAGGTGAGAATCCAGGTGACTCCAGTACATCACACACACACACATATTTTCTGTATCTTCACTGTGTAATGTATGTCACAGAGGAAACTGTAATTAGTTCCAGACAAATTGCATAGTTTTTGGTTTAGTTAAAAACAGACAATTTGGAAAATTTGTGTCGAAACCAGCTTGTATCAAATCAGTTCCACCATCTCTCCGAGGGATGTTACTATTATTACCTTCACTGTTCTAGACCACCGTAAATAAAACATATAATCCCACAAAGAATATATTGCGCTGTGGGGGGTGCTTTGGGGTATTTTTAATGGCGCAACCCTTTGAATGCCACGGTCATATTTGACCAGACATCTAAGGAGTTAAAGGGGTATTCCCATATCCCTTGCTCACCAGTCTTTGCTTCTTTCTGGTTTTCAACGTCAATTGGTGGGCGGGGTTTCATATGCAAAGCCATACTGTCCGACTACCTCCAGTTTAGCTCTGCCCCCAAATTAGTGTGTAGCTCCGCCCACCACATAGCGTGATCCTATGGGACGACTGAAGGGCCTGTGATGTCATCAAAGGTCCTATAACACTTGGATTTAGCTTGTTCTATATAGAGTCGGCTAAATCCTACTGGGCTAAGGGACCAGGTCCTTCTGCACACTAGCTTTTAGCCTGCTCTATATAAGAAAGCTAAATCCTAGTGAGCATAGGGACCAGGTCCTTTAGCCCACTAGGATTTAGATTGTTTTATTTACGAAAGCAGCACTCATTCCCCCCCTCCTTTATCTGAGAGCAGGAAGCTAGGTCACGTGTGGTGTAGACACAGGAACAGCTACACACACAGGCTCGCTCCCGTGCACTTAGCCTCTCCTCCCTCCCCCCTGAGAGCAGGCAGCTACATCACATGACATTTGAGCAGATAATCTCAAAGACAATAGAAACACAGTGTCAACAATGAAGTGAATACATTAAGATAGTGGACAAACAAAGCAGTTTTCCTGAAGCAATGTATTTAGGAAAAGTCTTACATCCACATTAACAAGCAGTATAGATAGGATCCTTGTTATGGGACAACTCCTTTAACACACGCTATCTTAGCTCAGCTCCTGCCGCGGGTGTTACACCTGGGTGTCAACTGTTGCTTACAGCTGACACCCGCTTTCGAAGCTGAGCAGGTGACATTAATAGGATGTGACTGTATGTCGTGGTGTGCTAATTAAGGTCTTTCCATGACGTACAGTTACGTCCTGGTGTGCCTAAGGGTTAGCATTAAGTGAAACTATATTAAGAACCATAATAGCAAGTATAAGAAAAACAAGTATGAGGGAATTGATTGGGCCAATATAAGGAACCCAAAATTCCCACATATGACATACCAATACTTTACATAATTTACTGACTTATGACCTGCAACTGAATCCCTGATCTAGATCCAGAACCTCTGCTGAGGAGAAGACACTTGGTCATACTATGAAGACTCTTAAAAAAATAACCCCTTAGCCTTCCTGTCATATAGATTAAATAAATAGAATGTAACATTGGGAAACTATTCAAGATTAATATTAACCCTTTATAACTAATATAGGAAAAGTAGATCACCCCAAACACATTACTGTTCACATACAAAACAAAGCAAAAGAAAGATCCTATTGTAAATCTTATAGTCTTAAAATAAGCGTCCAGGTGACTTGTTACGTTCTTGTCACGTTTCATCTTGTACATGTGACGGCACAAAGAACCGAGAAGAGCGAAGAAAGAGATTACATAAATGACGATTGGAGGAGCGTTCCACATGAGAAATACATATAATCTGACATTAAAGGTTCCAACACTATAAAGGTTGTCTTCTTGAGTTGAATTTTTTGGGGGATTATAAAAAAGCAGGCCTTCAGCTGATGAGTAACCAATGGACAGAATCACAAATGTAATAGTCAGTCCAAGAAGTCTCTGAGAAATAATCTTCTTCAGATACAGAAATAAGACGTTATGGAAGTTGCTGATCTTCAAAGTGTAGAAAACCGAGAGGAGAAGCGTAAGCCAAATATTGCAGTATAGAGAAGAATATCCAATAACATAATGTGCAACAAAGTAGGCGGTAAGATGTTCTTCAATGATGGTTGTTGAAAATAAGTGAAATAGTGACATGAATAGAAAGATGATCCTTGATGTTCCGATAGCAGTGATGAGAAGGTCAGCGGGGGTCAGTGGTCTTCCTCTTAGCCAGTCAATGACACTGACCCCTACAATAAAGAAATGTATCATCAGTCCTATTATATAGGTGATCCCGGCTGCACTGATCAGACATAGCTCCTGGATGTAGCGATCACTTTCTATTGATATGTTCATCTTCTCCGCTTGCTCTAAGGAAATGTTTGTGATTCCTCAAGTGATTATTTTTTATCCGTTTAGCTGATGCAAATGGTGATGGAAAATCCAAAGTCTCCTCATATCTGTACAGGTAAGTGAGAAGCAACTTATTTGACTACGTGTTCCTGGCAACTCAATACAGGTAAGAGGCATAAAATACATATGTGACTGTTCAAATGGTCAGAGCTACAGCAGATAATATTAGAATGTACAATGTCTTTTAGAAGTGATATAATATAGATATACAATGCACATTCTCACAGCAAAAAATACATTAAAAAATTGAATAAAAACGAATGGGTTACAAATAGAGGTCATTTATACCTAAGCCTACTAAAGATAAGACACTTTAGCTATACAAAAAATTGGTAATATTATATCTTAAGTCGGGCCGTATCTATAGTTTAATATCACCATGCAAAAATCCATTTAAAATTTTTTGAAAATGTTACAGATCAGTCCAACATAAGCACTAAAATTAATTAAAACTAATTTAATCTAAAAATAGTAAAATGTATTAAATAAAACCCAGTGATAATATGGCCACAAGAGTTAGTCACCTGACCAGCAGTCTAATGTATTTTTACGACTTACAGTAGATATTAAACTAAAATCATCTACTAACAAATCATCTATATAGGTGTACTTATGTAAAGAGAAGGAAGGCATAGAGATTTCTAACCATAACAGAATTCTTCTTTAGGATCATAAGTTCAACAAGTTGAATGTATGAAAACGTGCAGAACATAAACTAGATACATTAGTACCCTCAAATGTCATATACATTTGGCTGTAATTGTATAATATAAGAAACAATGTTATAGTTGTTAGGTGGAGAGAAGACCAGCTGATCTCTCTGACTGAGGTGACCAATAACAATTATTCTCGTATAATCCGCTATCTCTCTGCTAACTCTCTGCTTGACCCCTTACAATCTGGTTTCCGCGCTCTGCACTTTACAGAAACTGCCCCTCACAAAAGCCTTCAATGATCTCCTAATGGCTAAATCCAATGGTGACTTCTCTCTACTTATTCTTCTGGAACTCTCTGCAGCATTTGATACTGTTGACCTTCAACTCCTCATTATTCTCCTCTCAGTCAACGTCAAGGACACCACACTCTTTTGGTTTTCCTTTTATCTTTCAGACCACACTCTTCCCCTTGCTGTTGGGGTTCCTCAGGGCTCGGTCCTAGACCCCCTGCTCTTCTCTCTCTACACAGCCCCCATTGGACAAACCATCCCCAGATTTGGCTTCCGGTACCATCTTTATGCTGATGACACCTAATAATACACATCTTCCCGTGACATCACCCCTGCAATCATACAGAACACCAGTGACTGTCTCTCTGCTGTCTGAAATATCATGTCCTCACTCTATCTGAAACTAAATCTCTCAAAGACTGAACTACTACTGTTTCCACCATCTAATAGATCTGTGCCTGATATATCCATTGCAGTCTCAGGCCTTACTATAACTCCTAGGCAGCATGCCCTCTGCCTCGGAGTTGTGTCTGACTCTGACCTTTCCTTTACCCCCCATATTGAATCACTCGCACGTTCATGTCACCTCCACCTCAAAAACATCTCCAGAATACGCCCTTTCCTTACCAGAGATACACTAAAGACACTTATTGTCTCTCTGATTCATTCTCGCCTTGACTACTGTAACTCCTTACTAATCGGTCTTCCCCTTACTAAACTCTCCCCTCTTCGGGCTAGGAAGCCCAGTATGTATCTCTAGCATATATGACTACTACCTACCTTTGTTCCTTGAAAACATTTTGTAATTTCTTGTTATTACAGTGAACTTTACTTTGTAAAATCCTAATAAAATAAGAATTGAAAAAAAAAAAAAAAAAAACAACTCTCCCCTCTACAATCTATTCTGAATGCAGTGGCCAGGCTCATCTATCAGGCTAGACGCTACAGCGAGGCCTCGGGTCTGTGCCAGTCGCTACATTGGCTGCCTATTCGTTATAGAATAAAATATAAAGTTATCACCCTCATCCATAAGGCTCTCCATAATGCCGCACCTCCATACATTTCCTCCCTCATCTCTGTCTACCGCCCAACCCGTGTTCTCCGTTCACTCAATGACCTAACACTTACATCCTCTGTTATCAGAACCTCCCACGCTCGTATACAAGACTTCTCCCGAACTGCACCACTTCTCTGGAATGCTCTACCCCGGACAATCAGATTAACTCCCAATTTCTACATCTTCAAACGCAAACTAAAGACACATCTTATCAGACAGGTCTATATTACCACTTTAGACCAGGGCCCCATGGGATATAGATACCGTGGCAACAACCACTTCCTTTTTACCGTCCTTGCAAAGTGGATAATATTCTAGAGAATACCATTCATAATACTGCAAAAAAATATATGGGACAGATATGTTACGATTTCCAAAAAAGGTAAAAAGATTTCATCTGTAAAGGTTTTGTGACTGTATGATGGGTGACTGTCGTGAGATCTGTATAGTAGATATTTACAAAGTTCATCTGTCTGTTTTGTTTCAGTCTGAACCCAAAGTTCTATTATTACACTTTGGGGCTGAATATACATTTTTTTGCACAGTTTGTAATAATAAAAATATCTCATTACAAACTACAAACTGGTGTGTTCCTCTCCTAGTTACCCTTAGGTAAACTCATATAAATTTGTGTCATTTGGTGCACAGTTAGTAGGCAGCAATAGTCTAATACTGTAACATACGGGGTCTAAAAACACTACAATACAGAATCTTCGTAGAGACAATGTAAAGGACTCTGATTTAATAACTATAAATCTCATATGTAGTAGAGGGAAGGACCAGCCTTTGCGGAGGACAGGCGAAGAATCAGCGCTCACCAGATTTTTTGTGTTAAATGGAAGTCGACTTTATTAGGCACCACGCGTTCCGGGCTAACAGCCCTTCTTCAAGTGCAATATTAATCTTTTAAAAATGAATATTCACAATTACATACAATCATAAAAAAACCCAAAAACAAAAACAAAAAATGCACAATGATTATATCATATGTATGTATGTTCCATAGAGAGTGCATGGGCGTTAAAAAAATCCTTATTTAGATAGTCATGACAATAATACATACATAGAAAAAATAATAAATAAATAAATAAAAAATTAAATAAATAAATAAATAAATAAATAAAAAGTAGTCACCTCTCCCTTTTGCAACAGGACTACCAAAGAATTATATTGAGGATGATTTCAAATGTGATTGAAATATTAAATTATATGAAATTATATACAAAACACAGTTGAATGGCTACATTCACATATCAAATGTGTAGGTCACAATAGTATGGCTAGATACCCAGCACTAGCCTTCATATATGCCAAAGGGATGTCTCCTATACATCCCCAAACCAATCCACGCTGAAATGCCATCCAGCCAAAAAGACACATAAATCTGCATATGGCCACTATTCAAGTCTCAGTTGAGTAAGCATTAATAATATGTAACAAAAAACCACTTACCCCGTCACTGTGGACAGAAGGCTTGTCATACCTGGGAGCCCTAGGGTTTATAAAGGGCTGGTGGAGATGGTGTGTATGGCAGGAAGGGACGTCACGCGCCAAACCGCCGATACACACTATAAACGGGAGCCGCGTGTTTGCGGCGTACAAAGAAATTCAATGCGCATGCGTGGGGATAGATGCCGGGCGCATGCGCAATAGCCAGCAAACCCGATCACGCTATAACGCTGGACGCGCGAGGTATGAACCTCGCACGATCACAGGGCCATAGACTGGAGAAATGGAGTTGTACTAAAGGCTCAACAACAGGACATGTTAGGAAGAAAAGAAAAAGACCTATATCATAAAATGTATGCCATGCACTAAGTCCATAGCATAACATAAAAGGGGTTAAACGCATATATCCAAACAAGTTAAAGGGAAGAATAACCACAACAATGATCAGGGCACAGATGTAAATATAAATAAATATTATAATAATAATAATAATAATAATAATAATAATAATAATAATAACAATAAATATAAATATGACCGCACGCCCCAATGCTACATAGGGAAAATCAATATTAAAATCTATATTTAAAATTAAGTTAATTGACTAAATAAATAAATATACTCAAAAAAGTAATAGCTATCTCATAAATCCGAAAAAGACAATTATATAATGATAGTGTATTAGGACTAAGGCCAAGTTTATGGATAAAGATATATATATATACATACTTACATATACACACATACATATATATACACATATACACACATACACCAGTAAATACCCGCAGTAAAGGACCCCATATAGTTATTAGTTTATTGGGTAATGTCCTCCAGGGTTACATTCAGGCCTTTGGGAGACAGGCAATCAAATTTATAGATCCAATATATTTCTCTACATCTAAGGATCTCAAATCTGTTATGTTTATGAACCGGGATCTGATCAATGGGGGTAACCCTAAACCCTTCAAAAGAGCTGTTATGTTTAATGGCCGCGTGTCTCGACACGCTATGTTTAAGAAAACCATTAACAACGTTGGATCTATGCTTGTTTAGCCTAACCCTTAAAGCCATAGTTGTCCGTCCAATATATTGTAACCCACATGGGCATTCTAGCAGATAAATCACATAAGATGATGAACAATCTAGATGACAGTTGATTGCAAAAGACTCTTTTGTTACATTACTTCTAACTCTAGTGGTTTCATCCATGATACAAGCGCAACATTTGCATCGTTTTCCATTGCAACAAAAACTACCTTTAGTGCTGGAGGGGCCAGTCTCAAGTGATTCCGTCTGTTTGAGCCTACTTGGTGCAACTAGACTCTTGAGAGTCCTTGCAGTCATAGAAACTTGAGTAAAGTTGAGCAGCAAGCTATTAAGTCACTGAGTGATAATCACAACATAGTAATACGCAACGCTGATAAAGGGGGGGGGATCGTCATTCAATCCAGACAGGATTATCTGAAAGAAGCAGCACGCCTCCTGTCGGATGAGTCTTTCTATACAGTATTACCCGCGGACCCCACACCTATAGATTCACAACTGTACCATCAATTGATTGAAACAGGCTATGATGAGGGCATCCTCAATAAAAGAGAAAGAGAATATCTTACCATCAACAACCCATTTCTGTCCTTATACTATCATATACCAAAGATACACAAGAGTTTGGTCGAACCTCCGGGGAGACCCATTATTTCGGGCCTCAAATCATTGACGCGGAATTTATCCGAGTATGTAGATAAACAACTCCAACCCCTAGTAGTGCGTCTACCTTCATACTTAAAGGATACCACACATTTGATATCCAATATTGTTGGTAAACTATGGAAACCCACGTATAGATGGGCCACACTCGATGTGGCTTCATTATACACGAACATACCACACACTAAAGGCCTGGAAGCTATCAATAAGAGTTTGTTAGAAGGTTCCACCCTACCACCTAAACAACAGAAATTTATTGTTGACTCAATTGATTTTATTCTCAATCATAATACCTTTGAGTTCCAGGATCAGGTATACCTTCAACGGTGTGGGACCGCTATGGGTCAAAATTTGCGCCAAGTTACGCAAATCTGTATGTGGGTCAATTTGAAGAGACATATATCTATGGAGCTCACAATTGGTCCAAGAACATCATCTACTACTGTAGATATATTGATGAATTATTGTTTATTTGGGAGGGAACAGAGGAGGAGTTCAGCAATTTTACGGGGCATCTCAACTCCAATGATTGGGGGTTAAAATGTATAGGCCAGTCTAATTGCAGCCAAATCGAGTATTTAGACCTACATCTAATGAATGAGGAGGGCATAATATGCACAAAAACACATTTTAAAAAGGTCGATTGCAATGCCTTTTTGGACTATCGCAGTTGTCATCTCCGCAGGTGGAAACAGAATGTACCTTTTGGTCAGTTTAAGAGAATAAGAAGGAACTGTACCAAAGCAAAAGACTACGAGGACCAAAGTGGCATTTTGATGCACAGGTTCCAAGCAAAAGGGTATCCTAAGGCTGTTGTTATGTCAGCAAAAGAGCATCCCTGACACAGCAAACATGTCTATTACCCCGGCCCCGTGGGACAGAATTTGATTATCAGTGCAGGTTTCTGACCACCTACAATGGGGCCCATCAATCCATAAGAAACATCGTGAGGAAGCATTGGAATATCCTCCTCAAGGATCCTCACTTGGGAGTACACCTGCCCCCAAACCCGAGTTTCATATTTAGGAGGGCAAGGACTCTCAAGAGTCTAGTTGCACCAAGTAGGCTCAAACAGACGGAATCACTTGAGACTGGCCCCTCCAGCACTAAAGGTAGTTTTTGTTGCAATGGAAAACGATGCAAATGTTGCGCTTGTATCATGGATGAAACCACTAGAGTTAGAAGTAATGTAACGAAAGAGTCTTTTGCAATCAACTGTCATCTAGATTGTTCATCATCTTATGTGATTTATCTGCTAGAATGCCCATGTGGGTTACAATATATTGGACGGACAACTATGGCTTTAAGGGTTAGGCTAAACAAGCATAGATCCAACGTTGTTAATGGTTTTCTTAAACATAGCGTGTCGAGACACGCGGCCATTAAACATAACAGCTCTTTTGAAGGGTTTAGGGTTACCCCCATTGATCAGATCCCGGTTCATAAACATAACAGATTTGAGATCCTTAGATGTAGAGAAATATATTGGATCTATAAATTTGATTGCCTGTCTCCCAAAGGCCTGAATGTAACCCTGGAGGACATTACCCAATAAACTAATAAATATATGGGGTCCTTTACTGCGGGTATTTACTGGTGTATGTGTGTGTATGTGTATATATATGTATGTGTGTATATGTAAGTATGTATATATATATATATATATATCTTTATCCATAAACTTGGCCTTAGTCCTAATACACTATCATTATATAATTGTCTTTTTCGGATTTATGAGATAGCTATTACTTTTTTGAGTATATTTATTTATTTAGCCAATTAACTTAATTTTAAATATAGATTTTAATATTGATTTTCCCTATGTAGCATTGGGGCGTGCGGTTATATTTATATTTATTGTTATTATTATTATTATTATTATTATTATTATTATTATTATTATATTTATATTTACATCTGTGCCCTGATCATTGTTGTGGTTATTCTTCCCTTTAACTTGTTTGGATATATGTGTTTAACCCCTTTTATGTTATGCTATGGACTTAGTGCATGGCATACATTTTATGATATAGGTCTGTTTCTTTTCTTCCTAACTAGAGATGAGCGAACACTAAAATGTTCGAGGTTCGAAATTCGATTCGAACAGCCGCTCAATGTTCGTGTGTTCGAACGGGTTTCGAACCCCATTATAGTCTATGGGGAACAGATACTCGTTAAGGGGGAAACCCAAATCCGTGTCTGGAGGGTCACCAAGTCCACTATGACACCCCAGGAAATGATGCCAACACCTCTGGAATGACACTGGGACAGCAGGGGAAGCATGTCTGGGGGCATCTAACACACCAAAGACCCTCTATTACCCCAACATCACAGCCTAACAACTACACACTTTACACACTCAATACCACCTCTCTGACAGTAGGAAAACACCTTGAAACATGTGTATTTGGCACTTGCAGTGAGGAGAGCTTGTCACCAGCAGTGAATTTGGCCCTTGTAGTAAGTTGAGGTTGGCACCAACATTTGTTTTGAAAATCAGGGTGGATTGAGCCTCTAACCAGCAGAGTTTGGGCAAATTCATGGTGGAGGGAGCCTCTAAAAACCCCAGTTTGGACCAATTCATGGTGGAGGGAGCCTCTAACCAGCCCAGTTTGGGCAAATTCATGGTGGAGGGAGCCTCTAAAAAACCCAGTTTGGACCAATTCATGGTGGAGGGAGCCTCTAACCAGCCCAGTTTGGGCAAATTCATGGTGGAGGGAGCCTCTAACCAGCCCAGTTTGGACCAATTAATGGTGGAGGGAGCCTCTAACCAGCCCAGTTTGGACCAATTAATGGTGGAGGGAGCCTCTAACCACCCCAGTTTGGACCAATTCATGGTGGAGGGAGCCTCTAAACAGCCCAGTTTGGGCAAATTCATGGTGGAGGGAGCCTCTAAAAAACCCAGTTTGGACCAATTCATGGTGGAGGGAGCCTCTAACCAGCCCAGTTTGGACCAATTAATGGTGGAGGGAGCCTCTAAACAGCCAAGTTTGGACCAATTCATGGTGGAGGGAGCCTCTAAAAACCCCAGTTTGGACCAATTCATGGTGGAGGGAGCCTCTAACCAGCCCAGTTTGGGCAAATTCATGGTGGAGGGAGCCTCTAAACAGCCCAGTTTGGGCAAATTCATGGTGGAGGGAGCCTCTAACCAGCCCAGTTTGGACCAATTAATGGTGGAGGGAGCCTCTAACCAGCCCAGTTTGGACCAATTAATGGTGGAGGGAGCCTCTAACCACCCCAGTTTGGACCAATTCATGGTGGAGGGAGCCTCTAACCAGCCCAGTTTGGACCAATTCATGGTGGAGGGAGCCTCTAAAAAACCCAGTTTGGACCAATTCATGGTGGAGGGAGCCTCTAAACAGCCCAGTTTGGGCAAATTCATGGTGGAGGGAGCCTCTAAAAACCCCAGTTTGGACCAATTAATGGTGGAGGGAGCCTCTAACCAGCCCAGTTTGGGCAAATTCATGGTGGAGGGAGCCTCTAAAAAACCCAGTTTGGACCAATTCATGGTGGAGGGAGCCTCTAACCAGCCCAGTTTGGGCAAATTCATGGTGGAGGGAGCCTCTAACCAGCCCAGTTTGGACCAATTAATGGTGGAGGGAGCCTCTAACCAGCCCAGTTTGGACCAATTAATGGTGGAGGGAGCCTCTAACCACCCCAGTTTGGACCAATTCATGGTGGAGGGAGCCTCTAAACAGCCCAGTTTGGGCAAATTCATGGTGGAGGGAGCCTCTAAAAAACCCAGTTTGGACCAATTCATGGTGGAGGGAGCCTCTAACCAGCCCAGTTTGGACCAATTAATGGTGGAGGGAGCCTCTAAACAGCCAAGTTTGGACCAATTCATGGTGGAGGGAGCCTCTAAAAACCCCAGTTTGGACCAATTCATGGTGGAGGGAGCCTCTAACCAGCCCAGTTTGGGCAAATTCATGGTGGAGGGAGCCTCTAAACAGCCCAGTTTGGGCAAATTCATGGTGGAGGGAGCCTCTAACCAGCCCAGTTTGGACCAATTAATGGTGGAGGGAGCCTCTAACCAGCCCAGTTTGGACCAATTAATGGTGGAGGGAGCCTCTAACCAGCCCAGTTTGGACCAATTAATGGTGGAGGGAGCCTCTAACCACCCCAGTTTGGACCAATTCATGGTGGAGGGAGCCTCTAACCAGCCCAGTTTGGACCAATTCATGGTGGAGGGAGCCTCTAAAAAACCCAGTTTGGACCAATTCATGGTGGAGGGAGCCTCTAAACAGCCCAGTTTGGGCAAATTCATGGTGGAGGGAGCCTCTAAAAAACCCAGTTTGGACCAATTCATGGTGGAGGGAGCCTCTAACCAGCCCAGTTTGGACCAATTAATGGTGGAGGGAGCCTCTAAACAGCCAAGTTTGGACCAATTCATGGTGGAGGGAGCCTCTAAAAACCCCAGTTTGGACCAATTCATGGTGGAGGGAGCCTCTAACCAGCCCAGTTTGGACCAATTAATGGTGGAGGGAGCCTCTAACCAGCCCAGTTTGGACCAATTAATGGTGGAGGGAGCCTCTAACCACCCCAGTTTGGACCAATTCATGGTGGAGGGAGCCTCTAAACAGCCCAGTTTGGGCAAATTCATGGTGGAGGGAGCCTCTAAAAAACCCAGTTTGGACCAATTCATGGTGGAGGGAGCCTCTAACCAGCCCAGTTTGGACCAATTAATGGTGGAGGGAGCCTCTAAACAGCCAAGTTTGGACCAATTCATGGTGGAGGGAGCCTCTAAAAACCCCAGTTTGGACCAATTCATGGTGGAGGGAGCCTCTAACCAGCCCAGTTTGGACCAATTAATGGTGGAGGGAGCCTCTAACCAGCCCAGTTTGGACCAATTAATGGTGGAGGGAGCCTCTAACCACCCCAGTTTGGACCAATTCATGGTGGAGGGAGCCTCTAAACAGCCCAGTTTGGGCAAATTCATGGTGGATGGAGCCTCTAAAAAACCCAGTTTGGACCAATTCATGGTGGAGGGAGCCTCTAACCAGCCCAGTTTGGACCAATTAATGGTGGAGGGAGCCTCTAAACAGCCAAGTTTGGACCAATTCATGGTGGAGGGAGCCTCTAAAAACCCCAGTTTGGACCAATTCATGGTGGAGGGAGCCTCTAACCAGCCCAGTTTGGGCAAATTCATGGTGGAGGGAGCCTCTAAACAGCCCAGTTTGGGCAAATTCATGGTGGAGGGAGCCTCTAACCAGCCCAGTTTGGACCAATTAATGGTGGAGGAAGCCTCTAACCAGCCCAGTTTGGACCAATTCATGGTGGAGGGAGCCTCTAACCAGCCCAGTTTGGACCAATTAATGGTGGAGGGAGCCTCTAACCACCCCAGTTTGGACCAATTCATGGTGGAGGGAGCCTCTAACCAGCCCAGTTTGGACCAATTCATGGTGGAGGGAGCCTCTAAAAAACCCAGTTTGGACCAATTCATGGTGGAGGGAGCCTCTAAACAGCCCAGTTTGGGCAAATTCATGGTGGAGGGAGCCTCTAAAAAACCCAGTTTGGACCAATTCATGGTGGAGGGAGCCTCTAACCAGCCCAGTTTGGACCAATTAATGGTGGAGGGAGCCTCTAAACAGCCAAGTTTGGACCAATTCATGGTGGAGGGAGCCTCTAAAAACCCCAGTTTGGACCAATTCATGGTGGAGGGAGCCTCTAACCAGCCCAGTTTGGACCAATTAATGGTGGAGGGAGCCTCTAACCAGCCCAGTTTGGACCAATTAATGGTGGAGGGAGCCTCTAACCACCCCAGTTTGGACCAATTCATGGTGGAGGGAGCCTCTAAACAGCCAAGTTTGGACCAATTCATGGTGAAGGGAGCCTCTAAAAACCCGTTTGGACCAATTCATGGTGGAGGGAGCCTCTAACCAGCCCAGTTTGGGCAAATTCATGGTGGAGGGAGCCTCTAAACAGCCCAGTTTGGGCAAATTCATGGTGGAGGGAGCCTCTAACCAGCCCAGTTTGGACCAATTAATGGTGGAGGGAGCCTCTAACCAGCCCAGTTTGGACCAATTAATGGTGGAGGGAGCCTCTAACCAGCCCAGTTTGGACCAATTAATGGTGGAGGGAGCCTCTAACCACCCCAGTTTGGACCAATTCATGGTGGAGGGAGCCTCTAACCAGCCCAGTTTGGACCAATTCATGGTGGAGGGAGCCTCTAAAAAACCCAGTTTGGACCAATTCATGGTGGAGGGAGCCTCTAAACAGCCCAGTTTGGGCAAATTCATGGTGGAGGGAGCCTCTAAAAAACCCAGTTTGGACCAATTCATGGTGGAGGGAGCCTCTAACCAGCCCAGTTTGGACCAATTAATGGTGGAGGGAGCCTCTAAACAGCCAAGTTTGGACCAATTCATGGTGGAGGGAGCCTCTAAAAACCCCAGTTTGGACCAATTCATGGTGGAGGGAGCCTCTAACCAGCCCAGTTTGGACCAATTAATGGTGGAGGGAGCCTCTAACCAGCCCAGTTTGGACCAATTAATGGTGGAGGGAGCCTCTAACCACCCCAGTTTGGACCAATTCATGGTGGAGGGAGCCTCTAAACAGCCCAGTTTGGGCAAATTCATGGTGGAGGGAGCCTCTAAAAAACCCAGTTTGGACCAATTCATGGTGGAGGGAGCCTCTAACCAGCCCAGTTTGGACCAATTAATGGTGGAGGGAGCCTCTAAACAGCCAAGTTTGGACCAATTCATGGTGGAGGGAGCCTCTAAAAACCCCAGTTTGGACCAATTCATGGTGGAGGGAGCCTCTAACAAGCCCAGTTTGGACCAATTAATGGTGGAGGGAGCCTCTAACCAGCCCAGTTTGGACCAATTAATGGTGGAGGGAGCCTCTAACCACCCCAGTTTGGACCAATTCATGGTGGAGGGAGCCTCTAAACAGCCCAGTTTGGGCAAATTCATGGTGGATGGAGCCTCTAAAAAACCCAGTTTGGACCAATTCATGGTGGAGGGAGCCTCTAACCAGCCCAGTTTGGACCAATTAATGGTGGAGGGAGCCTCTAAACAGCCAAGTTTGGACCAATTCATGGTGGAGGGAGCCTCTAAAAACCCCAGTTTGGACCAATTCATGGTGGAGGGAGCCTCTAACCAGCCCAGTTTGGGCAAATTCATGGTGGAGGGAGCCTCTAAACAGCCCAGTTTGGGCAAATTCATGGTGGAGGGAGCCTCTAACCAGCCCAGTTTGGACCAATTAATGGTGGAGGGAGCCTCTAACCAGCCCAGTTTGGACCAATTCATGGTGGAGGGAGCCTCTAACCACCCCAGTTTGGACCAATTCATGGTGGAGGGAGCCTCTAAACAGCCAAGTTTGGACCAATTCATGGTGGAGGGAGCCTCTAAAAACCCCAGTTTGGACCAATTCATGGTGGAGGGAGCCTCTAACCACCCCAGTTTGGACCAATTCATGGTGGAGGGAGCCTCTAAACAGCCCAGTTTGGGCAAATTCATGGTGGATGGAGCCTCTAAAAAACCCAGTTTGGACCAATTCATGGTGGAGGGAGCCTCTAACCAGCCCAGTTTGGACCAATTAATGGTGGAGGGAGCCTCTAAACAGCCAAGTTTGGACCAATTCATGGTGGAGGGAGCCTCTAACCAGCCCAGTTTGGACCAATTAATGGTGGAGGGAGCCTCTAAACAGCCAAGTTTGGACCAATTCATGGTGGAGGGAGCCTCTAAAAACCCCAGTTTGGACCAATTCATGGTGGAGGGAGCCTCTAACCAGCCCAGTTTGGGCAAATTCATGGTGGAGGGAGCCTCTAAACAGCCCAGTTTGGGCAAATTCATGGTGGAGGGAGCCTCTAACCAGCCCAGTTTGGACCAATTAATGGTGGAGGAAGCCTCTAACCAGCCCAGTTTGGACCAATTCATGGTGGAGGGAGCCTCTAACCAGCCCAGTTTGGACCAATTAATGGTGGAGGGAGCCTCTAACCACCCCAGTTTGGACCAATTCATGGTGGAGGGAGCCTCTAACCAGCCCAGTTTGGACCAATTCATGGTGGAGGGAGCCTCTAAAAAACCCAGTTTGGACCAATTCATGGTGGAGGGAGCCTCTAAACAGCCCAGTTTGGGCAAATTCATGGTGGAGGGAGCCTCTAAAAAACCCAGTTTGGACCAATTCATGGTGGAGGGAGCCTCTAACCAGCCCAGTTTGGACCAATTAATGGTGGAGGGAGCCTCTAAACAGCCAAGTTTGGACCAATTCATGGTGGAGGGAGCCTCTAAAAACCCCAGTTTGGACCAATTCATGGTGGAGGGAGCCTCTAACCAGCCCAGTTTGGACCAATTAATGGTGGAGGGAGCCTCTAACCAGCCCAGTTTGGACCAATTAATGGTGGAGGGAGCCTCTAACCACCCCAGTTTGGACCAATTCATGGTGGAGGGAGCCTCTAAACAGCCAAGTTTGGACCAATTCATGGTGAAGGGAGCCTCTAAAAACCCGTTTGGACCAATTCATGGTGGAGGGAGCCTCTAACCAGCCCAGTTTGGGCAAATTCATGGTGGAGGGAGCCTCTAAACAGCCCAGTTTGGGCAAATTCATGGTGGAGGGAGCCTCTAACCAGCCCAGTTTGGACCAATTAATGGTGGAGGGAGCCTCTAACCAGCCCAGTTTGGACCAATTAATGGTGGAGGGAGCCTCTAACCAGCCCAGTTTGGACCAATTAATGGTGGAGGGAGCCTCTAACCACCCCAGTTTGGACCAATTCATGGTGGAGGGAGCCTCTAACCAGCCCAGTTTGGACCAATTCATGGTGGAGGGAGCCTCTAAAAAACCCAGTTTGGACCAATTCATGGTGGAGGGAGCCTCTAACCAGCCCAGTTTGGACCAATTAATGGTGGAGGGAGCCTCTAAACAGCCAAGTTTGGACCAATTCATGGTGGAGGGAGCCTCTAAAAACCCCAGTTTGGACCAATTCATGGTGGAGGGAGCCTCTAACCAGCCCAGTTTGGACCAATTAATGGTGGAGGGAGCCTCTAACCAGCCCAGTTTGGACCAATTAATGGTGGAGGGAGCCTCTAACCACCCCAGTTTGGACCAATTCATGGTGGAGGGAGCCTCTAAACAGCCCAGTTTGGGCAAATTCATGGTGGAGGGAGCCTCTAAAAAACCCAGTTTGGACCAATTCATGGTGGAGGGAGCCTCTAACCAGCCCAGTTTGGACCAATTAATGGTGGAGGGAGCCTCTAAACAGCCAAGTTTGGACCAATTCATGGTGGAGGGAGCCTCTAAAAACCCCAGTTTGGACCAATTCATGGTGGAGGGAGCCTCTAACAAGCCCAGTTTGGACCAATTAATGGTGGAGGGAGCCTCTAACCAGCCCAGTTTGGACCAATTAATGGTGGAGGGAGCCTCTAACCACCCCAGTTTGGACCAATTCATGGTGGAGGGAGCCTCTAAACAGCCCAGTTTGGGCAAATTCATGGTGGATGGAGCCTCTAAAAAACCCAGTTTGGACCAATTCATGGTGGAGGGAGCCTCTAACCAGCCCAGTTTGGACCAATTAATGGTGGAGGGAGCCTCTAAACAGCCAAGTTTGGACCAATTCATGGTGGAGGGAGCCTCTAAAAACCCCAGTTTGGACCAATTCATGGTGGAGGGAGCCTCTAACCAGCCCAGTTTGGGCAAATTCATGGTGGAGGGAGCCTCTAAACAGCCCAGTTTGGGCAAATTCATGGTGGAGGGAGCCTCTAACCAGCCCAGTTTGGACCAATTAATGGTGGAGGGAGCCTCTAACCAGCCCAGTTTGGACCAATTCATGGTGGAGGGAGCCTCTAACCAGCCCAGTTTGGACCAATTAATGGTGGAGGGAGCCTCTAACCACCCCAGTTTGGACCAATTCATGGTGGAGGGAGCCTCTAACCAGCCCAGTTTGGACCAATTCATGGTGGAGGGAGCCTCTAAAAAACCCAGTTTGGACCAATTCATGGTGGAGGGAGCCTCTAAACAGCCCAGTTTGGGCAAATTCATGGTGGAGGGAGCCTCTAAAAAACCCAGTTTGGACCAATTCATGGTGGAGGGAGCCTCTAACCAGCCCAGTTTGGACCAATTAATGGTGGAGGGAGCCTCTAAACAGCCAAGTTTGGACCAATTCATGGTGGAGGGAGCCTCTAAAAACCCCAGTTTGGACCAATTCATGGTGGAGGGAGCCTCTAACCAGCCCAGTTTGGACCAATTAATGGTGGAGGGAGCCTCTAACCACCCCAGTTTGGACCAATTCATGGTGGAGGGAGCCTCTAAACAGCCAAGTTTGGACCAATTCATGGTGAAGGGAGCCTCTAAAAACCCGTTTGGACCAATTCATGGTGGAGGGAGCCTCTAACCAGCCCAGTTTGGGCAAATTCATGGTGGAGGGAGCCTCTAAACAGCCCAGTTTGGGCAAATTCATGGTGGAGGGAGCCTCTAACCAGCCCAGTTTGGACCAATTAATGGTGGAGGGAGCCTCTAACCAGCCCAGTTTGGACCAATTAATGGTGGAGGGAGCCTCTAACCACCCCAGTTTGGACCAATTCATGGTGGAGGGAGCCTCTAAACAGCCAAGTTTGGACCAATTCATGGTGGAGGGAGCCTCTAAAAACCCCAGTTTGGACCAATTAATGGTGGAGGGATCCTCTAACCAGCCCAGTTTGGACCAATTAATGGTGGAGGGAGCCTCTAAACAGCCAAGTTTTGGGAAATTCATGGTGGAGGGAGCCTCTAACCAGCCCAGTTTGGACCAATTCATGGTGGAGGGAGCCTCTAAACAGCCCAGTTTGGGCAAATTCATGGTGGAGGGAGCCTCTAAAAAACCCAGTTTGGACCAATTCATGGTGGAGGGAGCCTCTAACCAGCCCAGTTTGGACCAATTAATGGTGGAGGGAGCCTCTAAACAGCCAAGTTTGGACCAATTCATGGTGGAGGGAGCCTCTAAAAACCCCAGTTTGGACCAATTCATGGTGGAGGGAGCCTCTAACCAGCCCAGTTTGGGCAAATTCATGGTGGAGGGAGCCTCTAAACAGCCCAGTTTGGGCAAATTCATGGTGGAGGGAGCCTCTAACCAGCCCAGTTTGGACCAATTAATGGTGGAAGGAGCCTCTAACCAGCCCAGTTTGGACCAATTAATGGTGGAGGGAGCCTCTAACCAGCCCAGTTTGGACCAATTAATGGTGGAGGGAGCCTCTAACCACCCCAGTTTGGATCAATTCATGGTGGAGGGAGCCTCTATCCAGCCCAGTTTGGACCAATTCATGGTGGAGGGAGCCTCTAAAAAACCCAGTTTGGACCAATTCATGGTGGAGGGAGCCTCTAAACAGCCCAGTTTGGGCAAATTCATGGTGGAGGGAGCCTCTAAACAGCCCAGTTTGGGCAAATTCATGGTGGAGGGAGCCTCTAACCAGCCCAGTTTGGACCAATTAATGGCGGAGGGAGCCTATAACCAGCCCAGTTTGGACCAATTCATGGTGGAGGGAGCCTCTAAACAGCCCAGTTTTGGCAAATTCATGGTGGAAGGAGCCTCTAACCAGCAGAGTTGTGGGAAAGCAGGGTGGAGGGAGCCTCTAACCAGCAGAGTTGGTGGAAATCAGGGTGGAGGGAGCCTCTAACCAGCAGAGTTGGGGGAAATCATGTTGGAGGGAGCCTAGTATTAGCAGAATTGTGCAACGCTTATGGTGGATGAGTATGAGGATGCGGAGGAATTGGAGAGGTTGAGTACAGACATGGAGTTTCATGTTGGGGTGCTTTACACAGGTGGGCACAAAAATGAAGGCTCTATCCAGTGGTGGTTCATTTTTATCAAAGTGAGCCGGTCGGCACTCTCAGCTGACAGACGGGTGCGCTTGTCAGTGATGATGCCACCGGCTGCACTGAACACCCTCTCAGATAGGACGCTGGCGGCAGGACAGGACAGCACCTCCAAGGCATATAGGGCAAGTTCAAGCCACAGGTCCAACTTCGACACCCAATACGTGTAGGGCGCAGAGGGGTCGGAGAGGACAGGGCTGTGGTCGGAAAGGTATTCCCGCAACATGCGCCTATACTTCTCACGCCTGGTGACACTAGGACCCTCCGTGGCGGCACTTTGGCGAGGGGGTGCCATCAAGGTGTCCCAGACCTTAGACAGTGTGCCCCTCGTTTGTGTGGACCGGTGAGAACTTGGTTGCCTACTGGAGGAACTGCCCTCCCTGCCGCCAACGTCACATGCTGGAAACATCTCCATCATATTCTGCACCAATTGCCTGTGGCAAGCATTGATGCGATTGGCCCTCCCCTCTACCGGAATAAAAGACGAGATGTTGTTTTTATACCGGGGGTCAAGGATAGCAAAGATCCAGTACTGGTTGTCCTCCATGATTTTGACAATACGCTTGTCGGTTGTAAAGCACCCCAACATGAACTCAGCCATGTCTGCCACAGTGTTAGTTGGCATGACTCCTCTGGCCCCACCGGAAAGTTCAATCTCCATTTCCTCCTCATCCTCCATGTCTACCCATCCGCGCTGCAACAATGGGACGATTCGAAGTTGCCCGGAAGCCTCCTGTATCACCATCACATCATCGGACAACTCTTCTTCCTCCTCCTCCTCCTCCTCCTCCTCCTCCTCCTCCATTAAACGCAGTGAAGCGGACAGATGTGTGGACCTACTCTCCAGCTGTGACGGATCGGATGCTATCCCTAACTCCTCTGTGTGATCTGAGTTATCCCTGATGTCAATCAGGGATTCTCTCAGAACACACAAGAGCGGGATTGTAAGGCTCACCATCGCATCCTCAGAGCTCACCCTCCTTGTGGACTCCTCAAAGACCCGTAGGATGTCACAAAGGTCTCTCATCCATGGCCACTCATGGATGTGAAACTGAGGCAGCTGACTTTGTGGCACCCTAGGGTTTTGTAGCTGGTATTCCATCAAAGGTCTCTGCTGCTCAACCACTCTATTCAACATCTGAAACGTTGAGTTCCAGCGTGTAGGGACGTCGCACAAAAGCTGGTGTTGTGGCACATGCAGGCGTTGCTGGAGAGATTTTAAGCTAGCAGCGGCTACTGTCGACTTGCGAAAGTGGGCGCACATGCGCCGCACTTTCACCAGTAGCTCTGGAACATTGGGGTAGCTCTTTAGGAAACATTGCACCACTAGGTTGAAGACGTGGGCCAGGCATGGAACATGTTGGAGTCCGGCAAGCTCCAGAGCTGCTACCAGGTTCCGGCCGTTATCACAAACGACCATGCCTGGGCCCAGGTGCAGCGGCTCAAACCATATTGCCGTCTCATCGAGGAGGGCATCCCTCACCTCGGAGGCAGTGTGCTGTCTGTCCCCCAAGCTGATCAGCTTCAGCACAGCCTGCTGACGTCTACCAACGCCAGTGCTGCAACGTTTCCAACTCGTAGCTGGGGTCAATCTAACAGCGGAGGAGGAGGCGGTGGCGGAGGAGGAGGCGGTGGCGGAGGAGGAGGCGGTAGAGGAGGAGGAGGAGGGGGGTGTTCTTCTCGTGTCCCTGCCAGGAATGTTAGGCGGGGAGACGAGGTACACCGGGCCAGTTTGGGAAGCAGTCCCAGCCTCAACTACATTCACCCAGTGTGCCGTCAGTGAAATGTAGCGTCCCTGTCCGCATGCACTTGTCCACGCGTCGGTGGTCAAGTGGACCTTTGTGCAAAGCGCGGAACTAAGGGCCCGCCTGATGTTGAGTGACACGTGCTGGTGCAAGGCGGGGACGGCACACCGGGAGAAGTAGTGACGGCTAGGGACGGCATAGCGAGGTGCCGCAGTTGCCATCAGGTCCAGGAAGGCGGGAGTTTCAACAAGCCGGAACGCCAACATCTCCTGGGCCAGCAGTTTAGCGATGTTGGCGTTCAAGGCTTGCGCGTGTGGGTGGTTAGCAGTGTATTTCTGCCGCCGCTCCAATGTCTGAGAGATGGTGGGTTGTTGTAAAGAAACGCCTGATGGTGCCTTTGATGGTGCAGGAGAAGGAGATAAGACAGGACCAGGGGAGGATGAGGTAGAAGTCAACAAAGTGGCGGAGGCAGATGAAGTGGTGTCCTGGCTCGTCCTCTGGAGTGCATCGCCAGCACAGTCAGCAGTGGCAGTGGCAGAGGCAGAGGCAGTGGCAGAGGCAGTGGCAGTGGCGTGAACGGCAGGCGGCCTTTGTCCTGCCGTTGCTGCCTGCCACTGATTCCAGTGCTTGGATTCCAAATGACGGCGCATTGAAGTGGTGGACAGGTTGCTCTTCTCAGAGCCCCTAATCAATTTCGAGAGGCAAATTGTGCAGACAACACTATATCTGTCCTCGGCGCATTCCTTGAAAAAACTCCACACCTTCGAGAAACGTGCCCTCGAGGTGGGAGTTTTTCGGGGCTGGGTACGAACTGGAACATCTTGGGAGATTCCGGGTGTGGCCTGGCTTCGCCTAAGCTGCTGACCTCTGCCTCTGCCTCTAGCTACCCTTTTTGGTGCTGCACCTGCCTCAACATCCACACTACTTTCCCCGCTTGACATCCC
Organism: Leptodactylus fuscus; assembly: GCF_031893055.1. Classification (NCBI taxonomy): domain Eukaryota; kingdom Metazoa; phylum Chordata; class Amphibia; order Anura; family Leptodactylidae; genus Leptodactylus; species Leptodactylus fuscus. Next base: position 237,074,909 of record NC_134267.1, read on the forward strand.
CCCTGTCCAGGTCGGGTCAGTGTCCTCATCATCCACCACTTCCTCTTCCAACTCCTGTCTCATCTCCTCCTCCCGCACAATGCGCCGGTCAACTGGATGCCCTGACAGCAACTGCGTCACATCATCGTCGATGAGGGTGGGTTGCTGGTCATCCACCACCAAATCGAACGGAGATGGAGGAGACTCTAGTGTTTGAGCATCTGGACACAGATGCTCCTCTGTTAGGTTCGTGGAATCGTGACGTGGAGAGGCAGGTTGAGGGACAATGAAAGGAGCGGAGAACAGCTCTGGGGAGCAGGGACAGTTTCGGTTATTGTTCTGTAAAGCTTCGGAATTTTGGGAGGAAGGAAGACAAGACTGTTGGGTAATAGGAGGAGAGGAGGCAGAGTCTGACTGGCTGCTGGACAATGTGCTGTAAGCGTTCTCTGACAGCCATTGCAAGACCTGTTCCTGGTTCTCGGGCCTACTAAGGTTTGTACCCTGCAGTTTAGTTAATGTGGCAAGCAACCCTGGCACTGTGGAGTGGCGCAATGCTTGCTGCCCCACAGGAGTAGGCACGGGACGCCCTGTGGCTTCACTGCTACCTTGCTCCCCAGAACCATTCCCCCGACCTCGCCCACGGCCTCGTCCACGTCCCTTTCCGGGAGCCTTGCGCATTTTGAATTCCTAGTTAGAAATTGGCACTGTATACCAGTAGTAAAAATTGTGGGTGCACGTAACCCCAATATATTCTTTGAATTCCCAGTCAGACACTGGCACTATATGGCAGTAGCAAGAAATGAGGGTATTTGTATTCCCAATATACTCTTTAAATTCCCAGTCAGACAATGGCACTGTATACCAGTAGTAAAAATTGTGGGTGCACGTAACCCCAATATATTCTTTGAATTCCCAGTCAGAAACTGGCACTATATGGCAGTAGCAAGAAATGAGGGTATTTGTATTCCCAATATACTCTTTGAATTCCCAGTCAGACAATGGCACTGTATACCAGTAGTAAAAATTGTGGGTGCACGTAACACCAATATATTCTTTGAATTACCAGTCAGAAACTGGCACTATATGGCAGTAGCAAGAAATGAGGGTATTTATAACCCCAATATATTCTTTGAATTCCCAGTCAGACAATGGCACTGTATACCAGTAGTAAAAATTGTGGGTGCACGTAACCCCAATATATTCTTTGAATTCCCAGTCAGAAACTGGCACTATATGGCAGTAGCAAGAAATGAGGGTATTTGTATTCCCAATATACTCTTTAAATTCCCAGTCAGACAATGGCACTGTATACCAGTAGTAAAAATTGTGGGTGCACGTAACCCCAATATATTCTTTGAATTCCCAGTCAGACACTGGCACTATATGGCAGTAGCAAGAAATGAGGGTATTTGTATTCCCAATATACTCTTTAAATTCCCAGTCAGACAATGGCACTGTATACCAGTAGTAAAAATTGTGGGTGCACGTAACCCCAATATATTCTTTGAATTCCCAGTCAGAAACTGGCACTATATGGCAGTAGCAAGAAATGAGGGTATTTGTATTCCCAATATACTCTTTGAATTCCCAGTCAGACAATGGCACTGTATACCAGTAGTAAAAATTGTGGGTGCACGTAACCCCAATATATTCTTTGAATTACCAGTCAGAAACTGGCACTATATGGCAGTAGCAAGAAATGAGGGTATTTATAACCCCAATATATTCTTTGAATTCCCAGTCAGACAATGGCACTGTATACCAGTAGTAAAAATTGTGGGTGCACGTAACCCCAATATATTCTTTGAATTCCCAGTCAGAAACTGGCACTATATGGCAGTAGCAAGAAATGAGGGTATTTGTATTCCCAATATACTCTTTGAATTCCCAGTCAGACAATGGCACTGTATACCAGTAGTAAAAATTGTGGGTGCACGTAACCCCAATATATTCTTTGAATTACCAGTCAGAAACTGGCACTATATGGCAGTAGCAAGAAATGAGGGTATTTATAACCCCAATATATTCTTTGAATTCCCAGTCAGACAATGGCACTGTATACCAGTAGTAAAAATTGTGGGTGCACGTAACCCCAATATATTCTTTGAATTCCCAGTCAGAAACTGGCACTATATGGCAGTAGCAAGAAATGAGGGTATTTGTATTCCCAATATACTCTTTGAATTCCCAGTCAGACAATGGCACTGTATACCAGTAGTAAAAATTGTGGGTGCACGTAACCCCAATATATTCTTTGAATTACCAGTCAGAAACTGGCACTATATGGCAGTAGCAAGAAATGAGGGTATTTATAACCCCAATATATTCTTTGAATTCCCAGTCAGACAATGGCACTGTATACCAGTAGTAAAAATTGTGGGTGCACGTAACCCCAATATATTCTTTGAATTCCCAGTCAGAAACTGGCATTATATGGCAGTAGCAAGAAATGAGGGTATTTGTATTCCCAATATACTCTTTGAATTCCCAGTCAGACAATGGCACTGTATACCAGTAGTAAAAATTGTGGGTGCACGTAACCCCAATATATTCTTTGAATTACCAGTCAGAAACTGGCACTATATGGCAGTAGCAAGAAATGAGGGTATTTGTATTCCCAATATACTCTTTGAATTCCCAGTCAGACAATGGCACTGTATACCAGTAGTAAAAATTGTGGGTGCACGTAACCCCAATATATTCTTTGAATTACCAGTCAGAAACTGGCACTATATGGCAGTAGCAAGAAATGAGGGTATTTGTATTCCCAATATATTCTTTGAATTCCCAGTCAGACAATGGCACTGTATACCAGTAGTAAAAATTGTGGGTGCACGTAACCCCAATATATTCTTTGAATTCCCAGTCAGACACTGGCACTATATGGCAGTAGCAAGAAATGAGGGTATTTGTATTCCCAATATATTCTTTGAATTCCCAGTCAGACAATGGCACTGTATACCAGTAGTAAAAATTGTGGGTGCACGTAACCCCAATATATTCTTTGAATTCCCAGTCAGACACTGGCACTATATGGCAGTAGCAAGAAATGAGGGTATTTGTATTCCCAATATATTCTTTGAATTCCCAGTCAGACAATGGCACTGTATACCAGTAGTAAAAATTGTGGGTGCACGTAACCCCAATATATTCTTTGAATTCCCAGTCAGACACTGGCACTATATGGCAGTAGCAAGAAATGAGGGTATTTGTATTCCCAATATATTCTTTGAATTCCCAGTCAGACAATGGCACTGTATACCAGTAGTAAAAATTGTGGGTGTATATAGCCCCAATTCTATTGCTAGGGGACTTGCAGGGTATTTCTGGGGTGAAGGTGGGGGGGCACACCGTTGGAACGGGTATCGGGGTATATATCGGGTATACGGGAATACACTGACAGTGTATTCCATTCAGGATCCTGGGAAAGCTGGGTTGCGGCGATTGAGCCCGTCAGTGCCACGTTACACTGACAAGCTTCTCCCTGGAATTTAGCTCTTACAAGAGCTGTTGGTTGTCTTCTCCTTCCTATCCTAGCCTGTCCCTGCCTACCCAGAATCTAACCCCTAGCTAGCTGGACGGAAACCTCCGTCCTCGGTGAATTGCAAGCTCAGAATGACGCGAACCTGGGCGGCGCTGTTCTTTTAAATTAGAGGTCACATGTATTCGGCAGCCAATGGGTTTTGCCTACTTTTTTCAACGTCACCGGTGTCGTAGTTCCTGTCCCACCTACCCTGCGCTGTTATTGGAGCAAAAAAGGCGCCAGGGAAGGTGGGAGGGGAATCGAGTAATGGCGCACTTTACCACGCGGTGTTCGATTCGATTCGAACATGCCGAACAGCCTAATATCCGATCGAACATGAGTTCGATAGAACACTGTTCGCTCATCTCTATTCCTAACATGTCCTGTTGTTGAGCCTTTAGTACAACTCCATTTCTCCAGTCTATGGCCCTGTGATCGTGCGAGGTTCATACCTCGCGCGTCCAGCGTTATAGCGTGATCGGGTTTGCTGGCTATTGCGCATGCGCCCGGCATCTATCCCCACGCATGCGCATTGAATTTCTTTGTACGCCGCAAACACGCGGCTCCCGTTTATAGTGTGTATCGGCGGTTTGGCGCGTGACGTCCCTTCCTGCCATACACACCATCTCCACCAGCCCTTTATAAACCCTAGGGCTCCCAGGTATGACAAGCCTTCTGTCCACAGTGACGGGGTAAGTGGTTTTTTGTTACATATTATTAATGCTTACTCAACTGAGACTTGAATAGTGGCCATATGCAGATTTATGTGTCTTTTTGGCTGGATGGCATTTCAGCGTGGATTGGTTTGGGGATGTATAGGAGACATCCCTTTGGCATATATGAAGGCTAGTGCTGGGTATCTAGCCATACTATTGTGACCTACACATTTGATATGTGAATGTAGCCATTCAACTGTGTTTTGTATATAATTTCATATAATTTAATATTTCAATCACATTTGAAATCATCCTCAATATAATTCTTTGGTAGTCCTGTTGCAAAAGGGAGAGGTGACTACTTTTTATTTATTTATTTATTTAATTTATTTTTTTTATTTATTTATTATTTTTTCTATGTATGTATTATTGTCATGACTATCTAAATAAGGATTTTTTAACGCCCATGCACTCTCTATGGAGCATACATATATATATATATATATATATATATATATATATATATATATGATATAATCATTGTGCATTTTTTGTTTTTGGTTTTGGTTTTTTTTATGATTGTATGTAATTGTGAATATTCATTTTTAAAAGATTAATATTGCACTTGAAAAAGGGCTGTTAGCCCGGAACGCGTGGTGCCTAATAAAGTCGACTTCCATTTAACACAAAAAATCTGGTGAGCGCTGATTCTTCGCCTGTCCTCCGCAAAGGCTGGTCCTTCCCTCTACTACAGATTGACGTCCCTCGTGGCGGTCATCAGCAGCTGCCTTCCAGTTTTCCTACTGGTGCTTGCCTACTATGCTCATAGGTTGTTGTGTTCGACACAACCAAATCAGGTGAGCGGACACCTGATTGTTTATTTTTCTTATCCATCAATATACCAAGGGTATTACACAAAGAACGGCTCGGTGCCGGGGACCTTGTGTTTTTTCTTCTCTTTCTATAAATCTCATATGATATCTAATATATAGTCCCTATAATATTGCACCACTATCTATAGAAAAATATGAAATAGCATAGAGGTTGGAGGAGTTGAAATCTATCATGCTGAAGTCAGGGCACCTAAAAACCAAAATGATAATGTCACAGAATAGTAGAATCAGTGGTTGCCTAATCCAACTATAGGGTAACTCACAGAGGTAACGGATCATATATATTGACTGGCAGAAATCTATTTAAAGAGACGTCCAGCAGATAAAATAAGGGGGTAACTAGGACACACAGGATGGGCCCTACATTGGAGAAAGGGACAAGCTGGGACTGGTGAAACAAGGCAGCCCATGGCACTAGAAACTACTGATTCTACCTTACATCCTACTCTTTGTACCCTACTTTGTGGTACCTCAACTGTGGAAAACATCTTGCATGGTACCAGTCCCAAAAAAACCCAACCCAATGGGCTACAGTGACTACTGACCGGTTGCACTGACATTTAACCTGATGAAGGTCCTAGAGCAGTGATGGCGAACCTATAGCATGCGTGCCAGAGAGGGCACGCAGAGCCCTCTATGCCGGCATGCGTGCGGTCGCCCTGATCGCTCACTAACGGGGAATCCGGTACAAGATTCCCCCTTAGTGAGCGATTGCTGCCTTCAGCTGTTTGTGCAAATTCACATCTAGCTGAAAGCAGTCAGTGTAGGCTGCATGTACTACAGTCTCTGACCTCTGCACTGTTGCAGATGTGATGACGTAAGTCATCATTGCATGCAGTGAACAGAAGAGAGGATGCCTCGCAGATCTTCAGGTAAGTATATTTATTACTATGCAGAGTAGAGTCACAGCTTCGCATTAATGCATAAAATAATAGATAGCTTATTATCTTACTTTTATCCGATGGAATGAGACCCAAAGAAGTATCCTGGAGATGCACGGAGAACCTTCCGGTAGGTAAGGAGAGAATGGCAATAAATGGATGTCCAGCACTCCGTAACTTCTTTATATAAAAGGTATAAGTTTATTTCGGAGACATGCTCCCTTTAAAAGCCGAGTATATACAAAGCATATGGTGGTGCAGATAGGATGGTAACGAAGAAACCGACGCGTTTCGAGGTTATTCACCTCTTAGTCATGGTTTACAAACAAACAGACATGTGTATGTATATATACTGTTTAAAAACAAATGCCGGAAACCCTCCCATCTGCACCAAGACGAAACATCCGTTCATTAATTTCATTAGACTTCACCTGACATGGAAGCTCATGAAAGACATCACAAGAGACAATGATTGATTATCTATGAACTGAATTAAGGATAGATAAGACTCAATCCCATTAAGCCATAGAAGAATAGAGACACCTTGGAGGAGATCCGATGTGCTAATTGATACACAAATAAACAGCCTGGCATGTGAAAACAGAAGACTCAATCCCATTAAGTCATAGAGGAATAGAAACACCACGGAGGGGATACAATGTAATAATTGATGCACAATTAAACACCCTGACATGTGAAAACATAGTGAAATGTTGATCATGAATGAGAAATGAAAAAATAATAAAATAACAGATTAATACCCAGTGAACTTTTTGGTTCACAATAAGTTGAAAAATAGCATATTGATAATCCATTATAGTTGTATAGTTTTATTAATAGTGAGCTAAGATGTATCAAAAAAGAAGAATGAATAAATAAATAAGGGATTACCTGTATTTATATATATATGGGGTTTTCATGACATTAGTGTGTCATAAAAATAAAAAGTGGATGTTAAATATTATAAAAAGGTCAAAAGTATTTTTATGTTGGATCCCCATTTATTGTGACTATTCTTTATATTAAAAATGTTTATTTTATAACTATTAGTCCTTGTTTCTATTCATGATCTAATAAACATGTTTTGTTAGAGTATTTTTTGGTTTTTGTCTAGTTTATTTAATTCTATTACCTCTTCAAACTTTCTCCAAGAATATGATGAAAATTTAGAAGAGTATGTGGATATAAGAATATGTATACACAGAATGATGAATTTATCCAAAATTGTGTGAATACTATTAGTTCCTAATTTGAATGGGTGTATACTCTAAAGAAATATAGGTATTTCCAATGATAAATATACAGTGAATAATGGACACCGGATACTAAAATAAAATTAAAGTTGAAGTTAAGACTGAGCCACAGATATAAAGGGTGTTATATATAAAAATAAAAATAAATATAAATAAAACCCTGCTTTCATAGTAGGCAATGATCAATAAACTGCTATACAATACATGCGTGGTATAATAGTCCTGCTTACACACAGGACCAATGCAGGGAACACAACTCATAGAGAAGCCGCGGCACAAGGATATCGGACCATTTGCAAGTCCCGCGCATGCGCATTATGTTTATTGCGCATGCGTGGCAGAACATCACTCCGAATAGGTATCCATACAAAAGAAGGATGCCCGTCTGTAAGAGCATCAAAAGTGGACAGACACCTGAATCCAGCAAAAGGGCAACAAAGGTAAGTAAAAGTTTGATAAGAAATAGTATAATAATAAGTGAGATTTGAGTGTGAAAAAATGTTGTGGAAAACAGCTAGTCTATCTCAACTGAAATAGTGTTAATAAAAAAATGATAAGTCAGTTTTGAAGTTCATACCTTTCGGAAATCTGGTTTTCAAATTAAAAATCCAATGGGCTTCTCTCTTTAATAATAGACGTTGCCAGTCGCCTCCCCGATTAGGTCGGCCGACTGCCTCCAATGCATGGAATTTTAGTGTTTTAATGTTTCCTTGATGGATGTCTATAAAATGTTTGGAAGCCCCAGATTTCCCTGTTTTTTCATGATTGAAGATATCTCTGATATGTTCTGCTATTCTCTGTTTTAGTGGTCGGATAGTGCACCCTACATACTGTAATCGACATTGTTCACAGACTATCACATACACCACATGATCTGAATTGCAATTGATATAAGAATTGATGTTATAGATTTTGGTACTATAATACCCTGAAAAGTTCTTAGTTTTTTTTGAAAACTGACAGACATTGCAGCGTGCACCACCACATCCAAAAAATCCCTTGTGACTAGTAGCCTGTTGGTCTTACCAATTTGATGTAAAATAGCTGGGGGAAATTCTATTGCCAAGGGTACGTCCCCTTTTGGCGACGAAGTTGCATCCTTCTTTTAAGATGTCATTAAGGATGTCATCCTGCTTGAGGATATTGAGATTCCTTCTTACTATGTTAATGATGTCATTATATTCTCTACTATAGGGAGTAGAGAAGAACAATTCTCCTGTTTTGTGTGTACAAGAAGGATTGATTTTATTGTCTTGTAACAAGGATGCACGATTTTTGTTGTTTACAATGTTTGCAGCTCGATTCAAATTCCACTTGGAATACCCACGTTGGGATAATCTGGAACAAATGTTGTTAGATTCTACCATATAGTCTGAACTTTTAGAGCAGATTCGCCTGGCTCGGGTCAGTTCTCCTACCGGAATTGCTTTTATGGTGTGTGTGGGGTGGCAGCTTTTTGCATGTAATGTTGTATTGCCAGCTTTAGTTTTTCTAAAAAGTTTCGAGATTACACATGAATTGTCGGAATCCCCTATAAGAGTTACATCGAGAAAATCAATTTGGTGTTCATTGAATGATGATGTGAATTTTAAATTGCATTGATTATGATTCAAATGGTCGGTGAAGGATGAGGATTGCGACACTTCCCCCGACCAAACAATTAAGATATCATCTATGTATCTACCATAGAACTGTATATTGTCGACGTAAGGATTATTTAAGGAGTGTACATAGTATTCTTCAAACCACGCCATGGTTAAATTAGCGAGGCTAGGGGAAAATTTGGCTCCCATGGGGACTCCTTGAAGCTGGAGATAATAGGTGTTGTCAAACATAAAAAAATTATGTGTCAATAAATATTTCATGACTTCAATGATGTATTCATTGAAGTCTTCTGAAAATTTGGAATATTTGTATAGATGATGTCCAAGGGCTTCAAGGGCTATATTATGTGGTATGCTGGAGTACAAAGATATAACGTCACAGGTCAGCCATTTGTACCCTGATTTCCAAGTGAATTTGTCAAAGATATTTAAAAGATCTTTAGTATCTTTGATAAAGCCTGGGACTCTCATGGTTAAGGGTTGTAGGGTCAAGTTATTGGTCAAAAATCCGGTCACTCCTATATTCCATGGCCTCCCAAAAATACACAAAAATGTTTCACCGCCACCACTCAGACCCATCATTGCGGGCATCGGATCATTGAATGAAAAATTGGGTGCATGGATGGACTCCATCCTACAACCCTTAACCTTTGGGTTGGACGATTCCATCATCCACCTTCTTCACAGAGCTCTCTCTCACCTGGAGAAACCAGGAACACTGTCAGAATTAGGTTATTTGATTTCTCCAGTGCGTTCAACACCATTCAGCCAGGGATACTGAGGGACAAGCTGATCCTTTGTGGAGTTGACCTCAACCTGTCCAACTGGATACTAGACTACCTTACAAACCAACCTCAGTATGTGAGTGTTACGTTCATGTCTGAGTCCAGACCCAGATTCCGGATTGCAGGTTGCACCTCTAAGGAAACAGGGAAGGGAGACCATCCCCGGCATTTCGGTGGCTAGCTAGGCCCTGCCTACGGGTGGTGGTCAGCTTTCCCCAAGCTAGTCTTGGCCCCGACAACTCCTGGCTCTCTAGCAAGAAGACCTAGCAGACAGATAGGGCAAGAGCTATAGGAGAGCTAGGGACTGGGGTTTCTAAAGTGGTGACCCCTACAGAAATCAAGGTGCAGCTGCAGACAGACAAACGGGCTGCGAGGTGCTGGACAACGAACACGCAGCATAACACAAAACAAAACAAGAAAATGAGGAGAGGGACAGTGGAGAGGTGAGGAAAGGGTAAACACAGGACTGGGGAAAACACTGGAACCCAAAACCTCACAAACCACAAGAAGTGCCAGGCAAACAGAGCAGAAGGATAGGGTGGAGATGAAGTGTGAGGGAACAAACCAGATACACACAACAGGAAACTCTCACACCACTTCCTAATCAGTTGGAACTTTCAGCAACAACAATCCTCCTCCTAGAGCCAAGAATCCTAAGGTGTAAACCACGAAAACCGGCAACATGTGGAGCCAGCCCTCTTCCTAAAAAAGGCCCCAGAATCCTCCCATAGGATGATGGCAATATTAAACACCTGAGGTTCGATTCCTGGAACTGACACCAACACTAAGAGGACTGACACCAATACCAAACCAGATGGTCCAGTGGCAAAGCAACCACCAGCAGGAGCCCGGATCAAATCCCCAGCTGACACACACACACCAACATATACAAACAACCAGGTCATGACAGTGAGAGCCCAAGACGGTGTGACTGACACTGTGATCTGTAGTACGAGGGCACCACAAGGTACAGTTCTTGCCCCATTCCTCTTCACACTGTACACTGCTGACTTTAGGCACAACTCATCCAGCTGTTACTTACAGAAGTACTCCGATGACTCTGCTATAGTAGGCCTCATCACTGATGGAGACGACAGAGAATACAAAGACTTAAACCAAGATTTTGTTGAATGGTGCCAGCGAACTATCTCAGGATTAATGCTGGGAAGACCAAGGATATGGTGATGGACTTTAGTAAATGGAGAATTACTCTGATTCCGGTGGAGACCCAAGGGACTTTTATTGAGATAGTCAAGACCTATAAGTACCTGGGTGTGCTCCTCAATAAAAAACTGTACTAGGAATATCACATGGATGTGCTGCACAGAAAGGGTCACAGTAGACCCTACCTGCTCAGGAGCCTGAGGGCCATGGAGTCCAGGGGCCACTTCTTAGGGCCTTTTTCAACTCTGTGGTTGCTTCAGCCATATTTTTCAGTGTAGCCTGCTGGGAGAGCAGTATATCAACCAGGGACAGAAACAGACTTGACAGGCAGATCAGAAGGGCCAGCTCTGTCCTGGGGAGCCACCTGGACCCAGTACAGGTGGTGGATGATGGAAGGACACTGTCAGTAGTGACCTCCATGCGGGAGAATAAATCCCATCCCGTATATGAGACCTTGACAGCACTTGGTAGTACTGTAAGTGATCGACTGCTTCACCCCAAGTGTGAGAAGGAGCTATCGGAGATCTTTCCTCCCAACCGCGATCAGAATACATAATCTACATCAGACCAAGCGAAAATCACTCCGCACAGAGAACTAAGTAAGCCTAAAGTCTTCCTTCCTTCTTTCTTCTCTTACTTCGCTGCTATGGATTCCTAGTATATCTACTTTTTCTCAGTAGATGTGTGTCTACTTCTGTGATATATTACTGTGTACTATCCTGTATCTGTATTACTATTAGAGATGAGCGAACACTAAAATGTTCGGGGTTTGAAATCCGATTCGGACAGTCGCACACTGTTTGACTGTTCGAACGGGTTTCGAACCCCATTATAGTCTATGGGGGGAAATGCTCGTTTCAGGGGTACACAACATTCAATAAAATTCTACTTACCAAGTCCATGAGTGAGGGTCAGGCTGGATTCTTCTCCCTGCTTAGCGTTCCCGCGTCCTCTTCCGGCCTTGAATTCACTCTGCTAGGCATCGGGCCTCGGCAGAGCCGAGTGCGCATGCCCGCACTACAAGTGGACATGCGCAGTCGGCTCTGCCCAGGCCCGATGCCTGGTAGAGTGAATGCAGAGCCGGAAGAGAACGCGGGAACGCTGCACAGGGAGAAGACTTCTAAAGGTAGGAGAAGAACCAGCGTTGATTGGCAGAATGTATAGCATTCTGCCAATCAACGCTGGTTCTGCATTGAATCTTAACTATGAACAGCTAGAAGTATTCAATCGAGTACGAGTATTTTGAATACCGTAGTATTCGATCGAACACCTACTCGATCGAGTACTACTCACTCATCTCTAATTACTATGCTGCTGTCCCATGGTGGGACTATTAAAGGATTACAGGATTATACCCCAGACTGTAGTCGTTACACAAGCCCTCACACCCAAACCGTCCCCCCCCTCCTCCTCCCCCCCCCCCCGACTGTATATTGTGTTGTGTATCGCTGTCTTGTATTAGACTCCTACTACGACATAGCAATTTTCCCTCCAGGATTAATCAAGTTGTATTCTACTTATCAAGGTTAGAACATGGCATGCATTACTTATTTTTGAAGATTTGAATGTATTATTTTTTTTATTAATTACCCCCAAAAAGAGGCAACTCTATCAATAGTGAACATGGCTGAATTTTTATTATTACATAAATTATTACACACCGATAAGATGAAATGAGATAACACACAGTTAAACTTTATTCCTATATTGTACTTTACATACAGAACTTTATATACCCATAGTGGGGTTCCCATTATTTGTAAAGTCAAAAATATAAATATATAAATACATAGTTTCAAAATAAAAAAAATAAACTGATCTATGTGAACAAACCCTTACTGTACATAATTTATTGGCAACTGCAACTGAACCCCTGATCTAGATCCAGAACCTTTGCTGAGGAGAAGACACTTGGTCATACCATGAAGAATCTGGAAAAAATGTCTCCTTAGCCTTCCTGACATATAGATTATATACATGGAATGTAACAGTGGAAAACAATTCCAGAGTAAAACTAAACCTGCATAACTAATATAGTACAAATAGGACGTTGCAACTACATTCAAACCGGTATATAAAGCAAAACAAAGGAACGAGACAATTGTAAATTTTATAGTCTTGTAATAAGTGTCCAGGTGACTTGTTACGTTCTTGTCACGTTTCATCCTGTACATGTGATGGCTCAAAGAGCTGAGAAGAGCGAAGGAAGAGATGACATAAAAAAGAAAGGGCAGGAAATTCCACATAACAAATACTACGGACAGAATGTATTGAACATTAGCAAAATTGTCTTCTTCAGTTGAATTTTTTGGAGTATTTATAAAACTTCTCAAGACCTCATCAGTTATTGAATAACCAATGGAAAATATCACAAATGTAATAGTCAGTTCAAAAACTCTTTGTGAAATAATCTTCTTCAGATATAAAAATAAGACATTATGGAAGTTGCTGATCTTCAGTGTGTAGAAAACCGAGAGGAGAAGAGAGAGCCAAATATTACTGTATACAGAAGAATTTCCAAGCACAACAAATGTGATAGCATAGTCTGTAGAAAGTTTCTTAGTGAAGGTTCTCCAAAATAAGTGAAATAGCAAAAGAAACTGAAAGATGATCCTTGATGTCCCGATAGCAGTGATGAGGAGGTCAGCGGGGGTCAGTGATCTTCCTCTTAGCCGGTCAATGGCACTGACCCCTACAATAAAGACATTTACCATCAGTCCTATTATATAGGAGATCCTGGCTGCACTGATCAGACATAGCTCCTGGATGTAGAGATCACTCTCCCCTGATATGTTCATCTCTTCTGTGTTGTCTCTCAGTTAATGTTTCTGATTCATTAAGTGATTATTTTTTATCTGTTTGGCTGATGCAAATGGTGATGGAAAATCCAAAGTCACCTCATATCTGTACAGGAAAGAAAAAGGGACATATTTGACTAAATGTCTCCGGCGGCTCAATGTGGTAACAGAGGCATAAAAATAGATGTGATTGCAAATTTCAAATGCTCAGAGCTACAGCAAATATTATTAGAACCTACTGTGCCTTTAAAAATATAGATATAGTATAGATATGTAATGTACAATGTTCTCATAACAATAACAAAATTAAAATGTATCTACACTATGTTTTATAGATAGGTTCCTAAGATCCCTAAGAGTCTTCTACACTATGTTTTATAGATAGGTTCCTAGGAGCCCTGACAGTATTCTACACTATGTTTTATAGATAGGTTCCTAGGAGCCCTGACAGTATTCTACACTATGTTTTATAGATAGGTTCCTAGGAGCCCTGACAGTATTCTACACTATATTTTATAGATAGGTTCCTAGGAGCCCTGACAGTGTCAAACAATATGTTTTATAGATAGGTTCCTAGGAGCCCTGACAGTATTCTACACTAAGTATTAGAGATAGGTTCCTAGGAGCCCTGACAGTATTCTACACTATATTTTATAGATAGGTTCCTAGGAGCCCTGACAGTGTCATACAATATGTTTTATAGATAGGTTCCTAGGAGCCCTGACAGTATTCTACACTATGTTTTATAGATAGGTTCCTAGGAGCCCTGACAGTATTCTACACTATGTTTTATATATAGGTTCCTAGGAGTCCTGACAGTGTTCTACACTATGTTTTATAGATAGGTTCCTAGGAGCCCTGACAGTGTTCTACACTATGTTTTATAGATAGGTTCCTAGGAGCCCTGACAGTATTCTACACTATGTTTTATATATAGGTTCCTAGGAGTCCTGACAGTGTTCTACACTATGTTTTATAGATAGGTTCCTAGGAGCCCTGACAGTGTCATACAATATGTTTTATAGATAGGTTCCTAGGAGCCCTGACAGTATTCTACACTATGTTTTATAGATAGGTTCCTAGGAGCCCTGACAGTATTCTACACTATATTTTATAGATAGGTTCCTAGGAGCCCTGACAGTGTCATACAATATGTTTTATAGATAGGTTCCTAGGAGCCCTGACAGTGTTCTACACTATGTTTTATAGATAGGTTCCTAGGAGCCCTGACAGTATTCTACACTATGTTTTATATATAGGTTCCTAGGAGTCCTGACAGTGTTCTACACTATGTTTTATAGATAGGTTCCTAGGAGCCCTGACAGTGTCATACAATATGTTTTATAGATAGGTTCCTAGGAGTCCTAAGAGTATTCTACACTATGTTTTATAGATAGATTCCTAGGAGCCCTAAGAGTGTTCTACACTATGTTTTATAAATGGGTGTGAGGAACTGAACTGGAGCTGCCAGAAATCTGTGGCCAAGGAGAGTCCCCGATGTCCCTGCAACCTCTGACCTAGATTGGTTACGGCTGGGTGCAAATCCAGGAACGCGGGAAGAAACAGACTGAGAAACTTTCCCTAACAGGTTCCCTGACTGAACCTGCCTAGCCTCAGAGTAATGTCCTTACAATGACGTCCCTCACTGGAACCTAAAATAGATTCCCTATAGTTACCCTAACAATAGGCTGAGATGTAATAAAAGGGAATAGGAAGGGTAAGGGAAAAACAAAGCTTAAGGACTGGAGCAAGTGTACAGATAAAGTATATAGAACCTAGAAGTAGAAAACAATTCTGAATACTATAGCAGGCACATGAACATGGGGGAGGGGAACTAAATAGGAAGAGAGAGACAACCCCACCCTTCACAGATAGGAATGACTGGCCCAACAGTCTGCCAGTCAAACTGAAACCAAGGAGACAACTTAACCCCTTAATGACTAACTACAGTCAGAGGAGTCTCTGACATGCCTCCGGGGCATGTGCCGCTTAGCAGGAAGGCCGTGGCGTCCCTGAATCCTGACAATGGGTTCCTAGGAGCCCCAAGACTGTTCTACACTATGTTTTATAGATAGGTTCCTAGGATCCCTAAGAGTATTCTACACTATGTTTTATAGATAGGACCCTAGGAACCCTGACAGTGTCCTACACTATGTTTTATAGATAGGTTCCTAGGAGCCCTGACAGTGTTCTACACTATGTTTTATAGATAGGTTCCTAGGAGTCCTGACAGTGTTCTACACTGTGTTTTATAGATAGGTTCCTAGGATCCCTAAGAGTGTTATACACTATGTTTTATAAAGTTCCTAGGAGCCCTAAGAGTATTCTACGCTATTTTTTAAGCTAATTTAAAGGTTCGTTTACACTGAACTTAATTGTCCTAAAATGAACCAGGAACCGAAGCCGCCGAGCCCAAACACAAAATGAATCTTGAGAGGTTCGCCAAACTCTAGTCACGACATCAGCTCCTCATTGTGTTTTCACAACAGATATGACAATTAAATCATCCCCCAATACATAGTTAAAAAATACTATATATATATACCACCCAATACCTGGCATATGTGACAGGTTTTTCTTCATCTCTTCCGAGTCCACCCCTTTGGTTTTGGAATCTTTACAATGGTAAAGATTAGAGATGAGCGAACACTAAAATGTTCGAGGTTCGAAATTCGAATCGAACAGCCACTCACTGTTCATGTGTTCGAACGGGTTTCGAACCCCATTATAGTCTATGGGGAACATATACTCGTTAAGGGGGAAACCCAAATCCGTGTCTGGAGGGTCACCAAGTCCACTATGACACCCCAGGAAATGATGCCAACACCACTGGAATGACACTGGGACAGCAGGGGAAGCATGTCTGGGGGCATCTAACACACCAAAGACCCTTTATTACCCCAACATCACAGCCTAACAACTACACACTTTACACACTCAATACCACCTCTCTGACAGTAGGAAAACACCTTGAAACATGTGTATTTGGCACTTGCAGTGAGGAGAGCTTGTCACCAGCAGTGAATTTGGCCTTTGTAGTAAGTTGAGGTTGGCACCAATATTTGTTTTGAAAATCAGGGTGCATTGAGCCTCTAACCAGCAGAGTTGGGGCAAATTCATGGTGGAGGGAGCCTCTAAAAACCCCAGTTTGGACCAATTCATGGTGGAGGGAGCCTCTAAAAACCCCAGTTTGGACCAATTCATGGTGGAGGGAGCCTCTAAAAACCCCAGTTTGGACCAATTCATGGTGGAGGGAGCCTCTAAAAACCCCAGTTTGGACCAATTCATGGTGGAGGGAGCCTCTAAACAGCCCAGTTTGGACCAATTAATGGTGGAGGGAGCCTCTAAAAACCCCAGTTTGGACCAATTCATGGTGGAGGGAGCCTCTAAAAACCCCAGTTTGGACCAATTCATGGTGGAGGGAGCCTCTAAAAACCCCAGTTTGGACCAATTCATGGTGGAGGGAGCCTCTAAACAGCCCAGTTTGTACCAATTCATGGTGGAGGGAGCCTCTAACCAGCCCAGTTTGGACCAATTCATGGTGGAGGGAGCCTCTAAAAAAACCCAGTTTGGACCAATTCCAATTCATGGTGGAGGGAGCCTCTAAAAAAACCCAGTTTGGACCAATTCATGGTGGAGGGAGCCTCTAAAAACCCCAGTTTGGACCAATTCCAATTCATGGTGGAGGGAGCCTCTAAAAACCCCAGTTTGGACCAATTCATGGTGGAGGGAACCTCTAAAAACCCCAATTTGGACCAATTCATGGTGGAGGGAGCCTCTAAACAGCCCAGTTTGGGCAAATTCATGGTGGAGGGAGCCTCTAACCAGCCCAGTTTGGACCAATTCATGGTGGAGGGAGCCTCTAAAAACCCCAGTTTGGACCAATTCATGGTGGAGGGAGCCTCTAAAAACCCCAATTTGGACCAATTCATGGTGGAGGGAGCCTCTAAACAGCCCAGTTTGTACCAATTCATGGTGGAGGGAGCCTCTAACCAGCCCAGTTTGGACCAATTCATGGTGGAGGGAGCCTCTAAAAAACCCAGTTTGGACCAATTCCAATTCATGGTGGAGGGAGCCTCTAAAAACCCCAGTTTGGACCAATTCATGGTGGAGGGAGCCTCTAAAAACCCCAGTTTGGACCAATTCCAATTCATGGTGGAGGGAGCCTCTAAAAACCCCAGTTTGGACCAATTCATGGTGGAGGGAACCTCTAAAAACCCAGTTTGGACCAATTAATGGTGGAGGGAGCCTCTAACCAGCAGAGTTGTGGGAAATCAGGGTGAAGGGAGCCTCTAACCAGCAGAGTTGTGGGAAAGCAGGGTGGAGGGAGCCTCTAACCAGCAGAGTTGTGGGAAAGCAGGGTGGAGGGAACATCTAACCAGCAGAGTTGTGGGAAAGCAGGGTGGAGGGAGCCTCTAACCAGCAGAGTTGTGGGAAAGCAGGGTGGAGGGAGCCTCTAACCAGCAGAGTTGTGGGAAATCAGGGTGGAGGGAGCCTCTAACCAGCAGAGTTGTGGGAAAGCAGGGTGGAGGGAGCCTCTAACCAGCAGAGTTGTGGGAAATCAGGGTGGAGGGAGCCTCTAACCAGCAGAGTTGTGGGAAAGCAGGGTGGAGGGAGCCTCTAACCAGCAGAGTTGTGGGAAAGCAGGATGGAGGGAACATCTAACCAGCAGAGTTGTGGGAAAGCAGGGTGGAGGGAGCCTCTAACCAGCAGAGTTGTGGGAAAGCAGGGTGGAGGGAGCCTCTAACCAGCAGAGTTGTGGGAAATCAGGGTGGAGGGAGACTCTAACCAGCAGAGTTGTGGGAAAGCAGGGTGGAGGGAGCCTCTAACCAGCAGAGTTGGTGGAAATCAGGGTGGAGGGAGCCTCTAACCAGCAGAGTTGGGGGAAATCAGGGTGGAGGGAGCCTAGTATTAGCAGAATTGTGCAACGCTTATGGTGGATGAGTATGAGGATGCGGAGGAATTGGAGAGGTTGAGTACAGACATGGAGTTTCATGTTGGGGTGCTTTACACAGGTGGGCACAAAAATGAAGGCTCTATCCAGTGGTGGTTCATTTTTATCAAAGTGAGCCGGTCGGCACTCTCAGCTGACAGACGGGTGCGCTTGTCAGTGATGATGCCACTGGCTGCACTGAACACCCTCTCAGATAGGACGCTGGCGGCAGGACAGGACAGCACCTCCAAGGCATATAGGGCAAGTTCAAGCCACAGGTCCAACTTCGACACCCAATACGTGTAGGGCGCAGAGGGGTCGGAGAGGACAGGGCTGTGGTCGGAAAGGTATTCCCGCAACATGCGCCTATACTTCTCACGCCTGGTGACACTAGGACCCTCCGTGGCGGCACCTTGGCGAGGGGGTGCCATCAAAGTGTCCCAGACCTTAGACAGTGTGCCCCTCGTTTGTGTGGACCGGTGAGAACTTGGTCGCCTACTGGAGGAACTGCCCTCCCTGCCGCCAACGTCACATGCTGGAAACATCTCCATCATATTCTGCACCAATTGCCTGTGGCAAGCATTGATGCGATTGGCCCTCCCCTCTACCGGAATAAAAGACGAGATGTTGTTTTTATACCGGGGGTCAAGGATAGCAAAGATCCAGTACTGGTTGTCCTCCATGATTTTGACAATACGCTTGTCGGTTGTAAAGCACCCCAACATGAACTCAGCCATGTCTGCCACAGTGTTAGTTGGCATGACTCCTCTGGCCCCACCGGAAAGTTCAATCTCCATTTCCTCCTCATCCTCCATGTCTACCCAGCCGCGCTGCAACAATGGGACGATTCGAAGTTGCCCGGAAGCCTCCTGTATCACCATCACATCATCGGACAACTCTTCTTCCTCCTCCTCCTCCTCCTCCTCCTCCATTAAACGCAGTGAAGCGGACAGATGTGTGGACCTACTCTCCAGCTGTGACGGATCGGATGCTATCCCTGACTCCTCTGTGTGATCTGAGTTATCCCTGATGTCAATCAGGGATTCTCTCAGAACACACAAGAGCGGGATTGTAAGGCTCACCATCGCATCCTCAGAGCTCACCCTCCTTGTGGACTCCTCAAACACCCGTAGGATGTCACAAAGGTCTCTCATCCATGGCCACTCATGGATGTGAAACTGAGGCAGCTGACTTTGTGGCACCCTAGGGTTTTGTAGCTGGTATTCCATCAAAGGTCTCTGCTGCTCAACCACTCTATTCAACATCTGAAACGTTGAGTTCCAGCGTGTAGGGACGTCGCACAAAAGCTGGTGTTGTGGCACATGCAGGCGTTGCTGGAGAGATTTTAAGCTAGCAGCGGCTACTGTCGACTTGCGAAAGTGGGCGCACATGCGCCGCACTTTCACCAGTAGCTCTGGAACATTGGGGTAGCTCTTTAGGAAACGTTGCACCACTAGGTTGAAGACGTGGGCCAGGCATGGAACATGTTGGAGTCCGGCAAGCTCCAGAGCTGCTACCAGGTTCCGGCCGTTATCACAAACGACCATGCCTGGGCCCAGGTGCAGCGGCTCAAACCATATTGCCGTCTCATCGAGGAGGGCATCCCTCACCTCGGAGGCAGTGTGCTGTCTGTCCCCCAAGCTGATCAGCTTCAGCACAGCCTGCTGACGTCTACCAACGCTAGTGCTGCAACGTTTCCAACTCGTAGCTGGGGTCAATCTAACAGCGGAGGAGGAGGCGGTGGCGGAGGAGGAGGCGGTGGCGGAGGAGGAGGAGGGGGGTGTTCTCCTCGTGTCCCTGCCAGGAATGTTAGGCGGGGAGACGAGGTACACTGGGCCAGTTTGGGAAGCAGTCCCAGCCTCAACTACATTCACCCAGTGTGCCATCAGTGAAATGTAGCGTCCCTGTCCGCATGCACTTGTCCACGCGTTGGTGGTCAAGTGGACCTTTGTGCAAAGCAAGGAACTAAGGGCCCGCCTGATGTTGAGTGACACGTGCTGGTGCAAGGCGGGGACGGCACACCGGGAGAAGTAGTGACGGCTAGGGACGGCATAGCAAGGTGCCGAAGTTGCCATCAGGTCCAGGAAGGCGGGAGTTTCAACAAGCCGGAACGCCAACATCTCCTGGTCAAGCAGTTTAGCGATGTTGGCGTTCAAGGCTTGCGCGTGTGGGTGGTTAGCAGTGTATTTCTGCCGCCGCTCCAATGTCTGAGAGATGGTGGGTTGTTGTAAAGAAACGCCTGATGGTGCCTTTGATGGTGCAGGAGAAGGAGATAAGACAGGACCAGGGGAGGATGAGGTAGAAGTCAACAAAGTGGCGGAGGCAGATGAAGTGGTGTCCTGGCTCGTCCTCTGGAGTGCATCGCCAGCACAGTCAGCAGTGGCAGTGGCAGAGGCAGTGGCAGAGGCAGTGGCAGTGGCGTGAACGGCAGGCGGCCTTTGTCCTGCCGTTGCTGCCTGCCACTGATTCCAGTGCTTGGATTCCAAATGACGGCGCATTGAAGTGGTGGACAGGTTGCTCTTCTCAGAGCCCCTAATCAATTTCGAGAGGCAAATTGTGCAGACAACACTATATCTGTCCTCGGCGCATTCCTTGAAAAAACTCCACACCTTCGAGAAACGTGCCCTCGAGGTGGGAGTTTTTCGGGGCTGGGTACGAACTGGAACATCTTGGGAGATTCCGGGTGTGGCCTGGCTTCGCCTAAGCTGCTGACCTCTGCCTCTGCCTCTAGCTACCCTTTTTGGTGCTGCACTTGCCTCAACATCCACACTACTTTCCCCGCTTGACATCCCCCCTGTCCAGGTCGGGTCAGTGTCCTCATCATCCACCACTTCCTCTTCCAACTCCTGTCTCATCTCCTCCTCCCGCACAATGCGCCGGTCAACTGGATGCCCTGACGGCAACTGCGTCACATCATCGTCGATGAGGGTGGGTTGCTGGTCATCCACCACCAAATCGAACGGAGATGGAGGAGACTCTAGTGTTTGAGCATCTGGATACAGATGCTCCTCTGTTAGGTTCGTGGAATCGTGACGTGGAGAGGCAGGTTGAGGGACAATGAAAGGAGCGGAGAACAGCTCTGGGGAGCAGGGACAGTTGGGGTTATTGTTCTGTGAAGCTTGGGAATTTTGGGAGGAAGGAGGACAAGACTGTTAGGTAATAGGAGGAGAGGAGGCAGAGTCTGACTGGCTGCTGGACAATGTGCTGTAAGCGTTCTCCGACAGCCATTGCAAGACCTGTTCCTGGTTCTCGGGCCTACTAAGGTTTGTACCCTGCAGATTAGTTAATGTGGCAAGCAAGCCTGGCACTGTGGAGTGGCGCAATGCTTGCTGCCCCACAGGAGTAGGCACGGGACGCCCTGTGGCTTCACTGCTACCTTGCTCCCCAGAACCATTCCCCCGACCTCGCCCACGGCCTCGTCCACGTCCCTTTCCGGGAGCCTTGCGCATTTTGAATTCCCAGTTAGAAACTGGCACTATATAGCAGTAGCAAGAACTGAGGGTATTTGTAACCCCAATATATTCTTGGAATTCCCAGTCAGACAATGGCACTATATACCAGTAGCAAAAATTGTGGGTGCACGTAACCCCAATATATTCTTTGAATTACCAGTCAGAAACTGGCACTATATGGCAGTAGCAAGAACTGAGGGTATTTGTAACCCCAATATATTCTTTGAATTCCCAGTCAGACAATGGCACTATATACCAGTAGCAAAAATTGTGGGTGCACGTAACCCCAATATATTCTTTGAATTACCAGTCAGAAACTGGCACTATATGGCAGTAGCAAGAACTGAGGATATTTGTAACCCCAATATATTCTTTGAATTCCCAGTCAGACAATGGCACTATATACCAGTAGCAAAAATTGTGGGTGCACGTAACCCCAATATATTCTTTGAATTACCAGTCAGAAACTGGCACTATATGGCAGTAGCAAGAACTGAGGATATTTGTAACCCCAATATATTCTTTGAATTCCCAGTCAGACAATGGCACTATATACCAGTAGCAAAAATTGTGGGTGCACCTAACCCCAATATATTCTTTGAATTACCAGTCAGAAACTGGCACTATATGGCAGTAGCAAGAACTGAGGGTATTTGTAACCCCAATATATTCTTTGAATTCCCAGTCAGACAATGGCACTATATACCAGTAGCAAAAATTGTGGGTGCACGTAACCCCAATATATTCTTTGATTTACCAGTCAGAAACTGGCACTATATGGCAGTAGCAAGAACTGAGGGTATTTGTAACCCCAATATATTCTTTGAATTACCAGTCAGAAACTGGCACTATATGGCAGTAGCAAGAAATGAGGGTATTTGTAACCCCAATATATTCTTTGAATTCCCAGTCAGACAATGGCACTATATACCAGTAGCAAAAATTGTGGGTGCACGTAACCCCAATATATTATTTGAATTACCAGTCAGAAACTGGCACTATATGGCAGTAGCAAGAACAGAGGGTATTTGTAACCCCAATATATTCTTTGAATTCCCAGTCAGACAATGGCACTATATACCAGTAGCAAAAATTGTGGGTGCACGTAACCCCAATATATTCTTTGAATTCCCATTCAGAAACTGGCACTATATGGCAGTAGCAAGAAATGAGGGTATTTGTAACCCCAATATATTCTTTGAATTCCCAGTCAGACAATGGCACTATATACCAGTAGCAAAAATTGTGGGTGCACGTATCCCCAATATATTATTTGAATTACCAGTCAGAAACTGGCACTATATGGCAGTAGCAAGAAATGAGGGCATTTGTAACCCCAATATATTCTTGGAATTCCCAGTCAGACAATGGCACTATATACCAGTAGCAAAAATTGTGGGTGCACGTAACCCCAATATATTCTTTGAATTACCAGTCAGAAACTGGCACTATATGGCAGTAGCAAGAACTGAGGGTATTTGTAACCCCAATATATTCTTTGAATTCCCAGTCAGACAATGGCACTATATACCAGTAGCAAGAAATGAGGGTATTTGTAACCCCAATATATTCTTTGAATTCCCAGTCAGACAATGGCACTATATACCAGTAGCAAAAATTGTGGGTGCACGTAACCCCAATATATTATTTGAATTACCAGTCAGAAACTGGCACTATATGGCAGTAGCAAGAACAGAGGGAATTTGTAACCCCAATATATTCTTTGAATTCCCAGTCAGACAATGGCACTATATACCAGTAGCAAAAATTGTGGGTGCACGTAACCCCAATATATTCTTTGAATTCCCATTCAGAAACTGGCACTATATGGCAGTAGCAAGAACAGAGGGTATTTGTAACCCCAATATATTCTTTGAATTCCCAGTCAGACAATGGCACTATATACCAGTAGCAAAAATTGTGGGTGCACGTAACCCCAATATATTATTTGAATTACCAGTCAGAAACTGGCACTATATGGCAGTAGCAAGAAATGAGGGCATTTGTAACCCCAATATATTCTTTGACTTCCCAGTCAGACAATGGCACTATATACCAGTAGCAAAAATTGTGGGTGCACGTAACCCCAATATATTCTTTGAATTACCAGTCAGAAACTGGCACTATATGGCAGTAGCAAGAACAGAGGGTATTTGTAACCCCAATATATTCTTTGAATTCCCAGTCAGACAATGGCACTATATACCAGTAGCAAAAATTGTGGGTGCACGTAACCCCAATATATTCTTTGAATTACCAGTCAGAAACTGGCACTATATGGCAGTAGCAAGAACTGAGGGTATTTGTAACCCCAATATATTCTTTGAATTCCCAGTCAGACAATGGCACTATATACCAGTAGCAAAAATTGTGGGTTTATATAGCCCCAATCCTATTGCTAGGGGACTTGCAGGGTATTTCTGAGGTGAATGTGTGTGTGGGGGGCACACCGTTGGAACGGGGATTTGGGGTGTATATATGGGGTATACGGGAATACACTGTCAGTGTATTCCTTTCAGGATCCTGGGAAAGCTGGGTTGCGGCGATTGAGCCCGTCAGTGCCACGTTACACTGACAAGCTTCTCCCTGGAATTTAGCTCTTATAAGAGCTGTTGGTTGTCTTCTCCTTCCTATCCTAGCCTGTCCCTGCCTACCCAGAATCTAAGCCCTAGCTAACTGGACGGAAACCTCCGTCCTCGGTGAATTGCAAGCTCAGAATGACGCGAACCTGGGCGGCGCTGTTCTTTTAAATTAGAGGTCACATGTTTTCGGCAGCCAATGGGTTTTGCCTACTTTTCTCAACGTCACCGGTGTCGTAGTTCCTGTCCCACCTCCCCTGCGCTGTTACTGGAGCAAAAAAGGCGCCAGGGAAGGTGGGAGGGGAATCGAGTAATAGCGCACTTTACCACGCGGTGTTCGATTCGATTCGAACATGCCGAACAGCCTAATATCCGATCGAACATGAGTTCGATAGAACACTGTTCGCTCATCTCTAGTAAAGATTAGAGATGAGCGAACACTATTTTTTTTTGCACCAATAACTGTGCAGGGGAGGTGGGACAGGAACTACGACAACGGAGGCAGTGAAAAAATTTAAAAAACCCATTCGCTGCTTAAATCAGGTGGCCTCCCATTTATAAGAATAGTTCAGCCCAATATTCGTCATTTTTGCTGTGAGAAATAGGGAGAGAAAGACATCTGCTGAGGGCTAAATAGCGATTAGCTTCAGATAGGCATGGAAGAAGTAAAGAAGAAAACCAACAGCTTTTCTCAGAGCTATACACTGCAGGGACAGGAGTCCAGCTTTCCCCGGACGGTGGAAAACAGGGATACACAACAGATACAAGTTCATATATAGCGGAGAAACAGCTTTTATTGTTGGCTGTCCGCACACAGAATAGCTGGAATCCACAGCAGTGACTAGATCATATAGAGCTGGAAAAAGCCTTGAATTTTGGGATTTCCTCACAAATAGCAGCAATCCACTGCATTTACAAGTTCATAAATAGCTGAAAAAAACTTTAATTTTGGGGTTTCCTGAAAAATAGCAGCAATCCACTGCAGTTACTTTTTGCTATATACGTGCAAACCAGCTTTTCAGGCTGTGTAACCCCAAAACAAGGATACAGAGCAATTAGGTCAGGCTATGTCCGCTCAATCCAGATATCCAGGGTGTGTACCCCCAAAACCTAGGTGGGAGACCCAGAAATTAAGTCAGGCTATATCAGCTCAATCCAATTTTTAAGGGTCTACCCCTTGTATTTTTCATTTATTTCTGTGACATTATTTCAACCAATAACTCACGCAGTACAAGCACCGGACACTGGTACTAGAACACTGAAAACTGCTCTATAAATGTAGTACAACTGCAGCCATTACTTCTCCGCCCTCCCAGGATCTCTTATCGGGTCCTTTTCTCCCTCTGTTGAACCACTACCCCTCAATATGGTGTGATACACTAAACAATATATTTGTTGCTCAGGTCGCTCATGCCTACCTATTTCCAAGGGCAACTGTTGGCATTCTTCACAGTCACACAAGTACAGTTAAGGATTGTTTGATGCTATATCTCATCCTTTCACCCTCAGAAGTTTATTTCCTAAAGTATAAGGAAACTTTAATGAAGTTTAATGAACATCTGGTGTGACCGTTGTGACAGGACCAGGGGAAAAGTGGGAGAAGGAGTGTGCATTTCTCCAAGGTTCCTGTCATACATAATCTAGGTGCAGTTGAGCAAAGCTGCGCTCCTGGCTGGTGGGTCTTACCAAAACCCTGGTAAAGGTCTGGCTGCTGGAGCAGGTAGTATTGGTGTCTCTACTCCATTCAGCCATTCCAGGTTTTGGGATATGTGGGTTTAAATCCTTGCACCATACATGGCTGGATTAGACTTTCATTTTGTGCCAAAAGTGGTCAAGACAGCGATCCCTGAGCTAATCCCGTTACACCGTCCTTTGCCAACTGCAGCACCGAAGTTACCATCTCTGGAAGTGGTATAACTTCTTTCTCTGCATTTAGCAATGCTCGATGCTATGTTAGCTGACTACACTTGGTTGCTCGATGGTTCTCTTAATGCATATCGCCAAGGGGCATCAGATGTATTTTCCAGCACTGAGGCCTCCTCCTCTGAGATCCCAAAGGAACTTCAAAAGATTTGTGTATTGCAGCAAAAGAGAAGAGAAAATTAGTATACGGCACAAAGGGATCGGAGAGGACAGAGCTGGGGTCGGCCAGGTACTCCCACAACATGCGCCTATACTTGTCCCTCCTGGTGACACTAGGTCCCTCAGTGGTGGTAATTTGGCCAGGGGGTGACATTAACGTGTTCCAGACCTAGGAATAAGTTTTGCAACAGGGTAGAGTTTTGCATGAGTGGCCTTGCTGCCTCTGGACATGCCTTTGCCTGTAGCCACTGTTTTTGCTGCTTAGCTTGCCTCCACATCTACACTGCTTGCGCCCCTAGACATCACCCCAGTTTATGCCTCTGCTTCTAGCCACCTTTTTTTGTTGATTAGCTTGCCTCCACATCTACACTGCTTTCCCCGCTAGACATCACCCCTGTCCATGTCGGGTCAGTGGCCTCGTCGTCCACCAACTCCTCTTCCAATTGCTCACTGTCCCCTTACTGCAAACCGCACATAACCACAGCTCGGGCCTGGTCTGTGTTGTACCCTGCTTAACGCAGCTGCCATATCCGGAGTTGTGATGAGTGCATGCTAATGTTTTGTGTCCAGTGGAAAGGATGGGAAAGGATTTCACATAAGTCTGCCATCCATGGAAACTCATGGTACAGAAACTGAGGGAGCTGACTTTGATGAACCCTTGGGTTTTGGAGATGGAACTCCATCAAAGGTCTCTGCAGCTCACACACCCTGCTCAACATATGGTATCTAGGGTTTCAGCGTGTGGGGACGTTGCACAACAGCCGGTTTTCGGGCAGATGGAGGCATTGCTGGAGTGTTTTGAGGCTAGCAGCGGCTCCTGTACACTTGCGAAAGTGGGCGCACAAAGCGCCGCACTTTGACCAGTAGCTCGTGTACATTTAGGTATGTTTTCAAAAAATGTTATACCAAGTTAGACGTGGGCCAGGCATGGAACATGTTGGAGGCTGGCAAGCTCCAGAGCTGCTACCAGGTTCCTGCCGTTATCACACATGACAAAATTGCCTGTCCCCAGGTGCAGCAGGGAAAAACACATTGCCATCTCAGCCAGGATGGCATCCCTGACCTCGGAGGCAGTGTGCTGTCTGTCTCTCAAGCTGATGACCTTCAGTGCGGCCTGCTGACATCTCCCCATGCCAGTAGCTGGGGTGATTCAACTGCGGAGGAGGAGGGGGGTGTTTCAGCACTCCTGCCAGGAATATTGGGCGGGGAGACAAGGCAGGCCACCACAGTTTGCAACCCGGTCCCAGCCTCAACTACATTAAGCCAGTGTGCCGTGATTGAGATGTAGCGTCCCTGGCCGCATGCACTTGTCCACGCGTCGGTGGTCAAGTGGAACTTTGTGCAACTTAGCGCAGAACTTAGGGCCCACTTGATGTTAGGGGACACATGCTGGTGCAAGGCTCAACTAACCCCAAGGGCCAAAAACACTGCTGGTACAAGGTTTAACTAACCCCAAGGGCCAAAAACACTGTTGGTGCATGACTCAACTCACCCAAAGGGCCGAAAAACTAAATCTCTGCTGGTTAAAGGCTCAACTCACCCAAAGGGCCTAACATTCTGCAGGTAGAAAGCTGAAGTCACCTGAAGGGCCTCAATCTCTGCTGGTAGCTCAGCTTAAGGGCCTGTAACTTAATTTGGAAGGGCTCACGTTAAGGGCCATAAAAGTGAATTTTGGAAGGTCTTACCACATCACTCTCACACACACACACACATACACACACACATACACAATGACAGTTCAGGGTGGGGACTGTTGGATTTTCCATTGCCTATTCCATGTGTGGTTGTCATGGGCAACGTGATTTAAAGGGGTGCTTGTTAATGTGTGTTGAGCTTAAATTTTGGTTTGTGTCCATCCATTTGGGGAAGAAAGAAGGTTTCCAGGTATTTTCCCACTTTGATAGAGTTTTTTTTTGTGTGGAAAGTGTGTAGTTGTTAGGCTGTGATAGTGGGGTAATACAGGGACTTTGGTGTGTTAGATGCCCCCAGACATGCTTCCCCTTCTGTCCCAGTTGCATTCCAGGGTGTTGGCATCATTTGCTGAGGTGTCATAGTGGACTTGGTGACCCTCCTGAGTCGAATGGTGGGATCCCTGAAACAAAGCATTTTCTCCTATAGACTATAATGGGGTTCGATATTCGTTTGAATAGTCGAATATTGAGCGGCTATTCTAAACGAATAACGAATATTGAATATTTTACTGTTCGCTCATCTCTATTTATTATTATTATTATTATTATTATTATTATTATTCTTTTGTATAGCACCAATATATTCTACAGTGTTTTACAAACTGCCAGCTACTGTCCTATATAAGGCTCACAATCTTAATTCCCTAGCAGGCTTTGCAGTGTGCAATCTGTTTAGCTAATGCAAATAGTGATGGAAAATCCAATCTCTCCCCTTAGTAACAAGGAGTGTATTTGAATAAGTCTCTCCGATAGCTCAATTCAGGTAAGAGGCATGAAAACAGATATGTGACTATACGAATGTTCAGAGCTACATCAGATATTATTAGAACTTAAGTTGTCTTAGAAAATAGAGATCTAGTATAAATACATTATCTACAATGTTCTAAGTACAAAAAATACAAAGAAAATTAATGACATTACACATATATTACATATACCAAAGTCACTATGGGACATAATACTGTGTACAGAGGCCACTATGGGACATAATACTGTGTGCAGGGGCCACTATGGGAGATAATACTGTGTGTAGGGGCCACTATGGGACATAATACTGTGTGCAGGGGCCACTATGGGGGATAATACTGTGTGCAGGGGCCATTATGGGACATAATACTGTGTGCAGGGGCCACTATGGGATATAATACTGTGTACAGAGGCCACTATGGGACATAATACTGTGTACAGAGGCCACTATGGGGTATAATACTGTGTGCAGGGGCCACTATGGGACATAATACTGTGTGCAGGGGCCACTATGGGATATAATACTGTGTGCAGGGGCCACTATGGGGGATAATACTGTGTGCAGGGGCCACTATGGGACATAATACTGTGTGCAGGGGCCACTATGGGATATTATACTGTGTGCAGGGGCCACTATGGGGCATAATACTGTGTGCAGGGGCCACTATGGGACATAATACTGTGTACAGTGGCCACTATGGGACATAATACTGTGTGCAGGGGCCACTATGGGACATAATACTGTGTGCAGGGGCCACTATGGGGCATAATACTGTGTGTAGGGGCCACTATGGGACATAATACTATGTGCAGAGGCCACTATGGGGGATAATACTGTGTGCAGGGGCCACTATGGGACATAATACTGTGTGCAGGGGCCACTATGGGATATAATACTGTGTGCAGGGGCCACTATGGGGGATAATACTGTGTGCAGGGGCCACTATGGGACATAATACTGTGTGCAGGGGCCACTATGGGATATTATACTGTGTGCAGGGGCCACTATGGGGCATAATACTGTGTGCAGGGGCCACTATGGGACATAATACTGTGTACAGAGGCCACTATGGGACATAATACTGTGTGCAGGGGCCACTATGGGGCATAATACTGTGTGCAGGGGCCACTATGGGGCATGATACTGTGTGCAGGGGCCACTATGGGGCATGATACTGTGTGCAGGGGCCACTATGGGGCATAATACTGTGTGCAGGGGCCACTATGGGACATAATACTGTGTGCAGGGGTCACTATGGGACATAATACTGTGTGTAGGGGCCACTATGGGACATAATACTATGTGCAGAGGCCACTATGGGGGATAATACTGTGTGCAGGGGCCACTATGGGACATAATACTGTGTGCAGGGGCCACTATGGGGCATAATACTGTGTGTAGGGGCCACAATACTGTGTGCAGGGGTCACTATGGGGCATAATACTGTGTGCAGGGGCCACTATGGGGCATAATACTGTGTGCAGGGGCCACTATGGGGCATAATACTGTGTGTAGGGGCCACTATGGGGCATAATACTGTGTGCAGGGGTCACTATGGGGCATAATACTGTGTGCAGGGGCCACTATGGGGCATAATACTGTGTGTAGGGGCCACTATGGGGCATAATACTGTGTACAGGGGCCACTATGGGGGATAATACTGTGTACAGGGGCCACTATGGGGGATAATACTGTGTACAGGGGCCACTATGGGACATAATACTGTGTGCAGGGGCCACTATGGGGCATAATACTGTGTGCAGGGGTGTTAGGATTGTGCAGCAGGTGCGGTCATGACATGGGTGTTGCAGCCTGGGCTTTTTACTGACCCTCTCCACGCACGCACCCATTGCCTATCTAAGGGGGCTGGGCTGGTTGCCCGGTGTCTCAAAACCTAAATGGTGCGCATGTGTGTGTGCATGCTCCCACCTGAACAAAATATTAGTTGGCCTTAGCTAGGAATCCCCCTGAGATAGCAATGTCATTGTTAGTTGGGCAGTATACAGCCTTGTGTGGTGAATATCTCAGTTGGCCTTAGCTAGCTTTTCCTCTCAGTCAGTGTTCACACTGAGAGCTGGTTGGCAGTAAGCTGCCTTGTGGGTTGGGTGGAAGTGGAAGCACACAGGGTTTAGTTGGTCTCTGTCTAGTCCAGAAGTTCTGACTAGACAGTTTAGTTTATTGTAGCGGCTGCTCTGAAGTTGCGCAGGCCTCTGTGATTCTAACAGAGCACACCTGATTGGTTTTGTTTAGCTGGCAGTGACTCTGTCAGACTGTGTTCACACCAGAGTGTTATAGCAGCTCAAGAGACCAGTGGGCTCCGTAGGGTTTTTGTTCATTTAGTTTTTTTTTTTTTTAAATAAACCCTGCTGACCATAAGAAGGGGCCGATATGGGGGATAATACTGTGTACTGGGACCACTATGAGACATAATACTTTGTTAGGGGATGTTGGGTCAGTCAGTCGGTTAGGAGAGGAGGTTCTCATGTCAAATGTACGCCTTGGGGTCCCGCCATTCCTAGTTACCATACTGCTTGAAGCTAATCCTAACCAGCTTGTGGACTGCGCTTAGACTATATATGTCCAGTGAATCTGCTCCTAACTCCATAAGGACGTATTTGTACCTCCTTGCAGACTTAGGGTGCCTTCACACGATGTAACATACAGCGTGATCTAGCACGTATACGGCGTTCGAGAGTTTGCGTGCCGTAAAAGCTCCCATTGATTTCAATGGGGGTTACGATCGTATACGCCGCGTAATTTTGAGGCCGCAAATTTACGCCGTGTATACGCTTGTAACTCCCATTGAAATCAATGGGATCGTTTTGAGCGTGCAAACTCTGACACACAGTATACATGCCAGATCGCACTCCACTTTACTCCGTGTGAATTCCCTCTTAGAGCACCCAGATCAGCTGTAAAGTCTGTACTAGCTGCCCCAGTTTCAGGCCAAACCTTTTAAAATTTCATGGTAAAATTTAAATATAGAAAAAAAAATAAAAATAAATGAATACAAATAGTTCAATACCTTACCCAACCTCCTACAACACAAACTATGTATCAACGACATAAAAATCGCCATGATTAAGAAGGAAACATGTATATTTTTTATTTTTAAT
Organism: Leptodactylus fuscus; assembly: GCF_031893055.1. NCBI lineage: Eukaryota > Metazoa > Chordata > Amphibia > Anura > Leptodactylidae > Leptodactylus > Leptodactylus fuscus. The sequence continues at coordinate 237,107,046 of NC_134267.1, forward strand.
CGCACAAATTCTTGAAAAATGTGAAAAATACATTTCCTCTCCTTTTTTGTTTGCATTTTCATAGATATTTAAAATAAATAAATAAATAAAACTACAAAAATAACCTGAACAAAAAAAAAAAAAAAAAAGTATATCATCAAAACAGCATATACATGAAAAAAAAAGTCTGGTCATACTGGAAAAATAACAAAGTCTCCCAGTATTGATGTGATTACATTCTTATCATGTTTCATCTTGTACATGTGATGGCTCAAAGACCCCAGAAGAGTAATGGAAGAGATGACATCAATGAGAAGAAGGGTCCACAGAAAAAGAAAAATACTCTGAACTTTTACTTCAGCATTATTGAGTTTGTTTTTTTAAGTTGAATTTTTTTGGGATGGTCATAAGAATTGTCAGGATTTCAACTGATGAGTAAACAACAAACAGTGAGGCCTCACTCACATCTGCATCGGGGGAGTCCACATGGAGACCGCAGTGAAAGGTCATGGACCCCATAGACTATGATGGGGTCTGTGTGCTTTCCGCACAGTATCCGCACGGAATATACAGACAGAAAAGTAGTTCACAATCTACTTTCCTGTCCTCATAACACGCTAGTGTTTCCCCATTATAGTCTATGGGGTCCGTGTGCTTTCACTGCACACCGCTTGCCAATGCGTTCAGTAGTCCCTTAGTGGGGTCCCCACGCAGATGTGAATGAGGCCTGACACAAATGTAATAGTCAGACCAAGAAGTTTTTGTGAAATAATCTTCTTCAGATAAAGAAATAAGACGTTATGGAAGTTGCTGATCTTCAGACTGTAGAAAACCGAGAGGAAAACCGAAAGCCACATATTACGCTAGTGTTTTCCATATACATATGAGTGGACATGGGATTCACTAGAATCCCATCCACTTTGCCCTGACTGTAAAGTGCCACAATTTTTACTGCAGTGTTTCCACCTTGGGCAAATCACAGAGTTTATGTACCGTGGGGCCCCAGCCATAGTTGGCAAAATGAATCTCAAACCAGAAAAATCAAGGACAAGCTGCCCCGATGTGCATAAAAAATGGTCTTTCTGGAAGTTTTGTATCTCTATATGCGTCTAGCTAAACTTCTTAAACCTTATTACAATACTTAACCTAAATTTTATAAAACTTTGGGGCAACACGGTGGCTCAGTGGTTAGCCCTACAGCCTTGTAGCGCTGGAGTCCTGGGTTCAAATCCCACCAGGAACAACATCTGCAAAGAGTTTGTATGTTCTCTCTGTGCTTGCGTGGACTTCCTCCCATTCTACAAAAGACATACTGATAGGGGAAAAAAATGTACATTGTGATCCCTATAATCTACATTTGAAAAAAAAAAAAAGTATATACTGTGTATATATATATATATATATATATATATATATATATATAACCTTTTCAATGCAATTGCAAAGAAAATTACAGCTTTATTTGTATAAGAACCACATTGTTCTAGACTGTATATGTCATCAATGGGTTTGTTGCACAACTAATTTGTTTCTTGTGAATAAAGTTGAGAATTGATATAACATAGATCAATATTATTACTCCCCATTTCAATGTGCCCTGTTCCACCAATGTCCAACCCCTGCCCTTTTCAGATCTTGCTGGACTAACAGTAATAAAGATCACATTCACATGACTGCTGCCAATCACTGATTTCTGCAGTCACTTCTCCATAAACAGCATGTGGCTGCTAAACCAATATGCTTTTTTTTACTCTAGACGACCAGGGATATTATTTTTTACTATTCACTCTTCTAGACTGCTTGGTGAGAATATATTCTCCCTATCATTATCAACAATCCTTCCACTTCCCTAGCCCCCAAGGATGTGGTTATTCAGCTCTGTACTGCCATAGTCCCACAAGGATGTGTATATTCACCTCTTCACTGTCCTAGTCCCCCAAGGATGTGTTTATTCAACTCTTCACTACCCTAGTCCCCCAAGGATGTGCTTATTCACCTCTTCACTGCCCTAGTCCTAAAAGGATATGTTTATTCACCTCTTCACTGCCCTAGTCCTAAAAGGATATGTTTATTCACCTCTTCACTGGCATAGTCCCCCAAGGACGTGCTTATTAACCTCTATACTGCCCTAGTCCCCCAAGGATGTGTTTATTCATCTCTTCACTGCCCTAGTCCCCCAAGGATGTGTTTATTCACCTCTTCACTGCCCTAGTCCTAAAAGGATGTGTTTATTCACCTCTTCACTGGCATAGCCCCCAAGGACATGCTTATTCGCCTCTATACTGCCTTAGTCCCCCAATGATGTGTTTATTCACCTCTTCACTGCCCTAGTCCTAAAAGGATGTGTTTATCCAACTCTTCACTGATCTAGTCCCCCAATAATGTGCTTATTCACCTCTTCACTGTCCTAGTCCCCCAAGGATGTGTTTATTCACCTCTTCACTGTCCTAATCCACTAGGGATATTAACCTTAACCATCTCATGTTGTGGCTAAGAACCCTTTCATTGACAATGCATAACAATTTACCATTTACACATTTATTAACCATAGCATATATGGTGTATCCCATAAATCTTCTCTCTCTTAATCATGTTGTGGATAAGAACAAAATTAAGCAGACGCTCCAAATTTATAGATTTTTATTACTCTACAAGATAAGTTACAATAAAATGACTTACAGCATGGTCTTGTCTTGTATAAAAAGAATTATTTGCTGTCAGTTAGCAATATAGAGCTCTTATAGTATTTAATAGGATTATAGTATCCAACAGCCAATTGCAACATGATCTTCACAATTTTTACATAAAGAAACGTAGGCATTCTTCCTTTTCACCTATCTTCTTGGACATAAAGATGTGAGGATGGTCAGCAGGATTTGGTTCTTCAGGTCATTTTCTTTTCTATGTCTTTAAGAATTCTTTTAGCAATAAATGAAAATATAAGTACAGCAAATATCACCCAAGAATCTGCTTGTTCTCAAAAGATAAGTATAAGCAAAATTACTTTAAGCACAGCAAGATATATATATTTTTATACCTCTTTAAATTATATTATTAAATTATATTATTTATTATTATTATTATTATTATTATTATTATTATTATTATTATTATTATTATTATTATTATTATTATTATTATTATTATTATTTACATAGTCACCTAAAACATATAACACTAACGGAGAAGGGAAGCAATTTTAAAATATACAGTATAATACTAGCCCTGTGATAACATTTAGGCACAAATGTTGTAGCATAATTTTTTTTGAAGGAAATAATAATAATAATAATAATAATAATAATAATAATAATAATAATTATTATTATTATTATTATTATTTTTTTTTTTTTTTTTTTTTTTTTTTTAAACACACTATCTTCACTGTATCTTGTTCTTTTCCTTAATAATTTACTGAGTTTATCACTATAAACATTCACAGTATATACAGTCCTATGAAAAAGTTTGGGCACCCCTATTAATCAATCATTTTTAGTTCTAAACATTTTGGTGTTTGCAACAGCCATTTCAGTTTGATATATCTAATAACTGATGAACACAGTAATATTTCAGGATTGAAATGAGGTTTATTGTACTAACAGAAAATGTACAATATGCATTAATCCAAAATTTGACCGGTGCAAAAGTATGGGCACCTCAACAGAAAAGTGACATTAATATTTAGTAGTTCCTCCTTTTGCCTCTAGTCGCTTCCTGTAGCTTTTAATCAGTTCCTGGATCCTGGATGAAGGTATTTTGGACCATTCCTCTTTACAAAACAATTCAAGTTCAGTTAAGTTTGATGGTCGCCGAGCATGGACAGCCCGCTCTCAAATGATCTGAAAATAAAGATTGTTCAACATATTTGTTCAGGGGAAGGATACAAAAAGTTGTCTCAGAGATTTAACCTGTCAGTTTCCACTGTGAGGAACATAGTAAGGAAATGGAAGACCACAGGGGCAGTTCTTGTTAAGCCCAGAAGTGGCAGGCCAAGAAAAATATCAGAAAGGCAGAGAAGAAGAATGGTGAGAACAGTCAAGGACAATCCACAGACACCTCCAAAGAGCTGCAGCATCATCTTGCTGCAGATGGTGTCACTGTGCATCGGTCAACTATACAGCGCACTTTGCACAAGGAGAAGCTGTATGGGAGAGTGATGAGAAAGAAGCCGTTTCTGCAAGCACGCCACAAACAGAGTCGCCTAAGGTATGCAAAAGCACATTTGGACAAGCCAGCTTCATTTTGGAAGAAGGTCCTGTGGACTGATGAAACAAAGATTGAGTTGTTTGGTCATACAAAAAGGCGTTATGCATGGTGTCAAAAAAAAAAAAAAAAAACCTGCATTGGGGGCGTGGCTAACCACCGACGAGAGCAGACGTGCGGGACAAGAGCTCCTGCAAAACCCTGCAGAGACCGTCGGTTTACATACACCCGAGGCCACACAAAACAGAGTCCCTGCATCAGGGGTATCCCCCACACCTCCGACCACTCTTGTGACACCCCCGCTGGACTGGGAGAGGAGATAGGACGGCCGGACCTCCTCAATACGCGGGACTGCTAGGCCGCACAGCCATCTTGGAGCCTGAGCCCGCGAACCACCGGCTTCCTTGCAGACCGCTTCCCCCACCCCCCCTCCTTACCCTTGGATCCCTACCTGCGCTGCATTTCCAGCTACGTTTCCCCGACTCCTAAGGCTCTCCATCCTCTACCGACGTAGCTGATGAAGCTGGGACTTCCCCGAGGTCCGTGAAGCCGACGTGCGCCGGCACTGACAGACGCTGTGACTCCACAGGATCCACACAGCGCACCACCGCCATTTTTGTGAGACACAGTGCTGGCACAGGTAGGGCTGCACCTGCAGTACATGACTGACTCTGTCTATATAGAGCTCCAGGACCTGCTTACCTCGCCACAGTAGTCCCTGGCTCTGCAATCCTATAGAGACTTTTTACATATACTCCCCAAGTGACCTGCATTACAGCAACAGGACTGCTCTGCTGAGACTTCCTCCATTTCACACTGCCATCTATGGTCTAAGAGTCAGCTTTGCCACACTTTCTTCAACTTAGCCTGGCTGTTTAATATCTTCATGGAATAACACCCCACTCCTTCCCCCCCCAGATCTATAATTTGTAAAATCCGTTATTTCAAATACGGCCTTTTCTCCCTGTCTATTTAGCTCCAGTATCCCTCTCCCTAGTTGAGAAGAATTTATTACATCGTTTCTCCACAAGGTGTCGCCGGAGCCTTTTTGTTGTTGTGTGAACATTACCTTTAGCATGCTTTGCTAGCCGCCAAAGGCCTTACAAGTACTTCTAACCTCTCTTTCGCAAGTTCTCTTTAAAATGGTGAAAATTGGTAAAGACAAACCCTCTGACACCGGCTCTGCGTCTAAACTTCCGATATTACAGGCAGACATGCAAAAATTTCTAAAGAAAAAGAACTCGCAATCTCCACTTCAAGCAGCCAAAGCTGCAATAGATGATTCAAGTAGTGTCAGAGATACTGCCATGGACTCAGATGATGATGGTTCCCCGCTTGATAAGAATCCCTCTGTTATAACTAAGGCATTTTTCCGCAAAACACTGCAGCAAGCATTAGCACCACTACACACGGAAATGACTGAAATCCGTGCTGAGCTTAGGACCATGAACTCACGGGTGGAAACGCTTGAACATACACAATCGGGTGTAGTTAAGACCACAAAGATCCTGGCGCGCAAAATCGACACACAGACGGAACACCTAAATAAGACGTATCTGCTGTTGGAAGACCTTGAGAATAGAAACAGACGCAGAAACGTCCGTATACGCGGTCTTGCAGAAAAGCACACACCGGACTCCCTACAGGCTGTCACCACTTCTATCTTTAAATCTCTCCTTGGGGAGGACTCCGTTGCCGACATGCATATTGAGCGAGTACATCGAGCCATACGTCCTAAGCCAGATCCGAGTGAACCCCCGCGAGATGTTATTTGCGCACTCCTCTCTTCGGCTCACGCCACGGCCGTACTTAAAGCGGCAAGGGACCAGAAAGATCTACTGTTTGAAGGTGACCAGCTACAGTTCTTCCAGGACCTAGCCCCATCTACTCTCCAAAAGAGACGCACTATGAGACCGCTATTAGAGACTTTGAAATCCCATGGTCTTCAATATTCTTGGTTGTTCCCATTTGGTCTCTCAGTACTCAAGAACGGGAAGAGGATTATTATCTACACACCGAGAGACTTAGACAATGCCTGGTTAGCATTGGGAATTGATCCAGTAGAAGTTCCCTCCTGGCTACCCATGGGAGATGATTCGACTTCTACATCCGTGGCACGTAGACTGGAGATGCCACACACCACAGGACGTTTGAAATCGCCTAAAAATCGACGAAAAAGGCGAATCAACGACCGGCAGATGTAGATGAGTAATACCCGTAAATTTGCTTTCCGCTTCTGGTACTAATTGGGTCTCGTGCAGTGCTTGCTTACTTGTCAAGCCAGCTGACCGTTTATTGTTGAGTTCTCGAAATTGCATTCTACATAACTATGTCCCAGAGGCCACGTAGCCTGTAATGTTATTGTGTTAAACTTCCAGTTGAGGCCTCTACGGACCGCCTCTATTTCCGCAGCCTTTTTAGCATCTGGCCTTCCTGGCGAGCTAGCCCTGCACGACCCACATGCACTGGGAACAGTTCACCCAGTGGCCTGTTCCTTCTTACTATAAACACCAGTGGTTATTTGCTCGATAATTGTAAGATTACTCACAGAACTGTTTAGTACTGTTTTTATTTCTCTGCTTAGCTAGTTATTTCCCTATTGCTAGACCATTTTCTCTTGAACGTTATTTACACACGTTATAGCTGGTTAGAATGTTGCTTGTAACGTTATTTGTATTTTTGCTTGCTCTCACACAACTTGTTCTCTTAATACGATAGTTTCAAGTTCCAGGTTTTTAGGAACTGCCATTGCTAGCTAACCTACTCTCAATAATTGTTTTAGTGCATACACACACATTTGTGCACTGTCAACGTCCATCCGGACGCCCTCTCACCTTCCTTCCTCTCCCATCCTACCTGCCCTTGTAGCCCTTGACTCTCAAGTCTGCCAGACTCCAACTTAGCTACCCTATTGTCTGACAACCTAAACGCCATGACCCCAGACACTTCGTCAGCCCCCGCAACATTGGTATGTACGACCTTCAATGTGAAAGGCCTCAATTCTCCTAACAAGAGGCACCACATCTTCCTGCTCCTCAAAAAACTCAAGTCCAATGTAGTGTTCCTGCAGGAAACACACTTTAAAGACACCAAAATCCCAAAACTCCCCTCCAAGGAGTACCAAACTAGCTTTCATAGCACCAACCCACTTGCCGCCTCTAGGGGTGTCTCCATCCTCATAAGCTCCAAATTACCATTTCTCTTAACACAGCAATGGTCCGATTCGGAGGGATGGGCACTCTTCATCAAAGGCACCATTGCGAATAAGCCCTACACCCTGGCGAACATTTATGCCCCCAACACACGCCAGATTAGCTGGCTGATAGATACACTACAGACCTTGAAACTCTTCAGGGAAGGGCCTTTGATTTTTGGAGGAGACCTAAATGTGTCAATAAACCATGCCCTAGACTCGTCTTCTACGGCAACACCTTTTTCCCAAAGAGCACTGAGTGCACTTGTTAAGGCCCTGCAGAGTCTGGATCTGATTGATGTGTGGAGGACGCAACATCCCACAGTTAAAGATTTCACGTTCTATTCTCAGACGGCACTATCATACCACAGAATAGACTATCTCTTTGCTTCGAGCGACCTGCTTCCCTTGATCAAATCCTCCGAGATTGGTTCAATAATGATCTCAGATCACGCACCGGTCACTATGGTACTGGAGCTCAGTCATGTGCCTAGAGGGGCGTACTTCTGGAGACTGAATGAATCTATCTTGGGATCAGAAGAAGAAGTTGAGACCTTAACAGCCAAACTGAAGGAATATTTCCAGATCAACGCTACTCCCGATATTACCTCTCCAATCTTGTGGGAAGCACATAAAGTATATATCAGGGGCATCTTGATAGCCACAGCGTCTAGAATTAAAAAAGGAAAACAGAAATTGCTGGACAATCTACTGAAGCGCATTGCTTCACTGGAAAGAATCCACAAAAAGACTCAAGCCGACGCGACCCTCTCTGAATTATCGGGATTAAGGAAACAACTCCTGGACATATTGAACTCCAGATCAGCCAAGCTCCACCTGAGTTATAGGAAACTCCTGTACGCACATGGAAACAAGGGAGGCCGACTAATGTCTGCCCTAATCCATAAAGCTAAAGTTCGTTCCTATATAGGAGGTATCAAAATGGAGGACGGCTCAATGACGGAGAACACTAAAGATATCGCTGAGGAGTTCGTGAAATTTTACACTAGCCTCTACAACCTACGTGACGGCGACTCCCCTGAATTTCGTCTTGCCAAACCGAATCTGATTGACGAGTTTTTGGCCCGTCTCTCCCTTCCCAAGATCTCTACGGATCAAGCTCAGGAACTTTTACAACCTTTCACTTTGAAAGAAATACTCTCCACCATCAACAGTTTTCCACCTGGGAAAAGTCCGGGACCAGACGGATTTCCCTTACTATATTACAAGAAGTTTCAGCAGGTTTTGGCGCCGCGACTTCTAGAGGTGTGCAATGACCTTCTACGAGGCGGTAAACTGCCCAGACAAACACAAGAAGCGCACATTACCCTAATTCCCAAGGAGGGTAAGGACCCTACCTCGTGCGCAAGTTATAGGCCAATATCCTTGCTCAACTTGGACTTAAAGATCTGGGCGAAACTGTTGGCGACTAGAATGAAGAACCTGATACCTGAGCTGCTTAATCCCGAACAATCTGGGTTTACTGTGGGGAGGGAAGGGAGAGATAATACAGCTCGATTGCTTCCTCTGATACAACGTGCCCAGTCCACCCATACCCCGCTTGTACTCCTCGGAGTGGACGCTGAGAAAGCATTTGATAGGGTGGACTGGGACTTCATGAGAGCTGCCCTCCTGAAATTTGGATTTCCGGGCGAGTTTGTAAGAGCTATATTTTCCCTATATGACTCCCCCCATGCTGAACTCAAAGTGAATGGCACCTTGTCACAAACCTTCTCCATTACCAACGGAACCAGACAGGGCTGTCCGCTCTCCCCTACCCTTTTTATTCTCACGTTGGAGACACTTCTACAGACGGTTCGACAGGATGAGAGGATCCATGGAATGCAGATTGGTGATGTCACCACCGTCTCTACAGCATTTGCAGACGACGTACTCTTTGTTCTGACTAACCCGAAGACTGCTCTCCCAGCGATCACAGACCTTCTCTTAAAATTTGGTACAGTGTCCAGATACAAGGCAAATTTGGGGAAGTCGGAGGTTCTCAGCATTACCCTTTCTGATGCTGAAACTAAGTCCCTCAAGATCTCCTCCCCATATCAATGGGCGAACACGTCGTTGAAATACCTGGGTGTTTATTTGACTCGTCGGGTGGAAGACCTGTACGCAAAGAATTTTCTCCCCTTGCTAGGCCAACTGAGGAAGGATCTGGACTCATATAACCATCTGCCGCTTTCCTGGTTCGGGAGAAAGAACCTCCTTCAAACATACTTGCTCTCCAAGATCACCTATATGATGTCGATGCTCCCGATATATTTGCCTCAGTCCTTCTTCACAACATTACGATCTATATTCTCCCGGTTCATCTGGAAACAGAAGCCACCCAGGATTCCCTGGGCGCTAATGACCCGTCATAGAAGTCAAGGAGGAATTGGCCTCCCAGATGTGAAAACCTACTACAAAACGATCCAGCTCCACTGGTGGGCCCATCTAACCTTCCCACTGCGTACATCTACCTTCCGACCCTCCTTTACTGAACTTTAACACTTATGGCTCCCTCCAAAAACCTCTAGATCCTCAGTTTCCCGCAATCCCCTGCTAAGGGGCGCACTTGAGGTTTGGAGAGAACAGAGACAGAGGCTAGCACCACACCCCTCTCCGCTGATGCCCGCTGGCCTCATCCCCACCTCGCTTCAGCCCGAGTCGACTCTATATGAAGACCTCTGGTCGAAATTGAACACCACCTTGCTCAGAGATATATCGGTGGGCTCGTCCTTCTTGCCTATAGAGGAGATTGTCGCTTCTTTCTCGCCCAAAGGGATCTCCTTCCTGCATGAACGCCACCTATGCCACTTCCTCGATAAATTCAGCGCCTCCAACACTTTAAGAACGGACTTGTCTCAATTTGAAAAGACGCTATTGTCTGAAACTAAGCTCCTACGTAAAACCTCGGTCCTGCTGAAGAGATTCATAGCACCACTGAAAGCGTACAAACCAGCTTTCCTATATAGCTGGGAAAAGGAGCTGAATCTTACACTGTCAGATGACGATGTTTCTACCATTTTGAAATCCTCTCAGGGTTTCTCGCGCTGCATAAGAATGAGAGAGTGCCACTACAAACTCCTATCTAGGTGGTACAGGACCCCAGATTGGCTCCACCATAGAGGCCTCTCAGAAAATGACGTCTGCTGGAGGTGTTCAACACAATCAGGAACTTATCTTCACATATGGTGGACGTGCCCACTCATAGTCCAATTCTGGGAAGCAGTAAGGGACCGTATCCAGACAATCACTTCAAAACCTCTGAATCTTACCCCCGAAGTTGTGTTCTTGGCCCTACCAAACGACACTTACTCCCCAAACAAGGATGAGTTAACCACTCAACTCCTAGCAGCAGCCAAGCTTCTCATCCCATTCTACTGGTGCCAACAGACAGCCCCTCCGCTCTCACTCTGGGAATCGAAAGTCCAGGAACTCGCACGCTTCGAAGAATTAGTTGCCTGGTCGGACAGAAGAATTGAGCGGTTTAACAAAATCTGGGCACCATGGTTGAAGAGATGACCGACTCCTCCTCCTGACCTGATATCTTGGGCGAAGCCTCTGACCTCTCGGGACTACCCGAGTTACACAACACCCGCCCTCTATACCACTCAAGCCTTAGTGACCTGTTGGAGTATGGCTACACCCTTCCCCTTTATTTACCCCCTCTTCCCTCCACTCCTCCCCCTACCTCCCAGATTCCTTGCTCTCTCTTATACCACATACCTGCTCAATATTAATGAACGCTTTATTGCCATAATAGTTGAGGACTTAGGCACTACTCGCACACTACGCATCAATCTGTCTTTACATTAGGTTGTTGTTACATGATGCTATTATATCATTATATTTATAGCTGTTTACTGCCTGCTTTGGTTCTCTCTGAAGTGTTGTACCCCTACCCTTCTTTTTTTTTCTGTACCCCCATAAAATTTGAAAATCAATAAAACTTGTTGAATTATAAAAAAAAAAAAAAAAAAAAAAAAACTGCATTCCAAGAAAAACACTTGCTACCCACTGTAAAATTTGGTGGAGGTTCCATCAGGCTTTGGGGTTGTGTGGCCAATGCCGGCACTGGGAATCTTGTTAAAGTTGAGGGTCGCATGGATTCCACTCAGTATCAGCAGATTCTTGAGAATAATGTTCAAAAATCAGTGACGAAGTTGAAGTTACGCCGGGGATGGATATTTCAGCAAGACAATGATCCAAAACACCGCTCCAAATCCTCAGGCATTCATGCAGAGGAACAATTACAATGTTCTGGAATGGCCATCCCAGTCCCTAGACCTGAATATCATTGAACATCTGTGGGATGATTTGAAGCGGGCTGTCCATGCTCGGCGACCATCTAACTTAACTGAACTTGAATTGTTTTGTAAAGAGGAATGGTCCAAAATACCTTCATCCAGGATCCAGGAACTGATTAACAGCTACAGGAAGCGACTAGAGGCTGTTATCTTTGCAAAAGGAGGATCTACTAAATATTAATGTCACTTTTCTGTTGAGGTGCCCATACTTTTGCACCGGTCAAATTTTGGATTAATGCATATTGCACATTTTCTGTTAGTACAATAAACCACATTTCAATCCTGAAATATTACTGTGTCCATCAGTTATTAGATATATCAAACTGAAATGGCTGTTACAAACACCAAAATATTTAGAACTAAAAATGATTAAGATTAATAGGGGTGCCCAAACTTTTTCACAGGACTGTATTTATAAATTATGTTGCTATGGTTATTGGTTATACTTACACAGTAAGTAAGCGGACATTTTCTTGTGGCCTGTAGGCATGTGCACTCAGCCCGAAGTAAGCTTGCAAGCTGGACAATAAAGAGTAATTCCTCTTCATTTTCTGCCGCTCCCATTGAAATGAATGGGAAGTGTTTAGAAGCGCTCGCGTGTACGGCTCGGAATGAGCCAAGCGCTTACGCCGTGTGAAGGGGCCCAAACACAAGCAAATTGGTAGCCACATACAAAGCAAAAGAATAAGACAACTGTTATGTTCTTGTCATGTTTCATCCTGTACATGTGATAGCAGTGATGAGGAGGTCAGCGGGGGTCAGTGGTCTTCCTCTTAGCCAGTCAATGACACTGACCCCTACAATATAGACATTTATCATCAGTCCTATTATACATGTGATCCCGGCTGTACTGATGTAGCTTTTGCTTTTCACTGACATCTTCATCTCTTTTGCGTTCTCTCCCTCGGCCAATGTATCTGATTTCTTGAATGTTTAATTTGATGTGTTTAGCTGATGCAAATACTGATGGAAAATCCAAAGTCACCTCGTATCTGTACAAGGATGGAAAAAGCATCTTATTTGAATACCTGTCCCTGACAGCTCAGTGCAAGTAAGAGGCATAAAATAGATGTGACTGCAAACTAGAAATGTTTAGACCTCCAGCAGATACAAAAAATCAAAGAGAAATAAGAATGTCAGGGGAATATATCACTCATTCCTTTATTTCCTATCCCAATAGAAGCTGATGTGGATGAAATACTATCTATAACATCTAGGTATTATATACAGGGGGACAATATTCTGATCCACATTTCTCTATTTCTTCATATAATATGAAAAAAGGCAGAAATGTTAATAGATTTTCCAAATCGGCCACACACATTGAAACTTTACTTTCAGGGATAATTTTCTCCTCTTATATTTGCATCAATAGACCAGCGTGGGTTATTGTAGGGTTCCCCATTTACCAGACTGTGGATCACTTTGCAGCATGTCGTCTGAGGGGATACTCATGATAAGGAGGCTATAGATTAATGTGCGAGTGCCTGGTGAATGATTCTCATCCTGACATAGTTGTCTGCTTTACATCTGAACGCCTTTGCTTACTTCTTGCCTGCCTACATAGTAAGTAGTGGATGCAAACTCCTAGTTTTACCATATACTGCGCTGACACTTAGTATTAAAACATTCCAAACATGCCCATAATTGTCTAACAAAATAGCACAAGCTCAAACAGGGTGCAAGTCCACTTTAGGACGGGACCACTTCCCTAAAACAACAGTCAAAAAGCACCGATGCAAAAGTATTAAAACATAACATAATTTATTGATAGACTCCTAAAATGTCCACAGGATAAGTACATTGTAAGGCAAAATATTCACAAAATAATCACCAGATACACATAGCACTATACGTAAATGAATCACTGTTTGCGACCCCTAAAGGGTTCAAGGCAGGGCTATACCTTATATATCCACCATAGCAACCGATAGAGTATCAAGAAACTGGTTACCTACAATCACAGTCAGAAACATGTCATGGTGTGCAGGAGCTGGGTACGGGACAGTCTCTAGGCTGAACCTCATATACTGTCCCTGTATCCCCAAAACACTCCTGCCCCACCCTTACAAGGGCAGTCCCACATTGAACCAAAAAGAAATTGTCCCTAAGGCTGGGTTCACATGGGTTTTTTTTGGTCTTGAAACTCAAAACCGTCTCAGTTTCCAGACCAAAAATGACCGCCGGCCAGCCGCAGTACACTCATGTATTGAACTACAAGAGCAAGAGTGGCCTCCCAAAAATGCCCACCGGCCAGTGGCCATTTTTGGGAGGCTGCTCTTGCTCTTGTAGTTCAATAAAGGAGAATATTGCGCAGGCATCGGAGGTTGGACCAAGACGGAACATAGAAGAGGCGGGGTTGCAGCTGAAGATGGAAGCGTCGCTGGAGAGAGCTCTCTGGCAGCAGTTGGGATGCCCCCATCGCAATTTTTTGTTGTTCTGAATATTTGGAGTGAACACAACTCTTTACGAACTGATTTGCCCATCTCTAACTACTACCCCTTTTAGAACTGCTTTGGTGAGCCCCACATATGTCTATATTCTCAAAAATCAACATTCCAATGTTATTTATATGTATACATACATATATATATATATATATATATATATATATATATATATATATATATGTATATATATATATATATATATATATATATATATATATATATATATAGTCAGGGTCTGGGGTGGCTAGGTGGGGTGGCATAGACACACAAGTCCAATTTGTTTAGTCCAAATCAAAAGTAGAGTTTTATTTTCACTCAAAAAAGGTAGTGCGGCAACGAAAGGAAACAATGCAAAAGTAAATCCCTGCCTGGCTAGGCTCTAACTAAACACAGAATAGGTTACCTCACCTAGAAGAACAGAAATCAAAAGCCAGTAGAATCATTCAGGACACGGCAACAAAAATATGATCTCTCTGTTTGCTCTCCAGCCACGCTCTGCCAAAGTGTTGCTGCTGGAGCTGGCTTCTTAAGCCTCCTTGACGAGGAGACTCTCTGAAGCTGAGTCGCTGCTGGAACATCCCCAAAGTGTGGACTGGAGGGGGGGTGGAATGACAGGTCCCACTACCAACCCACCCGTCATTACTAAAAATCCAGCCCAGTACTGAGCATTTACCAAAATGCTTAGCAGACATAAGTTGTCTGCTGAGAACAAACATTCCTGGAGTTTTCTCATCTCACCCACCTGAGTAGTCTGTGTGAGATGTACACTCCCTCCATTACCTGACCAGCCATCGGCTTACATATCCTGCCCTTCTTCTCCAGACCGGAGGGATGGGCATTTGTGGCCATCATACAATGCACCCTTGACAGGGCATCAATGTTTCCCAATAATTTCCCTGGCCTGTGTTATACATCAAACACAAAATTTTGCAGAGACAGGAACCATCAGGTAACCCTGACATATCTGTCCTTATTGATTTTCATCCATGTAAGAGGAGCATGGTCAGTGATCAATTTAAACTTTCTCCCCAGGAGTTAATACCTCAGGGCATCCAGTGCCCACTTAATGGCCAAGCATTCCCTCTCTACAACGGCGTAATTTTTCTCAGCGGGGACAGCTTCCTGCTCAGGTACATCACTGGATGCTCCTCACCATTTACAACCTGGGACAGCACCGCTCCTAGACCTGCATTGGAGGCATCTGTCTGCACCAGGAACTCCTTCCTCAAGTCAGGGGCTATCAGCACTGGCTGCTGGCATACAGCTTGCTTTAACCTCTGGAACGCCTCCTCTGCCTCTGGTGTCCAGTGGATCATCACTGATTTCCCACCTTTCGTCAGGTCAGTGAGAGGAGCTGTAATAGAGGCAAAGTTTGGCACAAACCTCTGATAGTAGCCCGCAATGCCAAGAAATTCCCTGACTTGCTTCTTGGTTAGCAGTCTTGGCTAGTTCTGTATTGCCTCCACTTTATTGATTTGGGGCTTTATTACCCCTTTTCCAATGACATAGCCCAGGGTTGATAGTAAGGCCTGCCTCACTTATGGAGTCTAGTACTGCCTGCACATTACAGAGATGACTTCCCCAGTCTGGGCTATGAATGACCACATCGTCTAGGTAAGCTGCTGCGTAGTCATGATGTGGCCGCAAGATCTGGTTCATCAACCTCTGAAAGATAGCAGGAGCTCCATGCAAAGCAAATGGCATAACCCTGTACTGGAAAAGACCTTCTGGAACAACAAAGGCAGTTTTCTCCTTGGCTTCTTTAGATAAAGGTATTTGCCAGTAACCTTTTGTCAGGTCCAGTGTGGTTATGTACCTGGCATTACCCAACTTCTCAATAAGCTCATCAACCCTGGACATGGGATAAGCATCAAACTTGGAAATCTCATTCAATTTTCTAAAATCATTGCAGAACCGCCAAGTACCATTGGGCTTTGATATCAATACAATTGGGTTAGACCACTCATTTTTGGATTCCTCAGTTACACCTAACTCCAGCATACGTTTAACCTCAGCTGACACTACCTCCCTACATGCCCCTGGTATTCTGTAGGGTTTGAGGTTTACTTTCCTCCCAGGTTCTGTCTCTACATGGTGCTCTATCAGGTGTGTACACCCTGGTAGATCAGAGAACTTTCGTCTATTTTTCTGCAGGAACTCTTTTGCCTCCTGTTGTTGGAGCACTGATAGGGTCTCATTCACACGGACTGGAGGGATTGGTGGCAACGAATCACCCACTTCTGTATTTGAGGCCACCAAGGTTTCCCTCTGGTTCCAGGGCTTAATCAAATCCACATGGTAGATTTGAAAAGGCTTCCTTTTCCCTGGTTGGTGAACCTTATAGTTAACTGGCCCTTATTTTTTTTCCACAATTTCATATGGGCCTTGCCATTTCGCTAAGAACTTGCTCTCCACAGTAGGCAGCAAAATAAGGACTCTGTCTCCTGGGTTAAAGAGGACCTTTCACCACTTTTGGGCACATGCAGTGTTATATACTGCTGGAAAGCTGACAGTGCGCTGAATTCAGCGCACTGTCGGCTTTCCTGATCTGTGCCCGGTGTGAAGAGCTTACGGCCCGGTACCGTAGCTCTTCTATGGTCAGAAGGGCGTTTCTGACCATTGGCCAGAGACGTCCTTCTGCCTCGCGGCGCCAATCGCGCTGTGCTGTGGAGCCGGGAGGAACGCCCCCTCCCTCTGCTCACACAGCTTGTCCGTAGACTAGCATTATCAGGAGAGGGAGGGGGCGTTCCTCCCGGCTCCACAGCACAGCACGATTGGCGCCGCGAGGCAGAAGGACGTCTCTGGCTAATGGTCAGAGACGCCCTTCTGACTGTAAAGCGCTACGGTACCGGGACCGTTAGCGCTTTACACCGGGCACGGATCGGGAAAGCCGACAGTGCGCTGAATTCAGCGCACTGTCAGCTTTCTGGCAGTATATAACACTGCATGTGCCCAAAAGTGGTGAAAGGTCCTCTTTAAACTCTCGGACTCTGGCAGAACGATTGTAAATTCTGCTTTGGGCGTCCTGTTCTCTTTGCAAATGTTCTTTTACAATTGGCACGACTGTTGAAATGCGATCCTGTATTTGGGCTACATGCTCTATGACACTACGGTATGGGGAAGCCTCCGTTTCCCAGGTTTCTTTGGCTATATCTAGTAAGCCCCTGGGGTGTCTACCATAGACTAATTCAAAAGGGGAAAACCCTGTAGATGCTTGTGGAACGTCTCTAATAGAGAACATTAGGTATGGCAACAGGCAATCCCAGTCACGACCATCTTTTTCTACCACTTTTTTAAGCATATGCTTGAGAGTCTTATTAAAGCGCTCCACTTGGTCAGACAGTATCTCTTTAGGTATGCCTGTTCTTGAAAACATATAGAATAACTCACGGGCAATACTCTTTGATGTTGTATTACGCAAGGGAACCGCCTCAGCATAGCGAGTAGCGTGATCTAAGACAACCAGAATATATTGGTGACCTCTAGCTGACTTGACTATGGGACCGACCAAGTCCATACCAATCCTATCAAAAGGCACTTCAATGATGGGCAGGGGAACCAAGGGACTATGGAAATGTGGGGCTGGGGCAATTGTCTGACATGTAGGACAGGACGCACAGTAGTCCTTCAGCTCCCTGTACACGCCTGGCCAATAAAATCTTTGGAGAATCCTCTGCTGTGTTTTCTCCGTGTCCCCCAAGCACATGATTATGGGCCATATCAAGTACCACACGGCGGTATGGCTTTGGTACAAGAAGCTGATCCACAATTTCCCCATTACTTTTTGCAACCCAATACAAGAGGTCATTATTCATAGCAAAAATGTGGGAATTGGTGACTTTTAGGGGTTAAGGATGCGCTCACAAAAGCAGATTTATTTCTGATATTTCTACTCTTGTTCTATTTATCTATATAGCGTCTGCAGAAATCCATACATCCTTTACAGAAGCAACCACAGAGTTAGTTCACATCTCCGTTTGATAATCCATTCGGGGAGTCCGCATGGGGACCCTCCTGAAAGGACTTCCAAACACACTGGCAAGGAGTGTGCAGTGAAAGCACACAGACCCCATAGACTATAATGGGATCCATGTACTCTCCGCGTGGTATCCACACCGAGCATGCCGACAGAAAAGTAGATTGTGATCTACGTTCATGTCCGCAAAATTTGTGCGGGCAGCGCGCGGGAAGCACACAGACCCCATTATAGTTTATGCGGTCCATGTGCTTTCACTGCACACTGCTTGCCATTGACTTTGGTGTTCCAGGGGTTTGGTGAGTGAGTTTGGTATCCCCATGCGGACTCCCCGAACGGATTATCAAACGTAGATGTGAACCAGGCATCATTCAAATGTTCAAACTTTATTTTTAGACACAAAAATGTAAGAAAAAAAATCACATACCTTTACTTTTTACACTTTATTAGCTACAACTCAACCCCTGATCTAGAGTCAAAACCTCTGCTGAGGAGAAGACACTTGGACATACTATGAAGAATCTGGAAAAAATGTCTCCTTAGTAGGGTTGAGCGATCGAGTTCGGAAAAGATCGGATTCCGATCAGCGATCAAGAAAATTTCACGATCGCCATCGGAATTCCGAACACGATCTTTTTATGTGGGATCAAGATCGGTGATTTTTCCCACAATGCATTGCTTAGCCTTCACACTGAATATACGCTGTGTATTCAGTGTGAAGGCTCCGCTGCAGTTCCATAGGAATGAATGGAAGCAGTCGACACACAACCTTAACCCCCTGCGCGCCGGCTGCCTCCATTCATTCGAATGGAAGGCTAAACTAAATCTCTAGCAGCTACTTACCTATAGAGATGGCTGCTCCAGTGCCCTCCTTCTTCTTGCCTCGCTGCCACTGCCTCCCAGGTTAGTGTTTAAAGCGCTAGGTAGGCGGGGCTTGTGGCTTAGAGTGTGGGCGGGTACAGGGCGGGGAGACATGATGTCTCCCCGCCCAGTACCCGCCCACACTCTCCTAACCCGCCCACACTCTCCTAACCTGGCAGGGAGGGGGCAGCGAAGGAAGAAAAGCAGCATGGAGCAGCAGCGAGGCGAAGAATGAAGGCACGGGGCACAGGACCAGCCATCTCTGGAGGTAAGTGGACATCAGGGGGTAGGATTGCTTAATCCGATGTCCGATTAATAAAAAAAATCCCATTGACTTGCATTGGGATCGGAATTGGGATCAAGATCGGGTTCGAGTGAAAAATGATCGGAAATCGGATTTTAAAATCGATCCTGAAAAGTCAAGATCGGCTCAACCCTACTCCTTAGCCTTCCTGACATATAAATTTTATACATGGAATGTAACATTGGGAAACAATTCAAGGCTAAAAATATCCCTTATAGGCTACTTAGTCTCTGCACTGTCAGGAGGGCGGTGTCAGGCAGGAATGGACAAGTGGTGTGATTCTGAGCTCCGAATCACGCCCCCTGTCTGACACCGCCTACTTGACAGTACAGAGCCTAAATAAGACATCAGGCACCAAAACTAACTGTATTTATTTTTTGAAACTATGGCGGCTAGGGAAAAAGTGCCAACTGCACTGGAATTGGCGTCCATTAACAAATCCTAAGAACTAGAATCGGTGGTGGTGGTGAAAAGTTCTCTTTAAGTTTATTCATAACTTAATGATCTTAATTAGAGATGAGCGAGTAGTTAAATACTCGATATTCGTTTCGAGTAGCCCCTCAATATTCGACTACTCGAATCGAATATCGAACCCTATTATAGTCCATGGGGGGAAAATGCTCATTTCAGGGGTAGGCAACATTCGATCAAATTATACTTACCAAGTCCACGAGTGAGGGTCGGGCTGGATCCTCCGAGAAGTCTTCTCCGTGCAGCGTCTTCCGCGGCGTCTTCCGGCTCTGAATTCACTCTGCCAGGCATCGAGCCTGGGCGGAGCCGACTGCGCATGCCCACACTACAAGAAAATGGCCGCTTACAGTCATTCATACTACTCGCTCATCTCTAATCTTAATTGGTGAGGAAAACACCAAGTATAAAGTTGAAGGTGATACAGAAATAGAGGTAATGGTGAATCACAGAATGTGACATTTGATCATTTTCTTCTAAAAATAATTGACAAATTCTAAAATTTCTGTCTGGTTTTGCTTTTTGTATTCACTGTTAGGGCTTGTATAGAAATGTTGTTTGGTTTTAGGTCAAATTCTGCAATTTATTTTTCCTAATATAGATTGTGAGCCCCATATAGGTCTCACAATGTACATTTTTCCTATCAGTATGTCTTCGTAGAGTGAGAGGAAATCCACGGAAACACGGGGAGAACATACAAACTCCTTGCGGATGTTGCTCCCGGCTAGATTCGAACCCAGACTCCAGAGCTGCAAGACTGCAGTGCTAACCACTGAGCCACCATGTTGACCCAAAATTCTGCAAATTTTAACATAGATAAGGGTTTGCAAATTCTCCAGCACCGCTGTACCCTTATTATACAACATTTATTGGTTTATTACCTGCAGATGAACCTTCTGATCTAGAATCAGAACCTCTGCTGAGGAGAAGACAATTGGTCATACTATGCAGAATCTGGAAAAAGTGACCCCTTAGCCTTCCTGACATATAAATTAAATATATAGAATGTAACATTGGATAACAATTCCAAAGTAAAACTAGACCTGCAAAGCTAATAGAGCTCCAATAGGTCATTGCAACTACAGAGATACAGGTATACAAAGCAAAACAAAGGAACGAGACAATTGTAAATTTTATAGTCTTGTAATAAGTGTCCAGGTGACTTGTGACGTTCTTGTCACGTTTCATCTTGTACATGTGATGGCACAAAGAGCCGAGAAGAGTCAATGAAGAGATGACGTAAAATATGAAGGGCAGTAAATTCCACAGGAAAAATACATTGGACTGAATGAACTGAACATTATTAAGGTTGTCTTCTTGAGTTGAATTCCTTGGAGAATTCACAAAACTTCTCAGGACTTCATCAGCTGATGAGTAGCCAATGGACAGTATCATGAATGTAATAGTCATCCCTAGAAGTCTCTGAGAAATAATCTTCTTCAGATACAGAAATAAGACGTTATGGAAGTTACTGATCTTCAGACTGTAGAAAACCGAGAGGAGAACCGAAAGCCAAATATTACTGTATACAGAAGAATTTCCAAGCACACCAATTGTGATCGTATAGCCTATAGAAGGATTCTTAGTGAAGGTTTTCCAAAATAAGTGAAACAGCATAAGAAACTGAAAGATGATCCTTGAGGTCCCGATAGCAGTGATGAGGAGGTCAGCGGGGGTCAGTGGTCTTCCTCTTAGCCAGTCAATGACACTGACCCCTACAATAAAGACATTTACCATCAGTCCTATTATATAGGTGATCCCGGCTATACTGATAAGACAGAGCTCCTGGATGTAGAGATCACTCCCCGCCGATATGTCCATCTCTTCCATGTCTGCTCTGAGTCAATGTATCAGATTCATGGAAAGATTCTTTTTATATTCGTAGCCAATGCAAATGACGATGCAAAACCCAATATCCACAGATCCACAAAGCAACTTATTTGGATAAGAGTCTCTGGCAGGTCAGAGCATACAAATACATTTATGACTGTAGAAATGTTTAGACCTACAGCAGATATTATTAGAAATTATGTTGCTTTTAAAAGAAAGATATCGATATGTGACCTTAAACGTTCACACAACAAAAATTAAAGGGATCCTATAATTAAAATAGTATTTTTTCTGCCTACCACATCGGAACACTCTTAAGAAAGGCTATTCTTCTTCTACCTTTAGATGTCATCTCCGGGCCTCCGGTCGGTGAAAATCCTGATTTTCATTAGTATGTAAATGAGTTCTCTTGCAGCACTGAGGGTGGGCCCCAGCACTCAAACAGCACTGGGGGCATCCCCAATACTGCGAGAAAACTCTCCAGCGCTGCCTCCATCTTCATCTGGAACGGCCTCTATTCACATCTTCTTCAAACTGCACATGCCCTCCGGCCACAAATAAATGGCCACTTACAGTAAGTGGTAAGTGCATGCGCAGTCGGCTTTGTCCGAGGCCTGAGGCCTAGAAGTTTGAACCCCGTGCCGGAAGAAGACGCAAAGAGAGGCCGTTCCAGACAAAAATGAAGGTAGTGCTGGAGATTTCTCTCATAGCATTGGGGACACTCCCAGTGGTGTTTGAGCCCTGGGGCCCACCCCCAGTGCTGCGATAGAACTCATTTACATACCAACGAAAACCAGTATTTAACTAGGACTAGATGGAATGAAGATAGAGACAGGGTTGGTAAAACAAAAGAGTTGCTTGATACATTAAGTGCTACATCAGGAGAAGAGAAGGAGAAACACACAGAACCCCGACTCAAAGTCACAGTATCACGTTCAGATGTAACATTCTGCTGTGACTGAAAAAGTAATGAAAAATTTCAAACAGACTGTAAGTAAAAAAGAAAAAAAAGAAAAAAGAAAACACAATGCATAGTGTTCTGTGTTGTGTCCAGTGTTTATGAGATTAATAAACTGATGTATAAATTTAAATATAAAAATAGAGGTGATGATGTGGTCAGGGGTGGTCAAGGGTCTTTGTCAGTACTTTAATAAAAATTTGTGTGTTTTCTGGTGGGTTTGACCCGGTGTTCTGTGGCTCTCTGGTGGTTTTCTTGCCACTGGGCTATTGATTTGGGTATTCAGTGTACACTTGAGGTTTCTTGGATTTGAGCCTCAGGTATTTGTCATACTCATCATCCTATCAGATTGTTCCGGGCCTGTATAAGGCAGAGGGCTGGCTTCAGTCTTTGCCGGTTTTCGTTGTTACCAACCTGAATTTGTGGCCCAGTTAGGAGGAGGTACTTGTGGAACTTGCACAGTTAAGGAACTGATTTGGAAGTGGTGTGAGTGTTACCTTGTGTGAGAGTCTGCTTTTCCCTCTACACTTCTACTCTACCCCTGTCCTACATTTTCTGGTTGCCTGACACTGTCTGGGTATTAGTGAGGTTTTGTTTAGGGTTTCAGGTTTATTTTGCCCCTGTACTGTTAACCCTTTCCTCACTGTTCCTCTCCTCATTCTCCTGTCATGTGTTTATGTTGTGCTGCGTGTTTGCTTCCCAGCACATCCCGTCCTAGTTGTTTCTGTTTGCAGCTGCACCTATTCTTTCATTAGGGGTGACCACCTTTAGTATCCCCAGTCCCTTGCCTCTTTCAGCTCTCGCCCTACCTATCCAATAGGTCTTCATGTTTAGAGAGCCAGACGTTGTCAGGGCCAGGCTTAGCTTGGGAAAAGCCAACCAACACTTGCAGGCAGGTCCTAGTCAGCTGTTTTAGCGCCATGGAAAGTTTCCTACCCCATTCCCTTAGAGGTGGACGCTGCATTCAGTATCCGGTTGCTTGGGCATAGGCACAATCATGACAGTCTTCTCTTCAGACAGTCAATAACATTGACTCTTATAATACATATATGCATCATTAGACCTACAGTACAGACCCCTTCAGTTGGGAGGGATGTTACTCATTTATTCTTTTGTTTAAGTAGGGAACAATAGTGGGTGGCGTTGCCTCCCTTGGGGACATTGTTCTCTTGTTTAGTTCTTATCCCTGTATGCTGTGCCTACTGGGAGGTCACTTCCGTTTTCCTATTTTTACCTGATACCTTCTCTGGGCTGTATCCAAGAGGTGGCCTATGTGAAGGAACCACCGTCATAGAGATAAGTCGTTGTGAGATGGCGGTTGGCAGTCTTGTCCTGCTTCTTGGGAAGGGGGGTGGGGGGGCTTAATTGTTAAGTAGCCGGTGTCCCTGCTCCTATGTGTGGTCATGTATCAGTTCTACACCATAGGGGGCCCAGGCGCTGATTTTTCACGTGGCCACACAATTGTCTGGGACAAGTAGTCTTTCTAGGTACTATCTTGGACACATAAGTGTATAAGCGTCTATTTCTACAACCTATGTTGTTACAGTTATTTGGATCCCAAATCTCTCCTGGGAGAAGCAGCCTAGTCTTTTTTTGTTTTTAAATTTTTATTATTTTTTTAGCAATTACTAGAGATGAGCGAACAGTAAAATGTTTAAGGTTCGATATTCGTTTCGAGTAGCCCCTCAATATTTGACTACTCAAATCGAATATCGAACCCTATTATAGTCTATGGGGGGAAAATGCTCGTTTCAGGGGTAGGCAACGTTCGATCAAATTATACTTACCAAGTCCACGAGTGAGTGTTGGGCTGGATCCTACGAGAAGTCTTCTCTGTGCTGCGTCCCCACGGCATCTTCCGGCAATGAATTCACTCTGCCAGGCATCGGGCCTGGGCAGAGCCGACTGCGCATGCTACACTACAAGCGGGCATGCGCAGTCAGCTCTGCCCAGGCCCAATGCGTGGCAGAGTGAATGAAGAGCCAGAAGACGCCACGGGGAAGCTGCACGGAGAAGACTTCTAAAGGTAGGAGAAGAACCAGCGTTGATTGGCCGACTGTATAGCATTCGGCCAATCAATGCTGGTTCTGCATCAAACTTTTCCATTCGAATAGCGAGTGGTACTCGATCGAGTATGAGTATTTCGAATACCGTAGTATTCGATCGAATACCTACTCGATCAAATACTACTCACTCATCTCTAGTAATTACTCTAATAAAAAGAAAAACAAGGTCATGCAAATTGATCAAAGCCATCTTTAATATTGTATACATTATTACATACAGATATAATGAAATAAACTAATATACAGATAAACGTTACTTCCATACTGTATATAGATAGCTATACTCTGCTTCTTGCTATTATTTATTTTGTTACTCATTGACATAAAAATGTGGCTTCGTAATTCCTATATTACGTTAAATAAGTCATCAATAGAGATAAGTGACTCGGTTCATATGGAACCAGATTCAATCCATATTTTCAAAAAGTTTCAGGTTTGACCCTAATCCAAAACTTTTGAAGTTCCATCACCTGCCGGTGCAGTGGTATGATGTTATTGTGCTCCATGTGACGGCTGAGGCTCAATCTCTGGCCTCAACAGTGATCCTCGGGGGTAGACATAAACCAATGGACAGAAGAGGACACCAGAGGACCACCAGACATGACCAGGTCTGAAGAGATCCCAGACTATTCAATGTAAAGGGAGCCAAGCCTGTACAGACGGCGGATTGGAGTGGTTGTTGGATGTCAAACCTTCGCTTATCTGATATTGATCACCGATCTTAAGAATAGTTATCCATTAGCATAGAGATGGAAAACCCCTTTATCCAAATTCAACCAAATATCTACTAAAGCAATGATGGCTCCAATCATATCACATTTTTTACATCTATTTAGAACAATCGTTAACATAGGCATTAGAGATGAGCGAACACTAAAATGTTCGAGGTTCGAAATTCGATTCGAACAGCCGCTCACTGTTCGAGTGTTCGAATGGGTTTCGAACCCCATTATAGTCTATGGGGAACATAAACTCGTTAAGGGGGAAACCCAAATTCGTGTCTGGAGGGTCACCAAGTCCACTATGACACCCCAGGAAATGATGCCAACACCCTGGAATGACACTGGGACAGCAGGGGAAGCATGTCTGGGGGCATAAAAGTCACTTTATTTCATGGAAATCCCTGTCAGTTTGCGATTTTCGCAAGCTAACTTTTCCCCATAGAAATGCATTGGCCAGTGCTGATTGGCCAGAGTACGGAACTCGACCAATCAGCGCTGGCTCTGCTGGAGGAGGCGGAGTCTAAGATCGCTCCACACCAGTCTCCATTCAGGTCCGACCTTAGACTCCGCCTCCTCCGGCAGAGCCAGCGCTGATTGGCCGAAGGCTGGCCAATGCATTCCTATGCGAATGCAGAGACTTAGTAGTGCTGAGTCAGTTTTGCTCAACTACACATCTGATGCACACTCGGCACTGCTACATCAGATGTAGCAATCTGATGTAGCAGAGCCGAGGGTGCACTAGAACCCCTGTGCAAACTCAGTTCACGCTAATAGAATGCATTGGCCAGCGCTGATTGGCCAATGCATTCTATTAGCCCGAAGAAGTAGAGCTGAATGTGTGTGCTAAGCACACACATTCAGCACTGCTTCATCACGCCAATACAATGCATTAGCCAGTGCTGATTGGCCAGAGTACGGAATTCGGCCAATCAGCGCTGGCTCTGCTGGAGGAGGCGGAGTCTAAGATCGCTCCACACCAGTCTCCATTCAGGTCCGACCTTAGACTCCGCCTCCTCCAGCAGAGCCAGCGCTGATTGGCCGAATTCCGTACTCTGGCCAATCAGCACTGGCTAATGCATTGTATTGGCGTGATGAAGCAGTGCTGAATGTGTGTGCTTAGCACACACATTCAGCTCTACTTCATCGGGCTAATAGAATGCATTGGCCAGCGCTGATTGGCCGAATTCCGTACTCTGGCCAATCAGCACTGGCTAATGCATTGTATTGGCGTGATGAAGCAGTGCTGAATGTGTGTGCTTAGCACACACATTCAGCTCTACTTCATCGGGCTAATAGAATGCATTGGCCAATCAGCGCTGGCCAATGCATTCTATTAGCGTGAACTGAGTTTGCACAGGGGTTCTAGTGCACCCTCGGCTCTGCTACATCAGATTGCTACATCTGATGTAGCAGTGCCGAGTGTGCATCAGATGTGTAGTTGAGCAAAACTGACTCAGCACTGCTAAGTCTCTGCATTCGCATAGGAATGCATTGGCCAGCCTTCGGCCAATCAGCGCTGGCTCTGCCGGAGGAGGCGGAGTCTAAGGTCGGACCTGAATGGAGACTGGTGTGGAGCGATCTTAGACTCCGCCTCCTCCAGCAGAGCCAGCGCTGATTGGCCGAATTCCGTACTCTGGCCAATCAGCACTGGCTAATGCATTGTATTGGCGTGATGAAGCAGTGCTGAATGTGTGTGCTTAGCACACACATTCAGCTCTACTTCATCAGGCTAATAGAATACATTGGCCAATCAGCGCTGGCCAATGCATTCTATTAGCTTGATGAAGCAGAGTGTGCACAAGGGTTCAAGCGCACCCTCGGCTCTGATGTAGCAGAGCTGAGGGTGCACAAGGGTTCAAGTGCACCCTCGGCTCTCCTACATCAGAGTACGGAATTCGGCCAATCAGCGCTGGCCAATGCATCCCTATGGGAAAAAGTTTATCTCACAAAAATCACAATTACACACCCGATAGAGCCCCAAAAAGTTATTTTTAATAACATTCCCCCTAAATAAAGGTTATCCCTAGCTATCCCTGCCTGTACAGCTATCCCTGTCTCTTAGTCACAAAGTTCACATTCTCATATGACCCGGATTTGAAATCCACTATTCGTCTAAAATGGAGGTCACCTGATTTCGGCAGCCAATGACTTTTTCCAATTTTTTTCAATGCCCCCGGTGTCGTAGTTCCTGTCCCACCTCCCCTGCGCTGTTATTGGTGCAAAAAAGGCGCCAGGGAAGGTGGGAGGGGAATTGAATTTTGGCGCACTTTACCACGCGGTGTTCGATTCGATTCGAACATGGCGAACACCCTGATATCCGATCGAACATGTGTTCGATAGAACACTGTTCGCTCATCTCTAATAGGCATCAATGTTTAAAAAAAATATGAAAAAAATCTGTTTCTGTTAGTTTGTTTTCTTTTATAATAAAGAGAGTGTCATATTTTTATGCCCCCCCCAAAAAAAAAAAAAATTAAAGAAACAAATCCATTTTTCTTTTAACATTGATGTATATATGGCATCCATTTTTTAATCAGTTTTTTTTTTAAACAAAAAATGTAATTTGAATGCATCCTAATTCTGCTTATTTTACCTAATGCCAGAAATTAACAACAACTATATAATAATAATAATAATAATAATAATAATAATAATAATAATAATAATAATAACAACAACATAAAATAAATAATAATAATAAGAAATAAAATAATTAATAATAATAATAATAATAATAATAATAATAATATAGAATAATAATACATAAAAAAATAGAATAATAGTAATAAATAAAAATAAAATAATAATAATAATAATAATAATAATAATAATAATAATAATAATAATAATAATAATAATAATAATAATAATAATAATAATAATAATAATAATAATAACAATCTCTGTAAAATTGTAAAATTATCTGGGTTGTGCTATCCTTAACTGATGGGATATTATATCTGTTTAAAATTCTTAGAGTATTTTGCATTATCGACCCTCTGTCTGTGTATCACAAGATGATATGCCCTCAGGCCCATTAGGTGTTGCCAACCCTAACAGACTGTAAATTGTCATTAGGTTTCTCCTCAAGCCCATCTACAAGCATCGAGATCGGCTGGAAAATGATGGGAAATCAGATTTTGAAGTCGATACTCAAGATCGGCTCATCACTAACAACCATACAAGCACACATGACCCTGGATGTGTAGTGGTACTTCAACATACAGTACAGCTGAGTTCATACCAACAAAACCCCAACAACTCAGCAAACATAAGGCTAGAAATTATAAATTTAAAGACACAAGAGAGGGAAATAAAAAAAGAGCCACATTGATCCTTTAAGGAAGTATTCACAAACAGCAGATTTCCAAAAATTTCTGCAACTGTACCATCTAATTTGGCCTGAACAACCCCATTCAGATGTACAAAAATAATTTTCAGTCACAGAAATTTCAGTGCAAGGTGAACATACCCTTACTGTACACAAACTAATGGCTTATTATCTGCAACTGAACCCCTGATCTAGATTCAGAACCTCTGCTGAGGAGAAGACACTTGGTCATATTATGAAGAATCTTGAAAAAGTGACCCCTTAGCCTTCCTGTCATATAAATTAAATACATGGAATGTAACATTGAAAAACAATTCATGGCTATAAAAAATCCAACTAAACTAAGAAAAGAAAAGAACATTCCAAAAACATTGATGTTCACATACAAAGCAAAGCAAAGGAAGGAGACAATTGTAAATTTTATAGTCTTGTAATAAGTGTCCAGGTGACTTGTTATGTTCTTGTCACATTTCATCCTGTACATGTGATGGCTCAAAGATCCGAGAAGAGCAAAGAAAGAGAAGACATAAATGAGGAAGGGAACAATGGTCCACAGCAAAACAAAAAATATTCTTATTTTCACACGATAAGGTTCGTCTTCTTGAGTAGAACTTTTAGAGATGGTCACAAAACTTGTTAGGACATCAACCGATGAGTAACCAATGGACAGTAACACAAATGTAATAGTCAGCCCGAGAAGTCTCTGAGAAATAATCTTCTTCAGATATAGAAATAAGACGTTATGGAAGTTGCTGATCTTCAGGGTGTAGAAAACCGAGAGGAGAAGCGAAAACCAGATATTGCAGTATATAGAAGAATTTCCAAGTAGCCAAAACGAGACTGCCCAAGATGTCTTACTGGAGGTTTTCCAAATTGAGTCAACTAGTGAAGTAATCTGAAAGATGATCCTTGATGTTCCGATAGCAGTGATGAGGAGGTCAGCGGGGGTCAGTGGTCTTCCTCTTAGCCAGTCAATGGCACTGACCCCTACAATAAAGAAATGTATCATCAGTCCTATTATATAGGTGATCACCAATGCACTGATCAGACATAGCTCCTGGATGTAGTCATCTCTCTCCTCCGATATGCCCATCTTCTCAGCCTGCTCTCATACAATGTATCTGATTCACTGAATGATTATGTTTTATCTGTTTAACTAATGCAAATGGAGATGCAAAATCCAATTCACATATCTATCCCGGTAAGTGAAACTATATTTATTTGAATAAGTATCTGCAGGTCAGAGACATGAAAATAGATATGTGATTGCAAATTAGTAATAGTAAGAGCTACGGAACATATTCTCAAAGCAAAAAATACAATAAAAATGATAGAAAATTACATGCACAAAATTACATTGACCACTTGATGATAGGAGAATTTTCTAAGGCTTAGGACTTTGCACATTTTTGTATGTGATTGATGATTGATTTGTTTTTGTACATTCGCGGTTTAGAGGGCTATTAAAAATCACCTTGGTTATGCAAATGTTTGTGTGGCTATTTTATTTTGCCTTGTTCTCTCTCTCTGTGTGTGTGTGTGTGTGTGTGTGTGTGTGTGTAAATGCAAAGAAACTGGAAAGGAAACATACCTGTTTTTCAGATTTTCTTCATTATTTTAAACAACATAAACTGCTACATTAAAAAAATAATAATAATTTTCCCTTTCCTTTACTGTATTTTTTTTTTTTTTTTTTTTTTTTTTTTTTTAATGTAGGTGGCATATACAGTCATGGCCAAAAGTTTTGAGAATGATACAAATATTAATTGTTACAAAGTCTACTGCTTCAGTTTTCCTAATGGCAATTTGCATCTACTCCAGAATGTATAAAGAGTGATCAGCTTAACAGCAATTACTTGCAAAGTCAATATTTGCCTAGAAAATGAACTTTATCCCCAAAACACATTTCAACATCATTGCAGCCCTGCCTTAAAAGGACCAGCTAACATTGTTTCAGTGATTGCTCCATTAACACAGGTGTGGGTGTTGATGAGGACAGGGCTGGAGATCAATCTGTCATGATTAAGTAAGAATGCCACCACTGGACACTTTAAAAGGAGGCTGGTGCTTGGCATCATTGTTTCTCTTCTGTTAACCATGGTTATCTCTAAAGAAACAAGTGACAATATCCCCTTAACCCTGTCTAAGCCTGTCACCTCTACCAGGTTATAGTCCTCTCTACATTGAGCTGAAGAGATGCAAGTACATTGAAACAGCTGTCCTCGATTGAGAGACTATACCTGGTAATAATCCCAGCGTCATTGCAAAAATAGGCCTCTTGGAAGGTCGAGCATGACGCAAAAGGGAGCAAACCTTTATTGGGTTATTTCACTGGAATTCTGTCTTCCCAACTACATAAGGGAAGATAGGCTTGCACATTCCAGTGAGCGCCCTCTATTGGTTTGCAATATAGAGGTAGCATCTGACTTCCTAATTACATCATGGAACACAGATTTGCATATTCTTCCTAAAGAAACACGTGCAGTCATCATTGCACTGCATAAAAATGGCCTAACAGGGAAGAGTATCGCAGCTAGAAAGATTGCACCTCAGTCAACAATCTATCGCATCATCAAGAACTTCAAGGAGAGAAGTTCCATTGTTGGCAAAAAGGCTCCAGGGCGCCCAAGAAAGACCAGGACCATCTCTTAAAAGTGTTTCAGCTGCGGGATCAGGCTACCAGCAGTGCAGAGCTTGCTCAGGAATGGCAGCAGGCAGGTGTGAGTGCATCTGCACGCACTGTGAGGGGGAGACTCTTGGAGCAAGGCCTGGTCTCAAGGAGGGCAGCAAAGAAGCCACTTCTCTCCAGAAAAAACATCAGGGACAGACTGATATTCTGCAAAAGGTACAGGGAGTGGACTGCTGAGGACTGGGGTAAAGTCATTTTCTCTGATGAATCCACTTTTCCGTTGTTTGGGACATCGGGAAAACAGCTTATTCGGAGAAGACGAGGTGAGCGCTACCACCAGTCTTGTCTCATGCCAACTGTAAAGCATCCTGAAACCATTCATGTGTGGGGTTGCTTCTCAGCCAAGGGAATCGGCTCTCTCACAGTCTTGCCTAAAAACACAGCCATGAATAAAGAATGGTACCAGAATGTCCTCCAAGATCAACTTCTCCCAACCGTCCAAGAGCAGTTTGGCGATCAACAATGCCTTTTCCAGCATGATGGAGCACCTTGCCATAAAGCAAAGGTGATAACTAAATGGCTCAGGGAACAAAACAGAGATTTTGGGTCCATGGCCTGGAAACTCCCCAGATCTTAATCCCATTGAGAACTTGTGGTCAATCATCAAGAGACGGGTGGACAAACGAAAACCTACAAATTCTGACAAAATGCAAGCATTGATTGTGCAAGAATGGACTGCTATCAGTCAGGATTTGGTCCAGAAGTTGATTGAGAGCATGCCAGGGAGAATTGCAGAGGTCCCGAAGAAGAAGGGTCAACACTGCAAATATTGCAACGCTGCATTAACTCATTCTAACTGTCAATATAAGCTTTTATTACTCATAATATGATTGCAATTATATTTCTGTATGTGATAAAACCATCGGACAAACACACAGAAAAACCAGAGGGCAGCAGATCATGTGAAAATAGAAGATTTGTGTCATTCTCAAAACTTTTGGCCATGACTGTAGTGTTGTGTTTCCAGGGAAAGGGCCAGAAGCTGTGATGAGTGCATGGAAGTGGTTATATATAGAGATGAGCAAACACCGTTCAATCGAATAGGTATTCGATCGAACATCAGGCCGTTCAGGATATTCGATTCCAATCGAATACAAGGCCGCAAATGCAGTAAAAATTTGTATCCCCTCCCACCTTTCCTGGCTCATTTTTTTGCACCAATAACTGTGCAGGGGAGGTAGGACAGGAACTATGACAATGGAGGCAGCGAAAATTTTTTAAAAAAACCATTGGCTGCCGAAAACATGTGACCTCCCATTCATAAAAACGGGTGCCGCCATATTTGTGTCATTTCAGTTTTGGAGTGATAGGGAGAGCTTGTTCTGAGGGCGATACAGGGCTTTCATAGCTTTGGTTAGGCAGGAAATAACAGCTCTTTTCAGAGCTTAATACATGATGCAGCAGGGGACGTGGGCGAGGACGTGGATATCCAGCTGTATATCCACTCCACAGTCCAGGTACTGGAGAGGGGCTGCCAGCACCCAATTTACTCTTCCTCCTCATCCTCCTCCTACAACCCCAGTCCTTAATTCTGAATGTGACTATATATATATATATATATATATATATATATATATATATATATATATATATATCCATTATCTCCCCCCCCCCCTTCCCCAGGGGGTTAAAATCTAATTTTTTAGGGCTCCCCAAGGTCCTGAAAATTAATGTGTTAGGGCTCACCCCAAGGGCCAAAAAAATGAAACACTGCTGCTGCAAGGCACTAGTCACCAAAAGGGCATAATACACTGCTGCTGCAAGGCTCTACTCACTCCAAGGGCCAAAAACTAAATCTCTGCTGTTTAAAGGCTCAACTCACCCAAATAAACAACAAACCTCTGCTGGTGAAGGCTGAACTAAGTTAAAGGGCCTAAAACTCTGCAGGTAGAGGCTGAAGTCACCTGAAGGGCCTCAATCTTAAGCTCAGTTTAAGGGCCTGGAACTTAATTTGGAAGGGCTCCTGTTAAGGGCCAGAAAAGAGAATTTTGGAAGGTCTTACCACATCACACACACACAATGACAGGTCAGGGTGGGGACTGAAGGATTTCCCATTGTCTATTCCATCTGTGGTTGTCATGGGGAACGTGATTTAAAGGGGTGCTTGCTAATGTTTTTTGAGCTTAAATTCGGGTTTGTGTCCATCCATTTGGGGAGTAAAGAAGGTTTCCAGGTATTTTTCCACTTTGATAGAGGTTTTTTTGAGTGTGGAAAGTGTGTAGTTGTTAGGCTGTGATAGTGGGGTAATAGAGGGTCTTTGGTGTGTTAGATGCCCCCAGACATGCTTCCCCTGCTGTCCCAGTTACATTGCAGAGGTGTTGGTATCATTTCCTGAGGTGTAATAGTGGACTTGGTGACCCTCCTGAGTCGAATGGTGGGATCCCCTGAAACAAAGCATTTTCTCCCATAGACTATAATGGGGTTCCATATTCATTTGAATAGTCAAATATTGAGCGGCTATTCGAACCGAATAACGAACATTGAATATTTTACTGTTCGCTCATATCTAGTTATATATATTAGAGATGAGCGAGTAGTGAAATATTTGAGATTCGATATTCATTTCGAGTAGAGCCTCAATATTCGACTACTCAATCAAATATCAAATCCCATTATAGTCTATGGGAAAAAAAAATGCTCATTTCAGGGGAAACCACTATTCGACTAAAGGAGAGTCACCAAGTCCACAAGTAGCAGGAGGAGAGTGTTTAGGAGGAGCGCTGTGCAGTGCGCACGGACTCTATTATAAACTATGGGGTCCGTGCGCTTTAACTGCACAGCGCTTGCAGTTGCGCTGATATTCCGTTCGGGGGACAGGAGGCAAGCGCTAATGTGAACCGGCCCTTACTCGTCCTGCAGAACCATCATTGTTTGGCCGAATGCTGTACACTGGCCAATCAACGCTGGTCAATGCATTCCTATGAGAAAAAGTCAGCTCCCGCATAAATGCAAGCTGCCAGCTCTCCCGACTAGCAAGGACAAGCCTGCTGCAGAACCAGCATTGATTTGCCGAATCCTATACAGTGTATAGCATTCGGCAAATCAACACTGGTTCTGAATCAAATCTTCACTGCGAATAGCGATTGTATTCGAATGAGTAC
The DNA here is from genome assembly GCF_031893055.1 of Leptodactylus fuscus. NCBI lineage: Eukaryota > Metazoa > Chordata > Amphibia > Anura > Leptodactylidae > Leptodactylus > Leptodactylus fuscus. Next base: position 237,141,481 of record NC_134267.1, read on the forward strand.
GAGAATTTTGAATACTACTCGCTCATCTCTAATATATATATATATATATATATATATATATATATATATATATATATATATATCTATCTCATACATTGTGTCCTCCATAGACCGTTGGGGGATTTTTATTTCTTTGCAGATTTCCCTTGCAGCTGGAGCAGATACAAATACATCTCCATGAATTAGAATATCATAAAAAAGTTCATTTTGTTTTTAGTAGTTCAATTGAAAAAGCGACCCCCCTATACTGTATTATATTGAGTCATTACAAACAAGGAACTTTTTCAAGTGATTCTTTCTGTTAATGTTGATGATTATGGCTTACAGCCAAGGAAAACTCAAACGTTGTTATTGCAGAAAATTAGAATATTTAACCCAAAACATCTGCAAAGGCTTCCTAAGTGTTTAAAAAGGTTACACGGGGATTTTTTGTCCCAGAACCTGAGGCGGAGGCCAAAAGACAAACCAAAATACAGGTAGCTGCGACTGGATGCCGGTGCAGTGCATCAGTATCAAGTTGCGCACTCCGCTCCGGATTAGGCCCAGATGAATGGGCCTAGTCGGGAGGAGGGAGTGTCTTCAGGCAGATGTTGCAAGGCGAATCCACCTGAAAGAATGAGCATCTTGCTTCTTTTCCCACTGATCACTGAGCCACTGTGTAGCCCCAACCTCTGTTAAAAGTGCCATAAGGAAAACTGTGATGTGTTTCCACTGCCAGATAAGTGGGGCCTTAGCCTTAAAAAGCTTTTTGGCATTTTGTGTCATTAACAAAAGTTGAAAATGTAAACAAAAGACACATTTTACCAAATTGTATTCTCTTCAAAACCACATGGACAAAACCCCCCAAAATATGCAAAGAACCAGGGAAAATAGCCAAGTACTTAAGTGTTTAATTAACCAAATACTAAGTACCAAAATTTGCATGCATATATTATTGGGGAAAAATTTGTCTTATTTGTCATTCAGCCATGAAATTCTATTTATTATGTTTCCTAAATTTTACAGTGACCAAATAATCTGCCTAGTAAATTATATTACACTAGGGAACAGGGTTGGGGTACGAGAGGAGGAGGGGGCGGAACTGCACATTCTTTATAACAAAAGGGGGGCAGAAGGAGACATCTGATTGGTTCAAACACTCAGTAGAGCTCTATCACATTAAAGAGGACCTTTCATGGGTTTGGGCACATGCAGTTCTATATACTGCTGGAAAGCTGACAGTGCACACTGTCAGCTTTCCCGATCTGTGCCCCGGGTAAAGAACTTTGGTCCCGGTACCCTAGCTCTTTACAGTCAGAAGGGTGTTCCTGACAGTCAGTCAGGTACGTCCTTCTTCAAAGCAGCGCCTATAGCGCTGTACAGTGTGAGTGGGGAGGAACGCCCCCTCCCCTCCTGATAATACTTGTCTAAGGATGAGCACTGTGAGAAGAGGGCGGGGGCGTTCCTCCCCGCTTACACTGTCCAGCACTATAGGCGCTGCTGGGCAGAAGGACGTTCCTGACTGACTGTCAGGAACGCCCTTCTGACTGTAAAGAGCTACGGTACCGGGACCAAAGTTCTTTACCCGGGGCACAGATCGGGAAAGCCGACAGTGCGCTGAATTCAGCAGTATATAGAACTGCCTGTGCCCAATCTGATGAAAGGTCCTCTTTAAAGGTCTATATACTCAACAAAAGTAAAGCAGGGTTCACACTACAGTTGGATTCCATTATTAAGGTGTCTGTTTAAAAAAAAAAAATAATGAACTCTTATCATAACAGACAATAATGGGCACTAACTGATGTTAATGGGACTGTTTTTTTTAACTGATCCATTTAATGGACCAATGCATTAGATACTGTTCGTTACTGTAAGTTAGTGTCCAGTGCTTTGTGAGCGTGTGCAGAAAAAAAAAAACAGACAGTAAAGGAATGGACACTAATGGACACCCGTCCATTACTGTCTGTGACCTGTAGACTTTGAAGCTGTGGTACCTGGATCCCGGAACCAAGATCAAGTGAATCTAGCCACAAACAAGGGAAGGTGAAGAAGAAAAGATACCAGGAAGGATATAGACAGACAGACAGATAGAATACAAGATCCAGAGTAGATCAATCACTACTATATTGATCCTACAGCTTTATGTCAGTTCAGTACAATAGCAAATGAACCATTGGGGATCTCACTATACCATAACTAAATAGTATTCAGTGACCTCCATACACATGGCCATGGTCAGTCCTGGAAGTACAGCCCTCAATCTGTGTTTATTGGCAGGGGCATGGTCATGTACATGAGTCCTTACTGTACATAATTTATTGGCTTATTATCTGCAACTGAACCCCTGATCTAGAGTCAGAACCTCTGCTGAGGAGAAGACACTTGGTCATACTACGAAGAATCTTCAAAAAATGTCTCTTCAGCCTTCCCGTCATATAGATTAGATACATGGAATGTAACATTGGGAAACAATTTGCGAGTAAAATTAAATCAGGAAAGTTAAGATAACACAAGTAGCACACGGCAAGTACATTAATGCTTACATAAAAGGAAAAGAAAAAGAAAGACATGATTGTAAATTTTATAGTCTTGTAATAAGTGTCCAGGTGACTTGTCACGTTCTTATTACGCTTCATCTTGTACATGTGATGGCTCAAAGAGCCGAGAAGAGTCAAGGAAGAGAAGACGTAAATGAGGAAGGGAAGAAGGTTCCACAGAAGATTCAGAAGTTTTCTGAAGGTTATCATTTTAGCATAATCAAGATCGTCTTCTTGACCTGGAATTTCTGGAGTGTCCACAAACGTTAAAAGCATCTCAACTGATGAGTAACCAATGGACAGTAACACAAATGTAACAGTCAGCCCAAGAAGTCTCTGAGAAATAATCTTCTTCAGATATAGAAATAAGACATTCTGGAAGTTGCTGATCTTCAGGGTGTAGAAAACCGAGAGGAAAACCGAAAGCCAAATATTACAATATAGAGAAGAAATTTTAATTGCATCAAATGCAATAAAATGGCCTAGAGAATATATGTCAGTGAAGGTTACCCACAAAAGCTCAAATACTGTAATAAACTGAAAGATGATCCTTGATGTCCCGATAGCAGTGATGAGGAGGTCAGCGGGGGTCAGTGGTCTTCCTCTTAGCCAGTCAATGACACTGACCCCTACAATAAAGAAATGTATCATCAGACCTATCATACATATGATCCCGGCTGCACTACTAAGACATATGTACTGGATGTAGTCATCACTCTCCTCCGATATGTTCATCTTCTCAGCCTGCTCTCATACAATGTATCTGATTCCGTGCCTGTGTATTGTTTATGTATTTTGCTAATGCAAATGGTGATGGAAAATCCCAAGTCTCCTCATATCTGTACAAATAAGGAAAATAGCACTTATTTGGATAAGAGTCTGTGGTTGGTCAGTGCAGGTAAGAGACATAACAACACATAGGTGACTGTGCAAATGTTTAGACCTACAGCAGATATTATTAGTAGAGATGAACGAACAGTAAAATATTCGAGATTCGTTATTCATTTCAAATAGCCCCTCAATATTCGACTATTCGAACAAACATCGAACCCCATTATAGTCTATGGGGAAAAAACGTTTGTTTCAGGTGAAACCCAAATTCGACTCAGAAGGGTCACCAAGTCCACTATGACACCTCAGCAAATGATGACAACACATCTGGAATGACACTGGGACAGCAGGGGAAGCATGTCTGGGGGTATCTAACACACCAAAGTCACAGTTTTACCCCAACATCACAGCCTATCAACTACACACTTTCCACACTCAAAAAAAACCCACTATGAAAGTGGAAAATACCTGGAAACCTTCTTTCCTCCCCAATTGGATGGACAGAAACCCAAATTTTAAGCTAAAGAAATATTACCAAGAACCCCTTTAAATCACATTGCCCATGACAACCACAGATGGATTAGGCAATGGGAAATCCAACAGTCCCCCCCCTGAGCTGTTATTTTGGATGTGTGTGTGATGTGGTAAGACTTTCAAAAATTAACTTTTCTGGTCCTTAACATGAGCCCTTCCAAATTAAGTTAGAGGCCCTTAAGCTGAGCTACCAGCAGAGATTGAAGCCCTTCAGGTTACCTCAGCCTTCCACCTGCAGAGTTTTAGGCCCTTTGGGTGAGTTGAGCCTTGCACCAGCAGAGTGTTAGCCCCTTTAAAACTCTTTGCCCCTAAAACTGTGGTTCCAGAACCATCACTCTCATTGTGTTGGATTGATGCAGTGGATTGGACTGAGGACACACACATTGACCTTGATTATGATTGTGAAATTGATAAAATTTTGGCATCAAGTCCTGGGGTTAACTTTGATTTAGAGGACCGCAAAGGGGGAGAATTGGCTGAAACCACTACTAGCGGTAATAGTCCTCTAATATGGGACTCTACATTACCTCTACAGGGTTCTGATCAGGTGTTAATAGTCCAAACAACATGCTCCAGTATGTCACATGTAGATCAGAAACCACTTTCCCTTCCGACACCAGATTTAACAAAGCTTCATCATCATCATCATCATCATCATCATCATAATCATCCTGCTGAGATGGAGCCACTAAAGGAAACATTGCCTTCAAAGGCAAGTCCTGGAGCTGCGACTGAGCCAAATCTAAACACAGAGTCCTTTGGAAAGGAACAGAATTCACCAGCAGTGTTTTAGTTTTTGGCCCTTGGAGTGAGTAGAGCCTTTAAACAGCAGTATATTTTGACCTTCAGGTGAGTTGAGCTATGCACCAGCAGTGTATTATTTTTTGGCCCTTAGGGTGACCCCTAAAAAATTAGATTTCAGGCCCTAGGGAATGAGCCCTAAAAAATTATTTTGCAGGCCCTTGAAAAATTAATTAAAAAACCCATTGGTGTGCGGCCGCATTCTTATGGGAGCGGAGGTATTCAAAACTATTTGGCGAATACTATTCGCTCATCTTTAATTACAAATAAAAGTGGGTGACCCTCTCAGGATTCTTTTTTTTTTTTTTTTGGTTTGGGTGGCTTGGGTCCAAGATTTGATTTGGGTCAAACAAGTTTGGTATGAGCCACACTTTAAATTGGTTTAAAACCTAGTGTAGAATACTCTTAGGGCTCCTAGGAACCTATCTATAAAACCTAGTGTAGAATACTCTTAGGACTCCTAGGAACCTATCTATAAAACATAGTGTAGAACACTGTCAGGGCTCCTAGGAACCTATCTATAAAACATAGTGTAGAATACTGTCAGGGCTTCTAGGAACCTATCTATAAAACAGTGTAGAATACTCTTAGGGCTCCTAGAAACCTATCTATAAAACATAGTGTAGAACACTGTCAGGGCTCCTAGGAACCTATCTATAAAACATAGTGTAGAATATTGTTAGGACTCCTAGGAACCTATCTATAAAACATAGTGTAGAACACTGTCAGGGCTCCTAGGAACCTATCTATAAAACATAGTGTATGACACTGTCAGGGCTCCTAGGAACCTATCTATAAAACATAGTGTAGAATACTGTCAGGGCTCCTAGGAACCTATCTATAAAACATAGTGTAGAATACTGTCAGGGCTTCTAGGAACCTATCTATAAAACAGTGTAGAATACTCTTAGGGCTCCTAGGAACCTATCTATAAAACATAGTGTAGAACACTGTCAGGGCTCCTAGGAACCTATCTATAAAACATAGTGTAGAATATTGTTAGGACTCCTAGGAACCTATCTATAAAACATAGTGTAGAACACTGTCAGGGCTCCTAGGAACCTATCTATAAAACATAGTGTAGAACACTGTCAGGGCTCCTAGGACCTATCTATAAAACATAGTGTAGAATACTCTTAGTGCTCCTTGGAACCTATTTATGTGACATAGTGTAGAACACTCTTAGGAAGATATCTATAAAACAGTGTAGAAATAAAGTAGAAGTAAAAATGATATTATTATACTCTGGGGTTTCTTCAGACCCCAGAACATAATAAGTGGAGCCCCAAGGTAGGTGACAAATAAAAACAACATTTATATTCACCTTCTGTTACTTCTTTTGGGCCTCCTTGCAGCGTCCAGCTCTCTTTTCCCACCTAATTGGTAACGTCATGTGTCTTGGGTCTCTATTGTGGTCTTTGATTGGGCCTCAGTGGTTCCATAAGGATGAGCTCCACTCTCCATCATACACTATAATCTTTAACAATGCTGGAATACACAGCCATACTTTTTGGAAGCCAGATAGAGACTCACCAATAAAGTACTGAATGGGATAAACCATCAACTCCTAAAGCTGTAACATTGGAACTTTTAGAACTATGTATCCTATATCTATGTCTTGGACATCTATGAGCATCTCCCAGTTCTTGTAACTATGGCACATTGGAGCAATGTTCCCATTTGAGTCACTATAAAATCAATATGGCCACCCATCACATTGTCTGTTTACTTACCTCAGAATGAAACTTTTTTTTATCAATCCACTATGACTCTTTTGTCAACTTTAATGACGTGGTTGACCTCCTTAAATTGTTCAAGAGGTCCATCTTGAGCTCTGTTTATAACACACTCGGTCTTAAACATTGTTTAATCAAAACGTCCCCCATCCAAAGCTGGGAAGTCTCGCTGATGATCCGATTGCCATGCTCATTACTAAGATCTCTTGTGACGTTATTAATCAGGCGCCATATTGGGTTTGTCTCTACTCTGACCATTACTTTATATTTCTGTAGACTTCAACAATATGGTTTTCTTTCTGTGCATGCTTAATCACTGATGCCTCTAGTGACAATAGATGGTCGGAGTCCACGAGGAAGGTGCCAGTTGGAACAGGCTCATTACTAAGATCTCTTCTGATGTTATTAAACAGGCGCCATATTGGGTTTGTCTACTCTGGCAATTACTTTATAGGCCTGTAGATTTCACCAACATGGCGTATTTTCCTGCACATGCTCAATCATTGACGCCTCTAGTGATGACAGTCACTTACAAGCGCCATCTTGGAGTCTTCCTGTATAGCATGCGGTCCATTTCCTTTGCAGTAGCAGGTGCTAATTGAGTTTAATTGATTAGTATCAGAATTTCCTATATAAGCCTCTGGTTTTTACCTATCATTTATCTCCTGACGAAGTCTTCCATAGGTGAAACCCGTGTCGGGGTTGTGCAGTGTTGTGTGATGGGGTCTTCCATGTTGCTCAAACATGTCTCTGGGTAAGCTGTCAGTATCTTATATCGGACCATGTTTCCTAGGCTGATTGTTATTTATGCAGCTTTATTTATATTTGCACTCAAACAGCACTGGGGGTGTCCGTAATGCTGTGAGAGAACTCTCTCCAGTGCCGCCTCCATCTTCATCAGCAACGGCCTCTTTATTTTCTTCTTCCGGCGCGCGGTGGGTCAAAATTCAACGCATGTGCAAGACGGCTCTGACAGCGGGCCATTTTTTTGTGGCCACTTACGTGAGCAGGCGCAGAACTACAGGAGCATACTGCACCTGCTCGTGTAGGCGGCCTCAAAAAAATGGCCACTCGCATGTGAAGTCAGCTCTGCCCACGGCTCGCTGGCAGAGCTATCTTGAGCATGCGTTGAATTTTGACCCACAGAGTGCCGGAAGAAGATGAAGAGGCCATTGAGCACCATCTCAACCATGAAGTATGTGGGTGAAATTATTATACTTTGGGGCTGCCTTTCTGAAAATTAGACAGGATGACTAAACCATTTTGAAGGAAGGATGGATGGGGCTGTGTATTGCAAAATTTTGGCCAAAAGCTTCCTTCCCTCAGTAAGAGCATTGGAGATCGTTTGTGGCTAGGGTTGAGCTGATCTTGAGATTTCAGGATCGATTTTAAAATCTGATTTCCAATAATTTTCCAGCCAATCCCGACCATGGAATTGGCTCAATCGCCGATCGGGATCCGATCTTTCCCGATCCCGATCACTCAACCCTAATTGTATATTATATATACAGTAGGGTTGAGCTGATCTTGAGATCTCAAAATCCAATTTTCGATCTTTTTCCAGCTGATCCTGAACACGATCGTGAGATTTGCTTGATCGCCGATCACATCCGATCTTTCCCGATCCCAATCACTCAACCCTAGTCGTGGCTGTATCTTTCAGCAGGACAATGACCCAAAGAACATGGCCAGGGCAACTAAGCAGTGGCTCTTTAAGAAACATTTCAAGGCCCTGGAGTGGCCGAGCCAGTCTCCTGAAAGATCTGTACGGAGGAGTGGGCCAAAATCTTTGCTGCAGTGTGTAAAAACTTGGCCAAGAACTGCAGGAAACGTGTAATTGCAAACAAAGGTTTCTGTAACAAATATTACGTTCTGTTTTTCTATTATATCATATACTTATTTAATGCAATAAAAATGTAAATTAATCATTTAAAATTCATACAGTTTTATTTTCTAGATTTTTTTAGATTCTGTCTCAATGTAGTTGAAGTGTAGCTATGATAAAAATTACAGACCGCTCCATTCTTTGTAGGTGGGAAAACTTGCAAAATATATAAAGTACTTATTCGCTCTCCTACAGTGTATCTGTATTTGTATCTGTTTAATTAAAGTCAATGGTGATGCAAATTCTAAAGTCTCCTCATCTCTATACAAATAAGGAAAATGCAACTTATTTGAATAAGAGTCTCTGTTTCTCAGTGCAGATAAGGGTCATAACTAGAGATGAGCGAACAACGCTCAATCAAATAGGTATTTGATCAAATATCAGGCCGTTCAAGGTATTCGTTTCCAATCAAATAGCACACACAGCTTTTCAAGGGGTGTCCCCCACAAAATAGCAGGAATACAGAGCAAATAGTGGTGAGCGGTGGATTCGGGAGGCCGCTGGAGCAGCGCTACTCCAGCGGCCGCCCCTCACGCTCAGGCAGAGAGCAGGTCTTCCCCATGCCTGCTCTCTGCCTGCTAAAGACACTCGCTCCGCTCGGCCCCGCTCCCTCCGAGCAGCCCCGTCCCTTCCGCTCGGCCCCGTCCCCTCCTCCGGGGGGAGGCTTTCTGACATCTGCCTCAGGTGGCAGAACCCCATGGTTCACCACTGGTTTAACCCCAAAACAGGGATACAGAGCAATTCAGTCCAGCCATATACGCTCAACCCAGCTTTGCAGGCAGTGTCCCCCCCAAAACAGGGATACAGAGCAATTAGGTCCGGCTATGTACACTCAATCCAGATATCCAGGGTGTGTACCCCCAAAACCTAGGTGGGAGACACCGAAATTCAGTCAGTCCATATACGCAACATCCAGCCTTGCTCCACTGAACCCCCCTGATATCCCCCCTGTCCAGGTCGGGTCAGTGTCCTCGTCCTCCACCACCTCCTCTGCCAATTCCTCTCTCGCCTCCTCCTCCTGCACACCACACATGGTAACAGGCTGCCCTGATGGCAACTGTGTCTAGTCATCGTCACTGAGGGTGGGTTGCTCGTCAACCACCACAAAATTAACAAGAGATGGAGGAGACTCCAGTGATTGGGCATCTGGACACAGAAAGTCATCTGGTAGCTCCGTGGAGTTTGGAAATGGAGAGACAGGGAGAGGGACAGTTAAAGGACCAGAGAACAGCTCCTGGGAGCAGGGAAAGTTGGGATTACTCTGCTGGGAAGATTGGGCATTTTGGGAGGAAGGCTGACCAGACTGTTGAGTTGGAGGAGGAGTTGAGGTAGAGGCTGACTGGCTGGTGGATAATGTGGTGGAAGCATTATCCGCCAGCCATTATAACACCTGTTCCTGGTGCTCAGGCCTACTTATGTTTGTACCCTGCAGCCTATTTAATGTGGCCAGCAAGCCAGGGACTGTGGAGATGCGCAATGCTTTCTGCCCCTGAGGAGTAGGCACAGAATGCGCTCTGACTTCACTGTGACCTTGCTCCCCAGCAGCATTCTCATGCCCCCGCCCTCACCCACGGCCTCGTCTTTATCCCTTACAGGTAGCCTTGCACATTTTTAGGTAGTTTTGATGGTTTGGTGGGTATACGCCGTGACAACTTGGATAAAAGCGTATATAGCCTGAGAATTAGAATGTATATCCCACTGATTTTTTGTGGGTACACACTGTGACAATCTGGATGAAGCGTATATAGTGCATATGGGCTGAGAATTTCAGTGTATACCCCTCAGTTTCGGGGGGGGGACGGGATGGGACACACTGTTGAACCCTGGATTAAGCGTATATAGGGTATATGAAATATAAAAAACACGAAAACTTGGTAATCTTCAGTAGTTGATACCTTTTTAATGGCTAACTCATAATGATGACAAATGGCTAACGTTTCGGAACGCTAGGCTCCTTTCTCAAAGTAAATTTAAAAACATTTTTGTTGGAGAGACCGGACAGCAGCTTAGACTGCGTATGAACTCACATTGCCATACTATTAAAGAACAAAGGATTGACCTTCCTGTGTCAAAACATTTTTGCAGTGGGGATCACAACATTACCAATGACATGAAAATTCTGGTTTTGAGAGGGAATTTCAGATTAAAGAGAGAACGGCGCATACATGAGTATAAATTCATGACACTGCTTCAGACACTAGAGTGTGGGCTTAATGCATCACAGGGGTTCATGTCTTTTTACAGTTACGTGGGAACTGATAAGGACCTGTAAGTGTTTACATTGTCTCTACCAATTACTAACAACCCCCCCCCCTTCCTCCTGAACTCTAACACCTTTTGTGCCTGCTCTGTATATATATATATATATATATATATATATATATATATATATATATATATATATATATGCATCCTTCAAAAATGTTTTTAAATTTACTTTGAGAAAGGAGCCTAGCGTTCCGAAACGTTAGCCATTTGTCATCATTATGAGTTAGCCATTAAAAAGGTATCAACTACTGAAGATTACCAAGTTTTCGTGTTTTTTATATTTCCAACCCACTGGTTAACACGGTACAACAACGAACATTTTCCTTTTACCTATAGGGTATATGGGCATACAATTTCAGTGTATCCCACTTAGCTTAATCCCCACCGTGGAAAGCTGGGTTGTACGGATACAGCCTGGCTGAATTTCTGTGAATCCCACTTTAGCGTTTGTGGGTAGACACTGTGCCAAGCTTGTTTCAGCTTCTCCCTTTAGTGTAGATCTTACAAGAGCTGTTGTGGTTCTTCTTCTTTGCTATTCCTGCCTAGCAGAATCTAAAACCTCACTAGCCCTCAGCAAACGTCTGTCTCTAACTAAGTGCAAGCACAGAATGATTCAGAGCTGATGCCGCCTGTTCGTTTGAATCAGAGGTCACATGTCCTCAGCAGCCAATGGCTTTTTCCTAGTATTTTCTTTTTTTTTTTTAAATGTAGATTGTAAGCCCACACTGTACATTTTTCCCTATCAGTATGTCTTTGGAATATGGGATGGAAATCCATGCAAACATGGGGAGAACATACAAACTCCTTGCAGATGTTTTTTTGTCCTTGGCGGGATTTGAACACCAGGACTCCAGCGCTGCAAGGCTGCAGTGCTAACCACTGAGCCACCGTGTGGCCCCTGTTCTCCTAGTATTTTCATGGCCTTCGTTGTCATAGTTCCTGTCCCACCTCCCCAGTGCTGTTATTGGTGCAGAAATAGCTCCAGGGAAGGTGGGAGGGGATTTGAACTGTAAGTGCATTTGCAACGCAATGTTCGTATCGAATCGAACTTTGCAAACTGTGTGATGTCCGATTGAACGTTTACTCAATCAAATGCTGTTCGCTCATCTCTAAAAATGATCAATTAAATGTACGTGACTATCTCCTGGAGATTGGATTTGGATTGAGGCTAAAAATCAAATTACAGACAAATCCAACTTTGGTGGAAATGCCTCAAGAACAAGGAAATAAGGCTCAGTAGTGTGTGTGGCCTCCACATGCCTATATGACCTCCCTACAACATCTGGGCATTCTCCTGATAAGGTGGTGGACTTTCTCCTGAGAGATCTCTTCCCAGACCTGGACTAAAGCATCAACTCCTGGACAGCCTGTGGTGTAACGCCACATTGGTGGATGGAACGAGACTTGATGTCCTAGATGTGCTCAATCGTATTCGGGTCTCGGGAGTGGGCAGTCCAGTCCTTAGCATCAATACCTTCATCATGCAGGAACTCCTAACAGACTTCAGCCACATGAGGTCTAGCATTGGCATGCATAAGATGGACTCCATAGCCCACTGCACCTGCATATGGTCTCACAATGGGTTGGAGGATATCATCCTGATACCTAATGGCAGTCAGGAAACCTCTTGGCTAGTTCATGGAGGGCTGTGCGGCCCTCCAAAGAAATGCCTCCCCACACTATTTCTGACAAAAACGGTCATGCTGGAGATAATTGCAGACAGCAGAACATTCTCCATGTCGTCTCCAGACTCTATTACGTATGTCACATTTCTCATTGTGAACCTGTTCTCATCCGTGAAGAGCACAGAGCACCAATGTCGAATCTACCAATATTGGTGTTCTCTGACAAATGCCAATTGCCCTGCACGGTCTCGGGCTATAAGCACAACACCCACTTGTAGATGTTAGACCCTCGTGGAGTCTGTTTCTAAGTTTGAGCAGACACAAACTGTTAGTGGCCTACAGGAAGTCATTCTGCATGGCTCCTGCTCTGCTCCTACTGTTCCTCCTTGCACAAAGGAGGAGGACATGGTCCTGATGCTGGATTGTTGCCCTCCTAGAGCCCCCTCCACCCCTCCTGGTGTACTGGCCTGTGGTATCTCCTCCATGCTCTGGGCACTGTGCTGACAGACACAGCTAGCCTTCTTGCCACAGCTCGCATCGATGTACCATCCTGGATGAGTTGCCTTACCTGACCAACTTCTGTGGGTTGTAGACACAGCCCCATTCTATCTCTAGGGATTAGAGCAATGACAAAATTCAAAAGTGACCAAAACAAGAGGCAATAAAGATGAGGACAGAGAATGGTCTGTGGTCACCACCTACAGAACCCTCCTTTTTAGAGGTGGTCTTTGTTATTAGCTATCATTTCTACCAGTTTCTGTACCAGTTGCACAACAGCAGGAAACGTTCATTCACAGAAATGTCATTGATTTGGAGTTAGATTGCGTTGTTTAAGCGTTCTCTTTATTTATTTATTTTTTTGAGCAGTGAATATACACAGTCCAGTCATATTAATGTGACCAGCGCCTACTTTTGACATCAACGTTAAATAACCAATCGCAGAAGGCACGTGTCATCAGCCATCTGGGTGCACTCATCATTGTGGAAGGCACGATGGATGAACACAAGTATACATCTATCCTTGCGGACCATGTTCACCCCTACATGTGCAATGTTTTTAAACAGGATGATGGCATCTACCAGCAGGACAATGCCACGTGTCATAAAGCTCGCAGTGTATGTGCGCGGTTCGAGGAGCACCAGGATGAGATTACCGTACTCCCTTGGCCAGAAAATTCCATGGACTTGAACCCAATCGAGAATCTGTGTTACCACCTAGATCGGGTTATTCTCGCCATGGATGCTCAACCGTGTAACTTAGCGCAGCTGGCCACGGCACTGGAGTCAGCATGGCTCAACATCCCAGTGACATCATCACAACATCCCCTCTCTTCCTGCACGTCTCACAGCGGTCCGCTCTGCCAAAGGTGTTTATTCTGGATTTTGACAAGTGGTCACATTAATGGGACTGGACTGTGAATAAAAGACCATAGCATCCTAAATCCGGAATGGACCGATCACTACTAATTGAGCTCACAGCGTTATCTCAGTTCAGTACAATAACGAATTAACCATTGAAGATCTGACTATACCATAACTAAATATGATTCAGTGACCTCCATACACATGGAAATGGTCAGTCTTGGAAATACAACTCACAAACTTTGTTTCTTGGGCATGTACATGAGCCCATACTGTACATAATTTATTGGTTTGTTACCTGCTACTGAACCCCTGATCTAGAGTCAGAACCTCTGCTGAGAAGAAGACACTTGGTCATACTATGAAGAATCTGGAAAAAGTGACCCCTTAGCCTTCCTGACATAAAGATTAAATATATAGAATGTAACATTGGAAAACAATTCCAGACTAAATCTAAACCTTCAAAGCCAAGATAACCTATATAGAAGACTATGGACACATTGGTAACCACATACAAAGCAAAGAAAAAGAAGGAGACAATCGTAAATTTTATAGTCTTAAAATAAGTGTCCAGGTGACTTGTGACGTTCTTATTACGCTTCATCTTGTACATGTGATGGCTCAAAGATCCAAGAAGAGTGAAGGAAGAGATGACATAAATGAGGAAGGGAAGAGCGATCCACAGAAAATTAAGAAATCCTTTGAAGTCAAGAATTTCATCATCACCAAGGTTGGCGTTATAAACTAAAATTAACGGAGTATTGTCTAAAGTTATAAGTATTTCAATTAATGAATAACTAATAGACAGTAACATAAATGTAATAGTCAGCCCGAGAAGTCTCTGAGAAATAATCTTCTTCAGGTATAGAAATAAGACGTTATGGAAGTTGCTGATCTTCAGGGTGTGAAAAACCGAGAGGAGAAGTGAAAGCCAAATATTACTGTATACAGAAGAACTTCTAATGACACCAAATGCCAAATAATAGTCAGTAGAATATTGGTCACTGAAGGTCATACAAAATAGCACAAGTAGAGCAATAAACTGAAAGATGATCCCTGATATTCCGATAGCAGTGATGAGGAGGTCAGCGGGGGTCAGTGGTCTTCCTCTTAGCCAGTCAATGACACTGACCCCTACAATAAAGACATGTATAATTAGTTCTATGATATATGTGATTCCTCCTGCACTGATAAGATATAGATCCTGGCTGAAGAGTTCGGTCACCTCTGATATGTTCATCTTCTCAGCCTGCTCTCATACAATGTATCTGATTCCGTGCCTGTGTATTAAGTGTTTAGCTAATGCAAATGGTGATGGAAAATACAAAGTCTCCAAGTACCTGTACAAGTAAGATAAATGCAACTTATTTGAATAAGAGTCTCTGGTTCCTCAGTGCAGGTAAAGGGCATAACAACATATGTGACTGTGCAAATGTTTCGACCTACAGCAGATATTACTAGAACTTATGGAGTCCTTAGAATAATAAGAAAGAAAACCCAGATTTACTACTGTGGATATGACTAGACACTGTCGTACAGGGGATGAATCTTTGGCACAATGTGGCACATACTGTATAAGTTGGACCAAAATTTTTGACTTAGTAGACATGTGGGTGTGGATAGTCAAATGGAGTATGGCATAAATGTGCCACAATGGAGCAAAAATGTGTAAAATTGTGTTGTATAAGTCTGGGTAAGACAACTAAAAGATATTATAGACCTTGCCAAGACAGTCTAATGATATGTCATATATAGTAACCCCCTTCCCTCATATAGTGTAATCCCTTGCTGGCAGGGCCCTCTGTTTTACTGTAGCAGTTGGTCACTAGGCTGTTATTGTGTGTTTTATATGTAAACTCTGCTGAAGCGTGAAGCGTAATGAAATCAACAGCCCTCTAATATCATCCAGCATCAGCCACTGTGATAAATCTGGTCAGCGCCGCACCTCCCATGACAGGGCCCCAGGGAGGGCAGCATTTTTCCTTACCTAAGCCAGTCCAGGACAAGCTGTTGATTAGCATTCGGCCAATCAATGCTGGTTCTGCATCGAACTTTTACATTTGAACAGCGAGTGGTACTCGATTGAGTACGAGTATTTCGAATACCGTAGTATTCGATCGAACACCTACTCGATCGAGTACTACTCGCTCATCTCTATTTACTAATTATCCAAATGAAAAAATTGAGAAGTAAATTTATCCAGAACGAACCTGGAAGATTTTTATTATAACATAAATGTTTACACACCAAGTGAAACAAGAAAACACCCAGATAAATCTCACTCTTATATTATATATACATAACTATACATAATCAGACTGGGGGTCCTGACTTTATATTCAACAGTATACATTGTTTTTTTGTTTTTTTTTACTTCCTATATTTTGGATTTTTATTTTTTTTTTCAGATTTTACTAATTTACTCAACATGAAAATAATGAAAAAAATATATATTTATACTTCAATAAAATCAGATTTGTGAGAGTCCAACACCCCCCTCCCCCCCCCCATGTAAAGGAGGGGAGACCTAGTCGAGCAGATGATTGTTGGAGGTGGGGGGGATATCAGATCTCTACTGATTTGATATCAATGAATAGAGATGAGTGAAGTTTTCAAAAATTCAATTCGGCCAGAATTTTTCAAAAAGATTTGATTCGATTCGAATTAAATTGTGGCAGCAGATTTCCCGTATAGTGGTGCAGCTGCTAAGGATGCCGCATGACCTGATAGTTGACCCGCTACCATAGTAATGTGGCCTAGCGCAAAGTTTCCAGCCTTGATGTCTAACGAGACAGGGCTGCTGTGGTACCAGGATCCTGAAACCATCTGGCCACGAACGGAAGAAGGTGAGGAAGAAGGGGACCCAATAGGACTTGTGCTACATGTTTCGAGAACAGACCGCTCCCTTCATCAGGTCCAACAACTAAAAAGGAGAAATTTAATGATAGTAATAATTGCAATAACCATAAACCTAATAACTATAGAAGTGAAACAGTATATATGAAACATCATAGTGTCATAGTGTTATACTACAAGCTCTAGAATAGACTGATCACTACTATATTGAGCTTACAGCTTTATGTCAGTTCAGTACAATAGTGAATGAACCATTGGGGATCTCACTATACCATAACTAAATAGGATTCAGTGACCTCCATACACATGGCCATGGTCAGTCCTGGAAGTACAGCCCTCAAACTGTGCTATATGGAGACAACATGGTCATGTGCATAAGTCCTTACAGTACACATTTCATTGGCTTATTACCTGCAACTGAACCCCTGATCTAGAGTCAGAACCTCTGCTGAGGAGAAGACACTTGGAAATACTATGAAGAATCTTCAAAAAATGTCTCCTTAGTCTTCCCGTCATATGAATTAAATATATAGAATGTAACATCGGAAAACAATTCCAGAGTATATATAAACCTTCAAAGTCAAGATAACATATATAGAACCATACAAACACATTGGTAGCCACATACAAAGCAAAAAAAAAGAAGGAGACAATTGTAAATTTTATAGTCTTAAAGTAAGTGTCCAGGTGACTTGTGACGTTCTTATTACGCTTCATCTTGTACATGTGATGGCTCAAAGAAACAAGAAGAGTGAAGGAAGAGATGACATAAATGAGGAAGGGAAGAGCGATCCACGCAAAATGCAGAAGTGCTTGGAAGTCGAGAATTAGGTAGGGGTCAGAAGCTGAATGTAACGGAGTATTGTCTAAAGTTATAAGCATATCAACTGAAGATGAGTAACCAATGGACAGTAACACAACTGTAATAGTCAGCCCAAGAAGTCTCTGAGAAATAATCTTCTTCAGATACAGAAATGAGACGTTATGGAAGTTGCTGATCTTCAGGGTGTAGAAAACCGAGAGGAGAAGAGAGAGCCAAATATTACTGTATAGAGCCGACCTTCTAATTACAGCAAAGACTGTATAATACTCTGTAGAATATTGGTCACTGAAGTCCATACAAAATAGATCAAGTAATGAAACAAATTGTAAGATGATCCTTGATGTTCCGATAGCAGTGATGAGGAGGTCAGCGGGGGTCAGTGGTCTTCCTCTTAGCCAGTCAATGACACTGACCCCTACAATAAAGACATTTATCATCAGTCCTATTATATATGTGGTCAATGCTGCACTGACAAGATATAGGTTCTGCTGAAACCATTCTGAAAACGCTGATGAGTTCATCTTCTTGGCCTTATGTCTCATACAATGTATCTGATTCCGTGTCTGTGTATTTTTTATGTGATTAGCGAATGCAAATGGTGATGCAAAATCTTAAGTCTCCTCATATCTGTCCAAGTAAGAAACATGGAACTATTTGAATAAGAGTCTCTGGTTCCTCAGTGCAGATAAGGGACATGACAACAGATATGTGACTGTGCAAATGTTTAGGCCTACAGCAGATATTACTAGAACTTACGGAGGTCTTTAAAATAATGTTATAGACCCAGACATTGTGGTTATGGCTAGACAATGTCATACACGCGGCAAATCTTTGACACACTGTGGCGCATGTAAGTTGGATTAGAATTTTTGACTTACTAGACATGTGGTTGTGGATAGTCAATTGGAGACCGGCTTAAATGTGCCACAATGCAGCAAACATGTGTAAGAGTTGAGTTGTATAAGTCTGAGTAAGCCAATTAAAAGATATTATACTCTGACAAGTCTGTCTAATGATATGTCAGCTGTAACATCCTCTTTCCCTCATATATCGTAATCTTTTGCTGGCAGGGCCCTCTATCTCACTGTACCAGTTGGTCACTTTGTTATTATCATCCAGCATCAGCCTCTGTGATAAACCCGGTGTATTTTCAGGCTGTCTGCTTAAGCTTACAGTGTTTACACTTTTTGAAAACCTTATCCTCAGTATAGAAATATTACCAAAAGAGGTAATAAAACATTTCATTTGTTCTGGTTTCACGTGGCTCAGTTTCAAGCTTTGTGTTGTGTAAAAAAAAGTTTGGTATAAAACACAAATTAAAATTGCTTAAAACATAGTATAGAATACTCTTAGGTCTCCTAGGAACCTATCTATAATACATAGTGTAGAACACTGTCAGGGCTCCTAGGAACCTATCTATAAAACATAGTGTATAACACTGTCAGGACTCCTAGGAACCTATCTATAAAACATAGTGTAGAACACTGTCAGGACTCCTAGGAACCTATCTATAAAACATAGTGTAGAATAGTCTTAGGGCTCCTAGGAACCTATCTATAAAATATAGTGTAGAATACTCTTAGGGCTCCTAGGAACCTATCTATAAAACATAGTGTAGAACACTGTCAGGGCTCCTAGGAACCTATCTATAAAACATAGTGTATAACACTGTCAGGACTCCTAGGAACCTATCTATAAAACATAGTGTAGAATAGTCTTAGGGCTCCTAGGAACCTATCTATAAAACATAGTGTAGAACACTCTTAGGACTCCTAGGAACCTATCTATAATACATAGTGTAGAATTCTCTTAGGACTCCTAGGAACCTCTCTATAATACATAGTGTAGAATTCTCTTAGGACTCCTAGGAACCTATCTATAAAACATAGTGTATAACACTGTCAGGACTCCTAGGAACCTATCTATAAAACATAGTGTATAACACTGTCAGGACTCCTAGGAACCTATCTATAAAACATAGTGTAGAATAGTCTTAGGGCTCCTAGGAACCTATCTATAAAACATAGTGTAGAACACTGTCAGGACTCCTAGGAACCTATCTATAATACATAGTGTATGACACTGTCAGGACTCCTAGGAACCTATCTATAAAACATAGTGTAGAATAGTCTTAGGGCTCCTAGGAACCTATCTATAAAACATAGTGTAGAACACTCTTAGGACTCCTAGGAACCTATCTATAAAACATAGTGTAGAATAGTCTTAGGGCTCCTAGGAACCTATCTATAAAACATAGTGTAGAACACTCTTAGGACTCCTAGGAACCTATCTATAAAACATAGTGTAGAATAGTCTTAGGGCTCCTAGGAACCTATCTATAAAACATAGTGTAGAATAGTCTTAGGGCTCCTAGGAACCTATCTATAAAACATAGTGTAGAACACTCTTAGGACTCCTAGGAACCTATCTATAAAACATAGTGTAGAATACTGTCAGGACTCCTAGGAACCTATCTATAAAACATAGTGTAGAACACTCTTAGGACTCCTAGGAACCTATCTATAAAACATAGTGTAGAATAGTCTTAGGGCTCCTAGGAACCTATCTATAAAACATAGTGTAGAACACTCTTAGGACTCCTAGGAACCTATCTATAAAACATAGTGTAGAATAGTCTTAGGGCTCCTAGGAACCTATCTATAAAACATAGTGTAGAACACTCTTAGGACTCCTAGGAACCTATCTATAAAACATAGTGTAGAATAGTCTTAGGGCTCCTAGGAACCTATCTATAAAACATAGTGTAGAATAGTCTTAGGGCTCCTAGGAACCTATCTATAAAACATAGTGTAGAACACTCTTAGGACTCCTAGGAACCTATCTATAAAACATAGTGTAGAATACTGTCAGGACTCCTAGGAACCTATCTATAAAACATAGTGTAGAACACTCTTAGGACTCCTAGGAACCTATCTATAAAACATAGTGTAGAATAGTCTTAGGGCTCCTAGGAACCTATCTATAAAACATAGTGTAGAACACTCTTAGGACTCCTAGGAACCTATCTATAAAACATAGTGTAGAATAGTCTTAGGGCTCCTAGGAACCTATCTATAAAACATAGTGTAGAATACTGTCAGGGCTCCTAGGAACCTATCTATAAAACATAGTGTAGAATTCTCTTAGGGCTCCTAGGAACCTATCTATAAAACATAGTGTAGAATACTGTCAGGGCTCCTATGAACCTATCTATAAAACATAGTGTAGAATAATTAAGAATCTAATTCCAAAATAATGTCAAAGAAAAAGTGACTTCTCTTCAGAACCTAGAATATAATAAGTGGAGCCCCAAGGGAGGTCACAAATATAAAAATCCATTTATACTTTATTTTTACCTCTTTTGGGCCTCTTTGTGGTAGCCAGTGCTCTTTCTTCACCAAATTGATGATGTCATGCATTCAGGGATACCACTGAGGTCTGTGATAGGGCTTCAGTTGTTACATAAGCATGTCAAACATCATTATGTCATGACGCCCGACATGCCTATGTGACCACTGATGGCCAAATCGCAGGCTTCACCATGACTCTGCCACTAAATTCCAGTTCACTCAAAGAAAGCCCTAGAGTTAGAGAAGGTAGAGACACAAAACTGATGAGGAACAAGGAGGAGCTACGGTTTTAGGGAAGAGTAATGGAAGTGGTTATCTAGTTTCTGCTATTGATCAGCTTTACCTATCCAGTGTGGCTACTGGGTATTGCTTATATTTTGGGAGTCACACTGTACACTTACTGTACACACTGTGGCACCAGGTTTAGGTTCTGCAGAACTGTCTCATAGACTTCAATGGGCCAGCATTGGAGTAACAAAATCTGCCACTATGGATGTTGTCACCAATCCTTTCACTGGTCTAACCCTCCAAGATTTTCACTGGTCTGACCCTCCAAGGCTTTCCCTGGTCTAACCCTCCAAGGATGTTTTTATTTCTCTCTTCAGTGTCCTAGACCACCTGGGTTATTAATCTTACCCAGGGGCATAATTAGTGATCACGTGGCCCCTACAACATAACATCTCATGTGTGGACAGGAAGCCAGTTTCTCCATTCATTCCTATGAGACTCACAATGCAGAAACTGGCTTCCTGTCCACACATCACAAGCTGTGTCAGTTTTGGAGATTTCATATTGGTCACATGACACAAATGTGAACCAGAAAGCTGTGGATAACTCACAAATACAGCCACGGGGAAGAAGATTATCTGCACTGCACAGTGACATCATCCATTGGGGCCCAGAGACTGTAAGAGCAGCTGGGTCCTAGAGGACCCATATGAGCTCTGCAGTTCTGATCAGGAAGCTGCATTCATTCACTAACTGTGGTGCCAAATAATTCATAATCTACAGAGCAAAAAATGGCCAGACACACACACACACACACACACACACACACACACTGAATGTGTCAGGATCTGAGTTGTTTATTAAGTGGTTGTTTGTTTTTGGTGGTGGTCATTTGGGAATTTGATCCAGTGTCCTGTGGTTCTTTGGTCATTCTCTTTGCCACTGAGCTGTTGGTACAGTGGTTGAGTGTTTGCCACAGTGTCTACTTGACCTTGCTTTGTGTCTCGGTGGATGTGAGCTTCAGGTGGGCGTAATTGTCATGAACCTATCAGGTCTTTCCGGGGTCTGTAAAAGACTCACTGCTGGCTTCAGTCCTCACTGGTTTTTGTGGTTTCCAGATAGGATTCTTGGCCCAGTCTAGAAGGAGAGCTTAGTTGGAGTTGCACGGTATCTGAAGCTGAATTGGAAGTGGTGTCAGTTTTGTTCTGTGTGAGAGTCTGTTCTACCCTCAAACATTCCTACTCAACCCCTGTCCTGCATTTCTGGCTGCTTGTCACTGTTTGGTACTAGTGAGCTTCTGTTTTGAGTTCCAGGTTTATTTTGACCCTGTCCTGTGATACCCTTTCCTCACTACCCCACTCTTCCTCTCCTCCATTCCTTTTGTGTGTTTAGTGGTTGTGCTGCACCTGTTAGTTCTCCAACACGTCCCATCCTAATTAGCAATGTTTGCAGCTGCACTTACCCTTTCGTTAGGGGTGACCACCTCCAGTTTCCCAGTCCCTAGCCTCTTTCAGCTCTCACCCCACCTGTCTATCAGGTCTTCGTGTTTATAGAGCCAGTAGTTTTCAGAGTCGAGCTTAGCTCAGGAACAGCTGACCAACACCCTCAAGCAGGGCCTAGTCAGCCATCATAGCGCTAGGGATGACTTTCCTATCCCATTTCCTTATTAGTGCATTCAGTACCAGGGTTGTTGGGCATTGACACAACCGTGACAGGGTTTCATCCATTCAAGTCTCTTTATTTCATCATAACATAATATTTTAATACAGGAAATAAATGGTCATGTCAATTATAACAAAACCTGCCCAGCAACTTGCAATTACCATTGATCATTGGTGGCAAGAGTTTCTGAACACTCCCCTTAGGTCATCTCTATAAATAATCATCTGTTTCTCATAAGGCCTTATACTTAGGGTTGAGTAATCGGGAATGGAAAAGATTGGATTACGATTGGCGATCAAGTAAATTTCATGATCGCGATCGGAATTCGAAACCCGATCTTTTCCAGCGGGATCGAAATCGGAGGTTATCTCAAGATCGGCTTAACCCTAAAAGTGAATTTTCCCATAGAGAAGCCTTGACTAGGGTTGAGCGATCGGGATCGGAAAAGATTAGATTCCGATGGGCGATCGAGCAAATTTCACGATCATGATCAGAATCGTCTGGAAAATGATCAGAAATCGGATTTTTAAATCAATCCTGAAATCAAAAGATTGGCTCAACTCTACTTATACTAACAATACATATTAGTCCTAAAAAAAGGCAAATCATTAGTAAGCAGTGTAAATCTCAGCCTCCTGGCTGAAGAACAAGCTGCTAACAGACACAAGGCCCCCCTACTCACGCAAGGCCCGTTTGAAGTTCACCAATGACCATCTGGATGATCCAGAGGAGACACAGGAGAAGGTCATTTGGTCAGATGACACCAAATCCATGCACCATGTTTTGTTTACTTATTTCATGTAATAAAATGTAAATTAATTGTTTAGAAATAATACAATGCAATTTTCTGGATTTTTTTCAGATTCTGTCTCTCACAGTTGAAGTGTTCCGACAATAAGAATGACAAAACTCTCCAGCTTTTGTAGAAAAATCTCCAGTGTATCAAATACTTATTTTGTCCATTGTATGTGGTCTCTGCCACACTGATAAGACAAAGCTTGTGGATGTAGACTTCTCTCTCCACCAATATGTCCATCTTCTCAGTGTGCTCTCCTATGTATCTGTATTTGTATATACTTAGTTAATGTCAATGGTGATGCAAATTCTAAAGTTTCCTCATTTCTATACAAATAAGGAAAATGAAACTTGTTTGAATAAGAGTCTCTGGTTCCTCAGTGCAGTTAGGGGGCATAACAACAGATATGTAATCATACAAATGTTTAGACCTACAGCAGATATTATTATAACTTATGGAGTCTAACATACAAATACAAGCCCAGATTTACTCATGTGGTTATGACTAGACATTCCACTCGCCAGTTCTGCCGCAGACATCCGCCTGAAGACACTCCCTCTTGACTAGGTCCATTCATTTGGGCCAATTCCGGAGCGGAGTGCCGCAACTATATGCCAATTCACTGCATCGGCATCCAATCACGGCTACCATTTTTTTGGTCCAGAATATGAGGTGGCCTCTGCCTCAAATTCCGGACAAAAAAACTGTGTGTGAACTGAGCCTTAATCAGATTGTACGGGGTGAAGTGTCCCAGAGAACTAGTGCAGCTCGAGAAAAACCTTAGAGATGGGATGATTAGATATAAAAAGAATACAAATCTAAGGTCATTGACAGAATGGAGAGGACAGTTAGGGAGAGACAGTGACTAGGGAGGAGATGTGGGAGGTCAGTGCTATGGAGGGATTTATGGAAGAGTGTGATAATTTTATATTGTTGTGACATCTCTGCCTGTTCGGGTCACTGCACCACCCTCTGCTCTCGTGCTGTGGCGCAGGAGGCAGTTTGGTTCTTGGCTTAAAGTTTTTGTTTGCACTGTGTGAAAACGGCTCTAGTTCTGTGATTGTATTTGCAGCACACCCATCTTCTGCCCTTGTTGCCTCTGTCCATTAAGTAGTTAAGTTTTGTCTTGCCTGTGATTGACAGCCTGACTTCCTGTCATGTCCAGGGGACGGTTCTTCCTCCCTATTTAGTCTTGGCTCTCATTCACACTAGGGCTTGCTATTGCCTTGTGTGTACTTGCTCCTTACTGTCCCTATTTTTGCTTGTATTCTAATCCTTGATCTCTGGCTTTCTCTACTGACTATTCTTTGGACTCCGATTTGGCACTGTATCGCTCGACTGTTACTGATCCTTGGCTAGCTGACCTCTCTTTGTTGTTGTCAGTCTTGTCTGCGTTTTGTGTCTCACATATCCAGGAAGGGAACATCTTCGTGGTTGCCACCTATTACGTAGGATAGGGCCTGGCAATAGGAAGGGACAGTTGGGGGCTTCAGCTTAGGGCTCACTGTCTCTTGCGTCCCGTCCCAGGGTTCAAAAGCTACTGGGGAATTGCTGTCCTAGCAATTCCCTAACAATTGTATTCTTCGATGGACGGGCAACCAATACATCTGTGTACCAGAGTCACAGTAAGATGAGTCTGGACACTGTATTCAGGACAGATTGTAGAGAGGAGAGTTTAGTAAGAGGAAGAACAAATAGAAGAGAATTACAATAGTCAAGATGAGATAGAATCGGAGCAACAATGAGGGGTTTTGATGTTTCCACTATGAAAAAAAAAGGGGGGGGGGGGTCAAGAGATGTTTTTGAGATGCAGGTGACAAGAGGATACAAGTGTTTGTATACGTTGGGGGGGACATGTGATCAGAGTCAAATACAACCCCAAGATGGTGGGCATATTGGCCTCATTGTAATAGTAAGACCACAGACAGAAATGGAATGTGGCACATCTAATTTAGACCCGAATTTTTGACTTAATTGTCATGTGGTTGTTAATAGCCAAATGGAGTCCGGCTTAAATGTACCACAATGTAGTAAAAATGTGTAAAAATTGTGTTGTAAAAGTCTGCGTAAGCCAACTAAAAGATGGTATAAACCTTGGCAAGACAGTCTAAGGATATGCCAGATATAACATCCTCCTTCCCTCATATATTGTCCTCCCTTGCGGGCAGGGCCCTCTGTCGCACTGTACCTTGTGGTCACTATGTTATTATTATACATGTTTTTTTGTATTTTGTATGTAAACCCTCTATAACCCTGTAAAACACAATGGCGCTCTAAAGATAAATTTATAATAAAAGCATACAGCATCAATAACTGTGATAAATCTGGCAAATTTTCAGACCGTGTTTCTAAACTACTATAGCATGTAGTAAATCATAATATCAATATAGATATCTTAAATGGATTCTATCATTAAAATTGTATTTTTTCTGCCTACCGTGTGTAAGCCGTGTACCGAGGTGGGCTCCCCAGGATACAGCGAAGTCACGAACAAAGGAAGTGAGTCCAATTCAATTTAACCAAGATAGGACTTTACTTAGTTTAGATAACCTCTTTTGTCCAAAAGAAGACTCCCAGATATTACATTTACACAGCCTAGAGGCTGGGACCCTGGTGTTATACAGCACGGTGCCCACTAGTGTGGCCTTCAATATACTCCAAGCTTTTACCTACCTGCAAGCTGCGCCTATGCAGCTGCCTGTTACCTGTTATTACCCTATTACACAGGAACAATTCAGTGTGTGTGACACAGGCATCCGGCGGTGTAACACCAGGGTTTACAATCTTATCACAATACTACTAAATTCCCCCCAAACCAAGTACAACTAAGCAAGTATAATGGTTAGTTAGCTTGCAAGCCAAACAGTGTAAAGTTAAACTAAATGTTGCTCCCAGACTTCCTTACAAGTCCCTCCCTGGGAGATATAACTCTGTAGAAATCCTCTGTGACTTAGTCCTTTTACCAGACAGGTAGATAGTTCACCAGTATTGCAGCCTGGGGTGATGATTATACCTAACTAACTAACTACAGGCTTTTTACTCAGTCCCAGCAATATGGTGCAAAACTTGCAGTGTGGTGCGTGCACGCTTACTTCTGTTGGGTACCTTTAGTCTCTGTTAGCATCAGGGTGAAGAGGAGCTCCTCGGACAGCATGCGGTCTCACTGACAGTCTCACTTCTCAGCCAAGTCTCTGACAGTAATCTTCTCCTTAGGATGGTGTCTGGACAGACTCTGAAAGTCTCAAATCCTCAGCTATTCTTGCTGTGGCTTCTCCCTCCAAGGACCCTCTCTGCACAGAGATGTCTCCACAGCTCTCTCTTCTCTAGAGTCCAGCACACTCTGACTCAAAATGGCTCCTAGAACCTTCCTACAACGATCAGGGTTTCCACATCAATCTTCCAGGGGCATACAGCCTTTTTCCTTTTACTTGTTATCTTGCAACAGCGACCTCTCGTGGTCAAACAACAAAATGTCAGGTTATGAAAACACCAACTCAATTACACATTGCACATTCACTACACAGGGGCTGTTTCACCCTCTTACATGCCACCCCACTAGAGGTTGACGTCCCTGGCAACCTTTCCCATATAAACTCATCTTGCACATAGCGCTGTGGGGGTACCCCAGCATTGGACCTGGCTGTCCTACGCAGAGTCACAGAATCAGGGGCACCCGGCACACCCAATGATGGCTGTTCTGCAGGTTGTACAACTCCCTCCCTGGGCGGCAAACTAGACTCGACTTGGTTCCCTGGATCGGCTGGGGCAGGGACAACCCACCACTCATCGTCTAAGGGGGTTTCCCTGGTAACAATGCTAGGAGCCTGTACCACCTCGTCGGCCACCGAGTGTTCAAAATTGCAGTGTCTTAACATGTTACGGTGAAGGTTCCTTGAGGGTCCTCCAGTCCCTACTGGCTGTACCTCATACACTGGAATATCAGGGTCTACCTTTCGCTTCACAACATATGGTACCGCCTCCCACCGCCCATCCAATTTTCCCGTTGGCCTCTTGGCCCTGACAATCACACGATCACCTGGGGCGTACTCATCCCTCTGCACCGGCCCTGGGTTGGGGTGTACTATTTGTCTCATGCGTTCACCCACAACCTTATGTACTGCTCTCAGTTTGCGACGGTGTTCTTGCGCCCATGCGGTAGTGCTCCTTGGAGGAGGCTGCATTGGATCTGGCATGTGGAGATCCTCAATCTCTTGACCTGCCCTCCCAAACATCAACATGTGTGGAGAGTAACCAGTGGTGTTGTGTACTCTATTGTTATAGGCCCACATCAGTTCAGGTAGATACTCTGGCCACCGAGCTTTTTGACTATCCTCTAGCGTCCGCAACATCTGTATCAAGGTGCGGTTGAACCGCTCGCATGCCCCGTTCCCCTGTGGATGATATGGGGTCGTGCGAGAACGTTCGATCCCATAGAGTTGATACAATTCACTCATCAAAGCCCCCTGAAAGCACGCCCCCTGATCTGAATGGATTTTCTGTGGACACCCAAACACTTGTATAAAGTGTTTGCAGACCGCTTCGGCAGCGGATTCAGCCGTCTGATCTCTGGTGGGTACAGCTACTGCATACTTTGTAAAATGGTCCGTCATAACCAAACAGTAAGAATGTCCTGAGGTAGAGTACCCAATCTGTACATAATCAATCATTAGAATTTGCAGGGGGGCAGATGTTTGAATAGTTTGTACAGGGGCACGTTGTTCGGGACTTTTACTCAGCCCGCAGGACCGACATTGAAGACATGCCTTGGTCACCATCTTTCCCAAATCTGGACAATACACAAATCGTTGGAGCCATTGGTACGTTTTGGCACTCCCAAAATGGGCCCCACTCTCATGGGCTTCCTGAGCGGCTACTGGTCCCAATGACATCGGGATGACAATCTGTTGCCGGTGTTGCAGCTCTGACTGTATGTATATGGTCCGACATAGGAGTCCTTGGATGACAACCAGCTTATCCCACTGTCTCAGTAACTTCTGACCCTCTTGGGTTAAGCTAGCCCGCTCATTCGGCCGTGGCCAGATCTTAGTCCGGATCCACTCTTTCACTTTACATAGGTCCGGACAACTATTTTGAACCCTTTCCCAATCTTCCAATGTCTTCCCCAGCACCATCGGCATCCCTGAAGCCACCCCACTTGAATGGGTTATGTTCTGGAATGGCGGTATTCTGCCGAGGTGTGGGATTTCACTGTCTTCTAGCCCTTCCTCTCCACTCTTGGTTGGCAATCCCACAGGGACTCGGGAGAGGGCATCAGCGTTGCCATTCTCTCTCCCTGATCGGAACTGGATACGGTATTGATACTTGGAAAGGCGGGACATCCACCTCTGCTCAAGGGCACCTAACTTAGCGTTCTCTAAGTGTGCTAAAGGGTTATTGTCTGTCATCACAATCACTTCTGCACCCGTCAGATACTCTGTGAATCTTTCAGTCATGGCCCATACAAGTGCCAAAAGCTCCAACTTAAAGGAGCTGTAGTTGTCGGGGTTACGCTCTGACTCCCTTAAGGACCGGCTGCCATAGGCAATCACCCTCTCACGTCCATCTTGAACTTGAGATAGCACAGCTCCCAAACCATGTAGACTTCCATCGGTGTACAACAGGAATGGCTTATCAAACTGTGCATAGGCCAGGATCGGGGTACTGGTCAGAGCTTTCTTTAACCCCTCAAAGGCTTCTTGCTGTCGTGACCCCCACTCAATGGGGCGATTCTTGGGTCCACCAGCTGTGCCTCTCAGTAGTTCATTTAGGGGGCCAGCCCGATGAGAGAACTTGGGTATGAATCTCCTGTAATAACCGGCCAACCCTAGAAAGGCTTGTACTTCACGCAGGGTTCTTGGTTGGGGCCACTTCTGGACAGCCTCCACCTTGCTGGGCGCAGGTTGTACCCCTTCCGGAGTGACTACATGTCCCAAGTACTCTATTCGCTGCTGGAATAGTTGACACTTCTTGGGCTTGATTTTTAGCCCATGATCACGCATTCGCCCTAGGACCTGCCGCAGCTTTTCGAGATGATCTTCAAATGAGGACCCAAACACTACAACGTCATCCAAATATATCAATACCGACTCAAAGTTTAGGTCACCCAAACAGAGTTCCATCAACCGCTGAAATGTCCCTGGGGCATTGGACAGACCGAAAGGCATTCTGTTAAACTCATAGAGTCCCATGGGTAAGATAAACGCTGTCTTGGCCTTGTCCTTTTCGGCCACTGGCACTTGCCAATATCCACTGGCCAAGTCAAGCGTTGAGAAATACTTGGCATGACCGAGGGAGGATAGTGACTCTTCAATCCGTGGAAGGGGGTATGCATCACGGACGGTCTTAGCATTTAGTTTCCGGTAATCTATGCAGAAACGGAGACTTCCGTCTTTCTTCCGCACCAAGACCACCGGAGCAGCCCATGGGCTCTTACTCTCCTGGATCACTTGATTCTCCAGCATGCTAGCCACCATTTCTTTCACCTCCTGATACATCTTGGGGGGAATCTGCCTATACCGCTCCCGAATAGGCGCAGCGTCGCCAGTGGGGATTTCGTGTTCAATGGCGGTAGCACACCCGAAGTCTTCATCGTGTCTTGAAAACGCCTCCTGGAATTCCCACAGAGTGTCCTCCAGAAGCTTCTGTTGTCCCGGGGTCAGAGACCGGCGATCTACTCCCATCAGAGACATGATCACTTGGCCATTCCACTCTGCCGTTGGAGCCTGCCTTTGCTGGACCTTCACAGCATAGGTCCAAGACGACCTCCCATCAGGCTGCAACGTGAAGCTCTTCCGGCGAAGGATGTCACCCCCGGGCACGTGAACTTCAGCCAGCAGGGTATTCCCAGGCACGAACAACTCACTGTCCAGAACGTTGAGACAGCGTATAGGCACACACCCATCCTTCACAGTGGCAAGTGCTCGGGCTACCAGAGGGCGGGTCTGCGTTTCTCCCTGCAGGGCAGGCTCTATCAAGACCTCTAGTCCATTTAATGGTCGTCCAGCCCCCACCGGAAGCATCACAATATTTTCCTGTCGTGGTGGAATCTTCATTGGGGCACTCAGCGGCACCTTCACGTATCCAATGGAGCGCCCTGCCATGGTGCTCTTCTGCAAACTACAGCTCCTCACCATCTGCTGTAGGACCTTCTGAGTCGGCCGGTGTGTGGTGGCCCGCTGCCAGTATTTAGGTCCTTCCTTTGCATAAAGGTGATGATCTAGGTCTCTCAGCACGTTCATGCCCAGCGTCACATCGAGTCCTCTCCTGGACGGATGGTCTATCAGCACGATCCCCTTTTTGCCAATGTCTTGCCCAAACAGCCGGACCCGCATCCAGACGATCCCTTGTACGTCCATCGCACCATTGTTGGCAGCTATCAACCGGATGACACTTCCATCCTCTGGCTCCATCATATGTCCGAAGTGTCTCTCGAAGAACTCCAGGGGCATCAGGGTGCACTCCGATCCAGTATCAACTAAGCAGCGTACCTTCTGGCCCTCCAGCTCAGCTTCCATAACGGGGCTGCTAGCATATAGATCGCATTCATCACATACGGGGCTTGATTGTTGGTGAACCGCCACAGGACGCCCCGTTACTGCGGCGGTCGGGAGTTTAAAGCCGGCTCGGGTTCCACCTCCCCCTTACACTCTCTGGCGATATGGCCATACTGTCTGCAACTCCAGCAGAGGGGTCCCCTTGATCCCTGTCCAGCTGATGAGCCTCGGTTGGTGGGTCCTCGGCCACGGTGTACTCTCAGCGGGGGAGAGTAGGACGATGCGGTCATTTCTGGAACCATGGATTGACCTGCTCGCATCTGGGACACCTCCAGTCGGCGTTCTCTCATTTCTGCCCGTAGAGCCTGGACTACATCCTTTAAGGACCCTGGGTCTTCAGGACCTCCACGGGTCCCTGTCACTTGGGTGCTACTTACAGCCTTCACATTCACAGCCACGGGCGCTTCTTCCCTCTCTACAGCAGCCAGGTAAACATTATAGAATGTCAGGTTGGCATCTGCCTGGATCATCTCTTGCAGTTTATCCTGTAACAACTTATTGGATAACCCTAGGATGAATTGATCTCGTAGCAGCCGGTCCACTTCTTTGAAGGCTCCCATAGCCTCTGAGTCCCGTCGCTGCACTTCATTCAGCATCTCTTGTAAGGCGTTAGAGTATTGCGTTAAAGTCTCACCCTCCCTCTGTGACCGATTGAAGAAGTTGCTCCGCAACTGCGCTACCTTGGCACGCCCTCCCTGAGCTCCCTCTAGCAGAGAAAATATTTTTTCTAAAGTGTCTCTTTCCGATTCGGGCCGTACCATCACTGTCCGTCTAGCGTCACCTTCTAGGGCCCCTAATGCTATCTCTGCACGCAGTTCCGGTATCAGGTTGCTCAGTCTAACTATACTTCGTACCCTTTCAGTCCAGTCCTGCAACATCATATTATTACCGTCAAACTTTGGCAGATGCTGCATTAGTGCCCCGGCCGATAAGTACCCCACTTGGGCCGGCATCCCCAGCGCTGGGGCTTGCTGTGCAGGGGCACCCTGGACCACCACAGCTGGTGCCAGGGGATTCTCTCCCGCCACATTCCCGTCCATGAGGGTCGCTGTATCCTGCCGACTACGCCAAGTTGTAAGCCGTGTACCGAGGTGGGCTCCCCAGGATACAGCGAAGTCACGAACAAAGGAAGTGAGTCCAATTCAATTTAACCAAGATAGGACTTTACTTAGTTTAGATAACCTCTTTTGTCCAAAAGAAGACTCCCAGGTATTACATTTACACAGCCTAGAGGCTGGGACCCTGGTGTTATACAGCACGGTGCCCACTAGTGTGGCCTTCAATATACTCCAAGCTTTTACCTACATGCAGGCTGCGCCTATGCAGCTGCCTGTTACCTGTTATTACCCTATTACACAGGAACAATTCAGTGTGTGTGACACAGGCATCCGGCGGTGTAACACCAGGGTTTACAATCTTATCACAATACTACTAAATTCCCCCCAAACCAAGTACAACTAAGCAAGTATAATAGTTGGTTAGCTTGCAAGCCAAACAGTGTAAAGTTAAACTAAATGTTGCTCCCAGACTTCCTTAAAAGTCCCTCTCTGGGAGATATAACTCTGTAGAAATCCTCTGTGACTTAGTCCTTTTACCAGACAGGTAGATAGTTCACCAGTATTGCAGCCTGGGGTGATGATTATACCTAACTAACTAACTACAGGCTTTTTACTCAGTCCCAGCAATATGGTGCAAAACTTGCAGTGTGGTGCGTGCACGCTTACTTCTGTTGGGTACCTTTTAGTCTCTGTTAGCATCAGGGTGAAGAGGAGCTCCTCGGACAGCATGCGGTCTCACTGGCAGTCTCACTTCTCAGCCAAGTCTCTGACAGTAATCTTCTCCTTAGGATGGTGTCTGGACAGACTCTGAAAGTCTCAAATCCTCAGCTATTCTTGCTGTGGCTTCTCCCTCCAAGGACCCTCTCTGCACAGTGATGTCTCCACAGCTCTCTCTTCTCTAGAGTCCAGCACACTCTGACTCAAAATGGCTCCTAGAACCTTCCTCCAACGATCAGGGTCTCCACATCAATCTTCCAGGGGCATGCAGCCTTTTTCCTTTTACTTGTTATCTTGCAACAGCGACCTCTCGTGGTCAAACAACAAAATGTCAGGTTATGAAAACACCAACTCAATTACACATTGCACATTCACTACACAGGGGCTGTTTCACCCTCTTACACGTGTCGGAATAGCCTTAAGAAAGGCTATTCTTCTTCTACCTTTAGAAGTCTTCTCCAGGCCGTCGTTCGGTAGAAATCCCGGTTTCTGTTGGTATGTAAATGAGTACTCTCACAGCACTGGGGCAGTCCCCAGCGCTCAAACAACACTGAGAGAGTCCCCAGAAATCTCCTGCGCCGCCTTCATCTTCATTTGTAATGGCCTCTCTTTTCGTCTTCTTCCAGAGCTGGGTTGAAACTTCTAGGTCTTGGGCCTCGGGCAAAACCGACTACGCATGCCCACCGACCACAAGAAAATGGCCGCTTACACGTGAAGAGAGGCCGATCCAGACAAGGACTAAGGCGGCGCTGGAGAGTTCTCTCACAGTATTGGGAACACCCTCAGTGCTGTTTGAGTGCTGCCCCCCTCAATTTGTATACTGACGAAAACTGGGATTTCTACCAAACGGTGGCCCAAAGAAGACATCTAAAGGTAGGAGAAGAATAGCTTTTCTTGAGGCTATTCCAACGTGGTAGGCAGAAAAAAATACAATGTTAATGATAGAATTGCTTTAACAGCTGAGTTAGGCAAACCTCTCAGGATTCATTTTGTTTCAAGTTTAGGTGATTTGTGACCAAGATTAATTTCGATTCCAACAAAGGTAGAGATAAATCACACTATCCTGATGGTTTCCAGACTTAAATAAGGTAAAGATAGATGGTAGGGCTCACACCATTTTTCCATATTTCCTTGTATTTATCTGTGTCCACCCCTAGTACAGTTGAAGGTGAGTTATGTATTGTATGTAGTGCATATTTTTGAGCATTAAAAATTTAGGGATTACATTTTGGGGTTGTTATAAGCAAAAAGTCCTCCTCACTGTGACATGTTTTTTCCTTGTTTGTTTTACATTGTTCCTTACTACCTACAATAATTATCTATATTTATTTTTATATTTATGTTTTTATAGTTATGTGGATGCCAAATCTGTGTCCTTGTATCTATTTTATATTATTTACTAATTACCCAAATGAAAAAATGAGAAATAATTTTATCCAGAATGAACCTGGAAGATTTTTATTATTACATAAATGAATACACAGAGTGAAACAAGATAAAACACAGATAAACGTTATCTTATATACACATACTTATACATAACCATACTAATAGGGTTTTTATACTTCCTATATTTTGTTTTTATATTTTTACACATTTGACTAATTTACTCATCATGAAAACAAAGAAAAATAGTGTCCTTGTATTTCAATAATATCAGATTTGTGAGAGTCCAAAACCTGGCACCCCCATCTATCATCTGTGTGAAGAGATCACAGCATTCAGCTCCTCTCCCTCTTCATGAGCTTTGAGGTTATGTTCATTAGTCACATGACCTCTTTAGTAACTATAAACTCTATGATGCTGTTCTTGGTATTCAACATAAAGGAATGAAACCTAGTCAAGCAGCTGATTTTTTTTTTTTTTTTTTTTTTTTTGGGGGGGGATGTCAGATGTCCACTGATCTGATATCAATAACTATATCCTAAGAATAGATCTCAAATATCAAAGTGAAGAACACTCATTTAAATTACTTAAAGCCAAGCATCTAGTAAAGTGACTAATTAATCTAATTGTACTTATTAATAACCAGGCCTGCTAGAAACAGAGATTTACTAACTATCTAAAGTAGCATATTCCAGAGATACAAATGTGACATACTAGCAGGAGGACCTGGATTTGCATGGGTATATTACATTTTTTGTTTGTGTACTGGCCCCATAAGAATTGTCCTATTTTGCACTGGTGTATTTTGTATGTTGTTTGTGTGTGTCCATAAACGTCATGTGATCATGTGTATCTCATTTTGGATATCAGTAAAACACCTGTGATCACTTGTTATGGATACCTGGAGTAAAGTTGTGTGTATGTGACCTTGTGTAACAGTGTCATCCACAGTGCCCTGTTTCTTTAAAGCTGACATACAGCAGTTAAGAAAAATGGTTGTGTTGCTATGGAAACCTGGAGTAAAACTCTAATGTGTGGTACTCTGTGCAGAGCCATCTATCTAATCCTCCAACATATGGTACTGTGTGCAGAGGCACGTATCTAATCATTCCTATGTGGTATTGTGTGAAGAGGCACGTATCTAATCCTCCAGTGTGTGGAACTGTGTGCAGATGTGTGTATCTAATCCTCTCCTATGTAGTACTGTATGTAAATGCACGTATCTAATCCTCTGGCATGTGGTACTGTCTGAAGACGTGCGTATCTAATCCTCTGGCGTGTGGTACTGTTTGAAAATATGCATATCTAATCCTCCTCCATGTGGTATTGTGTGCAGTGGCGTGTGTCTAATCCTCCGGTGTGTGGAATTCTGTGAAGACGCGCATATCTAATCCTCTGGCATGTTGTACTGTGTGCAAACGTGCATATCTTATGCTCTGGTGTGTGGAACTGTGTGCAGATGCATGTATCCAATCCTTTGGCATGTGGTACTGTGTGCAGACACATGTATCCAATCTCCCGGCGTGTGGTACTGTGTGCAGATGTGTGTATCTAATCCTCTGGCATGTGGAACACTGTGCAGATGCACGTATCCAATCCTTCAGTGTGTGGAACTGTGTGCAGAAGCGCATATTTAATCCTCTGCTGTGTGGACTGTGTGCAGACGCGTGTGTCTAATCCTCTGGCATGTGCTGATCTGTGTATCTAATCCTCTGATGCGTGTATCTCAGTTTGACTATCAGTGTTGGATTGTGTATGTGCAGTGTGCAGTGACCGTGTGTATTGCAGTTAGAATATGAGTGAAAGACTTGCAGGTTTGTATTGGCTAAGGGGGGGGGGGGGCATTGTGTTGGGAATGCTGTATCTCAGCAAAGGTACGTCTGAGCGAATTGTAATCTTGTCTAAAACCTTCCCGGATACCTGATGTATATCTGTACCAAATTTGGTGAAGATCAGGCCAGTCGTTTGGTCGCACTTAGAGAACAGACAGACAGACAGACAATAATTCATTTTTATAAGATAGAGAGATATCACAATGACCTCTACTACCAATATAGTTGTCTGTTCTTTATGCACGATCAAATGCCTGGACCAATCTACACCAAATTTGGCACACAGGTACATCAGGTGTCCGGGAAGGTTTTAGACCGTGGCTCAGCTCTCTAGGACATACCGTTCCTAAGAGACAGTATTCCGAAAAACTAACCTGCATTAGCCAAAAGATGCCAGCAAGTCTTTCACTCATATTTCAACTACCATACACTCAGTCACATGTCTCTTATCAGCCAATGGAAACTCTCAGGTGCTTAGTCTCCACATGCGCACGGGTTTCCATAGCAACCTAGCCATTTTTCTTCACAGCTGTAGGTGTGTGTAGGAATAAACCGATCACTACTGTATTGAGCTTACAGCTTTATATCAGTTCAGTACAATAGCGAATGAACCATTAAGGATCTCACTATACCATAACTAAATAGGATTCAGTGACCTCCATACACATGGCCATGGTCAGTCCTGGAAATACAGCCCACAAACTGTGTTCCTTGGTAGGAACATGGTCATGTGCATGAGTCCTTACAGTACACATTTCATTGACTTATTACCTGCAACTGAACCCCTGATCTAGAGTCAGAACCTCTACTGAGGAGAAGACACTTGGTCATACTATGAAGAATCTTCAAAACATGTCTCCTCAGCCTTCCTGTCATATAGATTAAATATATGGAATGTAACATTGGGAAGCAATTCCAGACTAAATCTAAACCTTCATCTCCAAGATTACATATAAGGAACGCATCAAACACATTGGTAACCACATACAAAGCAAAGAAAAAGAAGGAGACAATCGTAAATTTTATGGTCTTAAAATAAGTGTCCTGGTGACTTGTGACGTTCTTATTACGTCTCATCTTGTACATGTGATGGCTCAAAGAGCCGAGAAGTGTAAATGCAGAGATGACATAAATGAGGAAGGGAAGAGCGATCCACAAAATATTCAGAAGTACTTGGAAGTCAAGAATTTGACCAGAACATTGGGATGAGAAAAATGAGAAATAAACTGCACTTATTGCAGAATTGTCAAAAGTCATAAGTATCTCAATTGATACGGAGTAACCAATGGACAGCAACACACATGTAACAGTCAGCTCAAGAGGTCTCTGAGAAATAATCTTCTTCAGATATAGAAATAAGACGTGATGGAAGTTGCTGATCTTCAGGGTGTAAAAAACCGAGAGGAGAAGCGTAAGCCAAACATTACAGTATAGAGCACACCTCCTAATGACACCATATGCTATATAAACCTGAAAATAGAATTGCTCATCAAAGTTCATGCCAAATACATCAAGTAGTATAATAAACTGAAAGATGATCCTTGATGTTCCAATAGCAGTGATGAGGAGGTCAACGGTGGTCAGTGGTCTTCTTCTTAGCCAATCAATGACACTGACCCCAACAATAAAGATATTTATTATTAGTCCTATTATATATGAGATGCCGGCTGCACTGATAAGACATAGCTTGTAGATGTAGGGATCGTTGTGGATGTATTGATCACTCTCCTCCGATATGTTCATCTTCTCAGCCTGATCTCATACAATGTATCTGATTCCGTGTCTGTGTATATTTATGTATTTCGCTCATGCAAATGGTGATGCAAATTCCAAAACCTCCTCATATCTACACAAATAAGGAAAAAGGAACGTATTTGAATAAGAGTCTGTGGTTGGTCAGTGCAGGTAAGGGACATGACGTCAGATATGTGACCATACAATTGTTTAGACCTACAGCAGATATTATTAGAACTTATGGTGTCTTTTGAAATAATGATATAAGCCCAGATCTTTGGCACAATTTGGCACATCAAAGTTGGACTTGATTTTCGACTTACTAGACATGTGGTTGTGGATAGTCAAATGGAGTGGGGCTTAAATGTGCCCCAATTCAGCAAAAATTTGCAAAAATTGTGTTGTATAAGTCTGAGCAAGCTATATAAAATATATTATAAACCTAGACAGGACAGTCTAAAAATATTCCAGATTTAAAATCTCCCTTTCCCTTTATATTCCTTGCTGGCAGGTCCCTTTATCTCACTGTTCCAGTTGGTCGCTGTGTTATGGCTGTACTCATTTTGTCTATTTTCTATGTATACCCTCTTTAAGTGGAAGAGGGCACTCTAAATATTATTATTATTATTATTATTATTATTATTATTATTATTATTATTATTAATAATTAATATCATCCAGCATCAGCCACTGTGATAAATCTGGTGTATTTTTAAACTGTCTGTCTAAACTCACATTGTCTGACTATTGATAAATCTAAGCCTCTGTACAGAGATAATACAAATAGAGACAGGTGAACATCTCAGGCTTCATCTTGTTTTGATATTATTTCTCTGGGATCCAGATTCATTTCAAGTCAAAAATGTTTAGTATGTTAACCATCGCTTAAATTGGCTTAAAACATAGTGTAGAATACTGTCAGAGCTCCTAGGAACCCATCTATAATACATAGTGTAGAACACTGTCAGGGCCCCCAGGAACCTATCTATAAAACATAGTGTAGAACACTGTCAGGGCTCCTAGGAACCTATCTATAAAACATAGTGTATGACACTGTCAGGGCTCCTAGGAACCTATCTATAAAACATAGTGTAGAACACTGTCAGGGCTCCTAGGAACCTATCTATAAAACATAGTGTATGACACTGTCAGGGCTCCTAGGAACCTATCTATAAAACATAGTGCAGAATACTCTTAGGGTTCCTAGGAACCTATCTATAAAACATAGTGTAGAACACTGTCAGGGCTCCTAGGAACCCATCTATAATACATAGTGTAGAACACTGTCAGGGCCCCCAGGAACCTATCTATAAAACATAGTGTAGAACACTCTTAGGGCTCCTAGGAACCTATCTATAAAACATAGTGTAGGACACTGTCAGGACTCCTAGGAACCTATCTATAAAACATAGTGTAGAACACTCTTAGGGCTCCTAGGAACCTATCTATAAAACATAGTGCAGAATACTCTTAGGACTCCTAGGAACCTATCTATAAAACATAGTGTAGAATACTGTCAGGGCTCCTAGGACCTATCTATAAAACATAGTGTATAACACTGTCAGGGCTCCTAGGACCTATCTATAAAACATAGTGTATAACACTGTCAGGACTCCTAGGACCTATCTATAAAACATAGTGTAGAATACTGTCAGGGCTCCTAGGAACCTATCTATAAAACATAGTGTATAACACTGTCAGGACTCCTAGGAACCTATATATAAAACATAGTGTAGAATACTGTCAGGACTCCTAGGAACCTATCTATAAAACATAGTGTAGAATACTCTTAGGACTCCTAGGAACCTATCTATAAAACATAGTGTAGAATACTGTCAGGACTCCTAGGGACTAGAGATGAGTGAAAACCATTTGATCGAATACATATTCGATCAAATATCAGGCCATTCAAGGTATTCAATTCCAATCGAATACCACGAGGCAAACACAGTAAAAATTTGTATACCCTTCCACCTTACCTGGCGCATTTTTTGCACCAATAACTGCGCAGGGGAGGTGGGGCAGGAACTACGACAACGGAGGCATCGAAAAAAAATCGGAAAAAGGAATTGGTGGCCGAAATCAGGTGACCTCCAATTTAGACGAATGGTGAGTTTAACATTCGATTAATTTGAGAATGTGAACTATGTGACTGTGAGACAGGGACAGATGTACAGGCAGGGTTAGCTAGGGATTACCTTTATTTAGAGGGAAATGTTACTCACCCAGCTCTTTGGGGCTCTATCTGGCAGTGCTGAGTGTGCGCTGAA
Organism: Leptodactylus fuscus; assembly: GCF_031893055.1. Taxonomy (NCBI): domain Eukaryota; kingdom Metazoa; phylum Chordata; class Amphibia; order Anura; family Leptodactylidae; genus Leptodactylus; species Leptodactylus fuscus. The sequence continues at coordinate 237,181,304 of NC_134267.1, forward strand.
CCATGCTGCACACTCAGCTCTGTTGCATCTCTGTGTGTGCTGAGCTCCACCGCTTCTGCATGTAGTAGATCTGAGATCGGACCACAACGGAAACTGCTGTGGACGGATCTTAGACTCCGCCTCCTCCGGGAGTACCAGCGTTGATTGGCCGAATGCTGTACACTGGCCAATCAACGCTGGTCAATGCATTCCTATATATCGCAAGCTGACAGGGATCCCGACGTAATACAGTGACTTGGGCTTGTTAGATGCCCCCAGACATGCTTCCCCTGCTGTCCCTGTTGCATTCCAGGGTGTTGGCATCATTTCCTGGGGTGTCATAGCGGACTTGGTGACCTTCCTGAGCCGAATGGTGGGATCCCCTGAAACGAAGCATTTTTCCCCATAGACTATAATGGGGTTCGATATCCATTCAAATAGTCGAATATTGAGTGGCTTTTCGAAACGAATATTGAATATCCAACATTTTACTGTTCGTTCATCTCTAACAGTAAGATGAGTCTGGACGCTGTATTCAGGACAGATTGTAAAGGGGAGAGTTTAGTAAGAGGAAGAACAATTAGAAGAGAATTGCAATAGTCAAGATGAGAGAGAATCGGAGCAACAATGAGGGGTTTTGATGTTTCCACAGAAAAAGTCAGCACCCGCATAACCGCAAGCTGCCAGCTCTACCGACTAGCAAGGACGTGCCTGCAGCAGAACCAGCATTGATTTGCCGAATGCTATACAGTCTATAGCATTCGGTCAATCAATGCTGGTTCTACAGGACAAGTAAGGGTCGATTCACATTAGCGCTTGCCTCCTGTCTGGATGGAGTCCGCAGTAGGACTCCCCCCGAACAGAATATCAGCACAAATGCAAGCGCTGTGCAGTTAAATCGCACGGACCCCATAAACTATAATGGGGTCAGTGTGCTTGCCGCGCACTGCCCATACAAATCATTTGTGCGGGCAGTGCGCTGCAAAAACATGGACTAGTTAAAGTCTATGGGGTCCGTGCGCTTTAACTGCACACTGCTCCTCCTAAACACTCTCCTCCTGCTACTTGTGGACTTGGTGACTCTCCTTTAGTCGAATAGTGGTTTCCCCTGAAATGAGCATATTTTCCCATAGACTATAATGGGATTCGATATTCAATCAAGTAGTCGAATATTGAGGCTCTACTCGAAACGAATATCAAATCTCGAATATTTCACTACTCGCTCATCTCTAGTCACTATGTTATTATTATACATGTTTTTTTGTATTCTGTATGTAAACCCTAAAAGTAAGTTTTTCCATAGAGAAGCCTTGACTGGGGTTGAGCAATCGGGATTGGAAATGATCGGATTCCGATCGGCGATTGAGCAAAGTTCACGATCACTATCAGGAACGGCTAGAAAATGATCAGAAATAGGATTTTAAAATCGCTCCTGAAATCTCAAGATCGGCTCAACTCTACTTATACTTTAACACTACATATTAGTCCTAAAAAAAAGGCACAGGAGAAGGTCATTTGGTCAGATGACACCAAATCCATGTGCCATGTTTGTTTACTTAATTTATGCAATAAAATTTAAATTGTTTCAAAATAATACAATGTGATTTTCTGAATTTTTTATTTAGATTCTGTCTCTCACGGTTGAATTGTACCTATGATACGAATGACAAAACTCTCCAGTTTTTTATAGAAAAATCTCCAGTGTATTAAATACTTATTTTCTCCACTGTATGTGGTCTCTGCTACACTGATAATACATGGCTCGTGGATGTAGACTTCTCTCTCCACCGATATCTTCATCTTCTCAGTGTGCTCTCCTACAATGTATCTGTATTTGTATATATTTAGCTAATGTCAATGGTGATGCAAATTCTAAAGTTTCCTCATTTCTATACAAATCAGGAAAATGCAACTTATTTGAATAAGAGTCTCTGGTTCCTCAGTGCAGTTAAGGGGCAGAACAACAGATACGTGACCATACAAATGTTTAGACCTACAGCAGATCATCAGATTGTACGGGGTAAAGAGTTCCAGAGCAATGGTGCAATCCCAGAAAAATCTTACAGATGGGATAATCGGATAAAAAAAAGAATACAAGTCTAAGGTCATTGATAGAATGGAGAGGACGATTAGGGACATAGACAGTGACGAGGGAGGAGATGTGGGAGGTCAGTGCTATGGAGGATTTATGGATGAGTGTGATAAGTTTATATTGTATTCTTCGATGGAAGGGCAACGGATACATCTGTGTACCAGAGTCACAGTAAGATAAGTCTGGACGCTGTATTCAGGAAGGATCGTAGAGAGGAGAGTTTAGTAAGGGAAGAACAATTAGAAGAGAATTGCAATAGTCAAGAAGAGAGAGAATCGGAGCGACAATGAGGGGTTTTGATGTTTCCACAATGAAAAAAGGGAGAGTTCAAGAGATGTTTTTGAGATGCAGGTGACAAGAGGATACAATGTCTTTATGTGTAGGGTGATGTGATCTGAGTCAAATACAACCCCAACATGGTGGGCATACGACCTTAGTGTAATAGTAAGACCACACACAAAAATTCAATGTGGCCCATCTAATTTAGACCAGAATTTTAGACTTACTAGGCATGTGGTTGTGGATAGTCAAATGGATTGTGGATTAAATGTGCTACAATGAAGCAAAAATGTGTAAAAATGGTGTTGCATAATTCTGGGTAAGCCGAATAAAAGATGGTATAAACCTTGGCAAGACAGACTAAGGATATGCGAGATATAACATCCTCCTTACCTCATATATTGACACCCCCTTGACCAATTGGTCACTATGTTATTATTATACATGCTTTTTTGCAATGGAGTCAATGGGACTCTAAAGATAAATAATAATAAAAGCATCGAGAATTAGTCACTGTGATAAAGCTGGAAAATTTTCAGACCGTGTTTCTAAACTACTATAGCATGTCATAAATCGTAATAGCAATATAGATATCTTAACAGATGAGATAGGCAAACCTCTCAGGATTCATTTTGTTTCAGGTTTGGGAAATTTGTGTAATGAACTGCAGAAAAGGTAGATAGGATGGCACTGCTGGGTCTGTAAATATGATTCCTGGTAGGCTGGAGGTGAATTGGAGGAGTTCAACCTTATATATCAAGAGCCGTGGGGGTGCTCAACAACCAGAAAAAAAGCACTGTGGCAATAACGAAGAAATAGAAAATTGGAAGGGCACTCACCCACACAGAGGCTCGTCTTCATAAAAGGCTTCCTTTATTAGGGTATCACATCTTAAAATCAATTCTTGTAGGGAGGGAAGAACAGCATCAAATGGCAAGAAAGGCAACAGCCGTTTCGAGCAGCTATGTGCGCTTTTTCACGCCTCAGAATGCAATCTCAAACAGACAAAGAAGCAGGCTTAAGTACTATAGGAACAATCAAGCATATAGGAAACTCCTGGAGTGGCTTCACTTTTTAGCCAATAAAGATGCTAGTATGGCATCCCCTTGAATATTTTCACTAAACAAGAGGACCAGAATGAAAACTGCCACGGGCCCGTTTGACCAATTAGCAAAGGGCCGACGCTCATGCGTACTGTGCGTCTTGGCAGCCTTTTCTATATGAGCCGTTCTGCATTATCATGAATCTATACCTTGTAGAGCAGTGCTTACATGTGGCTCTGCTGCTGCTCGTCCATAAAACGGAATGCGGGTGGCTAGCCAATCGGAAAGAGGCCTATGCGCAAGCGCACATCTGCCTCAACTCTATATCTCTCCTGATCGTAGTGCAGAAGCACTAGCCAATCAGGAGGACGCCGATGCGCATGCGCATTTAAGCATAGTGACGTCAGCAAAATATCGGAGCGCTTCACTGATGGCCATAAGGAAGTGCTGGCCTATCGGAGAGACGCCGATGTGCATGCGTGTTAGAGCACATCGGCATCCGCGCACTGCTAGAACTCATTAATATTGCAGATGTAAAGTATATGCTGGCATCAGGGGCGTAACTACCGTGGTAGCAGCAGTAGCAGCTGCCACAGGGCCCGGGCCATTAGGGGGCCCGGTGACAGCCGGTACCGCTGCGTTTTTTTTTTTTTTTTTAAAATAGTCCGTTACGGGCCCCATTCACTTGCCGATCCTGGCTGGGCCGAGATCGGCAAGTGACACCGCGGGGCCCACAGAGGCTATCATTATATTCGGGGGTCTTTGCAGACCCCAGAGTATAATAAATGTTTATAGGTGTCCACAGTAGGACATATGGGGACACTATTGGGGATAATACTGTGTGTGCAGGGGACACTATAGAGGTTAATAATACTGTGTGTGCAGGGGACACTATAGGGGTTAATACTGTGTGTAGGGGACACTATGGGGGATAATACTGTGTGCATTGGACACTATAGGGGTTAATACTGTGTGTGCAGGGGACACTATAGGGGATAATACTGTGTGCATTGGACACTATAGGGGTTAATACTGTGTGCAGGGGCTACTATAGGGGTTAATATTGTGTGCATTGGACACTATAGGGGTTAATACTGTGTGTAGGGGACACTATGGGGGATAATACTGTGTACAGGGGCCACTAATGGACATAATACTGTGTGCAGGGCTTACTAAGGGACATAATAGAGTGCGGAGGAGGGGGTCAGTCGAGGTCTTCAGCATTGGTTTGGGGAGGGGGGGCCCCATGTCAAAAGTTCGCCACGGGGCCCCGCCATTCCTAGTTACGTCACTGGCTGGCATATATGCTGTACAAAAAAATTATTCAGCTGGTCACTGAACATTCAAACTAACTAAATGGAATTATTTAATATTATTGGATCCTTTATGCTTAGATGTTCATATGTTGTAACAAGGAACAATTTTATATACAAAATGGTGAAATAGCAAAAAAATGTTAGAACAATAAAGTTAGCTGAGAACTATAGAATTTATCACAGGAAAATTCCCATGTCTAATCTGTCATTTAGCCCCAAAGGACCTGTTGTGTCGGTCCGTAAAATCCATTTCGCTTCACATTGAAGCAATAATTTATTGTGATCCCCACCTTGGGGGGGGGGGGGGGGGGTGGATTTACTTTTTCAATTCCGGCAAAATTCAAACAATTTGCATCCCCATTATGTGAATCATGAATATGTTGTATTAGGCGTGGGGAACCTTTTTTGGTGTAAATAGATTTAAAATGTTTTCGAAATCTGACATAAAGGGGTCTGATAGTTTTGCCGATATAATAGTATCCGCATGGACAATAAATTACATAGACCACAAATTGTGTTTTACAATTCAAGAATTGATTTACCGTATGTTGAATCCTTCCTAATGGTAATATATTTTTCTTTGAGTTATAACGACAATATTTACAATGTCCACATGAAAAATTTCCCTTAGGGCATAATTTATCTAGCCAATTGGGGTCTTTTTGAGATACCAGTCGACTAGATATTAATGTATGCTTTATGGTTCTACAACGCCTAAAACTAATTAGGGGTTTTCTTTCTGCCCTGGATGCAAGAGTTGTGTCTGTCTGAATTATGCTCCAGTTACGGTAAATAGCCGATCTAATTTGTTTTTCCATGGGGCTATATTTGAAAGTAAAGTTAAATCTATCCTGAGTTTTATCAGGTTTTTTTGGGCCTTTTAGAAGTTTTTTTCTGTCTAAACTTTTTGATTTGTCATATGCCTTTTCAAAAGACATGAGATGAATTGGCCGTAGGGAATGGAATTTTTTACAGATTGTGCATGAAAATGGGAAATTTGTGTCCAAGATTATTTTTGCATCAAACAAGAGGAAAATTACACTATTCTGATGGTTTCCAGACATAAATAAATTAAATAAGGTAAATATAGATATGGTAGAGCTCACACAATTTTTCTATATTTCCTCGTATTTATTTGTGTCCACCTAGTACAATTGAAGGTGAGTTATGTATTGCTTTTGGGTGCTTTTGAGCATTAAAATTTTAGGGATTACATTTTGGGGGATAAGCAAAAAAAAAAAAACCTCCTCACTCGATTTCACGATCGCGTTCCGATCCCGACTTAAAAAGATTGGAAATGGAATTCCGATCCCGATCACTCAACCCTAATTGGGTTCTGTAGAGAGCGAGATGGCCTCGGAGAGACAGGAAGCAGGACAAGAGCTGGCTAAACGCTCGTCATTACCCAGGAAGGGTAGAGGATCAGGGCAGCCGCTCATGTCGGATAATCAGAGCTGGAACTCCTCAGGATCAGAGGAAGACCTAGAGATCAAGTCCAGGCTGCCCGTGCCCTGCTGTGTGGGGCCCTCTCTGAGGTGAGTGCCGGCTGAAGTCGGGGATGGCGTCCTGCCACTTTTAGTTCCTGGAAAGTCATTGATCTGCTGCCTGTCTCCTGTTACCGGGGCAGAGACCTTCACTGTCAGAGACCTTCACTGTCATCTCCATTACTAATGGAGATGTAGCAGAGCTGAGTATACAGTAAAGCAGTGACGAAGCAGAAGAGTAGCCAAGCACAACTCGTGGCAGCCCATGAGACGCTACTTTGAGAAGCTGGGAGCTTGAGTTATGCGAAAAGTGACATTTCCCATAGAGATTCTCTGTGTAGTGATTAAAAAACAATGTTTTATGGCCATTTAAGTGTTCCCTTTAGAGATGAGCGAGTAGTGTTCAATCGAATACTACGGTATTCGAAATACTCGTACTCGATCGAACACTACTAGCTGTTCGAAGTTTAAGGTTCGATGCAGAACCAGCGTTGATTGGCAGAATGCTATACATTCTGCCAATCAACGTTGGTTCTTCTCTTACCTGTAGAAGTCTTCTCCGTGCAGCGTCCCCGCGGCGTCTTCCGGCTGGAATTCACTCTGCCTAGGCATCCGGCCTAGGCAGGGCCGACTGCGCATGTCCGCACCTGCCCAGTCGACTCTGCCTAGGCCAGATGCCTAGGCAGAGTGAATTCCAGCCGGAAGAAGACGCGAGGACACTGCGAGGGGGTGAAGACGTCTTGGAGAATCCAGCCCGACCGTCACTCGTGGACTTGGCAAGTATAATTTGATCGAATTTTCTGTACCCCTGAAATGAGCATTTCTCCCCATAGACTATAATGGGGTTCGAAATCCGTTCGAAATCCGTTCGAACAGTCAAACAGTGTGCGGCTGTTCGAATCGGATTTCAAACCTCGGACATTTTAGTGTTCGCTTTTCATAGCTTTTGAAAACAATCTTAGAAAAAAAAAAATCTCATTGACTTGCATTGGGATCAGAATTGGGATCAACTGAAAAATGATCGGATAACGGATTTTTAAAACGATCCTGAAATTTCAAGATCGGCTCAACCCTATTAGTTACTGGTCACGCAAATTTTTTTTAAAAAAGAGAAAAATTTATCCAGAATAAACCTGGAAGATTTTTATTATTAAATTACTACACACAAAGTGAAACAAGAAAACACACAGATACACTTTACTCTTATATTATACATACATAACTATACATAATCATTCTGGGGGCTCCTGATTTTATAGTCAACAACATAAATTGGGTTTTTATACTTCCTATATTTTGTTTTTATTTTTTACAGGTTTCACTAATTTACTTATCATGATAATAAAGAAAACTAGTATCCTTACACTTCAATAATATATTTGTGAGAGTCCAAAACCTAGCACCCCCCATCTATGATCTGTCTGAAGAGGTCACAGCATTCACATGGGCTCCTCTTCATGAGCTTTGAGGTCAAGTTCATTAATCACATGACCTCTTCCTCTTCACAGGCTGTGATGTAATGTTCGTCAGTCACATGACCTCTTTAGACACTATAAACTCTATGGTGCTGTTCTTGGTATTCAATGTAAAGGGGCTGAAACTTAGTCAAACAGCGCTGGACCAATTTTCTCCAAATTTGGCTTACAGGTACATCAGGTGGCCTGGAAGGTTTTAGACCGGTCTGAACTCTCTAGGATGTATCCTTCCTGAGACACAGTATTGCCTAAAAATGACCTGCATTAGCCAATAGAAGCCAGCAAGTCTTTCACACATATTTCAACTGCCATACACACGGTCACGTCCCTTATCAGCCAATAGAAGCTCGGAGGTGCTTAGTCTCCACATGCACACAGCTTTACTTCAGGTTTCCATAACAACCCATATTTTTCACTGCTGTAGGTCAGCTTTAAGGGGGCAGTGTGCTGTGGATGACACTATTATAAAAGGTCACATACTGTTACGGTTATATATATATATATATATATATATATATATATATATATATATATTAATAATTATTATTTTGACAGAACCTCTTGACTGCGGTAGTGGCTACAGTCGAGGTCCACAAGCCCCAGAAGGGCAGCCGTCTACCTGAGCAAAGCAGCAGTATGTTCGTGCGGCTCAAGTGTGAACAAGGGGCAACGCACATTCACCAGTTAACTTCACTGGGTGAAGACGTTTGCGCAGCTCCATTGTGAAGCGGCTGCAAGGAGGATTACTCCAGTTGACTTCACTGGGCAAGTGTTTTTGTGCAGCTTTAATGTGAACAGGCAGCAACAATGGTTCACCAGTAACTTACTGGGGAACTGCACCTGAGTATAAGCTGCAACCAAGGCTGTCAAGGCCGTCTGCGGTTGTTTTATTCTCTGTTCGCACCATGTTTTTCCTACTTTTGTACACTGTTCACTTTTAACTGAATATGGATTAAAGGTTATTTTTTAAGAAGCCAGGCTGTGCATCCGCACCTTCTTTCTATTTATCTAATACTTACCTCGATAAGTCCCGAGGCTGGAATTGTGCACCCCGAAGAAACTTCTTGGATATGGTGAGTGGCAACTGACTTTTTTCTTTTTTCTAAGTATTTTGTATGGTGGACTTTTTTGTTGGTTGCACTCTACTGATTAACATATTTAATATATTTGGATATGGAGAGTATAAGACGTAAAAAGATTGCCTCGGTATTTGGTGATATGGATAATATTGATACAGAGGACTTTGGGAATATAAAAGAACTTTTAAAGAAAAAGGAGAGATTACTGACACAAGAATTAAAAACCTTCTGGGATCAGACTACTCTTAGCCAGTACATAGGCAAAGACATGATCCCTCGGGGATTGCGGATGTATAAAAATCCAACTTTTCAAGCGGACGAAATGTTTATGGATACATGGAATCGTATCCTAAGTGATTGTTCCCTGAGATTAATGAAGTTGATCGTGGAACATGAATGCAAAAAAATAAATTCAGGAGGACATTGTGGTTATCCAAAAACAACTGGACGAAAGTACTCTCCCGGAATCTTTGAAAAAATGGGAGGACAATACCAAAACCAAATTGGAAAAATTGGAAGAAAACATCATGGCGATAAAAAAACGCAAATTCGAACGCGATTTAGAGGACTATGCGTCTGGTTTTGTGTACAAAAAACGCATTAATACTTCCTCACCATTCCCGAGATCCATACTGAAAAATAATCGTAGAAATAAAGGGGGTGCGCGATTCAACCAGAAACGCAATGTATCATTCACATCTTATGATTCCAATGCATGAACTTCCTTTTCAAATAAATCCCATCAATCCATGGACGATTTTGACTCAAGTATTAATTCAAGGAGAAATAGAAGGTCGACTCCCAGCAATGACTCCATGTCAAAAAACGGGGAGGAAGAACAAGAAGCATTCATGGATCCAAAAAGGAAAAGACCATGCTACTTTACCCACTCCAAACAGTATTGAATGGGAGCAGTTTAAATGCAAAGGCGGCCATGACAACAGAGGGGGTTAAATTAAAATCCCCCAAAAATGACAGTGTGGAAAATCTATCTTCGGTCAGCCTGACGCAAGCCCAGCTGAATCTGCTAAGTAAAGGCTTGAACTTTGCCCCCAATAAACATTTTGACCTTTTCAGAACATTGTTGGATGTTAATTATTTTGTGAGATCACTTACGGTAAAGAAACATTTTTTTGATAAAGAAAAATTTAATGACCCAGTCATTACTCCTTTCACACATAACAGTGTGATTGAAAGTAGAGTAGCCTTGTCATTAGAGAACACTCTAAAAGAGCATATGAGCACACAAACTCTAATTGACTTAGAATATAGTCAGGATGAGGTGCTCAAGGAGTTAGACAGAGCTATGGTAACAAGATGCAATCAAGAGTTCTATCCCATACAGAGTAGGGACAGTGGGTTTCTTATTTTTCAGCAAAAGATTGAGGATGAACTTAGGATTCTACATGAAAAAATCAGTTCTGAAACCATGAATCACAACCTTTCCCCCCAAGAAAACCGAGCCCTAAAGGAATTAAAAAATCGTAAGGATTTGGTAATAAAACGGGCGGACAAAGGAGGAAAGGTTGTGATTTTGGACCGCAGTGAATATGAAAAAAGTTGTCTGGAGATTCTTGAAGATACACAAACATACACGAAATTAACGTTTAATCCTACAAGTAAATTTACGGACATCTTAACAAATTTATTGGATGAGGGAGTGGCCTTAGGAGTATTTAAGGAAATTGATCGGAAATATTTATTAAATTTAACTCCTACTGTACCAACTTTTTACGGCTTGCCAAAGTTGCATAAAACTACTAGACCTATTCCTCTAAGACCCATTATTTCGGGTAACAATTCCTTGTTAGAGAGACCAGGTATCTGGTTGGATTCCATTCTGCAACCTTTGGTATTTAGAACAAGTGGCTATATTAAAGATAGCAAACAAGTCTTAAAGTGTTTTGATAAATTTTGCTGGAACAAGGATATGTCCGGGCTCACTTGTGACGTTTGTGCCTTATACCCGAGCATCCCCCATGGGGATGCCTTAAGTGCGTTGGCGCTTCATTTATATAAATACAGTAACTATACTAGTGAAATGTGTGAATACATCCTGGAATTGACCAAATTTCTCTTATCTCATAACTTTTTCCTTTTTTTGGACACTTTTTATTTGCAGATTCGGGGGGCTCCCATGGGAGCCCCTTTCTCCCCATCTTTGGCCAATCTCTTCCTGGCTGCCTGGGAGGAGAAAAATATTTTTTCTGACATCAATCCTTTTTATACACATCTATTCTGGTATGGGCGCTACATTGATGATGTACTCATAGTTTGGTACGGAGATGTGGCGCCCATACCAGAATTTATTCATTATTTGAATCAGAACACTTTAGGTCTCAAATTTACTCATGAAAATAATCAAACTACCATTGATTTCTTGGATCTAACATTGATAGGTTCAACTGAGGAGGGCTGTGTTCACACTAGCTTGTATAGAAAACCTTCTGCAGGTAACGCAATTGTCGTATGTCCGTCTCACAGCGGGGCGAGGTAGGACATAGTGTATATGAGTTCTTGGATATTAGAGAGCTTAGACGAAGGGACAATCCCAGACAGCAGTTGTTGTTAAGGTTTTACTTCTCTTCACACAGTCTCCACAGCTATCACATACAGTACATGAGTCTTTCATAACAGATATCACTGTATACTGGCAGTTGTACTTATCACTGGGAAAAGATGGATGTCACAGTCAGTTCTGGCCTTCAGCTGCTCAGCTAAACTCACTTCTGTTCTCACTGTTCTGTTCTACAGTCCCAGGTTTCTAGCTTTGCTTCAGGACCAACATGGCATCTCTTCCCTTTCCCTATTTTACTCCCCTGGATCACTGTCTCCTTCCCAGCACACCCTGCTGTGTCAGTGACCACTTCCTGTGTCTCTTGTTAGAGCTTTAACTCCACAGGTGCTGGATGATTTTACATCATGGCTGCAGTCTGTCTCTACCTGTCACACTCTCCCCCGCTAATTTCATGTCGTCCCTGACATTGGCCCAAAAATATGGCCTACGTATGGTTAATTTGGACCCAATTGGAACTGTCCTTACTCAAAGGTCAACACCCATTTTTCCCGGTTGTAGGACGTCTCCCACATCCAAGATCCCAGTATCTAACTGGTGGATGTCTCCATTGTCCCTTCTACTGTCCTTAGTGAAGAGGTGTGAGACAGTGTCCATAGTACTTCCTTTAACATTAACACATCAATGATAACCATAACCTGACTAAACATAACATTAACAATAACCTTTTTTTCATTCTTCAGCTGGAGCTCTTCCTCCGTCTTCAACCAGCTCTGAATAACTATCCTCAAAGTAGGTTGACTCTATTCAAGATAACCAAACTAGTCTAATCATCACAGTTAAAGTCCTCAGTAAAGTAGATTGCGGGTAAATACCACTTTGGTCGGTTTACCTGATCCTTAGGTGTCCACACCTGTCTGAACTGGACAGTTCTTGGTACTTCTCTTGGTTCTCCTAGAGTGTCATACGTCAGGATCACCGGTTTTCTTACTTCTCTACTTGATACTTTTCTGCTGGGTAGTTCTCTTGATGATTCAGTCCTAGGAGCTCCAATGGTCTCCGCTTCCATGTCGCTTGTTAGTTCATTCTCTGATGTGTTCGGAACTGCATCTGTAGGTCCTCGCTCTTCCATTGGACAACCTATTTCTGCATCCTCTAGGGGTTCCTCTGCTCTTACCTCTTCAACCATTTCTTCAGTAACTGGTGACGGATCATCTGAGACCATACAATTATTGGGTGCATTTCGAGGTACAAACTCAGGAGCGTCAGGACATAACTCACTTTGTTGAGGAATGTTGGTTCCACGTCTGTTCGGTATATGGAATACAAGGGTTTGATCTTCCTCATCTGAACTCTCACTGTCATCACTTCCATCAATAACTTCCTTCCTAGGTCGTTGTCTGAGAGGTTTTGATCGACGTTTATCAACCTCCTGAATGGCTTGCTGTGGTGGCAGGTAATCACATGGTAGGAGTAGATTTCGGTGCAATATTCTTGTTTTATTATCTCCTATTTCTGTTCTTACTTCATAAACAGGGCTGTCATCAGATTTTCTCCTCACAACCACATAAACCTTCTCTTCCCAATATGATCGAAGTTTTCCTGGACCCCCTTTCTCTCGTAGGTTTCTGACTAACACACGACTTCCCGGTGTCAATTCCGCTCCATGACATCTTCTGTCATAGTATTCTTTGCTCTTTTTCTGCTCTTCCGCATTCACTTTTGATGCTATGTTGTATGCTTCAGTCATACGTTCCCTCCATACCCGGACATACTCAGGATATGTCTTGTATGTTTCTGAAACTGGGGTATCGAACATAATATCAATGGGTAGCCTTGGGGATCGACCAAACAAAAGGAAGAATGGCGAGTAACCTGTTGCTTCACTCTTGGTGCAGTTATAGGCATGTACCATTTTTGTTAAGGAATTCTTCCAATCTCTTTTCTCAGCAGTTGTCAGAGTCCTCAAAATTGACAGTAATGTCCTATTGAAGCGTTCTACTTGTCCATTTCCTTCTGGGTGATAGGGCGTAGTGTGCGATCTTTGGATTCTACAGTATTTCCCTAACTTGGCAAAGAGTTGGTTCTCAAACTCTCTTCCTTGGTCATGATGTAGTTTGGTAGGAAATCCAAACTTCAGAGCAAAATCATTGAAGATCTTTTCTGCTGCTGTCCTGCCTGATTTATTAGTAGTGGCATACGCTTGAGCAAATCGAGTAAAATGGTCCATTACTACTAGGATGTATTCATATCCACCCTTGCACTGCTCCAGGTGTAGGAAGTCTATTGAAACCATTTCAAACGGGTAAGTAGTTTGGATGTGGACCATGGGCGCTGAAACATAAAGTGCATAACACCAAATAAACATATGGTGGAAAACATATGTGTACACAATATATACATAAAGAACCATGCGATGACTGGTATTAGCATTATCAGAGATAGCTTCTTGGAGATATATAAAGACATCCCATTAAGGTGAATAACATGTCAAACAAATGTAAACAAACGCTGTATAAAGACTCATTTGCATGCTACAATGGAGGTAAGTACACAACTGTCATGTTGACTAAGGAAAATGAACATCTCAGTACCTGTTAAATGTAGTAAAAGCGGTCACAGATGTTGGTCTGGAATATTTGGTATGAGGTGAAATACCTGAAAGTGTATAGGATACAAATTAGACCCAGAGTCAGACCAGATTAAGAACCAGGGCAGTTATAAGTTCCAGACCAGCCTATGCTCGTTGTCTTGGGGTACCTTACCTCTGCCGCCGCTATGCCGGGGCCTGCTCTTTCCGAGGAGAAATAGTAAAGAGATGCGCACAGGTGAACAGGCAATCTGCCAAAAGGAAGCGCTGGGTGTATAGCGTCTTTCCTGTATTTAAAAAGGCGCCGGAACGTGCGTCATTCGTCCCTCAGGCACCTGCGCATCTCCGTGTGTACTGAGGAAGTCGAGATGCGCATGCGCGAGTGCGCGCTACGTCTGAGCCCGATGTTCGGGTTCAGTGAAACTTGTATGCGCATGCGTGCGCTGACTAAGGAGAAGCAAGGGATATTGACGAAATGCAGGTGTAGCAGAATAGGCAGATTGTAACCTGTTAGCCGTCAACAGAAGGGAAATAGTAATGAGACCAAATCCAAGTGAGTGAATAGAAATTAAATAAAGCAAGATGTCATAGTAAAGGAGCTTGAGACCCCAAGGTAATATGATACCATATTAATGGTGAGATGTAAATAGTCCTAGTAATAATAGATAGAAAGAAAAGATAAATGAGAAGAATATTTGTATGGAGAAAAAAGGAGAGAATGAGAGAGGGAGGAAAAACTGAGGATCACAGACACACTCACAGACACACTCCTAGTGACATTAGACGTGGTCAGTCTTTACACGTCCATTCAGCATGAAAAAGGCATACGAGCAAGTAGGACACTTTTGGAATCCAATAATGTGGATCCAAAGATTATAGATCTCATGACTGACTTACTGGATATCATCCTCAATGAAAATTATTTCATGTTCCAAGATACCTATTTTGCACAGAGACAGGGTACAGCCATGGGGTCCAATGTGGCACCCCCATATGCCAATGCATACATGGCATTATTTGAGGAATCCTTTATATACACAAATCCCCTATTTACACAACATGCATTAACATGGAAAAGATACATAGACGATGTGTTCTGTATCTGGGAAGGACCCACCACAAGTCTTTTGGATTTTGCTCATTACCTGAATAACATCTGGCCCGAGCTACAATTTACACTCCATTTTGATCGTAATAAGATTAGCTTCCTTGATACACTCATTATCAAATCTGAAGCGGGAATATTGAGCTCTGACATTTATACAAAAGAGACTGATCGAAACAGTATTTTATGTATGTATGTAAACATTTAACAGGTACTGAGATGTTCATTTTCCTTAGTCAACATGACAGTTGTGTACTTACCTCCATTGTAGCATGCAAATGAGTCTTTATACAGCGTTTGTTTACATTTGTTTGACATGTTATTCACCTTAATGGGATGTCTTTATATATCTCCAAGAAGCTATCTCTGATAATGCTAATACCAGTCATCGCATGGTTCTTTATGTATATATTGTGTACACATATGTTTTCCACCATATGTTTATTTGGTGTTATGCACTTTATGTTTCATTTGGGATATGTTGTTAATATCCCCTTTTTTGATTGTCTTTTGTGTTTTGATAATTTGTAGAGCCTGAGGAAGGTCTACCCAGACCGAAAACATTTGCTCTACCAATAAAAATTACCTGGTTTGTTGGCACATATCTTTGTGTGAAGCTCTCTTTCCTATTGATACGGGGTGGGACCCTAGCTTCAACACTGGGACAAAGTCTGTATCCCTATCTACACTAACTGTTGGTTCAGTCCTCTCTGACGGTATAAGATACCGTCTGAGCTGAAGTATAGCTTTGACCATTCTCTCAGTAAAGTAGTTACTTCTGGTGATTCCGACTCCCTCTCTCGTCTCCCTGGAACTCTGTTCTGCTCCATATACTGGAGGACTCTTCCAATTGTTTCATCTTCTTGTTGCGCTTTCCTGATAGATTCTTTTGACAGTTGTTGGAGGGACATGGAGGTATAATCTTGTTCCCTCACTTCCATAGCGCTTGCTACTGTCAATGGACACCACAGTGGTGTATATTCCTGCTTCTGGATTTCTATCGCCTGAGTGGTGCTCCTAATGGTTCCCAGGCAGATTTCCTCTGAGCAAGCTTGCATAAACTCTTCAGGCTCTAATGGCATCCTAGACAATAAATCTGCGTCAGCATTGCATCTTCCTGGCCTGTACTTAATACTGAAGTTGAAGTCAGCTAGTTCTGCTACCCACCTCTGACCAGTCTCGTTCAGTTTTGCTGTCGTGAGGACATAGGTCAAAGGATTATTATCAGTGTAGACCTCAAACTCTTGACTGTAATACAGATAATCCCTAAATTGTTCGCAGATAGCCCACTTCATTGCAAGGAACTCGAGTTTCCCAGAATGTAGATGATAGTTCTTCTCAGCAGCTGTCAGTGTTCTGGAACCATAGCCGATGACTCTTAGCTTGCCATTCTGTCGTTGATACAGGGCAGCTCCAAGCCCCACCTGAGAAGCATCACAGTGAAGGACGAAAGGGTGGTTAAAATCTGGATATCCTATGATGAGCGGTTTCACAAGAGAATTCACTAGTTCTTCTAGTACTTCCTGGTGTGCTGCAGTCCAATTGATTTGTTGCTGCACAGAAACAGTGTTTCTTTCCTTCGGGTGTGACCCGCCTCTGGTCTTTTTCCTATTTACTGATGTGGGTGAGCTGATTGGCGCGCCCAAGAGGGTATATAGTGGAGCTGCAATCCGGGAAAAGTTCTTGATATATGTTCTGTAATAGGAGAGGAATCCCAAGATCTTCCTCAACTCCCCCACCGTAGATGGAGGCTTGTCTTTCAATGAAATTACTGGAGCGATCTCTGCTGGGTCCATGGTATAACCATCTCCAGACACGATTTTTCCCAGAAATCGAACCTGTCTCTTGAACAGTTCACACTTCTTTGGTGTCAACTTTACTCCATGTTGCTGGTAACGTTGGAGTACTGATCTCACATGTTCGACATGTTCAGCAAAGGTCTTGCTGTGTACCACCGTATCGTCTAAGTAAGGCTGGCAAATGTCATCTCTTAATCCTTCTAAACATGTTTCCATACTTCTCTGGAATTCTGCAGGAGCAGAACTAAGTCCAAACGGTATACGGATCCACTCGTACAGTCCCCATGGTGTGATGAAGGCTGTTAAATGTCGGCTGGACTCTTCCACAAAACCTTGGTGATAGGCCTTCCCTTGGTCAAGGACAGAGAACCAGGTACTTCCTGACAAGTTATCCAGCATGTCTTGAATTTTAGGGATTGGGGTCCGGTCAGGGATTGACTTCCTATTCAGTTCCCTGTAGTCACAACAGAGTCTCAATGTACCATCTTTCTTCCTAACACATACGATCGGGGAGGAATAGGATGATTTAGACTTTTGGATCCATCCCCTGTTGATTAGATCCTGCAGGTATTCTTTCACTTCTTGGTGTAATGGTTTAGGTACAGACATATAACTTTTAGTTACTGGGGTAGTGTCTGTCAAATTGATCTTCAGGTTCAATGAGGGTATACAGCCTATGTCAGAGTCATCTTTAGAGAATGCATGGCATTCTTCCCTTAGCATCTGTTTCACTACCGGCAGTTCTTCAGCACTCAGCTGTTCCAGAGGTACTGGGGGATCCCACAGTTCCGGTGTAGTTTGTACAGGTCTTTCGACTGGACAACCATTGTTACTGGGTTGTACCACCGAATTCATGGAAGAGAACTGCGCTGGTCTCACTGGTCTCACATTGGCAGGATACACAGTCTTAATGGTTTCTAGATGGCCTAACACAGTCTTGGGGTTCAGCCTCACTTCATGCTTTGTCGCATTTCTCACTAACACAGCCACCCGAGCAAAACCACCAGTAGGTATAGTCAATATGGTCTCACCTTGAATAATGCCCTCAGGAAGATCTGAAGAGTCTTTTGGTACGAACAGTCTCGCTTGTGGTTTTCTTCCTGGTTCCATTCGTACACCACACTTCACTCTCACCGTTCTATTCGCAGGAATGATGGTTGGACGCGAGCTGAGTTTGACTTCCTTCAACCTCACTGTGTTCTGTGCTTCCTTTATCCTGCTGACCACCTTCTCCGCTTCCCTGCTAGATATGGTAAATGAGGTGGCTATAGCATCTATTAACGGTGTCAAGGAATTAGTTCGCTGAATGACCTCATTGATCACATTGTACCCAAGGATCGGTTCTTCAGCCACCTTTGGATCACTTGTGACTAGAAAGGGTACGAGTAACTCAATAGCGTTGTTCTTCTTAGCTTTCAGCTGAAACATCACTTCCACCCAACCTAGAAAAGGGATTTCAGTTTGGTTCACGGCTCGACCACAGAGTTCTACCGGACCCATGAGTTCTGCAACTGGATGAAGACAAGTTTGCGGCAAATGACTCCTTCTCCAATCTTCATTTATAATGCTGGCTTGAGCTCCTGTGTCCCACAATGCTTTGACTAGGAGTCCATTTAGCTTACATTGAATCAAGCACTTCTCACCAAGTAGGCTAATGAGTCTGTCTTTACTACCTGAGAACTGTCCTTGGTCCTGGGGATGCCTGATCAGACTATCACACTGATCGCCGAGTGGTTGATGCCCCTGTCCGCATTGCTGTAACTGTTGAAGACGATCACACACCTGGGGATAAGATAAGATAATCCTTTAATAGTCCCACCTTGGGGAAATTTTGGGGATAAGACTGATACAACTTCTGTATGTCTGAAGCTGTTCTGGGGAGGGGTGGTGTTTGTGTTTGGGACTTCATCTGCTTAGAGGTTACCAGCCGCCCCGCACCAGCAACCTTTTGTCTTTTAAACTCTGGGATCGTGACTTTGGACATCCACTGGCATAATGCCCTTCTTCACCACACCCCCAACAATGGACACAGGCGGCATTTCGATTTGACACTCGACATGCTTCACAAGCAGGTCGTCTTGTGTTCTGAAAACCCCCTCCAGGTCTAACTGGTCTTGGCTCTGGTTTAGCGCGAATCAACTTTTTCACTTCTGCTAATTCAGCTCGGAGTTCCCCAAATGCTTTCTCCCAATTAGTGTCGGCTGTTCTCTCTGTCAAAAGTGATTTTGTGTGCACAGCATGTGTAGGAGAATCTTCTTGCCTACCCTCCAGCTGATCGTTAGGCATATTCATTTTCAGCTGGCCCAGCTTGGTCATTTTAGTTATAGAGCCCTTCTTTAATTTTTGTTCACTCTCAGACTCCAAGCTAGCTGCCTCGTTCATCTTCTCAATTAGGGTTTCATCTGGAATGTTAGGATCTTCCAGGTACTGCTTCATTTGCAACTTTATGTCTTTACTTATTAACCCGGTTCCTAAAGATCTCAAAAACTTCTTCTGTACTAGTCCTGCGTCAAACCTTTCCTCTGCGCCTACTTCGCTGGATGCAAACAACATCTTGTCTTTGAGTTCTATGGCTCTGAACAAGAAGCTTTGAGGAGATTCCTTGGCATCTTGAGAGATGTTGATAAGTCTATGGAACAGCTCTGAGGTGTTTTCTTCTTTGTAGTGCCCTTTTAAGATCATTTTCAGTTGTGGTAAGGTCAGGTGACTTTTCATTTCTAGCATGTTCCGCAAATTCAGTCCTGGGCTGATAGCTTTTACCACTGCCTCGATAATTTCTTCCGGTAGATAGCCTTTCTGCAATCCTGCCTCTATCTGGTGCATCAGGTTTGTGTAAGACAGTTTCTCTTTTTGTTCACATTCTCCAATCTGTCCCAGGATCTTGAAATCTTTCCTGATGGTGATTTGTGATGCTAGAGAGGTCTGTTGTCTTGACTTCCCTAACCTGGGTGGGCTAAGAGTTCTACTGGGTTCTGCTGCTTGTTCAGGGGTTTTGGTCGATTCTTGCACAGCTCTCTTCAATGCTACCAATTGCTCTTTCAATTCCTGCAGCTCAGTCTGTGGGAGGGATTTCTCCCTTTCAGTGTCTTGCACTGCCTCTTTACTCC
This sequence comes from Leptodactylus fuscus, assembly GCF_031893055.1. Taxonomy (NCBI): domain Eukaryota; kingdom Metazoa; phylum Chordata; class Amphibia; order Anura; family Leptodactylidae; genus Leptodactylus; species Leptodactylus fuscus. The sequence continues at coordinate 237,201,167 of NC_134267.1, forward strand.
CCGGTCTCAAACTGGTGATGAACTTCATTAAATCATTAAGGAATGTGCACAAGACATCCTCCTCCTCACTATCCCCTAGCTCATCCATCTGCTTGTTCATGGCTGTTAAGAGCTGTCTGTGGTTGCATGTCTTAGAGACCTGTTCTTCTGACACCTTCACATGTGCAGCTACAGCACCCAGTTCCTCATAAGTCAATTGAAGGAGCAACGTACTGATGCTGTTAAGCCGTGTCTCAACATCCATAGCTGTCTGTTTGATACTGTGTCTTTTATTGTTGTGGCAGTCTTTACCCAGAATCTCACCGCTGGCAGTCTGATCTTGTCTCTAAATATCCCCGTACGGGCCACCAATGTCGTATGTCCGTCTCACAGCGGGGCGAGGTAGGACATAGTGTATATGAGTTCTTGGATATTAGAGAGCTTAGACGAAGGGACAATCCCAGACAGCAGTTGTTGTTAAGGTTTTACTTCTCTTCACACAGTCTCCACAGCTATCACATACAGTACATGAGTCTTTCATAACAGATATCACTGTATACTGGCAGTTGTACTTATCACTGGGAAAAGATGGATGTCTCAGTCAGTTCTGGCCTTCAGCTGCTCAGCTAAACTCACTTCTGTTCTCACTGTTCTGTTCTACAGTCCCAGGTTTCTAGCTTTGCTTCAGGACCAACATGGCATCTCTTCCCTTTCCCTATTTTACTCCCCTGGATCACTGTCTCCTTCCCAGCACACCCTGCTGTGTCAGTGACCACTTCCTGTGTCTCTTGTTAGAGCTTTAACTCCACAGGTGCTGGATGATTTTACATCATGGCTGCAGTCTGTCTCTACCTGTCACACAATCCTCAAGGCTGGTAGTTGCCATCCAGCAGCCACTATCAAGGGCATCCCCGTGGGGGAATTAACTCGAGTAAAGAGGGCTTGTAACCGTGAGACAGATTTTGAGAGTAAAAGTGCAGAAGTCTTGGAAAGGTTAAAACAATGTCAATACCCTACCTGGATGCTGAATAGAGCATCTAAAAGAGTTAATACTAGATCCAGGGACACACTGCTGAAAGAATCCAGCAGCACTGAACCTGGATCTAACACTCTTACATTTTCCACGCCGTATAGTCTAGAGTTCAAAAGGATTAAACAGATTATTAATAGGAATATTCCAATTCTAGAAACCAACCCGACAGTAAGATAAATCTTGAAGCAGGGTATTCGATATGTGCCAAAACGAAGTAGAACTTTGGGCAACATGTTGTCACCCAGCTTCTTGCAGCCCTTACAGAATGGCAGTCAATTATCCTTATGCACGAAGGGCTTTACAAAATGTGGCAATCCAAAATGTAGGGTTTGTAAGTAATACCAGCAATCTTAAAGACATCATAGCCTATAGCACAGGACTAAGTTACACAATCAATCACTCTCTGGACTGTAACTCCGTTGATATAATATATTGCATAAAGTGTGTTGAGTGCCGAATGGACTACATAGGCTGCACATCTAGACCCCTGAAGACAAGGATCCTGGAACATATAGCGGACAGCTCAAAAACATCGGGGGACCATATGTCCGGAGCCGCTAGACATTTTAATATCAAACACTCAGGATCGATAAAGAGCTTACGATTCTGGGGCATTGATAAAATAGTTAGATCGGTAAGAGGTGGGGACAACAAGAAAAAACTATATATCAGGGAAGCTTCATGGATCATGAAGTTTTGTTCACGTTCCCCAAAAGGGTATGAACATCCGCACCAATTTATCTTATATTTATTGACATTATAATATCATCCCAAAAAAGAACCATTGCTACACACTATGGGTCATAGGTGGGTTGTATTTCAATGGTTATCATCTTTTTTGATTGCAATACCCGATGTATGTCCTTAATGATGGCAGGTTATGTGGTTCATATCGGCATTACTGACAATTTATAAGGAATTTTTCAAGTCCCACGGGATAGTAGGTGACAGCTAATCCATCAATGAGTCTAACTTTAGTGACATCAAAGAGTTAAGGCATTCTGTCATGGGGTAGCCTGTCTATTGGTTATCTGAGAACACGTGACCATGAGAACCTTATGAATGAAGGTCTGTATAATTTGTTGTTATGGCAATGACGCACGCTCATACACACTGGTTGACGTTATACACGTGACTGGTGTATTGTAAGCATTATGGCATTGTAACTGCGTTGGATGGCGCTAGTAGCTTATCGCAACGAGGAATAAGTAAGTAAAAAAGCATAAAATCTTCATGTTGTAAAGTTTGAATGGAGCCATTTGCATATAATTATGTCATATGTAGCATATCCTTTTGAATACCTCTTGCTCCAGTATATTCTTTTATCCTAATATTCACCATGGCCTTTGGTAGCTTGTGTTGGTTTGATTTCTCTTCTTTCTCTTTTCCTTTTGTCTTTTTGGGTTTAAATATTTTCCTGTATTTTAGTATTCGTGTTTGAAGAGAAATCAGAAGTTTCTATTTGATGAGACTTAGTGGCATAGTAGCCACATTTATGTAAGTGGTTTAGAAACGGAAGTGATTCAAACGGGTTTTTGTCACAAGGCGTATATGCATATGTATTTATGTCTATATCTATGTTCATGGGTATATTTATGCATTTTTGTGTCTTTTATACCGTGGGGTACTTGTGACATGGGTCCTATATTATATAAAACACGGGGAATGTCCTTTTTGAAAAAACTTTATTGTCTAAGCACAAAGCTATGACATCACAACAATTAGGGTAATCATGAAGTTCAGATGTGATGGTTAACATATAAGGTAAATCGTCTTTAAACTCTCCAGAACATCTTTTCATTAGAGATGCTAAGACTAAGGGTATACTAAACCCGTAACGCGTCTGCGGTTGTTTTATTCTCTGTTCGCACCATGTTTTTCCTACTTTTGTACACTGTTTACTTTTAACTGAATATGGATTAAAGGTTATTTTTTAAGAAGCCGGGCTGTGCATCCGCACCTTCTTTCTATTTATCTAATACTTACCTCGATAAGTCCCGAGGCTGGAATTGCGCACCCGAAGAAACTTCTTGGATATGGTGAGTGGCATTTGACTTTTTTCTTTTTTCTAAGTATTTTGTAAGGCTGTCAAGGGTTAAATCTCACCCCTGATTAGAAACATAAAGGGCTCCATAACAGCTTTGGAGCTGCAATATTACTGGACAGAACCAACAGGCTATTCAGTTCCCTACCGGCAGTACCCAGGAATCCTAACTAGAATCCCTGAACTGGCAACCTGGTATTAACAGGAACCTAGCCCTGACCTCCTGTCTCAAAGTAATAGTCAAAGTGAGAGCATCTGGCAGGCGTCGGCTCACACCATATAAAGGCAAGTCCCCATACACAGGGCGGTGGCCATAACCTCACCGGACATGCTCAGTATGGACAGAATGGGATGTAGCCTCTGAGCGCCTCCAAAATGTCTGAGCATGCTCAGTAGGGAGAGAATGGGACTTAACCTTAGAGCGTCTCCAAAACTTCTGAGCCACACGCACTTCGGACGCCGGGAGTTGGCTCCACGCGAGACACGTCCATTGGCTCAGGTGCACCCTGTATTGGCAGTGCGGATAAGCTAGACGAGGAGAATATGGGGGCCAGATGGATACGGGTTAGGCTGGCCGCCAATTCCAGTTTTCGGGCGCTATGCCGCAAATCTATGCGAGTGGCCAGGGCGATCAGCGCCTCTAGGGTCAGGGGAACTTTGCGGGTCGCCAACGCATCCTTGACATGGGAAGGCAATCCCTTCCAAAACACTGGTGTCAAAGTCTTATCAGGCCAGTCAATTTCGGATGCCAGTGTCCTAAATTGTACCGCGTTTGCACTAACGGTGCCGGAACCCTGGCTTAGGTCGAGTAGTTGGAGGAATGAGTCAAAGTTGACCCGTGGGTCCAAAAAGACTTGTTTCAGGGACCCTAGGAAGGTTACGGCGCAGGTAGTGATAGGATCGCCCCTCTCCCATAGTGGCATAGCCCACTCTAAGGCCTGTTCCACCAGGAGGGAGATTACAAACCCCACCTTACTTCTTTCGGTGGGGAATGCAGCCGCCTGTACCTCAAAATGGATGGTACATTGGCTTATAAAACTCCTATACTCCCTCGAATCTCCTGAGAATTTATTAGGGAGAGCCAGATGGAGGGTTGCGCCAGGAGCGGATGGTATTTGAGCTAGGGCTTGCGCCACCGCTTGTGCAGTGAGGGGCGCATCCCCTGTTGCCGGTGCTCACTGCTCTAGTGATTGCAGACGAGCCTCCAACTGCTGCACGTAGCGTTGCAACTGGGCGTGCTCAGACATGTCAGCAAGACCTTGGCTCACACTTATGTTACGGTTCTGTGTATATATATATAAGATTATTTTGACAGAACCTCTTGACTGCGATAGTGGCTGCAGTCGAGGTCCACAAGCCCAAGAAGGGCGGCCGTCTGCCTGAGCGAAGCAGCAGTATGTTCATGCGGTTCAAGTGTGAACAGGGGGCACCAGTTAATGTCACTGGGTGAAGGCGTTTGCGCAGCTCCACTGTGAACCGGCTGCAAGGAGGACTACTCCAGTTGACTTCACTGGGCTAGTGTTTTTGTGCAGCTTCAATTTGAACAGGCTGCAAGGAGGATTACATAAGTTGACTTCACTGGGCAAGTGTTTTTGTGCAGCTTTAATGTGAACAAGCGGCAACAATGGTTCACCAGTAACTTACTGGGGAACTGCACCTGAGTATAGGCTGCAACCAAGGCTGCCAAGGGTTAAACGTCACCCCTGATCAGAAACATAAAGGGCTTCACAACAGCTTTGGAGCTACAATATTACTGGACAGAACAAATAGGCTATTCAGTTCCCTACCGGCAGTACCCAGGAATCCTAACTAGAATACCTGAACTGACAACCTGGCATTAACAGGAATTTAGCCCTTACCTCCAGTCTTAAAGTAATATTCAAAGTGTCAGCACCCGGCGGGCGTCGGCTCACACCATATAAAGGCAAGTCCCCACCCACTGGGCGGTGGCCATAACCTCACCGGACATGTTCAGTATGGGCCGAATGGGACTTAGCCTTGGAGCACCTCCAAAATGTCTGAGCATGCTCAGTAGGGAGAGAATGGGACTTAGCCTTAGAGCGTCTCCAAAATGTCTGAGCTTGCTCAGTAGGGGAAGAATGAAACTTAGCCTCAGAGCATCTCTAAAAAGTCCAAGCATGCTCAGTAGGCCAAACGCTGGACTTAGACTCCACAAACCTCACCGTACAACGCTGAGGGAGAGAGCTGGATCGACCTGCAGGTGGCGGTGTGCGCTGGAAGGAAAACCTGCGGGACCCCATCCTAACACATACACACAGCTTTACTCCAGGTTTACATAACAACCAATCAAGAAACACATCATCATGAGACACTTATAGACCAATGTTGACTCGCAATTTATTCAGTCTTGACATACACACAGCTTTACACTAGGTTTCCATAGCAAGCAAGCTATTTAGGACCTGTATTAGGCAATATCAATTCTCAGGTCCTTAAAAATTCAGTAGTATGGCATGTATCAGCCAATATAACTTCTCATTTAATTTTCCAGGCTTCCATAACAACACAGCCATAAATAGACTGGATCTATATTGGACTGCCATACGTTATGTCAGCACTCTTATAAATTAAAATGTATTTAAACTACATACAAATGACATAGAAAATAGACCAGTGCCAATTCTTATGAGGCCACTACACAATCAAATATTGAAATATTTAATATGTATGAAGGAGGGTGTGGAACTGCACATTCTTTATAACAAAAAGGGGGGTGGGAGCAGAAGGAGACATCTGATTGGTCCTTTGATTCAGTAGAGCTCTATCACAATAACGGTCCACCATAGAGAGGTATTGACTGGATAGTGAAAGAAAGCCAAGCCAAAGCCAAGAGTAATATGCCGCTCACCGGGTAGAGTTGTGCTAGAATATACACAAGCTATTATATATGATATGAAGGTAGGAGCAATAAGTGTGGAGAGTAAAGGACTGCTGTAGTACCCGGATCCCGGAACCATGGTCAAGTGTATCTGGCCAAAAAAAACAGAAGTGTGAGGAGGAAAAAAATCTCAGGTAGGATTTGTGCTACACATTTTGAGAACAGACGGCACCCTTTGACAGCTCTAACAACTAAAAAGTAGAGATTTAATGGTAGTAATAAAAGCCTATGGGTGCAGCTATAACCATAAACCTAATAAATATGGACGTGAAACAGTATATATGAAATATAGTGTCATAGTGTTATACTACAAGCTCCAGAATAGACTGATCACTACTGTATTGAGCTTACAGCTTTATGTCAGTTCAGTACAATAGTGAATGAATCATTGGGACTCTCACTATACCATAACTAAATAGTATTCAGTGACCTCCATACACATGGCCATGGTCAGTCCTCGAAGTACAGCCCTCAAACTGTGTTCATTGGTAGGAAAATGGTCATGTACATGAGTCCTTACAGTACACAATTTATTGGCTTATTACCTGCAACTGAACCCCTGATCTACAGTCAGAACCTCTGCTGAGAAGACACTTGGTCATACTATGAAGAATCTTCAAAAATTGTTTCCTCAGCCTTCCTGTCATGTAGATTAAATATATAGAATGTAACATCGGAAAACAATTCCAGACTAACTCTAAGCCCTCATTTCCAAGAGAACATAAATAGAAATCTCCAAACACATTGGTGGCCACATACAAAGCAAAGAAAAAGAAGGAGACAATCGTAAATTTTATGGTCTTAAAATAAGTGTCCAGGTGACTTGTGACGTTCTTATTACGCTTCATCTTGTACATGTGATGGCTCAAAGAGCTGAGAAGAGTCAAGGAAGAGATGACATAAATGAGGAAGGGAAGAGCGATCCACAAAATATTCAGAAGTCCTTGGAGGTCAAGAATTTGATCATAACAAATGATTGAATCATAAACTGAAATTACTACAGAACTGTCAAAAGGAATAAGCATCTCAACTGATAATGAGTAACCAATGGACAGTATCACAGATGTAACAGTCAGTGCAAGAAGTCTCTGAGAAATAATCTTCTTCAGATAGAGAAATAAGACGTTCTGGAAGTTGCTGATCTTCAGGGTGTAGAAAACCGAGAGGAGAAGCGAAAGCCAAATATTACTGTATAGAGAAGATCTTCTAATTATACCATATGCCATATAATACTCTAGAGAATATTCGTGGCCGAATATGTCAAAAAGTATGATAAACTGAAAGATGATCCTTGATGTTAGATAGCAGTGATGAGGAGGTCAGCGGTGGTCAGGGGTCTTCCTCTTAGCCAGTAAATGACACTGACCCCTATTATAAAGACATTTATTATTAGTCCTATTATATATGAGATCGCGGCTGCGCTGATAAGACATATGTACTGGATATTGGGATCCTTGTGGATGTAGTGATCACTCTCCTCCGATGTGTTCATCTTCTCAGCCTGCTCTCATACAATGTATCTGATTCTGTGTCAGTGTATTTTTATGTGTTTTACTCATGCAAATGGAGATGGAAAATCCAAAACCTCCTCATATCTACACAAATAAGGAAAATGCAACTTATTTGAATAAGAGTCTCAGGTTGGTCATTGCAGATTAAGGACATGACATCAGATATGTGACTGTGCAAATGTTTAGACCTACAGCAGATATTATTAGAACTTATAATGTCTTCTGAAATAAAGATATAAACCCAGATCTTTGGCACAATTTGGCACATCAAAGTTGGACCTGATTTTTGACTTACCAGACATGTTGTTGTGGATAGTCAAACGGAGTGTGGCTTATATGTGCCACAATGTAGCAAAAATTGTGTTGTATAAGTCTGAGCAAGCTAAAGGAAAGATATTATTAACCTAGACAGGACAGTCTAAAGATATTCCAGATTTTACAACCCCCTTTCCTTTTATTACTTCCCTCGCTGGTAGGGCCCTTTATCTCACTGTGCCAGTTGGTCACTCTGTTATGATTGTACTTTCTATGTATACCCTCCTCAACTGTATTTATAGATTGTCTGTCTAATATTACATTGTTGACTATTGGTGAATCTGAGCCTCTGTATAGCGATATTACAAATAGAGACAGGTTGAGTTTAGGTGGCTCTGGGATCCAGATTCATTTCAGGTCAAACAAGTTTAGTATGAACCATTTCTTAAATTGGCATAAAACATAATGTAGAATACTCTTAGGACTCCTAGGAATCTATCTATAAAACATAGTGTAGAACACTGTCAGGGCTCCTAGGAACCTATCTATAAAACATAGTGTAGAATACTGTCAGGGCTCCTAGGAATCCATCTATAAAACATAGTGTAGAATACTCTTAGGACTCCTAGAAACCTATCTATAAAACATAGTGTAGAACACTGTCAGGGCTCCTAGGAACCTATCTATAAAACATAGTGTAGAATACTCTTAGGACTCCTAGGAACCTATCTATAAAACATAGTGTAGAATACTCTTAGGACTCCTAGGAACCTATCTATAAAACATAGTGTAGAATACTCTTAGGACTCCTAGGAACCTATCTATAAAACATAGTGTAGAACACTCTTAGGACTCCTAGGAACCTATCTATAAAACATAGTGTAGAATACTCTTAGGACTCCTAGGAACCTATCTATAAAACATAGTGTAGAACACTCTTAGGACTCCTAGGAACCTATCTATAAAACATAGTGTAGAATACTCTTAGGACTCCTAGGAACCTATCTATAAAACATAGTGTAGAACACTGTCAGGGCTCCTAGAAACCTATCTATAAAACATTGTGTAGAACACTGTCAGGGCTCCTAGGAACCTATCTATAAAACATAGTGTAGAATACTCTTAGGACTACTAGGATCTTATCTATAAAACTGTCACAGTTGTGCCAATGCTTGAGCAACCGTGATACTGAATGCTGCTAGCACCTCTATGGAAATTGGGTAGGAACGTTGTCCCTGGCTCTACGATGGCTGACTAGGCCCTGCCTGATGGTTTTGATCAGCTGTACAAAAGCTAAACTTGGCCCTGACAACTACTGGCTCTCTAAACGTGGAGACCTAAAAGACAGGTGGGTGAGAGCTGAAAGAGGCTAGGGACTGGGATACTAGAGGCATTCACCCCTAATAAAACAATAGGTGCAGCTGCAAATGATAATAACTAGGGTGGAACGTGCTGGAGAACTAACAGGCTCAGCACAACCATAAACACACAACAAAAATTTGAGGAGAGGAAAAGTAGAGTAGTGAGGAAAGGGTATCATAGGACAGGGGCAAAATAAACATGAAGCCCTAAACAAAAACTCAGTAATACCAAATCAGTGACAGACAACCAGAAATGCAGGACAGGGGTTGAGTAGAAATGTTGAGGGTAAAACAGACTATCACACAGGACAAAACTCACACCACTTCCAAATCAGCTCCTGAGACCGTACAACTTCCACAAAACACTCCTACTAAACTATCCTAGTTGGTAACAACGAAAACCAGTGAGGACTAGGCCATCAGTCAATCTTTAAGAGACCCCGGAACAACTTGATAGTTTGATGACAATATGAAACACCTGGAGCTCGCATCTGCAGAGGCACCAAACCAGCTCGAGTATACACTGAGGCAGATACTAAACCTCAAACTGAACAGCTCAGAGGCAAAGAGACTAACCAGAGAGTCACAGGACACTGGCTCAAATCCCCAGAAAATCACCACCACAAAATGCACAACAATTACATACAATAACTCAGGTCCTGACAAAATCATAGTGTAGAACATTTTTAAAACTCCTAGGAACCTATCTATAAAACATAGTGTAGAATACTCTTAGGGCACCTGTCAGTATTTTCCATCGAGCTGCTGCACCACTGACACTATCATGCCAATATGGGAAGCTTTGTACTTTCATAGTGCTCCTGGCTTGGTCTTGCAGGTAAGTAGACCTGTATAAGGCCATGCACTCCTGAGTTATATGTTGGCTATTAGTTTAGTTTGCAACTCCAACTACTGACAACTGGCTGTGTTCTATGATTCCTCTTTGTCGATCAATTTTGTTGCGGTGTTCCTGATTGGATTTGACTTTGACTTGATTTCATGGCTCATCTTTGTCTCATGATTTGGTTGCTTTATTCCCTCTTCAGCTGCTGACTTGTGATTAGACGACCATTCTGAGAATTCTGAGCTATTGGAGGAAGTGTGTAGATTTGGTGTTGGTTTCTCCTGCAGTATATCTATTTTAGTACACTAATCTGATTTGGTGACATTTCCGATCTTCAGATTCTGTGACAATCCTTCTCTTCTTCTGAGGAGCTCTGGTGAAGGCATCTGGAGCCAGTCTTGGCTTGCAGGGGTGTCCCACATTTAGGGAGCATTTTCTACAGCTACCAAATTTCATAGCATGTGTTCCCCTACAGCAATGTTGTCCAATACTCATGGGGGGCGGGGTGGGCAAAATGGAAGAATTAGCTGGAATGGCAGTGTAATCTATCACAATGAGAGGGCTGAAAGAGATGCCCACTATCCGCTAGATGCTGGTAGGACTATGGCTAAAGAGCACAACTAAATGGGGAAATTAGGAAACACCCAGGGGACATTTGTTATCATGGCATGTATCTAGATAAAATGTATTTTTCTTGGTCATGTCCCTATTATAATTCTTTAATCTTAAAAAAATATATACATATATATGTTTCAGGTTCCCTTTAATACGTTGCTGGGCAATTTATCGAATGCTCTCATTTTGGTCTAAAGCTAATACAGAGTGGCCCAGATGTACTAATAGTCAGACAGTATAAAAGTGGAGAGACCACGGCTGGAAATGTGCCATATATACAGTACAGACCAAAAGTTTGGACACACCTTCTCATTCAATGACTTTTCTGTATTTTCATATCCTCCATAGCAGCAGAGGTGACTCTTGGTCTTCCTTGGTCCTCATGTGAGACAGTTTCATTGTAGCACTTGATGGTTTTTGCAACTGCACTTGGGGACACAAAAATTGTGTCGTAAATTTCTGGCTCAAGATAAGCCAACTAAAAGATGGTATAAATGTTCACTAGTCAGTGGAAAGACTCAGCAGATTTACCATCCAGCATTACCCATTGTTATACAGTACAAACCAAAAGTTTGGACACACCTTCTCATTCAAAGAGTTTTCTGTATTTTCATGACTATGACAATTGTAGATTCACACTGAAGACATCAAAACTCAGAAGTAACATGTGGAATTATAGACTTAACAAAAAAGTGTGAAACTACTGAAAATCTGTCTTATAGTCTCGGTTCTTCAAAGTAGCCACCTTTTGCTTTGATTCCTGCTTTACACACTCTTGGCATTCTCTTGATGAGCTTCAAGAGGTAGTCACCTGAAATGGTCTTCCAACAGTCTTGAAGCAGTTCCCAGATATACTTAGCACTTGTTGGCCCTTTTGCCTTCACTCTGCGGTCCAGCTCACCCCAAACCATCTCGATTGGGTTCAGGTCTGGTGACTGTGGAGGCCAGGTCATCTGATGTAGCACTCCATCACTCTCCTTCTTGGTCACATAGCCCTTACACAGCCTGGAGTTGTGTTTGGGGTCATCGTCCTGTTGAAAAATAAATGATGGTCCAACTAAACGCAAACTGTATGGAATAGCATGCCGCTGCAAGATGCTGTGGTAGCCATGCTGGTTCAGTTATTCCTTCAATTTAAAATAAATCCCCAACAGTGTCACCAGCAAAGCCCCCCCACACCATCACACCTCCTCCTCCATGCTTCACGGTGGGAACCAGGCATGTAGAGTCCATCCGTTCACCAAAGACACGGTGGTTGTAACCAAAGATATCAAATTTGGACTCATCAGACCAAAGTACAGATTTCCACTGGTCTAATGTCCATTCTTTGTGTTCTTTAGCCCAAACAACTCTCTTCTGCTTGTTGCCTGTCCTTAGCAGTGGTTTTCTAGCAGCTATTTTACCATGAAGGCCGGCTGCACAAAGTCTCCTCTTACCAGTTGTTGTAGAGATGTGTCTGCTGCTAGAACTCTGTGTGTGTTAGGATTGGGTCCCGCAGGCCTCCCGTCCAGCGCGTAGCGCCACCTGCGGGCCAATCCGAACCTCGCCATCGGCGCTGTGCAGTAAGGTGTTTGGAGTCTAAGTCCAGCTTTCGGCCCACTGAGCATGCTCAGACATTTTGGAGCCGCTCAGAGGCTGTGCCATTCTCTCCCTACTGAGCATGCTCAGACATTTTGGGTCCGCTCAAAGGCTAAGTCCCATTTTGGCCATACTGAGCATGATCGATGACATCTTGCCACCACCCCTGTTGGGCAGGGACTAGCCTTTAAATAGTGTGAGCCGTCGCCCGCCCAGTGCTCACACTTTGACTAAGATTGAGACAGGAGGTTAGGGCCAGGTTATTGTGGTTGTCAGATCAGGGATCTAAACTAGGACTCCTTGGCTCTGCCAGTGGGAATCCCCTAAACCTATTGGAACTGTCCAATCATATTGTTGCTCCCAAGCTGTTTGGAGCCCATTGTGTTACTGACCAGGGGTGACGTTTAACCCCTGGCAGCCTTCCCTGTGTAGCAGGCTGCAGCTTGTACTAGTGCCTATCCCTCTGCTGTGATTTAGCAGAGGTCTTGTGCAAGGCTTCATTCAGCTTCACCCAGCAGCTTTGCACAGGTGCACTCTCCCAGTGAGGTTAGCTGGTGAAAGTGTGTTTGCAGTTAGTTCACACCAGAACTGCACAAACACCACTGCCAGTGCAGTTAACTGGTGGTTAGCCTTTCAGGCACACGGCCGCCCCTTCCCCCTGGGGCTTGTGGACCTCACTGCAGTATCTGCAGTCCAGCAATTCTGTCATTGTTAAAATATTATTTTCATATATATATAGACAGAATCGTAACAGTGTGGCATTGACCTAGTCTTTAATCTGAGCTGCTGTTAACCTGCGATTTCTGAGGCTGGTGACTCGGATGAACTTATCCTCCGCAGCAGAGGTGACTCTTGGTCTTCCTTTCCTGGGGCGCTCCTCATGTCAGACAGTTTCTTTGTAGCGCTTGATGGTTTTTGCAACTGCACTTGGGGCACTTTAAAAGTTTTCCCAATTTTTCGGACTGACTGACCTTAATTTCTTTTAGTAATGATGGCCACTCAGTTTTCTTTACTTAGCTGCTTTTTTCTTGCCATAATACACATTCTAACAATCTATTCAGTAGGACTATCAGCTGTGTATCCACCTGACTTCTGCACAACACAACTGATGGCCCCAACCCCATTTATAAGGCAAGAAATCCTACTTATTAAAACCTGACAGCATAGCAAGCTCATCAAGAGAATGCCAAGAGTGTGCAAAGCAGTAATCAAAGCAAAAGGTGGCTACTGTGAGGAACCAAGAATATAAGACAGATTTTCAGATGTATCACACTTTTTGGTTAAGTATACAATTCCACATGTGTTACCTCATAGTTTTGATGCCTTCAGTGTGAATCTACAATTTTCATAGTCATAAAAATACAGAAAACTCTTTGAATGAGGTGTGCCCAAACTTTTGGTTTGTACTGTATATAATAATAATACATAATACATTTTATTTATATAGCGCCAACATATTCCGCAGCACTGTACAATTTATAGGGTTCAGATACAGACATACATAACAAAGAACGTCATTTCACACAATGGGACTGAGGGCCCTGCTCAAAAGAGCTTACAATCTATGAGGTAGAGGGGATGACACAAGAGGTAGCAGGGGCGGCATTGCTTATACAGTGTTCAGACAATTTTGTGCATTAGGAATTGTGATAGGCTTGTCTGAAAAGATGCGTCTTTAGTTTGCGCTTGAAACTGTAGAAATTGGGAGTTAATCTGATTGTCCGGGGTAGAGCATTCCAGAGAAGTGGTGCAGCTCGGGAGAAGTCTTGTATACGAGCATGGGAGGTTCTGATACTAGAGGATGGAAGTGTTAGATCATTGAGTGAGCGGAGAACACGGGTTGGGCAGTAGACAGAGATGAGGGAAGAAATGTAGGGAGGTGCGGCTTTATGGAGAGCCTTGTGGGGGAGGGGGATAACTTTATATTTTATTCTATAATTAATAGGCAGCCAATGTAGCGACCGGCACAGACCGGAGGCCTCGCTGTAGCATGTAGCCTGATAGATGAGCCTGGCCGCTGCATTCAGAATAGATTGTAGAGGGGAGAGTTTAGTGAGGGGAAGACCGATTAGTAAGGAGTTACAGTAGTCAAGGCGAGAATGAATCAGAGAGACAGTAAGTGTCTTTAGTGTATCTCTGGTAAGGAAAGGGCATATTCTGGAGATGTTTTTGAGGTGGAGGTGACATGAACGTGCGAGTGATTCAATATGAGGGGTGAAGGAGAGGTCTGCGTCAAATATGACCCCGAGGCAGCAGGCATGCTGCCTAGGAGTTATAGTAAGGCCTGAGACTGCAATGGATATATCAGGGACAGATCTGTTAGATGGTGGAAACAGTAGTAATTCAGTCTTAGAGAGATTTAGTTTCAGATAGAGCGAGGACATGATATTAGAGACAGCAGAGAGACAGTCCCTGGTGTTCTGTATGAGTGCAGGGGTGATGTCCCGGGAAGATGTGTATAATTGGGTGTCATCAGCATAAAGATGGTACCTGAAGCCAAATCTGGCGATTGTTTGTCCAATGGGGGCTGTGTAGAGAGAAAAGAGCAGGGGGCCAAGGACCGAGCCCTGAGGAACCCCAACAGCAAGGGAAAGAGGGGAGGAAACAGAGCCCGCGAATGATACACTGAAAGTGCGGTCTGAGAGATAAGAGGAGAACCAGGAGAGCGTAGTGTCATTGAGGCCGACTGAGCGGAGCATAGTGAGGAGAAGTTGATGGTCAACAGTGTCAAAAGCTGCAGAGAGGTCCAGAAGAATAAGAAGAGAGAAGTCACCATTGGATTTAGCCTTTAGTAGATCATTAGAGACTTTTGTGAGAGCTGTTTCAGTAGAGTGCAGAGCGCAGAAACCAGATTGTAAGGGGTCAAGCAGAGAGTTAGCAGAGAGATAACGAATTATCCGAGAATAAACCAGGCGTTCCAAAAGTTTAGAGATGAAGGGGAGGTTAGAGACGGGTCGATAGTTAGCAGCACAGGATGGGTCCAGGGAGGGTTTTTTCAGTAGCGGGGTTATAACAGCATGCTTGAAGGAGAATGGGAAGATTCCAGAAGAGAGAGAAAGGTTAAATATTTTAGTAAGGTAAGTAGTGACAGCAGGGGACAGAGATTGGAGAAGGTGTGAGGGGAAGGGGTCACTACTGCAGGTTGTGGGGCGAGATGAAGAAAGTAGCTGGGAGACTTCCTCTTCTGTAACAGGTTCAAAAGATGAGAATGGACAGTCTGAAGTGCGGCTGGTGAGGGGAACAGTACTATCGTAGGTGTGGGAGTCAATGCCACCTGGGGCTTGGGCAGTAATTTCCTGACGGATCTTATCAATTTTATCATGGAAATACATGGCCAGGTCATCAGCACTAAGGTCTGTGAATAGCGTCTGTTCCTTGGGTGTGAGTAAGGAGTGAAAGGTTTCAAAAAGCCTTTTAGGGTTGCTAAAATATATATATAACAATGGGTAATGTTGGATGGTAAATCTGCTGAGTCTTTCCACTGACTAGTGAACATTTATACCGTCTATTAGTTGGCTTACCTTGAGCTAAAATTCTCCAACACAATTTTTGCACCAAAGATATGAAGTAACTTTAAATATATACACTCACCGGCCACTTTATTAGGTACACCATGCTAGTAATGGGTTGGACCCCCTTTTGCCTTCAGAACTGCCTCAATTCTTTGTGGCATAGATTCAACAAGGTGCTGGAAGCATTCCTCAGAGATTTTGGTCCATATTGACATTATGGCATCACACAGTTGCCGCAGATTTGTCGGCTGCACATCCATGATGCGAATCTCCCGTTCCACCACATCCCAAAGATGCTCTATTGGATTGAGATCTGGTGACTGTGGAGGCCATTGGAGTACAGTGAACTCATTGTCATGTTCAAGAAACCAGTCTGAGATGATTCCAGCTTTATGACATGGCATTGCATTATCCTGCTGAAAGTAGCCATCAGATGTTGGGTACATTGTGGTCATAAAGGGATGGACATGTTCAGCAACAATACTCAGGTAGGCTTTGGCGTTGCAACGATTCTCAATTGGTACCAAGGGGCCCAAAGAGTGCCAAGAAAATATTCCCCACACCATGACACCACCACCACCAGCCTGAACCGTTACCGATACAAGGCAGGATGGATCCATGCTTTCATGTTGTTGACGCCAAATTCTGACCCTACCATCCGAATGTCGCAGCAGAAGTCGAGACTCATCAGACCAGGCTACGTTTTTCCAATCTTCAATTGTCCAATTTTGATGAGCTTGTGCAAATTGTAGCCTCAGTTTCCTGTTCTTAGCTGAAAGGAGTGGCACCCGGTGTGGTCTTCTGCTGCTGTAGCCCATCTGCCTCAAAGTTCGACATACTGTGTGTTCAGAGATGCTCTTCTGGCTACCTTGGTTGTAACGGGTGGCTATTTGAGTCACTGTTGCCTTTCTATCAGCTCAAACCAGTCTGGCCATTCTCCTCTGACCTCTGGCATCAACAACGCATTTCCGCCCACAGAACTGCCGCTCACTGGATGTTTTTTGTTTTTGGACCATTCTCTGTAAACCCTAGAGATGGTTGTGCGTGAAAATCCCAGTAGATCAGCAGTTTCTGAAATACTCAGACCAGCCCTTCTGGCACCAACAACCATGCCACGTTCAAAGGCACTCAAATCACCTTTCTTCCCCATACTGATGCTCGGTTTGAACTGCAGGAGATTGTCTTGACCATGTCTACATGCCTAAATGCACTGAGTTGCCGCCATGTGATTGGCTGATTAGAAATTAAGTGTTAACGAGCAGTTGGACAGGTGTACCTAATAAAGTGGCCGGTGAGTGTATATATATATATATTACTGTTGATGCAACTGTATCAGGTCTTTTGTTCAATTGCACCATTCTAGAATATATAAATTGTTATTGATAAACTTTTACTCATTTTGGGGAAAATTGGCAAAATAAAGGCTAACTTTTACTATGGCAGCTTTCACTTCCTGCGTCAGCGACATGATATGGGAAGACCAAGACTCCCTTGATGCCTGGACTGGAAGCGAAGGAGGCCATGTTTAGGAACAGGGATTGGTAAGTAAACACGGACCGTTACTTAGTGGAGTTACTCCATCAGTTAATGATAGAAGCAGCAGAAACAACTGCCGACAGCACCCGGCAGCCAAGTAGGCTCACAAATGAGCTTATGGCCACAACACTCGCCATAAGGCATTACATTCTCTATTATGTTTATACATTTCCAGTGACCAAATAATCTGCCCAGTAAATTGCAGCACATTAGGGAACAGGGTTAGGCTACAAGGGGAGGAAGGGGTGGAACTGCACATTCTTTATAACAAAACGGGGAAGGGAGAAGAAGGAGACATCTGATTGGTTTAATAAGTCAGTAGAGCTCTATCGCATCAAAACTCCACACACTCAACAAAAATAAAGCTACAAATATTAATTTCCAGACACAACAGGACAGAGAAATACCCATAACATGCTGGTAACCTATAGCACAAGCAAGAAAAAACACACATGGGGCACCATAGAGAGGTTTTGACTGGATAGTGGGAGACAGCCAAGAGTGATATGCCGAGTCGTGCTAGAATAAATATAGAAAATAAACCGTATACATGTGTATATATAATAGTATGATCCAACTAACATCATGGCATCCTAGTGTTATACTACAAGCTCCAGGATAGACCGATCACTACTGTATTGAGCTTACAGCTTTATGTCAGTTCAGTACAATAGTGAATGAACCATTGGGGATCTCACTATACCATAACTAAATAGGATTCAGTGACCTCCATACACATGGCCATGGTCAGTCCTGGAAATACAGTAAACAAACTGTGCTACTTGGCTAGAACATGGCCATGTACACATGCCCTTACTGTACATAATTTATTGGTTTATTACCAGAACCCCTGATCTAGAGTCAGAACTTTTGCTGAGGAGAAGACACTTGGTCATACTATGAAGACTCTTCATAAAATGTCTCCTTATCCTTCCTGACATATAAATTAGATATATGGAAAATAACATCGGGAAACTATTCCAGAGTAAATCTAAACCAACAAATCTGAGATAACACAAGTAGAAAACTGAAAACATACTGAAGCTCACCTACAGAGCAAAGAAAAAGAAGGAGACTATTGTGAATTTTATAGTCTTAAAATAAGTGTCCATGTGACTTGTGACATTCTTATTATGCCTCATCTTGTACATGCGATGGATCAAAGATCCTGTGATACCCTTTCCTCACTACTCCGCTCTTCCTCTCCTCCATTCCTGTTGTGTGTTTTGTGGTTTATGCTGCATCTGTTAGTTCTCCAGCACATCCTTTCCTAGTTGCTACTGTGTGCAGCTGCACCTAGTCTTTCGTTAGGGGTGACCGCCTCTAGTTTCCCAGTCCCTAGCCTCTTTCAGCTCTCACTCCACCTGTCTGTTAGGTCTTCATGTTTAGAGAGCCAGTAGTTGTCGGGCTGAGCTTAGCTTGTGTACAGCTGACCAACACCCTCAGGCAGGGCCTAGTCAGTCGACGTAGTGCTAGGAACAGCTTTCCTACCCCATTTCCCTAGTAGTGCTAGCAGCATTCAGTACCATGGTGTTAGGATTGGGTCCCACAGGTTGTCATCATAGCACACAGCGCCACCTGCGGTTCAGTCTAACCATCCAGCTTTCACCCTACTGAGCATGCTCAGACTTTTGAAGCTGCTCACAAGCTAAGTGCCATTTCTCTCCTACTGAGCATGAGCGGTGAGGTCATCAACACAGCCCCTATTGGGCGGACTTCCCTTTAAATAGTGTGAGCTGACGCCCGCCGGGGGCTCACACTTTGTCTAAAATTTCCTCAAAGTCCACAGAGTGAATGACAGTTTTCAGGGATAGGCTCCAGTACTCAGGCAGGTTTCAGACTAAGCCTCTGTGTGGGGTTTCTCTGCTTCAATCTGGGTGCTGTTAGTTAGGACCTGTAAACCCTGAACTGCTAGATCTACACCAGGGCTAGGAGCGGTAGACGCCATTCCAGCTTGTAGATCTGCAGAAGGCTTGGTCTCTGAGATAGCCTATGTGTACTGTCTGACTTCATGTATGGCTCCAAGCTGTGTGCCGGGGCATGCTACCCCCCTGGGGACTCCAAGCTGTGTGCCGGAGCAGGCAAACCCCCCTGGGGGCTCCAAGCTGTGTGCAGAGTGTGGGTGTGTGATGTCTCCAAGCTGTGTGCCGGAGCATGCAACCCCCCTGGGGACTCCAAGCTGTGTGCAGGAGAATGTTCTAAAATTTCCGTGGTGGCTCCTAGCTGTTGCAGGGGTAAGTGTGTGTTTGCTGGCCTGGGGTGAGTGCTAACCCTGGGCAGCCATTTGTGTTTCACTTGTACTGGTGCACCTGGCTAGTGAGCTAAACTGGCAGGGTTTTAGTTGCACCTTGTTCACATGGAGTGTCGCACAGTACACACTGTTCACATTGAGTCCAGGCTGCAGTGTCTTGCAGTAGTTCACATTGAGTTAGGCTGCAGTGTCTTGCAGTAGTTCACATTGTCTTTCAGGGTGAAGTGTATAGCAGCAGTTCACATTGAGTTAGGCTGCAGTGTTCTGCAGTAGTTCACATTGATTTTCACACTGCAGAGTCTTTGCAGTAGTTCACATTGAGTTCAGACATACAGCTGCCCACCATTGGGCCTGTGGACCTCGCTGTAGTGTCTTGCAGCTAAGAGGTTATGTTGTTTCAAAAAAATATTTATATATATATATATATATATATACATATATATATATATACACAGAACCGTAACACACGGTTGTCGGGCATGACAAAACTGTGACATGATGTTATCCATGCAAGTCTCTTTATTTAATCATAACCTAATATTTTTTATACAGGAAAATGAATTATAACAAAACCTACCCAACAACTGGTAATTACGATTGATCATTGGTAGGAAGAGATTCTGGACACTCCCCTTAGGTCAACTCTATAAATAATCATCTGTTTCTCATAAGGCCTTATACTTAGGTTTGAGTAATCGGGATCGGAAAAGATCAGATTCCGATTGGCGATCGAGTAAATTTTCCTGCGGGATCGAGATCGGAGGTTATCTCAAGATCGGCTTAACCCTAAAAGTGAGTTTTCCCATAGAGAAGCATTGAATAGGGTTGAGTGATCGGGATCGGAAAAGATTGGTTTCCGATCGGCGATAGAGCAAATTTCACGATCGCTATCAGGATTGTCTGGAAAATGATCAGAAATCAGATTTTAAAATCACTCCTGAAATCTCAAGATCAGCTCAACTCATCTTATACTTTAACACTACATATTAGTCCTAAAAAAAGGCAAATCATTTGTAAGCAGTGTAAATCTCCGCCTCCTGGCTGAAGAACAAGCTGCCGACAGACACAAGGCCCCCCTACTCACGTAAGGCCCGTTTTGAAGTTCACCAATGACCATCTGGATGATCCAGAGGAGACACAGGAGAAGGTCATTTGGTCAGTTTTTTGTAGAAAAATCTCCAGTGTATCAAATACTTATTTTCTCCACTGTATGTGGTCTCTGCTACACTGACAAGACAAAGCTCGTGGATGTAAAGTTCTCTCTCCACCGATATCTTCATCTTCTCAGTGTGCTCTCCTACAATGTATCTGTATTTGTATATATTTAGCTAATGTCAATGGTGATGCAAATTCTAAAGTTTCCTCATTTCTATACAAATCAGGAAAATGCAACTTATTTGAATAAGAGTCTCTGGTTCCTCAGTGCAGTTAAGGGGCATAACAACAGATATGTGACCATACAAATGTTTAGACCTACAGCAGATTATCAGATTGTAGGGGTAAAGAGATCCTGAGCAACGGTACAATCCCAGAAAAATCTTACAGATGGGATGATCGGATAACAGAGAATACAAGTCTAAGGTCATTGACAGAATGGAGAGGATGAATAGGGAGATAGTGTTAGGGAAAAGCCAGATGATAATTCCCCAGAAGCTGCTGGCGAACCCTGGAGGAAGGGGCACAAGGGACAGTGAGCCCTAAGCTGAAGCCCCCAACTTTCCCTTCCTATTGCCAGACCCTATTCTAGGTAATAGGCGACAACCACGAGGACAATCCCTCCCTGAATATGTGAAACACAAAACGCAGACAAGACGAACAACAACAAAGGGAGGTCAGCTAGCCAGGGTTCGGTAACAGGAGAGTGATGCAGTGCCAAATCAGAGTCCAAAAGAATAATCAGTAGGGAAGCCAGAGGTCAAGGATCAGAATACAAGTAATTAAACAGCAAGAGATACCGGCACCAGTGTGACTGTGAGCCAAGACTAAATAGGAAGGAAGAACCCGCCCTGAACCTGATAGGAAGGAAAGCTGTCAATCACAGGCAAGACAAAATCAAACCACTGAATGGACAGAGGGAACAAGGGCAGAAGACGGGTGTGGTGCAATGCAATCACAGAACTAGAGCTGAGTTCACACAGTGCAACCAAAAACTGTAAGCAGATTATCAAACTGCACACGCCTCCTGCGCCACAGGATGCGAGCAGAGGGTGGCACAGAGGCCCGAACAGTCAGAGATGTTACAGTACCCCCCCTGTTATGAGGGGACACTGGACCCTCACCAGACAAACCAGTTCTAGAGGGATTCTGAGTTTTCCCTGCCTTGTATTTTGGTTCTGCTTGAATCACAGACGCTTCAGAACCAGGCAAACATTTTTTATTCATCCGGCGTTTCTGATACTGTTGGGTTTTAATACCGGAGGGGCGTTCCCAACTTTTAGTAGCTGAGACCTTCTCCTCACTGACACAATCTACAGAATGTAAAGTAATACAGTGAGATGAGCACTGATCTCCCCACTTTACCAACTCCTTTTTACCCCAATCCAAAATAGGATTATGGAGCTTCAGTCAGGGGAACCCCAAAATAACATCAGCAGAGAGATTCTCCATAACAAAAAGGCTTATGACCTCTGAATGTGAAGAACCCACTTGCAAAGAGATCAAGGGGGTTTTAAAATGGACTTTACCCCTGGCCAGTGGAGTAGAATCCGCTCCAGTAACAGACATAGGCGAGTCCAGTGGCAAAAGCTCAATGCCCAACGATGCAACAACTGAATATTTAATAAAGTTTGCTGCAGACCCAGAGTCAACTAGGGCCTTGCCAGAAACAGACCTGTCCCCAGAGGACAAGAGACACAGATAACATCATCTTATTGTTATTTCCACCAAATACCTGGTTGCCTGAGTGGTTCTTCTGATTACCACTCAGGCACTGAAGTTTTTTCGCTGGTGTCAGGGGTCTGATAGAGCAGTCTCGGATGACATGACCAGAGGAACCACAGTACAGGCACAGGTTATTCCTGAGACGATGTTCTTATCGTGTTCTGGCGTCCACAGCTCCCAGTTGCATGGGTTCCTCACCAGAAGTGATGGGAGGAAAGGTAGGTTTTTCAGAGGAGAGAGAGGTAGAGACAGAAAACTTGGAGGAAACAGGCCCTACTCTCTCTTTTAAATTTTCTCGGATCTTACGGTCAATACGGACCGCCAAAGTCATGGTCCTCTCAAGAGTCGGGGGATCTGGGTGACCAACCCAGAGCTCCGTAACACGATCACATAGCCCTTGTTTAAAGTGAGCCTTAAGAGCGGACTCACACCAACCTGCCGTTACACTGTACTTACGGAACTCAGAGCAATACTCCTCTGCAGAGCGTTTGCCCTGCCGCATGGTGAGGAGTTGCGATTCCGCAAGTGCAATGTGGTCTGGCTCAGCATAAATAGAGCCCAGGGACTTAAAATTTGTTTCCATATCAACCCACTCCTCAGCCTCAGCAGGGAGTTTAAGGGCCCAAGCTTGTGGGTCCCCCTGTAAAAGAGATATAACCACTCCCACCATTTGGGCCTGAGTCACATGTGGATTAATCCAAAAATACAAGCGACAAGACTCCCTGAAAGTTTCAAATTTTGCACGGTCCCCTGAGAAACGGTCCGGGAGTAACATCTTAATCCTAGCAAGGGAATAAACAGCTGGGGATGGTGCAGCAGCCTCAGTAAGGGTCTGAACCTGTTTAGCTAGCTCAGCTACCAGGCCTGCCAATCCCTCCAACTTGGCTGCAAGCCCCTGAATAGGATCCATACTGTCTGTAGGGAAGCTATGGATGTAGGTTTTTTCAGGCCGGTTATTCTGTTAGGGAATAGCCAGATGATAATTCCCCAGAAGCTGCTGGCGAACCCTGGAGGAAGGGGCACAAGGGACAGTGAGCCCTAAGCTGAAGCCCCCAACTTTCCCTTCCTATTGCCAGACCCTATTCTAGGTAATAGGCGACAACCACGAAGACAGTCCCTCCCTGAATATGTGAAACACAAAACGCAGACAAGACGAACAACAACAAAGGGAGGTCAGCTAGCCAGGGTTCGGTAACAGGAGAGCGATGCAGTGCCAAATCAGAGTCCAAAAGAATAATCAGTAGGGAAGCAGGGGTCAAGGATCAGAATACAAGTAATTAAACAGCAAGAGATACCAGCAAGCAAGAGGCAATAACCGGCACCAGTGTGACGGTGAGCCAAGACTAAATAGGGGAGGAAGAACCCGCCCTGAACCTGATAGGAAGGAAAGCTGTCAATCACAGGCAAGACAAAATCAAACCACTGAATGGACAGAGGGAACAAGGGCAGAAGACGGGTGTGGTGCAAATGCAATCACAGAACTAGAGCTGAGTTCACACAGTGCGACCAAAAACTGTAAGCAGATTATCAAACTGCACACGCCTCCTGCGCCACAGCACACGAGCAGAGGGTGGTGCAGAGGCCCGAACAGGCAGAGATGTTACAGATAGACAGTGACGAGGGAGGAGATGTGAGAGGTCAGTGCTATGGAGGGATTTATGGATGAATGTGATAATTTTATATTGTATTTTTCAAAGGAAGGGTAACTGATACATCTGTGTACCCGAGTGTTATGACTGGCAGGATAGATTAAAAATACCTAAATAATAAATATCCTGTGGAGCCCACTAGGCTCTGAACTGCAGGGCACTCTGGTATGAACAAGGCCCGACAGTTAACTTCACTACCAGGCTACACCATCAACTGAATGCTCCCTGTTACCTCACAGGGCACCTGCCACTGCAGAACAAAGCAGCCGTTTAAATTAATTATAAAGTCTTGCAGTTACTGCACTGCAAGACTAACAAAAACCAAACTAAGACAGTGTGATCCCAATAGCTTACTGGGCTGCATCCACCACAGACACCTGCAGTTGCAGTACCAGAGGTAGCAGACTAGCTAGGTAAGAGATTCCCACAAATTTTACTAGGGAAAGGGGTACCCACAATTTTAAACCATAAAGGGGAAACTCTCCTTACCTGCCTAACTAAGGCAGCACTCTGCCAACCAAGGTCTGCACAGACTTGCACACAGTTTCGGTTTGGACCGGTGTCCAAACCAGCCTTCTTAAATGGAGGGAAGCCAGCCCAGGTGCTAGAGCCAGATGCTAATAGGCTGACACCAGTGTCAGTCATCAGACCAAGAACGCCTATTGGCTGCAAGGGGATTAACCCCATGCATGCTGGAGTGAACAGCTACAGCAGAAGAGGCTGTGACCCTGATACCATGGCCGCACCTGCTGCACAGTCCTAACACAGAGAACTGTAATAGTCAAGATGAGATAGAATCGGAGCAACAATGAGGGGTTTTGATGTTTCCACAGTGAGGAAATGGGAGTTCAAGAGATGTTTTTGAGATGCAGTTGACAAGAGCATACAATGTCTATATATGTAGGGTGAAGATGTGGCCTGATTCAAATACAACCCCAAGATAGTGGGCATACTGCCTCAGTGTAATAGTAAGACCACAGACAAAAATGGAATGTGGCGTATCAAATTTAGACCAGAACTTTTGACTTACAAGGCATGCGGTTGTGGATATAGTCAAATGGAGAAAGGCTGAAATGTGCTACAATGCAGCAAAAATGTGTAAACATTGTTATGTATAATTTGGGGTCAGCCAACTAAAAGATGGTGTAAACCTTGGCACAGTAGTGTAACTAGGAATGGCGTGGCCTCGTGGCAAACTTTTGACATGGCCCCCCCACTGACTCCGACGCCGAAGACCTCGACCAACCCCCCCCCCCCCCGCATTCCTGCGCGCTCTATTATGTCCCGTAGTGGCCTCTGCACACAGTATAATGCCCCATAGTGGCCCCTGCACACAGTAATATGCACCATAGTGGCCCCTGCACACAGTATTATGTCCCATAGTGACCCCTGCACACGGTATTATGTCCCATAGTGGCCCCTGCACACAGTATTATCCCCCATAGTGACCCCTGCACACGGTATTATGCCCCACTGTGGACACCCATAAACAATTATTATGCTACACAAAATTTGAAATATATATATATATATATATATATATATATATTATTGAGATAAAATTCTACTCCCTGTCCAGAAATTAAATTCTATCCATTATAACTACAAATTTCCACAGTGACCAAATAATCTCTCTAGTAAATTACAATAAATTCGGGAACAGGGTTAGGGTACGAGGGAAAGAGGGGATGGAACTGCAAATTCTTTATAACAAAGGAGGGGCAGAGAGGAAAACACAGTACAGCTCTAAAATAACAATAAAAGTCCAAACAATAAGGTTACAAGTTATTAATTTACAGACACAATAGAACAAGAGAAAAATACCCATAATATGCAGGTAATCTATAGCATAAGCCAAAAAGAACAAATGTCGCGCACCATAGAGAGGTATTGACTGGATAGTTATACTTAGAAGTTGTAGATCCAGCTCACCAAAGCATATATAAATGTTGTATATTACCGTGGTCCTAGGAAGCCCGGAAACTGATGGGACTTTAACCAGTAGATAATGAAGACTTTCAAATGGTGTAAAATCCAGCTTCAAACCAGGTATCACGTAAGAAGATTTCTTAAAACATAACTTTTATTTTCGGGTCAAAAAAATAATAAAAATGTTACAAAGTAACATGGAGTAGACAAAAAAGTCAAAGCATTGTGAAAGGCTACGCGTTTCTGGACAAAGCGTGTCCCTTCTTCATGGCCTACTACTACAAGTTAAAAGGTACGTATAAATAAAAACACCTAAGTTGACCACTCCTCTCTTTCTACTAACCCTTTCTATTCCAAATACAAAAGTTATATAAATGCGTATATATATAAATTGAATTTGCATGTTTGAATTAATAGTGTGTGGAGCCCCGTAAAATTAGGTTCATGTAACATAATTATTGCTCAGGTTTTATTGTGCTATAGTAAGTATTGGCTTGGTGTTTAGATTCGATCACATGACTAGTCATATGATTCACATGTGACTTGTCATGTGTTATTTCGCCCCTCCTGGTATACGTCATGTGACGGGTTGCCATGGTTACCGGACTAGTTGTTTTGGGCGGAATAGATTATTGAAGATATGGGAAGTCATCAGAGCACATTAATGCTTGAAAAACAACGGATAATGGTATTTTGATTTCAGGTTGGATTCATTATAGATGTTGGGTAATTTTAAATTGAGTATTAAAAGTAGAGTTAAATTTGATAATGTTTTGCATATATTTGCTTGAGCAAGTGTGTTTTTTCCGATCATTACAGCATTACAGTTATATTATATTGTGTTGTATGGATTTGTTTATTATATTGTATGTTATTTTCATATGTTTTCAATTTATATATATACGCATTTATATAACTTTTGTATTTGGAATAGAAAGGGTTAGTAGAAAGAGAGGAGTGGTCAACTTAGGTGTTTCTATTTATACGTACCTTTTAACTTGTAGTAGTAGGCCATGAAGAAGGGACACGCTTTGTCCAGAAACGCGTAGCCTTTCACAATGCTTTGACTTTTTTGTCTACTCCATGTTACTTTGTAACATTTTTATTATTTTTTTGACCCGAAAATAAAAGTTATGTTTTAAGAAATCTTCTTACGTGATACCTGGTTTGAAGCTGGATTTTACACCATTTGAAAGTCTTCATTGACTGGATAGTGGGAGAAAGCCAATAGGTGCAGCTATAACCATAAACCAAATAAATCTGGACGTGAAACAGTATATATGAAATATCATAGTGTCATATCATAGTGTTATAATACAAGCTACAGAATAGACCGATCACTACTGTATTGAGCTTACAGCTTTATGTCAGTTCAGTACAATAGTGAATGAATCGTGGAGCTCACTAAACCATAACTAAATAGTATTCAGTGACCTCCATACACATGGCCATGGTCAGTCCTGGAAGTACAGCCCTCAAACTGTGTTCCTTGGTAGGAAAATGGTCATGTACATGAGCCCTTACTGTACATAATTTATTGGCTTATTACCTGCAACTGAACCCCTGATCTACAGTCAGAACCTCTGCTGAGGAGAAGACACTTGGTCATACTATGAAGAATCTTCAAAAAATGTCTCCTCAGCCTTCCTGTCATATAGATTAAATATATAGAATAGAGATGAGCGAACAGTGTTCTATCGAACTCATGTTCGATCGGATATTAGGCTGTTCGGCATGTTCGAATCGAATCGAACACCGCGTGGTAAAGTGCGCCATTACTCGATTCCCCTCCCACCTTCCCTGGCGCCTTTTTTGCTCCAATAACAGCGCAGGGTAGGTGGGACAGGAACTACGACACCGGTGACGTTGAAAAAAGTAGGCAAAACCCATTGGCTGCCGAAAACATGTGACCTCTAATTTAAAAGAACAGCGCCGCCCAGGTTCGCGTCATTCTGAGCTTGCAATTCACCGAGGACGGAGGTTTCCGTCCAGCTAGCTAGGGCTTAGATTCTGGGTAGGCAGGGACAGGCTAGGATAGGAAGGAGAAGACAACCAACAGCTCTTATAAGAGCTAAATTCCAGGGAGAAGCTTGTCAGTGTAACGTGGCACTGACGGGCTCAATCGCCGCAACCCAGCTTTCCCAGGATCCTGAATGGAATACACTGTCAGTGTATTCCCGTATACCCGATATATACCCCCGATACCCGTTCCAACGGTGTGCCCCCCCACCTTCACCCCAGAAATACCCTGCAAGTCCCCTAGCAATAGAATTGGGGCTATATACACCCACTATTTTTGCTACTGCCATATAGTGCCAGTTTCTGACTGGTAATTCAAAGAATATATTGGGAATACAAATACCCTCATTTCTTGCTACTGCCATATAGTGCCAGTTTCTGACTGGTAATTCAAAGAATATATTGGGGTTACGTGCACCCACAATTTTTACTACTGGTATACAGTGCCATTGTCTGACTGGGAATTCAAAGAATATATTGGGAATACAAATACCCTCATTTCTTGCTACTGCCATATAGTGCCAGTTTCTGACTGGTAATTCAAAGAATATATTGGGGTTACGTGCACCCACAATTTTTACTACTGGTATACAGTGCCATTGTCTGACTGGGAATTCAAAGAATATATTGGGGTTATAAATGCCCTCATTTCTTGCTACTGCCATATAGTGCCAGTTTCTGACTGGTAATTCAAAGAATATATTGGGGTTACGTGCACCCACAATTTTTACTACTGGTATACAGTGCCATTGTCTGACTGGGAATTCAAAGAATATATTGGGAATACAAATACCCTCATTTCTTGCTACTGGTATATAGTGCCATTGTCTGACTGGGAATTCAAAGAATATATTGGGGTTACGTGCACCCACAATTTTTACTACTGGTATACAGTGCCATTGTCTGACTGGGAATTCAAAGAATATATTGGGGTTATAAATACCCTCATTTCTTGCTACTGCCATATAGTGCCAGTTTCTGACTGGGAATTCAAAGAATATATTGGGGTTACGTGCACCCACAATTTTTACTACTGGTATACAGTGCCATTGTCTGACTGGGAATTCAAAGAATATATTGGGGTTATAAATACCCTCATTTCTTGCTACTGCCATATAGTGCCAGTTTCTGACTGGTAATTCAAAGAATATATTGGGGTTACGTGCACCCACAATTTTTACTACTGGTATACAGTGCCATTGTCTGACTGGGAATTCAAAGAATATATTGGGAATACAAATACCCTCATTTCTTGCTACTGGTATATAGTGCCATTGTCTGACTGGGAATTCAAAGAATATATTGGGGTTACGTGCACCCACAATTTTTACTACTGGTATACAGTGCCATTGTCTGACTGGGAATTCAAAGAATATATTGGGGTTATAAATACCCTCATTTCTTGCTACTGCCATATAGTGCCAGTTTCTGACTGGTAATTCAAAGAATATATTGGGGTTACGTGCACCCACAATTTTTACTACTGGTATACAGTGCCATTGTCTGACTGGGAATTCAAAGAATATATTGGGAATACAAATACCCTCATTTCTTGCTACTGCCATATAGTGCCAGTTTCTGACTGGTAATTCAAAGAATATATTGGGGTTACGTGCACCCACAATTTTTACTACTGGTATACAGTGCCATTGTCTGACTGGGAATTCAAAGAATATATTGGGAATACAAATACCCTCATTTCTTGCTACTGCCATATAGTGCCAGTTTCTGACTGGTAATTCAAAGAATATATTGGGGTTACGTGCACCCACAATTTTTACTACTGGTATACAGTGCCAATTTCTAACTAGGAATTCAAAATGCGCAAGGCTCCCGGAAAGGGACGTGGACGAGGCCGTGGGCGAGGTCGGGGGAATGGTTCTGGGAAGCAAGGTAGCAGTGAAGCCACAGGGCGTCCCGTGCCTACTCCTGTGGGGCAGCAAGCATTGCGCCACTCCACAGTGCCAGGGTTGCTTGCCACATTAACTAAACTGCAGGGTACAAACCTTAGTAGGCCCGAGAACCAGGAACAGGTCTTGCAATGGCTGTCAGAGAACGCTTACAGCACATTGTCCAGCAGCCAGTCAGACTCTGCCTCCTCTCCTCCTATTACCCAACAGTCTTGTCTTCCGTCCTCCCAAAATTCCGAAGCTTTACAGAACAATAACCCAAACTGTCCCTGCTCCCCAGAGCTGTTCTCCGCTCCTTTCATTGTCCCTCAACCTGCCTCTCCACGTCACGATTCCACGAACCTAACAGAGGAGCATCTGTGTCCAGATGCTCAAACACTAGAGTCTCCTCCATCTCCGTTCGATTTGGTGGTGGATGACCAGCAACCCACCCTCATCGACGATGATGTGACGCAGTTGCCGTCAGGGCATCCAGTTGACCGGCGCATTGTGCGGGAGGAGGAGATGAGACAGGAGTTGGAAGAGGAAGTGGTGGATGATGAGGACACTGACCCGACCTGGACAGGGGGGATGTCAAGCGGGGAAAGTAGTGTGGATGTTGAGGCAGGTGCAGCACCAAAAAGGGTAGCTAGAGGCAGAGGCAGAGGTCAGCAGCTTAGGCGAAGCCAGGCCACACCCGGAATCTCCCAAGATGTTCCAGTTCGTACCCAGCCCCGAAAAACTCCCACCTCGAGGGCACGTTTCTCGAAGGTGTGGAGTTTTTTCAAGGAATGCGCCGAGGACAGATATAGTGTTGTCTGCACAATTTGCCTCTCGAAATTGATTAGGGGCTCTGAGAAGAGCAACCTGTCCACCACTTCAATGCGCCGTCATTTGGAATCCAAGCACTGGAATCAGTGGCAGGCAGCAACGGCAGGACAAAGGCCGCCTGCCGTTCACGCCACTGCCACTGCCTCTGCCTTTGCCACTGCCACTGCTGACTGTGCTGGCGATGCACTCCAGAGGACGAGCCAGGACACCACTTCATCTGCCTCCGCCACTTTGTTGACTTCTCCCTCATCCTCCCCTGTTCCTGTCTTATCTCCTTCTCCTGCACCATCAAAGGCACCATCAGGCGCTTCTTTACAACAACCCACCATCTCTCAGACATTGGAGCGGCGGCAGAAATACACTGCTAACCACCCACACGCGCAAGCCTTAAACGCCAACATCGCTAAACTGCTGGCCCAGGAGATGTTGGCGTTCCGGCTTGTTGAAACTCCCGCCTTCCTGGACCTGATGGCAACTGCGGCACCTCGCTATGCCGTCCCTAGCCGTCACTACTTCTCCCGGTGTGCCGTCCCCGCCTTGCACCAGCACGTGTCACTCAACATCAGGCGGGCCCTTAGTTCCGCGCTTTGCACAAAGGTCCACTTGACCACCGACGCGTGGACAAGTGCATGCGGACAGGGACGCTACATTTCACTGACGGCACACTGGGTGAATGTAGTTGAGGCTGGGACTGCTTCCCAAACTGGCCCGGTGTACCTCGTCTCCCCGCCTAACATTCCTGGCAGGGACACGAGAAGAACACCCCCCTCCTCCTCCTCCTCTACCGCCTCCTCCTCCGCCACCGCCTCCTCCTCCGCCACCGCCTCCTCCTCCGCTGTTAGATTGACCCCAGCTACGAGTTGGAAACGTTGCAGCACTGGCGTTGGTAGACGTCAGCAGGCTGTGCTGAAGCTGATCAGCTTGGGGGACAGACAGCACACTGCCTCCGAGGTGAGGGATGCCCTCCTCGATGAGACGGCAATATGGTTTGAGCCGCTGCACCTGGGCCCAGGCATGGTCGTTTGTGATAACGGCCGGAACCTGGTAGCAGCTCTGGAGCTTGCCGGACTCCAACATGTTCCATGCCTGGCCCACGTCTTCAACCTAGTGGTGCAACGTTTCCTAAAGAGCTACCCCAATGTTCCAGAGCTACTGGTGAAAGTGCGGCGCATGTGCGCCCACTTTCGCAAGTCGACGGTAGCCGCTGCTAGCTTAAAATCTCTCCAGCAACGCCTGCATGTGCCACAACACCGGCTTTTGTGCGACGTCCCCACACGCTGGAACTCAACGTTTCAGTTGTTGAATAGAGTGGTTGAGCAGCAGAGACCTTTGATGGAATACCAGCTACAAAACCCTAGGGTGCCACAAAGTCAGCTGCCTCAGTTTCACATCCATGAGTGGCCATGGATGAGAGACCTTTGTGACATCCTACGGGTCTTTGAGGAGTCCACAAGGAGGGTGAGCTCTGAGGATGCGATGGTGAGCCTTACAATCCCGCTCTTGTGTGTTCTGAGAGAATCCCTGATTGACATCAGGGATAACTCAGATCACACAGAGGAGTTAGGGATAGCATCCGATCCGTCACAGCTGGAGAGTAGGTCCACACATCTGTCCGCTTCACTGCGTTTAATGGAGGAGGAGGAGGAGGAGGAGGAGGAAGAAGAGTTGTCCGATGATGTGATGGTGATACAGGAGGCTTCCGGGCAACTTCGAATCGTCCCATTGTTGCAGCGCGGATGGGTAGACATGGAGGATGAGGAGGAAATGGAGATTGAACTTTCCGGTGGGGCCAGAGGAGTCATGCCAACTAACACTGTGGCAGACATGGCTGAGTTCATGTTGGGGTGCTTTACAACCGACAAGCGTATTGTCAAGATCATGGAGGACAACCAGTACTGGATCTTTGCTATCCTTGACCCCCGGTATAAAAACAACATCTCGTCTTTTATTCCGGTAGAGGGGAGGGCCAATCGCATCAATGCTTGCCACAGGCAATTGGTGCAGAATATGATGGAGATGTTTCCAGCATGTGACGTTGGCGGCAGGGAGGGCAGTTCCTCCAGTAGGCAACCAAGTTCTCACCGGTCCACACAAACGAGGGGCACACTGTCTAAGGTCTGGGACACCTTGATGGCACTCCCTCGCCAAAGTGCCGCCACGGAGGGTCCTAGTGTCACCAGGCGTGAGAAGTATAGGCGCATGTTGCGGGAATACCTTTCCGACCACAGCCCTGTCCTCTCCGACCCCTCTGCGCCCTACACGTATTGGGTGTCGAAGTTGGACCTGTGGCTTGAACTTGCCCTATATGCCTTGGAGGTGCTGTCCTGTCCTGCCGCCAGCGTCCTATCTGAGAGGGTGTTCAGTGCAGCCGGTGGCATCATCACTGACAAGCGCACCCGTCTGTCAGCTGAGAGTGCCGACCGGCTCACTTTGATAAAAATGAACCACCACTGGGTAGAGCCGTCATTTTTGTGCCCACCTGTGTAAAGCACCCCAACATGAAACTCCATGTCTGTACTCAACCTCTCCAATTCCTCCGCATCCTCATACTCATCCACCATAAGCGTTGCACAATTCTGCTAATACTAGGCTCCCTCCACCCTGATTTCCCCCAACTCTGCTGGTTAGAGGCTCCCTCCACCCTGATTTCCACCAACTCTGCTGGTTAGAGGCTCCCTCCACCATGAATTGGTCCAAACTGGGCTGTTTAGCGGCTCCCTCCACCATGAATTGGTCCAAACTGGGGTTTTTAGAGGCTCCCTCTACCATGAATTGGTCCAAACTGGGGTTTTTAGAGGCTCCCTCCACCATGAATTGGTCCAAACTGGGGGTTTTTAGAGGCTCCCTCCACCATGAATTTGCCCAAACTGGGCTGTTTAGAGGCTCCCTCCACCATGAATTGGTCCAAACTGGGGTTTTTAGGGGCTCCCTCCACCATGAATTTCCCAAAACTTGGCTGTTTAGAGGCTCCCTCCACCATTAATTGGTCCAAACTGGGCTGGTTAGAGGCTCCCTCCACCATGAATTTGCCCAAACTGGGCTGTTTAGAGGATCCCTCCACCATGAATTGGTCCAAACTGGGGTTTTTAGGGGCTCCCTCCACCATGAATTTCCCAAAACTTGGCTGTTTAGAGGCTCCCTCCACCATTAATTGGTCCAAACTGGGCTGGTTAGAGGCTCCCTCCACCATGAATTTGCCCAAACTGGGCTGTTTAGAGGCTCCCTCCACCATGAATTTCCCAAAACTTGGCTGTTTAGAGGCTCCCTCCACCATTAATTGGTCCAAACTGGGCTGTTTAGAGGCTCCCTCCACCATGAATTTGCCCAAACTGGGCTGTTTAGAGGCTCCCTCCACCATGAATTTGCCCAAACTGGGCTGGTTAGAGGCTCCCTCCACCATGAATTGGTCCAAACTGGGTTTTTTAGAGGCTCCCTCCACCATGAATTTGCCCAAACTGGGCTGGTTAGAGGCTCCCTCCACCATGAATTGGTCCAAACTGGGCTGGTTAGAGGCTCCCTCCACCATGAATTTCCCAAAACTTGGCTGTTTAGAGGCTCCCTCCACCATTAATTGGTCCAAACTGGGCTGGTTAGAGGCTCCCTCCACCATGAATTTGCCCAAACTGGGCTGTTTAGAGGCTCCCTCCACCATGAATTTGCCCAAACTGGGCTGGTTAGAGGCTCCCTCCACCATGAATTGGTCCAAACTGGGTTTTTTAGAGGCTCCCTCCACCATGAATTGGTCCAAACTTGGCTGTTTAGAGGCTCCCTCCACCATTAATTGGTCCAAACTGGGCTGGTTAGAGGCTCCCTCCACCATGAATTGGTCCAAACTGGGCTGGTTAGAGGCTCCCTCCACCATGAATTGGTCCAAACTGGGCTGTTTAGAGGCTCCCTCCACCATGAATTTGCCCAAACTGGGGTGTTTAGAGGCTCCCTCCACCATGAATTTGCCCAAACTCTGCTGGTTAGAGGCTCAATCCACCCTGATTTTCAAAACAAATGTTGGTGCCAACCTCAACTTACTACAAGGGCCAAATTCACTGCTGGTGACAAGCTCTCCTCACTGCAAGTGCCAAATACACATGTTTCAAGGTGTTTTCCTACTGTCAGAGAGGTGGTATTGAGTGTGTAAAGTGTGTAGTTGTTAGGCTGTGATGTTGGGGTAATAGAGGGTCTTTGGTGTGTTAGATGCCCCCAGACATGCTTCCCCTGCTGTCCCAGTGTCATTCCAGAGGTGTTGGCATCATTTCCTGGGGTGTCATAGTGGACTTGGTGACCCTCCAGACACGGATTTGGGTTTCCCCCTTAACGAGTATCTGTTCCCCATAGACTATAATGGGGTTCGAAACCCGTTCGAACACACGAACATTGAGCGGCTGTTCGAATCGAATTTCGAACCTCGAACATTTTAGTGTTCGCTCATCTCTAATATAGAATGTAATATCGGTAAACAATTCCAGACTAACTCTAAGCCCTCATTTCCAAGATAACATACATAGAACACTACGAGCACATTGGTAGCCACATACAAAGCAAAGAAAAAGAAGGAGACAATTGTAAACTTTATCGTCTTAAAATAAGCGTCAAGGTGTCTTGTGACGTTCTTATTACACCTCATCTTGTACATGTGATGGCTCAAAAAGCTGAGAAGAGTCAAGGAAGAGAAGACATAAATAAGGAAGGGAAGAGCGATCCACGCAAAATGCAGAAGTGCTTGGAAGTCAAGTGTTTGACCATAACAATGGGATGAGAAATTAACTGAAATTAATGGAGAATTGTCAAAAATTGTAAGTATCTCAATTGTTAATGAGTAACCAATGGACAGTAACACAAATGTAATAGTCAGCCCAAGAAGTCTCTGAGAAATAATCTTCTTCAGATAGAGAAATAAGACGTTATGGAAGTTGCTGATCTTCAGGGTGTAGAATATCAAGAGGAGAAGAGAGAGCCAAATATTACTGTATAGAGAAGATCTTCTAATTATTCCATATGTTGTATAATACTCTAGAGAATATTTATGACTGAATACATCAATTAGTATAATAAATTGAAAGATGATCCTTGAGGTTCTCATAGCAGTGATGAGGAGGTCAGCGGGGGTCAGTGGTCTTCCTCTTAGCCAGTCAATGACACTGACCCCTACAATAAAGACATTTATCATCAGTCCTATTATATATGAGATCCTGGCAGCACCGATAAGATATAGATCCGGGATGTAG
This sequence comes from Leptodactylus fuscus, assembly GCF_031893055.1. NCBI lineage: Eukaryota > Metazoa > Chordata > Amphibia > Anura > Leptodactylidae > Leptodactylus > Leptodactylus fuscus. Next base: position 237,237,004 of record NC_134267.1, read on the forward strand.
GGATCAATCTCCTTTGATATGTTCATCTTCTCAGCCTGATCTCATACAATGTATTTGATTCCGTGTCTGTGTATATTTATGTGTTTCGCTCATGCAAATGGGGATGGAAAATCTAAAACCTTCTCATATCTACACAAATAAGGAAAATGAAACTTATTTGAATAAGAGTCTCTGGTTCCTCAGTGCAGGTAAAGGGCATAAGAACAGAAATGTCACCATACAAATGTTTAGACCTACAGCAGATATTATTAGAACTTATGGTGTCTTCTGAAATATTGATATAAGCCCAGATCTTTGGCACATCAAAGTTGGACCTGATTTTTGACTTACTAGACATGTTGTTGTGGATAGTCAAATGAAGTGTGGCTTAAATGTGCCACAATGTAGCAAAAATTGTGTTGTATAAGTTTGAGCAAGCTAAAGGAAATATATTATTAACCTAGACAGGACAGTCTAAAGATATTCCAGATTTAACACTCCCTTTCCTTTTATTTCGTAATCCCTTGCTGGCAGGTCCATTTATCTCACTGTTCCAGTTGGTCACTGTGCTATGGCTGTACTTATTTTTGTCTATTTTCTATGAATCCCACCTCAACTGGAAGAGGGCACTCTAAAGAATAATAATAATAATAATAATAATAATAATAATAATAATAATAATAATAATAATAATAATAATAATAATGCCATCCAGCATCAGCCATTGTGATAAATCTGGTGTATATTTTTGACTGTCTAAAATTACATTGTCTGACTATTGGTAAATCTGAGCCTCTGTAGAGTGATATTACAAATAGAGACAGGTTAAGTTTAGGTGGCTCTGGGAAGCAGATTAATTTCAGGTCAAATGTTTAGTATGAACTATCACTTAAATTGGTTTAAAATATAATGTAGAATATTGTCAGGGCTCCTAGGAACCTATCTATAAAACATAGTGTAGAACACTGTCAGGACTCCTAGGAACCTATCTATAAAACATAGTGTAGAATACTGTCAGGGCTCCTAGGAACCTATCTATAAAACATAGTGTAGAACACTGTCAGGACTCCTAGGAACCTATCTATAAAACATAGTGTAGAATACTCTTAGGGATCCTAGGAACCAATCTATCCAATTTTTAGCTCTCTATGGTAAACACAGCCCAAGTTAAGTCAAAGGGAATGTGACATATTATATTTTGGAGTCCAAAATTTAGTACACAGATATTACAAATAGAGACAGGAAGACATCTCAGGATTCATTTGTTTTGAATTCCGGTGGGGATCCAGATTCATTTCAGGTCAAACGAGTTAAGTATAAACCATTGCTTAAATTGACTTAAAACAGTGTAGAATACTGTCAGAGCTCCTAGGAACCTATCTATAAAACATAGTGTATAACACTCTTACAAATCCTAGGATCGTATCTATAAAACATATTATAGAATACTTTTAGGGCACCTGTCAGAATTTTCCATCCAGCTGCTGCACCTCTGACACTACCATGTCAATACGGGAAACTTTTTCATTTTCAGAGACTTCCTGGCTTGGTCCTGCAGGTAAGTAGACCTATATAAGGCCATGTACTCCTGAGTTATATGTTGGGTATTAGTTTAGTTTGTAACTCCAGTTTGGCTCCTGACTTTTCTTTGGATACACCATTACTGACCACTGGCTGTGTTCTTTTGATTCCTCTTTATCGCGCAATTTTGTTGCGGTGTTCCCGATTGGATTTGACTTTGACTTGTTTTCCTGACCCATCTTTGTCTCATGATTTGGTTGCTTGAGTCCCTCTTCAGCGGCTGACTTGTGATTGGAAGACCATTCGGAGATCTCTGCTCACAGTGAATAATATTCTTAAGGCTCCTCAGACCATATTATATTTTGAAGTCCCTTCAGACTCCAGAAAATAAGTAGAGATTTATATGACAAAAATAAAAAGCATTAAAATTTAAGGGATTCAATTTTGAGAGAAGCAAAATATCCACCTCACTGTAACAGGTTTTTCCTTGCTTATTTTATGTTGTTCCTTGCTACCTAGGATAAATGTCTGTATTTATTACTATGCTGTTGTAACGTCTCTGCCTGTCCAGGTCTTTGTGCCGCCTTCCACTCGCACGCTGTAGCACAGGAGACGTATTCAGTTTTTAGTTGTTCTGTGTGAACACTGTTCTATTACCTCTCCTCTGTGATTGAATTTCCACCACACGCATCTCCTGCACCTTGTTTCCCTCTGCTCATCAAATAGTTAATCTTAGCTTTGCCTGTGTGATTGACAGCCTGTCTACCAGTCAAGTCTGGGGCGGCTCATAGACTTCCTATATACAGGTCATCATTTGCTGGCTATTTTGATTTTATCCAGTGACGTGTCCTCACTAGCTTTCTACTTCTCTTACTATTGTGTTACTGACCTCTGACCTTCTGCTTCCCTTGTGACTGCTCTTTCGGATTACGGTTTTGTACTGCTCTTTCTCTCTGGCTTTGACCCTTGGCTTGCTGACTGCTTCTGTGTTGTTTTGTTCTGTCTTGTTCTGTGTGCCACTTATTCAGAGAAGGGACCATCACCAAGTTGCTCATGTTATTAGGACAGTGTGGCAAGTAGGTAGGGACAGGGGCTGGATCATGTTTAGAACTTACTGTCTGTCTTTCCTTCTTCCTGGTTTCAGCAGCAGCAGTAGGGAATTGCACAACTAGCTTTCCATTACAGTTGTTATAGTTATGTGGATGCCGAATCTGTGTCCTTGTGTCTATTTTACATTATTTACTAATTACCCTAATGAAAAGTGAGAAGTAAATTTATCCAGAATGAACCTGGAAGATTTGTATTATTGAATAAATTATTAAGCACAGAGTGAAACAAGATAACACAGTGATAAACTTTACATATATATATATATATATATATATATATATATATATATATATAGCTTTATATAATCATACTCATGTCCAATCCTAACTCTGAAAGGACATACCAATACATCTGTGCATTGTTAAAGGGGTTTCCAGCCATAAAATCATTTTTCACAAATGTTGACTGGATAGTGGGAGAAAGCCAAGAGTGATATGCCACTCACTGGGTAAAGTTCTGCTAGAATATAGAAATTAAACCATATACATGTATATATGATAGTATAATCCAAGTAACATAATAGCATCACAGTGTTATACTACAAGCTCCAGAATAGACCGATCACTACTGTATTGAGCTTACAGCTTTATGTCAGTTCAGTACAATAGTGAATGAATCGTGGAGCTCACTAAACCATAACTAAATAGGATTCAGTGACCTCCATACACATGGCCATGGTCAGTCCTGGAAATACAACCCACAAACTCTGTTCCTTGATAGGAACAGGATCATGTACATGAGTCCTTACTGTACATCATTTATTGGTTTGTTACCAGAACCCCTGATCTAGAGTCAGAACCTCTGCTGAGGAGAAGACACTAGGTCATACTATGAAGACTCTTCACAAAATGTCTCCTTAGCCTTCCTGACATATAAATTAGATAAATAGAATGTAACATTGGAAAACCATTCCAGAGTAAAACAAAACCAGCAAAGCCGAGATAACACAGGTAGAAAACTAAAAACACATTGATGCTCACATATAAAGCGAAGAAAAGGAATGAGACCATTGTAAATTTTATAGTCTTGTGATAAGTGTCCAGTTGACTTGTGACGTTCTTATTACGCTTCATCTTGTACATGTGATGGCTCAAAGATCCAAGAAGAGTCAAGGAAGAGAAGACGTAAATGAGGAAGGGAAGAAGGTTCCACAGATAATGCAGAAGATTTTTTATTTCAGTTGAAATGTTTAGAATTTTCATAAAAACTATTATCGTCTCAAAACAGGAGTAACCAATGGACAGTAACACAAATGTAATAGTCAGCCCGAGAAGTCTCTGAGAAATAATCTTCTTCAGATATAGAAATAAGACGTGATGGAAGTTGCTGATCTTCAGTGTGTAGAAAACCGAGAGGAGAACAGAAAGCCAAACATTGCTGTAGAGAGAAGAACATCCAATTGTGTAAAATACTACATAATAGTCTGTAGTATTTCTGTCACTGAAGTTAAACCAAAGTAAGCCAAATAGTGTAGCAAATTGAAAGATGATCCTTGAAGTTCCGATAGCAGTGATGAGGAGGTCAGCGGTGGTCAGTGGTCTTCTTCTTAGCCAGTCAATGACACTGACCCCTACAATAAAGATATTTATCATTAGTCCTATTATATATGAGATGCCTCCAGCAATGATAAGATACAGATTGTCTATGTCGGGTTGACACCCCACTGATATGTTCATCTTCTCAGCCTGCTCTCATACAATGTATCTGATTCCGTGACTGTGTATTTTTATGTGATTAGCTAATGCAAATGGTGATGGAAAATCTAAAGTCTCCTCATATCTATACAAATTAGTAAAATGGAACTTATTTGAATAAGAGTCTGTGGTTCCTGAGTGCAGGTAAGAGACATGACATCAGATATGTGACTGTGCAAATGTTTAGCTCTACAGCAGATATTATTAGAACTTATGGGATCTCACAAAATATTGCAACACTTTACAAATCAGAGGGCTCATGAACAGACAGAATTTGACAATATAACAAAGAAATTAACATACTAAGCAAGAGGATTGAGAGCCCTGCCCGGGAGAGCTTTACGAGGAAATAGGGAGACACAAATGGTCAGAGGGTTTATTCGATACAACTGTCCAACCACGGTCCAACCAAATTTATTGTTAATAAATAAGTGCATGGAGAGGAGGGTAACTTCTAGAAGGAAGGGTCAGGTTGTGAGTAGGGTTGAGCCAATCTTGAGATTTCAGGATCGTTTTTAAATTCCGATTTGCGATAATTTTCCATCCAAGCCCCATCCCGATCCCAAATCCGATCCTAATGCAAGTCAATGGTTTCTTTTAATGATCAAAATCAGATTTTAAAAATAATCCTATTCACTACACAGCGTAGAGTCCAGAAATTGAAAAATTGAAAGCTTAGATTTTTGGACTCCATGCTGTGTAGTGATTAAAAAATCCACTATTATCCGCTACTTACCTGCACAGAACGGCTGCCATTCCCCAGAGCTCCTGGCCATTGTTCTCTGTCTTCTCTGTCATTCACAAGCCAGCAGAGCACCATACATGCCCATGCCTCCCTAGGCTAGTGTTACTGATTCTTTGAGTAGGTGGGGCTTGTTGTGGCTTAGGAGAGTGAGGGCGGATACAGGGCGGGGAGACATGAGTGCATCCAGGAAGCGGGAGTGGTTCTGTGCAGGTAAGGGTGAGTGATCGGGATCAGAATTCCGTTCCCGATCTTTTTTAGGCGGGGTCGGAACCTGATTGTGATCGTGAAAGTTACTTGATCGCCGATCGGGATCTGATCTTTTCTAATCCCGATCGTTCAGACCTAGTTGTGAGGAATAGAGTTGGAAGGATAGCTAAGTGTGTAGAGGTGTAGGACAATGTGATCAGTCATGTGATAAGCTGCCTAAGCAGATGTGATTTTAAGGCATGTTTGATGTTGCTGTATTTGGGTATTAATCTGATTGTCTGCACCTCAAGATAAAGTTTTGCTGAAGGGAGTGGGGTCTTTGCCCAGTCTACATGATAACATACTGTATGTTCCATAGTACAATTAAAAGTAACTCCTCTAATAATACAAGGCAGCCCAGGCTTTTCCATAGTTGTGCTACCTTAGATCTGGTAACAGTTAGAATGTGGAAAATGATACACTGATCATCAGGGGGTAATGTATCAATGCTTAAAGGGATTGTCCCATCACAAGGATCCTATCTATACTTCTTGTTAATGTGGATGTAAGACTTTTCCTAAATACACTGCTTCAGCAAAACTGCTTTGTTTGTCCACTATCTTACTTTATTCAATTCATTGTTGACACAGCCCTTGACTTATCTTCTCAAAAATCAAGTGATGTATCTGCCTGCTCTCAGGGGAGGGAGGAGGGTCTAAGTGCACGGGAGCGAGCCTGTGTATCTAGCTATTCCTGTGTCTACACCACGTGACCTAGCTTCCTGCTATCAGATAGAGGAGAGGAGCTGCTTTCATTTCTGAACTCGTCTTCTTTTCTCCCAGTTATCAGGCTAGCTAATTCAATTGTGTTCATTATGGCAGAGACAGGCAGTCTCTGTATGTAACACAGAATGGAGTTGCTCCTGCCTGTACTTCATAGTCCAATATTGTGCATATAGTGTTGTTTGAGGACCTTTGATGACATCACAGGCCCTTCAGCCGCCCCATAGGATCACGCTATGTGGTGGGCGGAGCTACACGCTAATTTTGGGGGGAGCTAAACAGAAGGTTGCATGTGAAACCCCGCCCACCAAATGATGCAAGAAACCAGGAAGAAAGAAGATTTTACAGCAGTGAAGACTGGTGAGTATGCGACGTGGGAATACCCCTTTAATGAAAGCAAAGCCACATATGGTCTCCAGGGAAACGGATACTGAAATTAAGTACACAATAGATCTTAAATTTGGGTCCAGAATCATATACGTCATGGACATGACCACCATATATACAGAAGAGAACCCATATCCATATTACATCTCCAACAGGTCTTGGATACAGTAGGGAAGATACGTGCTAGTAATGCAATAAATTAGGATAGTCTAGGATTCCTTTGGATTTGGGTAGAAGCAGTATGATATTTGGGATTCTAGCTCTTTTATGCTCCCAAATAAAATGCATTAGAAAACGCTGAAGGGTGTTAATGAAATATCTGGGGGTTTTAATGGGGAAGTTCCTAAAGTAGTATAGGTTCTTTGGAACAAGGAACATTTTTACTGAAGAGAGCCTGCCTAAACATGAGATCTGAACTCTGGCATAAGAGGTAATATCCTTCTATATAGTCAGTAGAAGTTTATAGTAGTTAGTCCTCCAGAGTTGTGAGGGAAGGTAAGTTAACTGTATGCCTATGTAGGGTATTGCTCCCTCTGCCCATGGAAAAGGTAAGGATTGTTGAAGATGTTGTTGAATAGGGAGAGAAAAGAGGGATTTGGAGGTGTTCATGTTACATGTAACTTCAACGTTATGAAAATCCTTTAAGGGTCATCAGAGTGGTAAGCGATTGTTCAGACCTTACGAGTGACATAGTAATATCGTCTGATCTGAGATCTGTATGATGCTCAGTTGCACCTACCTCAATGCCCCAAACATTTGGAAAAGACCTAATGCTTTGGGCGAATGGTTCCATAGTCAATGCAAAAGGGACAGTATACAATGCCATGATAGCAACCTGGATGGATGGGGGGGGGGGGATTCAAATTATTACAGCACCGCTTTCAGATATCCCCAATAAACACTGTCAAATGCCTTCTCCACATTCAAAGTTAGAAGCAAAGAAGATCTTAAACTTCCTCGTGCCATCTAGGGTTTGTCTACCCTCCATAAACCTGACTTGGTCCATGTAGTGGTGAGTGGGATGTCCATAAGTCTCAGGGATAGGACCTTGGCATACAATTTCAAATCCATATTTAAAAGGATAATGGGTCGAAAATTTGGTGGGGTATCAGGTTTTTTTTTAGGAAGCATTATTGCCAACGCTTCCAACATTTCTTGTGGGGGAGAACCAGAGGCGGCAATGTGATCAAACAAACGGGTAAGATAGGGGGTCTAAAGGAGTTGGCTACTCTTGTAATACTCATTCGATATCCCATCGGGTCCAGGAGCTTATGAATTTTCAAGGATTTAATCATCTTGAGAGAAGGGGAGAGATGGGAAGCCTTTTGAGTGTCAGTAATAGATGGAAGGGAGAAGGAGTCTAGGTAAGTAGCAATAGTATTTGAAGTAGGTTGAGGGGTGGACAAATCTGATATAGGTTACATCATTTCGAATAACACTGTGCTAAGACACCCACTATGCCTTTAGGGTCATCCACTTTTTGACCTGACTCGTTAAAAGTAAAAGGAATGTGAGACTTTATTAAGTCTGTGTAAGGATTTCAATTGGTTGAGTATGGTGTGTTCCTGCTGAAGCCTTTGATTTTTAGTATGGGAGATTTGTTGAATGAAGTGTCCTAAACTGTTACCATTCACCCGGTTACCATTAAATTTAAAATATTATGTCAAGGATGAAAAAGTGGCTGGAATATATTTGGGGTGTTGTAAGATATAGTTATTAAGTCACCTGACTGAATCAGGATGAGATGAATATTGCTCCTGTACCACAATAGAGATCGGTGCATAGTGAGACCATGTCAGAATGTCTATTTCAGAAGAGCTAACCGTCTGGAGAATCTTGGTGTATATATGGTGTGGGTCCTAGAGAAAGGTATAATCTAGTTCAGAGGGGTGATATATATATATATATATATATATATATATATATATATATATATATATATATATATATACATATATATTATAGTATGGGGGACACTCGTCCACATTAGGGAGAGCGTGTGCCAAATAGGCAGTATGGAGACTTACAAGTCATTCCTGCTCCACTAGGGATTATGGGTAAAAAATATGCAAATATATTCTCCTGGATGGAATTAGGAGAACAGAGTGCACTCTGTACACCACCCTATAGAGGGCAGCATCCTTAACATCATGAACGACTCAGTTATAAAGTCTTTTAATGATAATGTGGATTTAATTGCTAAAACAGTATTTCTGTCCCAAAAGGAACAGATTCCCAGCTATGGACAGCGCTGTTTCGGCCTGTTCAATATCCCTACGCTATGCTGAGGATGGCCCAATAGGCCGAAACAGCGCTGTGCATAGCTGGGAATCTGTTCCTTTTGGGACAGAAATACTGTTTTAGCAATTAAATCCACATTATCATTAAAAGACTTTATAACTGAGTCGTTCATGATGTTAAGGATGCTGCCCTCTATAGGGTGGTGTACAGAGTGCACTCTGTTCTCCTAATTCCATCCAGGAGAATAGATTTGCATATTTTTTACCTATATACATATATAGTGAAAGTCCATCTTACTTGTTATCCAGCAATTAAGTTCTCTTCATTATAACTGCAAAATTTCCACAGTGACCAAATACACTGCCCAGTAAATTACAGCACATTAGGAAACAGGGCTAGGGTATGAGGGGAGGAGGGGGCGGAACTGCAAATTATTTCAAACAATAGAGGGAGGGGGGGCAGAAGGAGACATCTAATTGGTCCACACACTCAGTACAGCTCTATCACATTAATGTCCACCCACTCAATAAATATAAGGCTACAAATTACTGGAACCAAGAACAAGTTAATATGGCCACAAATTGTGAAGGTGAGGAAGAAAAGATCCCAGGTAGGCTTTGTGCTGCCCAGTGAAGACTAACCAAAAGAAGGGAGTAAGTAGAGAACAACTTTATTGTCTACACATTTTATTGACCAGGTCAAATCAGCTAAAAAGGAGAGATTTAATAATAATAATAATAATAATAATAATAATAATAATAATAATAATAATAATAATAATAATAATAATAATAGAAGCTGTCTATACATATATATATATATATCCTTATAGTATACTGTTATCAAAACCAAAATGGGTTCAAAATTCTGATTGTCAAGTTATTTGTAATATATATATATATATATATATATATATATATATATATATATATATATATATATATATATATATATATATATATAGTGAGCTCACAGAGAGAACTAACCTGATACACACAGTGGGTGTTAAGTAAGTTGTGTTTATTCAAAAAGTAAAGTAAATGGTGTGAATTATAAAAGAGCATGCGTAGAAACCGGTAATCATGATAGATCATTGGTGGTAAGAGGGTCTTGACACAACCCTTACTCATCTGCATAATCAAAGCATATTAGTCCTAAGAGCTAGGTATTGCAAGACTTGCTGGACCCATTGTTCTACATCGGGAGTAGTTGTTTCTAAGTAACCCACATTCGTACTGGGGTTTCCTTACATAAGCAGTGTTAATCTGTTCTTGGCTTCCAAACGGAAGAACAAGTCTCAGAGTTATAGACAATCAATCAAGTTGACCCCAAGTTGTCTGTTGTCTGCCCTTGTTCTCAGTACAACCTTATCAAGAACTGTAGGCTCTTTCTGTGAACTGCATTTCTATAATTTTGAGAAAAGCAACTAGGGACATTACATTATATACTATAACTATATCGCTTCTCGGCCTTTTGGCTAGATCTCGAGTCGGCTTGAGTCTTCACTTGAGTCTTCCCTGATCTTGCCTGTTAGGTGCTGGGGTACCCCCCTCTCGGCCTCCCCGTGGGTTCAGAGTCCAAATTTCTTCTGGATATCTGGCCCCGGGGTGCTGCTATTGGGAGGGGGCTTAGCCCCCAGCAACGAGCTGCGATCCCCCCCGGCCCTGCTGTGGAGCAATCTACAGTGGGGTGCAGCCTCGCTGAGCGAATAAGCGGTTGCGACAATGGCTTATGAAGCCAACATGATTCCGGAATATGCCCGGATTAAGGACTCCGTCCGGGTCCTCCTGGACGGGGTGTCTGAGCGGAGGGTCCCCTACGTGGTGACCCAAATCATTGAGCTGGCGATGGAGACCCCCAGAACGGACGTGCTTGCCATGCAGGACTTTCCCAAGAAAGGTATTTATGACATCACGTTCCGGAACAGCGCTATCTTGGAGAAAGCCTGGTCCTGCTATAAAACCAAGAAGGAGGCTCTTCTAAAGCAAGGGGTGAGAGTGGTGCGCCACAACTCAGAAGAGCGTAAGATGATCATTGTCAGAGCATACTCTCCCTTCATGGATAAAGATGTCTTGATGAGCTTCATGCGTCATTTCTTCGACAAAGTGGAGGCGAAAGGGTATGTAAACAACGAATGTAAAGTTTGGACATGCAAATTTAAATTTCTTGCAGACATTCGGTTGGACGCAAACGGGAAAATGAAGCTCCCCCCTGCTCGGTTTCGTTTAGGAACAGTGAATGGCGACCTCTATTTTAACGGGATGCCGCACTTCTGTAGAGCGTGTGGACAATATGGGCACCCCAATGGCTCTTGTAGCGCACAGTGCCGTAACTGTGGCAGTGCGGAGCATACCATGAGGGAATGCATGAAGCCAAAGAAGTGCAATTTCTGCCAGCAGGTAGGACACGTCTACCGACAATGCCCCTTTGCCCGGACCACCGCGGATGAGGAGGAAAGACAAGAAGGTCCCTTTCCGGAGGAGGAGATGCCCGCCCCGGGAGAGGAGCCCGAAACCCACAGGGAGGAAGAGGAGGATATTTCTGACCCGCAAGAAGGCGGTAGCAAACCGGAGAAGGCGACAGCGGAGCAGCCAGCCTCTAAGTCAACCGGAGCAGGTAATATAAAGCTTGATGTTTTGTCAGGTCCAGGAGTGTCGGGGACCCCGGGGCCGAGTACATATGCTGATGCGGCAAAAAAACGGAAGGCCAAGGACCAAATTGGCACGCCCCTGTCGGGCCTGCCACAGAAGGTGGGCAGGGGTACAAAGGCCAAACCAGCTCCAAGGTCTGGGACTCAGGAGGCAGCAAGTGGTATGAGTGCGGACAAGGTTGTCATGGCGGAGAAGGAGGAGTCGGGCTTGAAGGAGGCGGGGGAAGGGGAAAAAATGGACACGTCGGTGAAAGCCGACGTGGCCACCCCGAAAACCCCGGACCCACCCCCAGTGGTGGAGATGGGAAGCACCCCCCCTCTGGAGAGCTCCGGCTCCATCCCTTGTGCCCAGTTACCCCGCCCCGTGGACAAGCCCCCGGACGAGAGCGTGCGGAGCGGGCCAAGGCAGTTGTTGCGGCCAGCAAATTTCTCTCCAAATAGCTCCTCCTCCGATGAAGACCTATACGGTCAGAGGATGGAGTCCCAGATGGGAACAGATGGCCTTCCTGTGTACGTTGCGGGCTCCCTCGGGGTCGCCGGCAGGGACCTGAGTGGCGAAAGCTCCTCCGGTGAATCTATGGAGACGGTGAAGTCGGACGCTAGCATCGTTGGTGATTACAGAGTGGCTTAGCTCCGCTGGTCGGTAAGAAAAATTGAAGTTCCTTCATCTAATGAATATATTTATTGTTATTTATTTGAAAATGGAATTACCACATCCCAATACTCGCAATGGCAGAAATCAAAGGCATTTCCCTCAATGTAAGAGGGCTAAAAAGTAAAAAGCGAAGGGGTGCCCTTTTTAATTACCTTTCCTGCCTGGCAGCCTCGGTTTTATTTCTGCAGGAGTGCGGTATTCCCCATAGTTTGAACTATTCAAGATACGAGAGCGAATGGACCCACGGCCCGTCAGTGTGGTCAGGAAATAACGAAAACCGTGCAGCAGGGGTCGCCATTCTTTTTAAGGGTAACGTTTTAGTCGATTTTACTGAGGAAATTTTACCAGGACGTGTTTTACTCGTAAAGGCTTTTATCAACGGCGTCAGATGGCAATTTTTAAATGTTTATGCTTCACCGGAAAAGACTGAAAGGGCGAGGATGCTGGAGATGCTTCCACTTTTTATAAACCCCACAGAGCCCCTCATCCTCGCCGGTGATTTTAATTGTGTTTTAAGAGGAGAAAGACGTTTTACCCGCAGTTCAAGCAGAAATTACGATGTGACCTCCGGCATGCTCAAAAACCTGGTGCTGGATTGCAGATTGACTGACGTTTATAAGGAATGCAACAAGGGCATGCCGGAGGAAGCGGGAACAACCTGGAGCAATACCAAGTGCAGCTCCAGGATTGATTTTATTTTCTGCTCTTTTAACGTGTTGCCATCTGATTGTAGCCTTTTAACAAATGTTTTTTCTGACCATGTGCTTTTATCTTTTAAGGTAAAGCTGGATGCAAGCTATTTTAAAAGTCAGAAGTCCTGGAAATTTAACGTTACCCTTTTAGAGGATCCGCAGGTTCTTAAAGATTTTAAAGAATTTTATGAAAAATGTAAACGGGCAAGACACGCTGAGACTCCCATCACTACTTGGTGGGAGAAAATGAAAAAGAGAATCAAACAATATTTTATTAAACTCAGCAAGGAGAGGGCGCAGGAGGAGCGCCAGCAATACGAAATTTTAAATGCCCGTTTACAAGCCCTGCACAGAATGAGCAAAAGTGGTCTTAATGTCAAAAAAGAGATAAGTGATTTAAGAACCGAAATCACCAAGTACCTGGAGCAGAAAGGTAAGCAAATAATTTTCCGCTCTAAAGTCCAACATGTTGAAAAAGACGAGACCTGCTCCAGGTACTTTTTAAAAAAAGTACATCAGAAAAAAGATATCATAGAAAATATTGATGGTGATTTTACTGTGCAGGGCATTTTAAATAAAGTTCACGGTTTTTACTCTTCCCTTTTTAGTGAGAAGCCTGCGGATCCTTCACTTTTAGAAGACTCGCTAAAGGAGATCCGGATGGTTTTAGAACCTGCTTCGCAGCAGCTTTTAAACCGGGAGCTGACGGAGGAAGAGGTTTTTAGTACAATCAAAAGTTTTAAGAGAGGAAAAGTCCCGGGCCCTGACGGTATACCCTGCGATTTTTATGTGGTGTTTTATGATATTTTAAAAGATGACTTATTTTGTCTTTTTAAAGAGGTTTTTAGTTCCAAGGTGCTGCCCCAGTCCTGGAGGAGGGGGGAGGTCTCCCTACTCTATAAAAAAGGGGATTAGTCCGACATAAAAAACTGGAGACCTATTACCCTCCTCAATGGAGACTACAAAATAATGGCTAAGTTGTGTGCGAATAGACTGAAAGAGGTAGTCTCCCAGATAATCCACGAAAATCAAGTCTGCGGGGTACCAGGGCGCAGTATCTGGGACGTTTTAAATCTTATCAAGGACATAATAAATAACACCACAGATCGAAAAGGTAAATTAGCGGTTTTAACGATAGACTTTGAAAAAGCTTTTGATCGCGTATCGCATTTTTATCTTTTTAAAGTTTTAGAACGCATGGGTATACCTGAGGGGTTTTTAGCTTCTCTTAAGGCGTTTTATCAAGATTGTACAAGCAAAATTTTAGTGAACGGGTGTAAGACACGGGACGTGGTTTTAAACTCTGGGGTGAAGCAGGGGTGCCCCTTGTCGCCACTTTTATTTATTTGTGCGCTAGAGCCACTGATGAGCGCCATTAGGCAAGATCAAAATATACGTGGGGTGCCCCTGCCTGGAGGGGGGGGAGAGCAAACTAAAACTGTGGGTTACATGGATGACGTGACAATTCTGTGTAGTGACCCCCCCTCTGTCCATAGAGCCCTTTTTAAAATTGATACGTACTGTAAAGCTTCAAGTTTTAAAGTTAATTTTAACAAATGTGATCTTTTAAACTTAGGCAAAATGGTTTTAACAGATGTTCCCGTGCCCGTGTCTGAATCCGTCACTATTTTAGGGGTCTCCTTTAGCGAGCAAAACAACGGTGTTTTAAGCTGGGACATGGTGGCCGATAAAGTGAATAAGAAGTTATGCATGTGGCGTTTGAGAAAACTGAGTATGGAGGGTAAAGTATTGGTTTTAAAGATGGTCATTTTACCTATCCTGCTGTATTTAAGTTTGGTTTTTCCCCCTCCTACAATGCTTTTTAAAAAAATCACAAGAGCTTGTTTTACCTTTTTCTGGGATTCGAAGGCCGAAAAACTAAAGAGAGAGACTGTCACCAAAAGTAAGGCAAAAGGGGGAAAAGACGTACCAGATTTTAATCGTTTTCTCTTAATAAAATATTTTAGCTACTGTTTTAACGCACTTTTTAAAGATCACCACTGGTCCTTTTATGCTAAATATAATCTGGGGTATTTTATGCGGGGGAAGGGGTGGTATCAAACAGTTTTATCCCGACCCTATGCTTTTAATCTACCCCCACAATACGGTATTTTAGAAAGGATCACAGGTCTTTTTAAGTTGACGGAAAGAACACCCGACGAACTCAAAAATAGTAAGTTATTAATAAAAAATTTAAGAGACGAGGAGGTTTTAACACGTGTCGGTAATTTTAATGATGAACAGAGTCGATATATCTATAAGATGGTAAATCTTCCCTCTCTTTTTAATCAGCAGATGGACCTGGCCTGGAGTAGTGTACACGGATGTCTTCCATGTCGAGCCTTCCAGCATAGAAGAGGAATCGCGAGGTCCGCCGTCTGTCCGAGGGAGGGCTGCCAGGCAGATGAGACTATTGAACATCTTTTTTGGGACTGTGACTTCGCTAAACAAGTGTGGATAAAGATACTCCCTCTGGTCACCAAGATGGCGGGCCTCAGGACTTTAACGCGAAACATGATTCTCTACGGACTTTTCAACTGCATGCTGGTGGGCCAAAAAACAATGGCATGGAAGACCATGAACCGCGTTAAAGTGGCACTATGGAAGGCCAGGAACATCGTGCTTTTTAAGAAGGATGTTTTAGCCGTTGATGACGTTTTAGGGATTGCTTTTAGCGAGATGTACATATATTTTTTACTTGACCAGAAAGCAAAATCCCCACTTTTAAGGAAATGGTTTGTGCGTGAATGGAACTCTAACATATGAAGCCACCATGTCCCTGATTTATTAGTATTGTTTTACTATGTCTCATTCGAACCCCGCCCCTTTTGTATATAAGTTGAATTTTATGTGTTTTATTGATGTAATGTGAGAATTGTTCAATAAAGCAACACCCTTGCGGTGTTTTCAACTTAAAAAAAAAAAAAAAACTAGGGACATTACATTATATACTATAACTATATCGCTTCTCGGCCTCTTGGCTAAGATCAAGTGTAGCATACTTTCTGCTCAGTGTCTGTGTGCTGCCAGAGATCTTAGCCGGAGGTGCCCCGGGTACCCTCTGCTCGGCCTTGTGTGGAAATCCAGGTTTATAGCCTGGCTGGATGCACATGCTGCTATAGGGTTTGAGGCTTAGTCCCGGGGCAACGAGGAGCGATCCCTGAAGTGCACTACTGTGTCTTGCAGGTCTGCTGATTGCCGTTTGCCATTATGGATCTGAGGGAGAAGAAGCACTGCCTGCGATTCTTCCTCAAGAAGGACGTTGTGATGGAGGAGTGGGACGAGCTCTTTTTGGACCAGATCCTGAGGGAGTGTCTCCTGGTGGACAAGAAGGATGTGGTGGCCATGCAGTTCAACCCGACCAGAGGCTCTTACGACGTGACCTTCAGCTCAGATCACCTGTGTTCGGAGGCCTTCCTGAGGTGGTACGAGGGGGGAGCAGCCGGAGTCAGGAAGAAGGTCTGTTGTTTGGCTTCATTGCACGGAGGGTGGCGGAGCCTGATCGTGTCTATGGACGACCCTTTTGTGGATGCCCGGACCGTTTTGGGTTTCCTGAGACTGCATGCCCCGATGGTGAGATTCAAGAAAGACTTATTGAATAAAGCCAAGTATTGGACTGGAAAGCGGAGGTTTTCAGTCTGGATTCGGGACATTGATATGGACAAATTAAATGGACTTATGGACTTTGATGGAAAGACCGGTTACTGTTACTGGGAAGATGGAGGCTGGAAAAAAGGGTCACCCAGTAAGGAAAACAGTGACCAGGATGCGGTAATTATGGACAATCACTGTGATGTCTTTGAGACTGTTGGTGCACGGGTCCCTGATGTACCAGAGATGGACTTTTGTGAGACCTCATCTGATGAGGCTCAGCCTGAAAAGGCAAAGGACTCTTGTATGCAAAAAAAGATGGTGAAAAATGAATCTGAAACTGTTTTTTGTGTGAATATTGAAAAAGTGAGAGAAATAGATTGTATAGATGTTAAAGAGGTTGTGGTAAAAGAGGTTAAAATGGTAAGGGCAAAAGTTAAATGTAAAAATTCAAGGACTTTATATCCTAGAATTGTAGAATTTAGGAATAGATGGGCAGATGATGTATATATATTGAGATTTAGAATTAATTACAAACGAGAGAGGGAAAAATTGGTGAGGGTCTTTTATAAGGACCGTAAAGGTTTTTTTGAAAAGTATAATTTTGGAGAATATGAAAGGGAAATACTAGATAAGGACTCTCTTATAGAAGAGGATAAAGATGCTTTGATGGGGATAGCTATAGATAGAGGATACCCTATGGATATACCTTGGGAGGAAGAGAGATTTAGAAAGAATAAAGAGTTGTATGATAAATTAAATAAAAAATGATGTACTAGTCAATTTGTACAGATATTTCGTGTTATGGAAATTTACAGATATTTTATGTTATGTATATATTGTAGAAATTATTGATTTTTTGTATGTCTTTGTATGTGATTGTATGTTATAGAAATTATGGAAATTATTGATATATGTATGTATGTTTTTTATAGAAAAATAAATGGTGCCCCAGTGGGGGGTAAACAAGTTAAAAAAAAAAAAACTAGGGACATTACATTATATACTATAACTATATCGCTTCTCGGCCTCTTGGCTAAGATCAAGTGTAGCATACTTTCTGCTCAGTGTCTGTGTGCTGCCAGAGATCTTAGCCGGAGGTGCCCCGGGTACCCTCTGCTCGGCCTTGTGTGGAAATCCAGGTTTATAGCCTGGCTGGATGCACATGCTGCTATAGGGTTTGAGGCTTAGTCCCGGGGCAACGAGGAGCGATCCCTGAAGTGCACTACTGTGTCTTGCAGGTCTGCTGATTGCCGTTTGCCATTATGGATCTGAGGGAGAAGAAGCACTGCCTGCGATTCTTCCTCAAGAAGGACGTTGTGATGGAGGAGTGGGACGAGCTCTTTTTGGACCAGATCCTGAGGGAGTGTCTCCTGGTGGACAAGAAGGATGTGGTGGCCATGCAGTTCAACCCGACCAGAGGCTCTTACGACGTGACCTTCAGCTCAGATCACCTGTGTTCGGAGGCCTTCCTGAGGTGGTACGAGGGGGGAGCAGCCGGAGTCAGGAAGAAGGTCTGTTGTTTGGCTTCATTGCACGGAGGGTGGCGGAGCCTGATCGTGTCTATGGACGACCCTTTTGTGGATGCCCGGACCGTTTTGGGTTTCCTGAGATTGCATGCCCCAATGGTGAGATTTAAGAAAGACTTATTGAATAAAGCCAAGTATTGGACTGGAAAGCGGAGATTTTCAGTCTGGATTCGGGACATTGATATGGACAAATTAAATGGACTTATGGACTTTGATGGAAAGACCGGTTACTGTTACTGGGAAGATGGAGGCCGGAAAAAGGGTCACCCAGTAAGGAAAACAGTGACCAGGATGCGGTAATTATGGACAATCACTGTGATGTCTTTGAGACTGTTGGTGCACAGACCCCTGATGTACCAGAGATGGACTTTGGTGAGACCTCATCTGATGAGGCTCAGCCTGAAAAGGCAAAGGACTCTTATATACAAAAAAAGATGGTGAAAAATGAATCTGAAACTGTTTTTTGTGTAAATATTGAAAATGTGAGAGAAATAGATTGTATAGATATTAAAGAGGCTGTGGTAAAAGAGGTTAAAATGGTAAGGGCAGAGTTTAAATATAAAAATTCAAGGACTTTATATCCTAGAATTGTAGAATTTAGGAATAGATGGGCAGATGATGTATATATATTGAGATTTAGAATTAATTTCAAACGAGAGAGGGAAAAATTGGTGAGGGTCTTTTATAAGGACCGTAAGGGTTTCTTTGAAAAATATAATTTTGGAAAATATGAAAGGGAAATACTAGATAAGGACTCTCTTATAGAAGAGGATAAAGATGCTTTGATGGGGATAGCTATAGATAGAGGATACCCCATGGATATACCTTGGGAGGAAGAGAGATTTAGAAAGAATAAAGAGTTGTATGATAAATTAAATAAAAAATGATGTACTAGTCAATTTGTACAGATATTTCGTGTTATGGAAATTTACAGATATTTTGTGTTGTGTATATATTGTAGAAATTATTGATTTTTGTATGTCTTTGTATGTGATTGTATGTTATAGAAATTATGGAAATTATTGATATATGTATGTATGGATTTTATAGAAAAATAAATGGTGCCCCAGTGGGGGTAAACAAGTTAAAAAAAAACTAGGGACATTACATTATATACTATAACTATATCGCTTCTCGGCCTTTTGGCTAAGATCAAGTGTAGTATCTGTTCTTATCAGAATTTATTCTGATTCCAGAGAAACCTTGTATCCCACCAGTTCGGGGCTGAGAACGCGAGCCCCTTGTCGACGAGTGACAGAACACTTCGGACGGCGAGGAGCAAGAGAGAGCAGCTGAAGAAGCAACTGAGCTCGAACCTGCAGGAGAAGAAGAAGACGACGAGGATGGCGACTTCAGGAGACATCGTGGCTACCGCTGCTGCTCCTCAAGAAGACGTCGGACGGAAGACGGCAACCGGAGATGCCAGCCCTGAAGCTCTCCCCGGGCCTGGTGTACCCAGTCTGCGGAAACAGGGACCTCCTTCACTGGAGCCCTGGATGAAGCAGACCGTGGTGCTCAAGTTTAGGGAGGTGGACGGGAGGCTCCCGGACCTGAGTGAGGAAGTCTTCTGCCGGACCATGCTGGCAAACCAGGGCTTCTCACCCTGCCAGACCCTCAGCGTCCAGAGCTTCGTGACAGGCCTCTTCTACGTCACATTCGCCAGTATGGAGATCTGCCGCCGGTACTGGGAGGCGGTCAAGTCAGCGGCACCAGGCTCCCCCTTCAAGGCCTTCCTGGGCAGTTGCCCTGTTCAGATGGACGAGAGGAGGGTAACGGTGACGATGAGGAACCCGCACACCCCACCCGGAGACATCGCCCGGTTCCTGGCTCGTTTTTGCACAGTGCTGCGGGATCCCACTCGCATCCTGAACAAGACGGGCTACTGGACTGGAAGATGGTCGGTGGTCGTCAAGCTGCAGCGGGACGGCCAGGTAAGGCATCTCCCTCAAACCTTTTCCCTAGGTAACAGCAGCGGACTCATCTACTACCCCGACCTACCGAAGGCCTGCCGGCGCTGCGGAAAGGAGGGTCACCAGATGAAGGACTGCAAAGCTGATGCCTGCAGGAATTGCCGAGTGGAGGGCCACACCACGAAGGACTGCCCTACAGCCAAGACTTGCAACCTGTGCGGCATGGCGGACCATGTCTACAAGGCCTGCAAGATGCGCACCCGATCCTGGGCTTCCGTGGCCAAGGAACCCCCCTCCACCGTGGTTTCTGTCGGGGCCAAGGCGGGACCGGCGAAGGCCTCCAAAGCCCCAGCCGGAAACGCCAAGGCCCCAGCGGCTCGAGCCAGTCCCTCCGGGACCCAGGCTAGAGCCCAGGCGGCCACCAAGGAGAAGAAACCGGCACCGGAGAAGGAGAAGAAAAAGGGACAGGCCAAGGGTAAGAAATCGGCACCCCTCCCTACCTCCACCCCCACCGAGGTTTCCACCCCTATAGTCTCCACAACCTCGGTGGACACCCCTGTTAACACCCAACCCCCCACCCGCCCTTCCCCCGAGGTAGCACTAACAGACCTTCCTCCAGCTACCTCGGTACTGTCCATGGAGGAATTCCCCCCCCCCTCCCTTGTCGATCTC
This sequence comes from Leptodactylus fuscus, assembly GCF_031893055.1. NCBI lineage: Eukaryota > Metazoa > Chordata > Amphibia > Anura > Leptodactylidae > Leptodactylus > Leptodactylus fuscus. Next base: position 237,257,348 of record NC_134267.1, read on the forward strand.
TTGTTTCCTCAGAGCCGCCCAAACAACCGAAGAAGAGGAAGGACAGGGAGGACTCCGATGATGACTCTTCCAAGAAGATCGCCATCGAAGCCTCAGAGGACGCCATCGAGGTGGACGTTTAGAGAGATCCCATCCCTGGGGTCAGCGAGCTGGAGAAGAGGGTCGACGAGCTGGTGGACGACTCCGCCACGGAGATGGACCCAGACATCGTCGCCGTCTTAGAGGGGGAAGGACCTCCCAGCCAGATGGCCCTCGTGATCAAGGATCTAGAGGAGGATATCTACAGCAGCGGCCTCAGCCTCGGGACACCGGAGATGGGCCCAGACATCTACGATGGAAGCGGTAACCAGCATGTATCGTTCTGATTGTTAACTTAACCCTTTTACCTTTTCACTATGGCAGGAATTAACCTTCTTTCCATTAACGTGCGAAGTGTGAGAGAGAAGAGGAGACGACAGACGACGCTTGCTTTTTTTGCCACTATGCCTAGTACTAACGTTATTATGTTGCAGGAGTGTTCCCTTCCTTCTTCCAGGTCATACCATCACCTGTGCAGGGAGTGGAGCCACGGTCCGTCCTACTGGTTCGGTGGGGGCGACTGTAAGTCCGCAGGTATTGCTGTCCTCATTAGGGGGAACGCCTTCACTGTTGAATCCGTCCAGGAGCTCGTCGCTGGCCGTCTTGCGGTCATCGACGGCACCTGGGCGGGCGAGCCTCTCAGGCTCATCAACGTGTACGCTTCCCCCATGAAGGCCGAGCGACTGGAGCTTTTCCAGATCCTGCACACTCAGCTCGTCACCACCAGGGCAGTGGTATTGGCCGGGGATTTCAACTGCCCTGTCGAAGCGGACGGACAAAGCTCCTCGACATCTGCGAAGCTGGATGTCACGTCAAAGCTACTGATCGAGATGGTGTCCGAAGCCTCTCTTAAGGACGCTGTGGGTTCCATGGGGCCGGCATCAGTTAATTATACCTGGTGCCGCCCGGATGGCTCGCAGCACTCCAGGATTGACTTTGTGTTCACCTCTCGATCGGTCACCCAGGTAAGGCACTCTATGATCCCCTGCTTCTTCTCTGACCACAGGGGCATTCTCTTCCAGGGTACTCTGGGCCACGGTTTTCCTCCTGGCCCAGGTTCCTGGAAGTTGAACTGCGCACTGCTGGAAAATGAGGGGTCGCTGGCGGAGCTTAGAGATGCGTACTTGTGTTGGCGTAACGACCGCTTCTTTTTCAGGACTGTTTGGGAATGGTGGGAATATGTTAAACTCCAAATCCGTCATTTCTTCCAGGCCAAGGGACGCCAGCAGGCGTCACAGCGCAAGAGGGACCTCAAGGGGATGCAGCGCGAGCTCAACTCACTGATGGACCTCGAACGCTGCGGCTGGGACGTCAGGGGCATGCTCGCCGAGGCCAAGAGGGACCTGAAAAGGCACTTCGAGGAGGAGGCCCAGCACGTCATCTTCCGTTCCAAGGTGGAGACACTGGAGAAGGGTGAGAAATGTAACTCGTTCTTTTTCAGAAAGCTCCACGCCGGCCACACGCCTGTGACAGAGATGAAGGATGAGGACGGCAACATCCGGCGGGGGAAGCAGGAAGTGATGGGAGTCATCCACGACTACTACCGCGACCTCTACTCCCAAAGGCCCACGGACGACGACGCAGCCGAGGAGTTCCTGTCAGGTATCACTAACATCCTTGATCCTGCAGGTGCCGAGGCGCTCGATGACCCTCTGACGGCAGAAGAGGTGCTCTCTGCCGCTAAATCCTTTAGGACCGGAAGGACCCCGGGCAGTGACGGTCTCCCAGCGGAGCTCTACGTAGCGCTGGGCGACCTCATTTGCCCGGACCTGAAGGACCTTTACGAGGAGATGGTGGTGGAGGGTGCTATGCCGCCGTCGCTGAGGGAAGGTCTGGTCACGATCCTGTACAAGCGGAAGGGGGACAGGTGCGAGCTGAAGAATTGGCGACCCATCTCTCTCCTCAACGTGGACTACAAGATCCTGGCAAAGGTGTTGGCGATGAGACTGAAGGCTGTCATCGACAGGATCATCCACCCCGACCAAACCTGCGGCATTCCGGGCCGTAGGATTGCGGATAGCCTGGCCATGGTGAGAGATACATTGCACTATATCGGAGACCGCTGTGCACACGCGGCCCTGGTCAGTCTTGATCAGGAGAAGGCCTTCGATCGTGTCTCTCACGCCTTCATGGCTAAGGCTCTCCGCAGACTCGGTCTGGGGGCGGGGTTCTGTAAGTATGTCAGCCTAATGTTGGTGAACGGCTGGAAGACTGACCCCTTTCCGGTCCTTTCTGGGGTCAGACAAGGTTGCCCTCTTTCACCCCTTCTTTTTGTTTGTGTTATAGAACTCTTCGCGGAGTCTATCTGGCAGAATGCAGGGATTAGAGGGATCACCGCACCGGGACCTGGAAACCACGTGGTCAAGTGCTCGCTGTACATGGACGACGTCACCGTCTTCTGTTCCGACAGATCATCGGTCTCAGCGCTCGTCCAGACCTGCGAGAAGTTCGGCCGGGCTTCGGGGGCAAAAGTCAACTGTGCGAAGTCAGAGGTCATGCTCTTCGGAGACTGGCGTCTAGCTTCATCCTCTCCCCTTCCTTTCACAGTGCAACCGGACTTCATCAAGATCCTGGGAGTCTGGTTCGGAAAGGAGGGAGCGGCCCTGAAGTCCTGGAACGAGCGTTTGGCCAAATGCAACCAGAGGATTGGACTGTGGAGCCTCAGACAGCTTTCGCTGGAAGGGAAGACGCTGGTCCTGCGGAATGAGATCCTGCCCGTGCTCCTCTACACCGCGCAGGCCTGGCCACCTCTCAACACCGTGGTTAAAGCCATCCACAGGATCGTCTTCCACTTCATCTGGGGCTCCAAGATGGACAGGGTGAAGCGGGCCGTCATGTACAAGGACCCGTCCAAAGGAGGTAAGTGTGTCCCTGACATCCCCACTCTGTTGAGACTAACCTTTGTTTGTGATTGTGTCCGTAGAACCCTGAGGACTGGAAAGGAATCGGCAGGCCATGTCCCGCTTGTTCCTGTTACCCCTGTGGCGTCGCCTAGGATGGGACAAGTGGATCAGCTCCGTCCCTTACAACTGGACCGTCCCTTGGCACTACCAAGACGTCACCCGGTTCGTGAGGGAGCACCAGCTGGAGGAGCTCAAGCCTGACCTTTGGAAGCCGAAGACCGTCCATAAGCTCATCCGAGCTAAGGACACCATGGAGGAGATCCCAGGGCTGCCGGCTGGAACCGCGGAGGTCGTTTGGAAGAACATCTCTTCGGCCCAGCTGACCAACGGGCACAAGGATATGTCGTGGATGGCCGTGCAGGGAGGTTTGGCAGTGAGATCGTTCATGCATGCCCGCAACCTGAGCAAGACGCGCTACTGCCCCAGATGTCCCTTCAAGGAGGAGACCACCCACCATCTTTTCTGGGCCTGCCCGCTTGCTCAGGGCCTGTTGGATGCCCTGGAGGACGACTTGCAGGACTCGGTCCCCCGGAACCAGCTTTCTTACCATTCTGTTTTTTATGGACTCTTTCCGGGGACCCATCGAGAGACAGACTGTGAGAAGGCCTGGAGGATCCTCAGCTGCTACAAAGATGCTATCTGGTTCGCCAGAAACCGGCTTGTTCTCAGGAGGGAACAAGTCACCTTTCAGGACTGCTGCAGGCTCATTCACAGCTTGCTGCGGGACTACACCATCCTGGACAGCCTGAGAGGCGAAGACGAAGAAGAAGACTGAGAAGCCTTTTTCTTCGATTGTTTCCTCCATATTGGGACATTGAGTGTTTTTTGACTTTGCATTTGGTATGGTTGCATTGTCAGAGCTCTGAGCCAGTCTTCCCTCTCTCTCCCCCCCCTCCCCTTCCCTTCCCTTCCCTTCCTCCCCCACGCTGGCTCGGGTGCTCAGGCAGTGCTATTGTGTTAGTTAGAATAGACATTGTGTTGCTCCCTCGTGTTTGTGTGTTCTTCAATAAAGCTTCGGGCACCAGCGCCGCACCTCCCATGAGGCGACCTGAAGCGACCGCTTCAGGCGGCGCTGTGCCAGGGCCACGGGGAGGGCGGCATTTTTGCTGACCTAAGCCAGTCCAGGACAAGCTGTCCTGGACTGGCTTAGGGTCACCGTCACTGAGCGGTGGATTGGGGCGGCCTTGTGGGCGCAGCGCTGCACCAGCGGCCGCCCCTCACGCTCAAGCAGAGAGCAGGTCCTCTCCCTGCCTGCTCTCTGCCTGCTAAAGACGCTCGCTCCGCTCGGCCCCTCCGCGCGGTCGACCCCGCCCCCTGGGGGGGGGCTTTCTGACATCCGCCTCAGGCGGCAGAAAGCCATGGTTCACCCCTGTCGGGCACTGTGTTTACTCCCCTCCCCCCCTCCTCCACATGTCAGATAGCTAGTTGTTGAATGCATGCATGCTGTGGGGCTAGGAAGTACTGGTATGAGGTAGGACGAGTCAGAGCACTCAGGAGATTTCTTCTGGGTCTCTGCTTCGCCCTGCCCCATTAGGTATGGGAAAAGTATTGCTATTTATTTATTTATTTATTTATTTATTTATTTATTTATTTATTATGCAAGTATTGTAAGTGGTGTATCAAATGCGCTGCGACGCAGTACTTTGTAAATACTTTTGCTTGACGACTGATTGTGAATAAACGCATTTTCAATCAAAAACAAGGGACATTATATTTCTATAACAATATGAACCATAGAATAAAAATGATCAAATGATCAAATGATCAAATGATCTGAAAACAAAGATTGTTCAACATAGTTGTTCAGGGGAAGGATACAAAAAGTTGTCTCAGAGATTTAACCTGTCAGTTTCCACTGTGAGGAACATAGTAAGGAAATGGAAGACCACAGGGACAGTTCTTGTTAAGCCCAGAAGTGGCAGGCCAAGAAAAATATCAGAAAGGCAGAGAAGAAGAATGGTGAGAACAGTCAAGGACAATCCACAGACCACCTCCAAAGAGCTGCAGCATCATCTTGCTGCAGATGGTGTCACTGTGCATCGGTCAACTATACAGCGCACTTTGCACAAATAGAAGCTGTATGGGAGAGTGATGAGAAAGAAGCCGTTTCTGCACGTACGCCACAAATAGAGTTGCCTGAGGTATGAAAAAGCACATTTGGACAAGGCAGCTTCATTTTGGAAACAAAAATTGAGTTGTTTGGTTATAAAAAAAGGCGTTATGCATGGCGTCCAAAAAGAAACAGCATTCCAAGAAAAACACTTGCTACCCACTGTAAGATTTGGTGGAGGTTCCATCATGCTTTGGGGCTGTGTGGCCAATGCCGGCATCGGGAATCTTGTTAAAGTTGAGAGTCGCATGGATTCCACTCAGTATCAGCAGATTCTTGAGAATAATGTTCAAGAATCAGTGACGAAGTTGAAGTTACGCCGGGGATGGATATGGGCAAGGCAATGATCCAAAACACCGCTCCAAATCCTCAGGCATTCATGCAGAGGAACAATTACAATGTTCTGGAATGGCCATCCCAGTCCCCAGACCTGAATATCATTGAACATCTGTGGGATGATTTGAAGCGGGCTGTCCATGCTCGGCGACCATCTAACTTAACTGAACTTGAATTGTTTGTCCAAAATACCTTTATCCAGGATCCAGGAACTGATTAAAAGCTACAGGAAGCGACTAGAGGCTGTTATCTTTGCAAAAGGAGGATCTACTAAATATTAATGTCACTTTTCTGTTGAGGTGCCCATACTTTTGCACCGGTCAAATTTTGGTTTAATGCATATTGCACATTTTCTGTTAGTACAATAAACCTCATTTCAATCCTGAAATATTACTGTGTCCATCAGTTATTAGATATATCAAACTGAAATGGCTGCTGCAAACACCAAAATATTTAGAACTAAAAATGATTAAGATTAATAGGGGTGCCCAAACTTTTTCATAGGACTGTAGGATTCAGTGACCTCCATACACATGGCCATGGTCAGTCCTGGAAATACAGCCCACAAACTCTGCTTCATGGAGACAACATGGTCATGTGCATGAGTCCTTACTGTATAGAGTTTATTGGCTTATTATCTGCAACTGAACCCCTGATCTAGAGTCAGAACCTCTACTGATTAGAAGACACTTGGTCATACTATGCAGAATCTCCAAAACATGTCTCCTTAGCCTTCCTGACATATATATTAGATACATGGAATGTAACACTGGAAAACAATTCCAGAGTAATAGTATACCAGCTGGACTAAAATCATAGAAAACTGCAAACATATCAGTGCTCACATCCAAAGCAAAGAAAAAGAAGGAGACAATTGTAAATTTTATAGTCTTAAGATAAGTGTCCAGGTGACTTGTGATGTTCTTATTACGTTTCATCTTGTACATGTGATGGCTCAAAGATCCAAGAAGAGTGAAGGAAGAGATGACATAAATGAGGAAGGGAAGAAGGTTCCACAGATAAAGCAGGAATCTTTTGACTTTAGCTAAATTTTCCGTAGTATTTTGACCACGTGTCAGGACATCATAACATGTGTAACCAATGGACAGTAGCACAAATGTAATAGTCAGCCCAAGAAGTCTCTGAGAAATAATCTTCTTCAGATATAGAAATAAGACGTTATGGAAGTTGCTGATCTTCAGGGTGTAGAAAACCGAGAGGAGAACTGAAAGCCAAACATTGCAGTATAGAGAAGAACATCCAATCACATAAGATGCTTTATAATAGTCTGGAGAAAACATGAAACTGAAGGGCAATAGCTCAAGTAGTATAATAAACTGAAAGATGATCCTTGATGTCCCGATAGCAGTGATGAGGAGGTCAGCGGGGGTCAGTGGTCTTCCTCTTAGCCAGTCAACGACACTGACCCCTACAATATAGACATTTATCATCAGTCCTATTATACATGTGATCCCGGCTGCACCGATAAGACATAGCTCCTGGATGTTGTCTTCATTTTCCACCGATATGTTCATCTTCTCAGCCTGCTCTCATACAATGTATCTGATTCCGTGCCTGTGTGTTTTTGTCTGTTTCACTAATGCAAATGGTGATGGAAAATCTAAAGTCTCCTCATATCTATACAAATAAGGAACATACAACCTATTTGAATAAGAGTCTCTGGTTCCTCAGTGCAGATAAAGGGCATAACATCAGATATGTGACTGTGCAATAATTATAATAACTTTATATAGAGCCAACATGTTCAGCAGCAATTTACACATGAACATATTGTATATGGCATTACAATGTAACAAAGAAATTAACAAACAATAGGAGTGAGGGAACGGCTCACATGAGGTTATAGTCTATAGGAAATTGGGGGATACAAGAGGTCAGAGGACTTGTTCAGTGCAATCATCCAGCCTTGTATTAATAAACAAGGTCATATCACTGAATCTGTATGAGCCATCACCAGCCAGTATCTGTGAGTATACAGATACTAAGTGCATGGCGTATAGGGGAAACTTCTAGATGGAAGGGTCAGGTTGTAAGGAATAGAGTAGGAAGGATAGCTTAGGACAAGAAATGTTAGCAAAGTTTGCAGCATGTGGCACCACTCCCAGCTTTAGACTCAAATTATGTGATAAGTAGAGATGAGCAAACACTAAAATGTCCGAGGTTCGAAATCCAATTTGAACAGCCGCTCACTGTTCAGATGTTGGAACGGATTTCAAACCCCATTATAGTCTATGGGGGAAATTCTCGTTTCAGGGGTACGCAAAATTCGATAAAATTATATTTACTATGTCCACGAGTGACGGTCGGGCTGGATTCCCCTTGAAGTCTTCTTCCGGCGCAGCACCCCTGCGGCATCTTCCGGCTGGAATTCGCTCTGCCTAGGCATCGGGGCCTAGGCAGAGCTGACTGTGCATGCACGGTCGGCTCTGCCCGGCCCGATGCCTGAGCAGAGCCGACTGCGCATTCGAGGGCATGCCCGCGCATGAGCAGTCGGCTCTGCCTAGGCCGGATGCCTAGGCAGAGTGAATTCCAGCCGGAAGACGCCGCGGGGACGCTGCACGGAGAAGACTTCTAAAGGTAAGAGAAGAACCAGCGTTGATTGGCAATGTATAGCATTCTGCCATTCAACGCTGGTTCTGCATTGAACCTTAAACTTCGAACAGCTAGTAGTGTTCAATCGAGTATGAGTATTTCGAATTCCGTAGTATTCGATCAAACACCTACTCGGTCGAACACTACTCACTCATCTCTAGTGATAAGCCGTCTAAACAGATTTTATTTTAGGACATGTTTGAAACTGCTCTAGTTGGGTATTAATTGGGTATTAATTGGGTAATTAACGCACATAATTGGGTATTAATTGGGTATTAATCTGATTTTCTAGGGTAAAGTTTTCCAGAGCACTGGTGCAGCTCAAGAAAAGTCTTCAAGATAGGAGTGGGATATTCGGATAACAGAGGATACAAGTCTAAGGTCACTGGAGAACGTAAAGGACATTTAGGGTGGTAGATAGTGAGGAGAGATTAGATGAAGGGAGGTCATTGCTCTGAAGGAATTTATGGATCAGTTTCAATAAGTTTATAATGTATTCTATGGGGGATGAGCACACAGTGCAGCAACTGACACAAGGTAGAAGCATCTGTGTACTGGTTTGACAGATAGATGGGTCTGGGGGCTGCATTCAGGACAGATTGTAGAGGGAAGAAGACAATTAGTAGAAAATTAGAAGTGACAAGATGAGAGAGAATCAGAGTTACTATAAGGGGTTTTGATCCACGGTTAGAAATGGTCGAATTCTAGAGATGTTTTTTTAGGTGCAGGTGAGAAAAAAATGAAAGTGTCAGAAAATGTGAGGTGAAGGTGAGATCAGAGTCAAATAAAACCCCAAGACATGCTGCCTCTGAAATAGTAAAACCAGTGACAGGAATGGAATGGGCACATGTAATTTAGACCAAAAGCTTTTGACTTTCTAGACATGTGGTTGTGGATAGGCTTAAATGTTTCACAATGCAACAAAAATGTGTCAAGATTGTGTTGTGTAATGCAAGTAAATATCATTTGAGTAAGTCATTTAAAAGATGGTATAAACCTTGAAAGACAGTCTAAAGATATGCCAAATTTAACACCCCCCTTCCCTCATATATTGTAATCCCTTGCTTGCAGGGATCTCTATCTCACTGAACCAGTCGGTCACTGTGTTATTATTGTACTAGTTATTGTGTATTTTGTATATAAACCATCCTCAAGCATAAAGCACCATGGGATCAATAGCGCTCTAAGCTCGGGATGCTGGTGCAGGGCATCCCGAGAGGCTGGGATGAGGAGCCACTATGATAAATCTGGTAGACTGTCTAAGTTTACACTGTCATGCTAAGTAAATCTAAGCCTCAGTATAATAATATTACAAAAAGAAATGGACAAACTTCTCAGGATTCATTATGTTTCAGGTTCGGGTGGCTTGGGTCAAAGTTTCATTTTGGGTTAAACATGTTCAATATGAACCATACTTTAAATTGGCTTAAAACATAGTGTAGGACACTGTCAGGGCTCCTAGGAACCTATCTATAAAACATAGTGTAGAATACTGTCAGGGCTCCTAGGAACCTATACATAAAACATAGTGTAAAACACTGTCAGGGCTCCTAGGAAACTATCTATAAAACATAGTGTAGAATACTGTCAGGGCTCCTAGGAACCTATATATAAAACATAGTGTAAAACACTGTCAGGGCTCCTAGGAACCTATATATAAAACATAGTGTAAAACACTGTCAGGGCTCCTAGGAAACTATCTATAAAACATAGTGTAGAACACTCTTAGGGCTCCTACGAACCTATCTATAAAACATAGTGTAGAACACTGTCAGGGCTCCTAGGAACATATCTATAAAACATAGTGTAGAATACTCTTAGGGATCCTAGGAACCTATCTACAAAACATAGTGTAGAACACTGTCAGGGCTCCTAGGAACCTATCTATAAAACATAGTGTAGAATACTCATAGGGATCCTAGGAACCTATCTACAAAACATAGTGTAGAACACTGTCAGGGCTCCTAGGAACCTATCTATAAAACATAGTGTAGAATACTCATAGGGATCCTAGGAACCTATCTATAAAACATAGTGTAGAATACTGTCAGGGCTCCTAGGAACATATCTATAAAACATAGTGTAGAATACTCTTAGGACTCCTAGTAACCTATCTATAAAACAAAGTGTAGAATAGGTGTCCTCAAACTTTTTAAACAGGGGGCCAGTTCACTATCCCTAAGACCATTGGAGGGCCGAAATATAGTTTAAAAAAAAAAAATTAAGATTATATGCTCCACAGTAGCTCACCCACAGTATTATATGCCCCACAGTACGCCCCCTTCCACCCTCCTCAGTATTATCTGCTGCTCAGTACATCCTCTCACACAGTATTATATGCTCTACGTATGCCTGCCCCCCCCCCCAACACACACACACAGAATTATTTCTAATTGAGATTTTCCTCTGCTGATTAGTCCCTGAATGGACCAAGCTGCAATCTCAGAATCAGAATCCACTCATGCCCCTTCAAATAATTTAATGTCCCATACTGCCTACTGCCTCATAGAGAATAATGTCCCAAAGTGTCCTCCAGACATTACAATGTTCTAACGCAGCCAATCCACACCGTATAATGTCGCATAGTGGCTCCTCCACAAAGTATAATGTCCCATAGTAGACTCAGTAGAGCTCTATCAGATTAAAGGTCCACTAGATAGTGGGAGAAAGCAAAGAGTGATATGCCGCTCACCTGGTACAGTTGTGCTATAATAAGTAGAACCTATTATTAGAGATGAGCGAACAGTAAAATGTCCGAGGTTCGATATTCGTTTAGAGTAGCCCCTCAATATTCGACTACTCGAATCGAATATCGAACCCTATTATAGTCTATGGGGGAAAAATGCTCGTTTCAGGGGTAGGCAACGTTCGATCAAATTATACTTACCAAGTCCATGAGTGAGGATCGGGCTGGGTCCTCCGTGCAGTCTTCTCCTTGCAGCGTCCCCGCGGCGTCTTCCGGCTCTTCCAGCTCTTCATTCACTCTGCCAGGCATCGGGCCTGGGCAGAGCCGACTGCGCATACCCGCACTACAAGCAGGCATGCGCAGTCGGCTCTGCCCAGGCCAGATGCCTGGCAGAGTAAATGAAGAGCCGGAAGACGCCGCGGGAAATTTGCACGGAGAAGACTTCTAAAGGTAGGAGAAGAACCAGCGTTGATTGGCCGACTGTATAGCATTCAGCCAATCAATGCTGGTTCTGTATCGAACTTTTACATTCGAACAGCGAGTGGTACTCAATCGAGTACGAGTATTTCGAATACCGTAGTATTCGATCGAATACCTACTCAATCGAGTACTACTCGCTCATCTCTACCTATTATATATTATATGAAGGTAGGAGCAATATGTGTGGAGAGTGAAGGACTGCTGCAGTCCTCGGATCCTGGAACCATGGTCAAGTGAATCTGGCCACAAATAGGGGAAGTTGAGGAATAAAAAATCCCAGGTAGGAGTAACCAAAGGAAGCAGGTAAGTAGAGTACAACTTTATTGACTATATGTTTTGAGAGCAGACTGTGCCCTTTGCAGGTCCAGTTGACTAAAAAGAACAGATTTAATGATAGGAATAATAGACAATGGATGCAGCAATAATCCTAATCCTAATAAATATGGAATTGAAATCCAACTAACATCATAGCATCATAGTGTTATACTACAAGCTCCAGAATAGACCGATCACTACTATATTGAGCTTACAGCTTTATGTCAGTTCAGTACATTAGTGAATGAACCATTGGGGATCTCACTATACCATAACTAAATAGGATTCAGTGACCTCCATACACATGGCCATGGTCAGTCCTGGAAATACAACCCACAGACTGTGTTCATTGAAGAAGCCTGGTCATGTGCATGAGCCCTTACTGTGCATAATTTATTGGCTTATTATCTGCAGCTGAACCCCTGATCTAGAGTCAGAACCTCTGCTGAGGAGAAGACACTTGGTCATACTATGAAGAATCTTCAAAAAATGTCTCCTTAGCCTTCCTATCATATGAATTAAATATATGGAATGTAACATTGGGAAACCATTCCAGAGTAAAACTAAACCAGGAAAGCTGAGACAATAAAAGAAGAACGTTGTAAATATATTGATGGTCACATACAAAGCAAAGAAAAAGAACGAGACAATTGTAAATTGTATAGTCTTAAAATAAGTGTCCAGGTGACTTGTGACGTTCTTATTACGCTTCATCTTGTACATGTGATGGCTCAAAGAGCCAAGAAGAGTGAAGGAAGAGATTACGTAAATGAGGAAGGGAAGAAGGTTCCACAGATAAAGCAAAAGATTTCTGATTGTAAGTAAAATTTCCGGAGGATTTAGAAAAATTGTCAGGGCATCATAACAGGAGTAACCAATGGACAGTATCACAGATGTAACAGTCAGCCCAAGAAGTCTCTGCGATATAATCTTCTTCAGGTATAGAAATAAGACATTATGGAAGTTGCTGATCTTCAGACTGTAGAAAACCGAGAGGAGAACCGAAAGCCAAACATCGCAGTATAGGGCAATGTTTCCAAATACATAAGATGCTATATTATGGGCTGTGGAAAAATGTACATTTATGGTGAATAGCTCAAATATTGTAAAACATTGAAAGGTGATCCTTGAGGTTCCGATAGCAGTGATGAGGAGGTCAGCGGGGGTCAGTGGTCTTCCTTTTATCCAGTTAACGACACTGACCCCTACAATAAAGAAATGTATCATCAGTCCTATTACATATGTGATCCCGGCTGCACTGATAAGACATAGCTCCTGGATGTAGTGATCACTCTCCACCGATATGTTCATCTTCTCAGCCTGCTCTCATACAATGAATCTGATTCCGTGTCTGTGTATTATTATCTGTTTAGCTGATGCAAATGGTGATGCAAAATCTAAAGTCTCCTCATATCTAGACAAATAAGGAAAATGCAATGTATTTGAATAAGAGTCTGTGGTTGGTCAGTGCAGGTAAGAGACATAACAACACCTATGTGACTGTGCAAATGTTTAGACCTATGGAAGATATTATTACAACTTATGGAGTTTTATAAAATACTAGCAGGAGGACTCGGCTTCGCACGGGTGGATTTCATCTTTTGTTTGTGTAGTGGCTCCATAAGAATTGTCCAGTTTTACACTGGTGTGTTTTGTATGTCATTTGTGTGTGTCCATAAGCATCATGTGATTATGTGTATCCTAGTTTGGATATCAGTGAAAAACCTGCGATCAGTTGTTATGGAGACCTGGAGTAAATCTGTGTGAATGTGAACTTGGGTAACAGTGTCATCCACAGCACCGCTGACATACAGCAGTGAAGAAAAATGGCTGGATTGTTATAGAAACCTGGAGTAAAGCTCTGATGTGTGATGGTGTGTGCTGAGCTGTGTATCTAATCCTCTGATGTGTGTATCTCAGTTTGTACTTCAGTATTGGATTTTGCATGCGGAGTGACCATTTGTATGGCAGGTGGAATATGAGTAAAAAAAAACTTGCAGGTTTATATTGGATAATGCAGGTTATTGTTTTTGGGATACTGTATCTCAGGAAGGGTAGTTGAGAGAGTAGAGACATGGTCTAAAACCTTCCCGCAAACCTTTTGTATCTGTGTGCCAAATTTGGTGAAGATCGGTCCAGTTGTTTGGTCACACATGAAGAACAGACAGACAGAAACTCTGAGCTGTCTATCTAATCCTCTGTTGTGTGATACTGTTTAATAAATATGTATCAAATCATCTGATGTGTGATACTGTGCTGAGTTGTGTATGTAGTCCTCTAATGTGTGATACTGTGTGCTGAGCTCTGTATCTTATCCCCAGATGTGTGATTGTGTATGCTGAGCTGTGTATCTAATCCCCTGATATGAGAGAGTGTGTACTGAGTGGTGTTTCTAATCCTCTGATGTGTGAAACTCAGTTTGGATACACTGGTTAACAGCCAAAATGTTTTGGGCATCAAATCAGTTGTTCTTAACTAATTTTGGGGTGCTGAGATTGAAATTGATGCTAACATTTTAAAATTGGCTTTACTTTTCATGATATAGACGTGCATTTTATATTTCTGACAGCCTGTAATACAATACTGAGAAAAGTTGGCATCATCAGTATTGCATCATCCACTGGCATATTTGTTGGAATATAGTTATTGTATGCAACAACTACTGCTGTGATTGCATGTATGAGCATTTGTCTAGTGAGGTTGTTATTGTTGATAAAGTTAGTCTGTTTAAAAAAAAAAAAAAAAAAAAAACCTCTGCTAGTGAAAGAGACTGGGAGGAGACATCTTATACATCTTAGTTCGGCTTATAGGCCTATCGTTCAGTCTATAGATGTTCAGCGATGCCTCGGACTTGCCGTAACAAAGCAGATAATTTCTGCTATATATGTGGCGAAGTGACGTTTGCGTCACAGAAGCGAAGTCTGACTCCTATGGTTAAGAAAGCCTACCACCTGTAATTTGGCTGCAAAATAGGTGACCAGGACAAGAGTTGGGCTCCACACATATGCTGTAATACATGTTCTTCAAATCTCAGACAGTGGTTGAACCGGAAGAGACAGTCTATGCCGTTTGCAGTGCCAATGGTCTGGAGAGAGCCATCTGACCATAGTGACAATTGCTACTTCTGCAAGGTGCCTCCAATTGGGAAAGGAATTTAAAAAAGAAAGAAGTAGACTTTACAGTATCTGAATATTCCATCTGCGATACGCCCAGTAGCTCATTCTGAAGAATTGCCAGTTCCAAATGCTCCAGAAACATTCTCGCTCGATTCCACTGACGAGGAAGAAGGAGTTTGTCATGAACCATCTACCTCGTAAGGTCCAGACTTTCCTGCATCACTCTGCACTGAACCGCACATTATATCCCAACGTGAACTTAACGATCTTGTTAGAGATCTAGACCTGCCCAAGAGTAAGGCCGAGCTCTTAGGTTCCAGACTTCAACAGTCGAATCTGTTGGCAGTTGATGTTCGAATTTCTTTCTTTAGGAACCGTCAACAGTCTCTTGTCCAATTCTTCTTCATGGAGGGTGATCTTGTTGGATGCAATAACGTTTGTGGTTTAATGGATGCTCTCAAAATCAGCTATAACCCCGATGAGTGGAGGCTATTTATCGATTCATCAAAGCTAAGTCTTAAAGCTGTCTTACTTCACAATGGCAATGCACTACCATCAGTTCCAATTGGTTATGCTGTTCACATGAAGGAAACCTATAACAACATGAAAGAGCTCTTGAGATACATAAACTATGATCAACATCTGTGGTGCCTCTGTGGTGACTTGAAGGTGGTAGCGCTAGTCCTTGGTCTACAGGGAGGATACACCAAGTACTGCTGCTTCCTATGTGAGTAGGACAGTCGTGCAAGATCAGAACACTACAAGAAAAGAGACTGGCCACTCAGAAAGTCACTGCAGCCAGGGACTAAAAATGTTATGCATCCATCACTTGTTCAAGCAGGAAAGATTCTGTCAGGATACGGAGTCGCCGCGGTCTCCTTGCTGTGCGGCATCTTCCTGGGAGACGTGTTAGGAGTTCTATTGGGTGTGCTTAGGTCATTAAGGGTTAATCTTTTCCTTGCCTTCAGTCTCCATGCCGTTAGCCATCAGGTGTGTTCTCTGCTGCTATTTAAACCCCACCCAGGCATGGATCCTTGCCAGCCATTCACCTGGTTCCTCTGCTCAGTCTGATTCCCTGTCTGTTTGTATTCGGTCTGTTTTCTTGGTTTATTTACCCGGCTTGTATTTTTGACTATCCCTTGTCTTTTGATTTGGTACCTTTATTATATCTCCTGGCTCGACCTCTTGCTCGTCTGACCTCGCCTTCTCTTCTGTGTCTTGCTGGGACTTGTGGTCCTCCCTGGTTCCATGCTGTTTAGTCTTTTGTTTTGCATTGCAGTTACACTGTGCTTTCTGTTTAGGTGTGACCCCATGACTCCAGTCCCTAGGACTTTCAGGGCCTCCTCTCCCCTTATCCTAGCCGCCGGATAGAAGTGTAGGAGCCGTGGTAGGAGCACTTCAATTAGGAAGTGCATTGGTCTGCCTCATCTCAGATATTACAGCATAGTTATAGCTGCAGGGCCTGCGACCCCTTTTGTCATTAGCTGCACAGTGTTGCTTTCCAGCTGTGTCACTTTGCACTGCCTGACCCTGACTCCAATCCTTACAGATAATATCCGTGGTGAGCTCCATGCTGGAGAACAACTCCCATCCTATGTATAAGACCGTGACAGCACTGGGCAGTCCTGTAAGTGACCGAATGCTTCACCCCAAGTGTAAGAAAACAGACCGAATACAAACAGACAGGGAATCAGACTGAGCAGAGGAACCAGGTGAATGGCTGGCAAGGATCCATGCCTGGGTGGGGTTTAAATAGCAGCAGAGAAAACAACCCACAAGACCTGTGATGGCTAATGGCATGGAGACTGAAGGCAAGGAAAAGATTAACCCTTAATGACCTAAGCACACCCAATAGAACTCCTAACACGTCTCCCAGGAAGACGCCGCGCAGCAAGGAGACCACGGCGACTCCGTATCCTGACAGATTCTGTTACCTCCTTTACATATCAAGCTTAGTCTTATGAAGAATTTTGTAACGGCAATGGATAGAAATGAAGAGGCATTCAAATATCTCCTTTGTAAGTTTCCAAGGTTGAGTGAAGCGAAGATAAAAGCAGGAGTCTTTATTGGTCCTCAGATTCGTATGCTTCTTCAAGATGACGAGTTTTACCATTTGCTGCGTGGCAAAGAAAAGACTGCATGGGAAGCATTCAAGTTAGTCGTGACTAATTTCTTGGGAAACACCAAAGCAGATAATTATGAAGAGTTGGTTGAAAATCTCCTGAAGGCATATAAAAACCTGGGATGTAACATGTCTTTAAAGATTCATTTCTTACACTCTCATCTAGACTTCTTTGCACCAAACTGTGGAGCGGTGAGCGATGAACATGGTGAACGATTTCATCAGGAAATTGCGACTATGGAAAAGAGATATCAGGGTAAATGGAACCCATCAATGCTTGCAGACTACTGCTGGACAATTATCAGAGACAATCCCATGTCTGAATACAAGAGACGTGAGTAAAGGAGCCGAATAGCAATTCAATAAGGATCTACGTTCCAAAGTTCAATAAACATATTTCATTTGTAAAAAATTCTTAGATATGGCTATAAATTATAGTTGATTTTAGATAGAACTAAGTTTCCTAAGAATATATTTCCAAAATTTTAAGAACAGTAAACTTGCACCTCTATTATTGCAGAAGTAATCTGTATCATATTCTATACAATTCACAAAACAGTAAAATGAGAACTCTTCGATATCATAGAAACTAGAGCCAATTGACAGTTTTCCTTGTGATATTTGAATTCAGCACATAAAAATCATTAGGGAATGACTCATTTCATTTCAGAAACAAACAACTTTTGAAAATTTGTTGACCAGTGAGTGTTAGACTGTGCTTGTGGAGTGATCGAGTGTATAGCAGGTGGAATATGAGTAAAAGACCTGCAGGTTTGTATTGGTTAATGCAGGTAATTTTTCTGGGAATACTGTATCTCAGTAAAGATACATCTGAGAGAGTTGAGGCCTGGTCTAAAACCTTCCTACACTTACACCTGATGTATCTGTGTGTCAAATTTGGTGAAGATCTGTCCAATCGTTTGGTTGTGCATAAAGAACAGACAGATTGACAGACAAACAGACAGAAACTCATATATATACCAGCAGGAGGACCCTGCTTCACATGGGTACATTTCATGTTTTGTTTGTGTAGTGGCCCCATAAGAATTGACCAGTTTTGCACAGGTGTATTTTGTATGTTTGTGTGTGTCCATAAATATCATGTGACCATGTGTATCTCATTTTGGATATCAGTGAAAAACCTGCAATCAGTTGTTATGGATACCTGTAGTAAAGCTGTGTGTATGTGACCTTGTGTAACAGTGTCATCCACAGTGCCCTGCTTCTTTAAAGCTGACATACAGCAGTGAAGAAAAATGGCTGGGTTGCTATGGAAATCTGGAGTAAAACTGTAATGTTTGGTACTCTGTGCAGAGTCGCGTATCTAATCCTCCAAGTCAGTCATTTCTATACCAGTAGATCTAACTTATTCAGTCTTCAGAAAATTAAGAAACTTTTTAAACAGACATCTGCCCCAATACCTCTTCATTTTCTGCCTCCAGCTCGGTGCAGGGCATCATCTTTCTCTTGAGGCTTTCCACTGCTGATTAGGCCCTGAATGGACCAAGCCGCAGCCTCAGAATCAGAAGCCCCTTCACTCAATATACTGTCTCATATGGCACCCATACAGAATAATGTCCCAAAAAGGCCTCCAGATAATATAGTGGCCACTCGACACAGTGGCCTCCAGATAGTATAATGGCCCCTCCACATAGTGGCTCCTCCACACAGTATAATGTCCCATAGTAGTTCCTTGACACAGTATAATGTCCTATATTTGCCCCTTCATACAGTATAATGTCCAATAGCAGACACTCCACACAGTATAATGTACCATGGTGTACACTGAACACAGTAAAATGTCCCATAGTGAACTCTGCCCACAGTATTACATCCTATAGCGGCTCCTCCACATAGTATAATGTCCTACACTAACCCTTCACATAGTTTTATGTCCATTACTAACCACTATGGTGTTCCTTGAAAAATATTGCAAAAAATGTTTTTGTATGTCTTTGTAGAATGGGAGGAAATTCACGCAAACACAGGGAGAACATACAAACTCCTTGCAGATGTTGTTCCTGGTGGGATTCGAACTCCAGAACTCCAGCGCTGCAAGACTACAGTGCTAACCACTGAGCCACCGTGTTTCCCCATTACCCAAGAACTATTATTATGCTCGGAGGACTTTTCAGGTCAGAGGGTCAAAAACCTGTTGTACTCATCTGCCCTGGGCTCCAGTGTAACTCCCTACTCAGTTTTCATCCTTCTTCAAGGATGTCACAGACAGGGGCTCATTATTTGTTGTGAAGCTGGCCTGACCCATGTGAGTCTGTAATATCAATAAAGATGTCTGACAGTAGGGAGTCATGCTGGAGCTCAGGAGATTTAAGTATCTCTGTTTTTTATGTTTTGCCACATCCCTGGGGCTTCCACTCATTATATTTGGGGTCTAAAGAGACCCGAGAGTATAATAATTGTAGTTTCAGATTGTATGTATTTGTTCCAAATGGAATGGATCGTATTAGGTTTGGCCCACAAGTTCTGTGGCCCTTACTTACCGATCCCCAGTCCTGGAAAGAAAAGATATTGACTAGATAATGGGACAAAGCCAAGAATGATATGCCAGTCACTGGGTAGAGTTGTGCTAGAATAAGTACAAGCTATTATATATTATACTAGCAGGAGGACCTGGCTTCGCACGGGTATGCTTCATTTTTTTGTTTGTGTAGTGGCCCCATAAGAATTGTCCAGTTTTGCACCGGTGTATTTTGTATATCGTTTGTGTGTGTATCCATTTGTATGTCTGTTCATTTCGAATATCAGTGAAAAACCTGCGATCGGTTGTTATGGAGACCTGGAGTAAAGCTGTGTGTATGTGACCTTGAGTAACAGTGTCATCCACAGCGCCCTGGCCTTTTAATGCTGACATAAAGCAGTGAAGAAAAATGGCTGGGTTGCTATGGAAACCTGGAGTAAAACTCTAATATGTGGTACTCTGTGCAGAGCCATGTATCTAATCTTCTGGTGTGTGGTATTGTGTGCAGTGGTGCGTATCTAATCCCCTGGCGTGTGGTACTGTGTGCAGTGGCGTGTATCTAATCCTCTGGCCGGCGTGTGGTACTGTGTGAAGATGTATCTTATCTAATCCTCTAGTGTGTGATAGTATTTGCTGACTTGTGTATCTAATCCTCCGGTGTGGAATTTTGTGTAGACGCATGTATCTAATCCTCTGGCATGTGGAAGTGTTTGCAGACACATGTATCTAATCTTTTGGCGCATGGTACTTTGTGCAGACACGTGTATCTAATCCTCTGGCATGTGGAACTGAGCAGACGCACATATCTAATCCTCTGGCATGTGGAACTGTGTGCAGATGCGCATATCTAATCCTCTGACATATGATATTGTGTGCTGACCTGTGTATCTAATCCTCTGATGTGTGTATCTCAGCTTGGTTATCAGTGTTGGATTGTACATGTGCAGTGACTGTGTGTATTGCAGTTAGAATATGAGTGAAATACTTGCAGGTTTGTTTTGACTATTGGGGGTCAGGGTCTTGGGAAAGCTGTATCTCCAGAATGGTATGTCCGAGTGAGTTTGGTTCTCATCTTAAACCGTCCTGGACACCTGAAGTATCTGTGTGCCAAATTTGGTGAAGATTAGGGTTGAGCCGATCTTGACTTTTCAGGATCGATTTTAAAATCCAATTTCCGATCATTTGTCATTCGAACTCGATCTCGATCCCAATTCCAATCCCAATGCAAGTCAATGGGATTTTTTTTATTAATCGGAGATCGGATTTTAAAAGCAATCCTATTCACTATACAGCATGGAATCTAAGAAGTTAGAATCCACGCTGTGTAGTGAATCACTAAAGTAGCCAGAGGATTTTTTTTAATCCTCTGGCTACTTAGTCCCCCCTGATGTCCACTTACCTCCAGAGATGGCTGGTCCTGTTCCCTGTGCCTTCATTCTTCGCCTCGCTGCTGCTCCACGCTGCTTTTCTTCCTTCGCTGCCCCCTCCCTGCCAGGTTAGGAGAGTGTGAGCGGGTTAGGAGAGTGTGGGCGGGTACTGGGAGGGGAGGCGTCACGTCTCCCTGCCCTGTACCCGCCCACACTCTCCTAAGCCACAAGCCCCGTCTACCTAGCACTTTAAACACTAACCTTGGAGGCAGGGCAGTGAGGCAAGAAGAAGGAGGGCACCGGAGCAGCCATCTCTGCAGGTAAGTAGCTGCTAGAGATGTTAGTTTAGACTCCCATTCAAATGAATGGAGGCAGCCGGCGCGCAGGGGGTTAAGGCTGTGTGCCGGCTGCTTCCATTCATTCCTATGGAACTGCAGCGGAGCCTTCACACTGAGTATACAGCGTATACTCAGTGTGAAGGCTAAGCAAAGCATTGTGGGAAAAACCACCTGTCTCGATCCCACATAAAAAGATCATGTTTGGAATTCCGATGGCAATCGGGAAATTTTCTCGATCGCTGATCGGAATACGATCTTTTCCGAACACAATCGCTCAACCCTAGTGAAGATCGGTCCAGTTGTTTGGTCGCGCATAAAGAACAGACAGACAGACAGACAGAAATTCATTTTTATAAGATAGAGAGATGAAGGTAGGAGCAATATGTGTGGAGAGTAGAGATGAGCGAGTACTGTTCGGATCAGCCGATCCGAACAGCACGCTCGCATAGAAATGAATGGATGTAGCCAACACGCGGGGGGGTTAAGCGTCCGGCCGCCGTCAAAGCGGAAGTACCAGGTGCATCCATTCATTTCTATAGAGCGTGCTGTTCGGATCGGGTGATCCGAACAGTACTCGCTCATCTCTAGTGGAGAGTAAAGGACTGCTGCGGTATCTGGATCCTGGAACCAAGAACAAGTGAATCTGGCCACAAATGGGGGAAAGTCAGAAAGAAAAGATCCCGAGTAGGATTTGTGCTGTCCCGAGAAGAGTATCCAAAAGCATGGGGTAAGTAGACCACAACTTTATTGACTACACATTTTATTGGCCACTCCTATTGCAGGTCCAATCAACTAAAAAGTAGAGATTTAATTAAAGTAATAATAGCTGATGCATGCAGAAATAACTATAAACCTAACAAATAACCATAACTAAATAGGAGTCAGGGACCTCCATACACAGTCCTGGAAATACAGCCCACAAACTTTGCTCCTCGGAGTAAACATACTGATGTTCATGACCTTTACTGTGCACAATCTATTGGCTTATTACCTGCAACTAAACCCCTGATCTAGATTCAGAACCTCTGCCAAGGAGAAGACACTTGGTCATCCTATGCAGATTCTTCAAAAAATGACCCCGTAGCCTTCCTGTCATGTAGATCAAATATATGGAGTGCAACATTGGGAAACAATTCCCAAGTAAGACTAAACCAGCAAAACTAAGATATTTATAGTAGAAAGGTGCAAACACAGTAGTGCTGACATACAGAGCAAAGCAAAAGAAGGAGACAATTGTAAATTTTATAGTCTTGTAATAAGTGTCCTGGTGACTTGTGACGTTCTTATTACGCTTCATCTTATACATGTGATGGCTCAAAGAACCAAGAAGAATCAAGGAAGAGATGACGTAAATAAGGAAGGGAAGAAGGTTCCACAAATAAAGCAGAAGATTTTTGATTTCAGCTGAAATTTTCAGAGTATTGAAAACCTCTGTCAGTGTATCAAAACAGGAATAACCAATGGACAGTAACACAAATGTAATAGTCAGCCCGAGAAGTCTCTGAGAAATAATCTTCTTCAGATAAAGAAATAAGACGTTCTGGAAGTTGCTGATCTTCAGGGTGTAGAAAACCGAGAGGAGAAGAGAGAGCCAAACATCGCAGTTTACAGAGGTGTTTCCACTTATACAAAGTCCTATATAATAGGCTGTAGCACTTCTGTTACTGAAGGTAAACCAAAATAAGCCAAGTATTAAAGAAAATTGAAAGATGATCCTTGAGGTTCCGATAGCAGTGATGAGGAGGTCAGCGGGGGTCAGTGGTCTTCCTCTTAGCCAGTCAATGGCACTGACCCCTACAATATAGACATTTATCATCAGTCCTATTATATATGAGATCACTGTCACACTGACAAGATACAGATTCTCTGTGTAGGGTTCACTCCCCACCGATATGTTCATCTTCTCAGCCTGCTCTCATACAATGTATCTGATTCCATGTCTGTGTATTTTTATCTGTTTATCTGATGCAAATGGTGATGCAAAATCTAAAGTCTAGTCATGTCCGTCCAAGGAAGATGAAAACAACTTATTTGGATAAGAGTCTGTGGTTGGTCAGTGCAGGTAAGAGACATAACATCAGATGTGACTGTGCAAATGTTTAGACCTACAGCAGATATTAATAGAACTTATTGGAGCAACTCGTGTGCAACTTCCGAAATTTTTATTTTATTTTTTTTTATAAATGCAGACTTACTGGCATGGATTCAGTACACTTGTTCCCATTCCAATATATAGTAGCTATTCAGTCATTAGAAAGTAAAAATAAAATTTAAATATAAATATTTAAAATAAATAGACCAAATTAGTGCATAGTCCCAAGCCACAGCCTCCAAATTAGAATCCACTCTAGTCCCTTCACATACTTCACCTATGTCCCATACCGTTCCCATACAGAATGACCCATAGCTGCCCCTTGACACAGTATATGTACCATAGCAGACACTAACAACAATATATATATACCATGGCAAACATTGCCCACAGTATAATGTCCATAGTGGACACTAGAAATCGTAAAATGTCCCACAGCAGCCCTTTCAAACAGAATGATGACCCATAGCGGCCCCTGTACACTATATAATGTCCCATATTAGCTCCTTCACACTGTATAATGTCCCATAGTGGAAACTCCACACAATATAATGATCCATATTAGCCCCTACACACAGCAAATTGTTCCAAAGCAGCCCCTTCACACAGAATAATAACCCATAGCAGCCCCTGCACACAGTATAATGTCCCATAGTGGCCCCTGCACACAGTATAATGTCCTATAGCAGACACTCCACACATTATATGTTCCATGATGAACACTGCAGACAGTGAAATATCCCATAGTGGACTCTGTCCACAGTAGAATGTCCTATAGTGGCCCCTCCACAAGGTATAGTGTCTCTTAGCAGCCCCTCCATACAGTATAATGTCCTACAGTGGCCCCTTCACTGAGGCGAGGTGACACATTTGAAAACTTCTGTTACTCATCTCCCCTGGGCTCTGGCGCGCCTCCCTACTCTGTCTTTGGCTCTCTTCATTGATGTCACAGACGGGGGTTCTTTATTCATTGCAAAGCTGGCCTGACCCACATGAGTCTGTGAGATCACTAAAGATGTCTGAAGACAGAAGGGAGTCACGATGGAGCCCAGGAGATGTAAGTATCACTGTTCTTTATGCATCTTCATCTCCCTGCGACCTCCATTCCTTATATTCACTTGTAGTTTCAGTTCATATAAATTTGGTCTGATCAAAACAAATGTCAATAGGTTCACACGAGAAATACTGCTTCTGCAGTCCTGCATACTGATTCCCGATCCTGGCCATGGCTGCATTCTCTTGCAGCATCATCAATGTGATATGGGAAGACTGGGGCCCCCTGGAAGGTTGAATTGGAAGGCAAAGGCGGCTGAGGCCAGGCGCGGGGAGTGGGAAGTAAATAAAGCAGTACATGACAGCTGAATGGGCCACCTCAGGAGATTGGAGCCCTGGTACTTGCCTAGGGTGCTGACATCAGCCTTATATATAGTGAAAATATAGAGAAATATTGACTGGATAGTGGGAGAGAGGCAAGAGTGATACACCGCTCACTGGCTCACTCAACTTATTATATATGATACGAAGGTAGGAGCAATATGTGTGGAGAGTAAAGGACTGCTGCGGTATCCGGATCCCGGAACCAAGAACAAGTGAATCTGGCCACAAATGAGCAGTCGGCTCTGCCCAGGCCCGATGCCTAGCAGAGTGAATACAAGGCTGGAAGAGGACGCGGGGATGCTGCGCAGGGAGAAGAATCCAGCCCGACCCTCACTCATGGACTTGGTAAGTAGAATTTGATCGAATTTTGCCTACCCCTGAAACGAGCATTTACCCGTATAGATTATAATGGGGTTCGAAACCCGTTCGAACAGTCGAACAGTCGAACAGTGTGCGGCTGTTCGAATTGGATTTCGAACCTAGAACATTTTAGTGTTCGCTCATCTCTAATAGTTATAATAGACAATAGGTGCAGCAATAACTGAATACCTAATAAATAATATCCTATTAATATTATAAAGGTGAAAGTTTGTGAGTTTGGATGTTTGGATGTTTGTTCCTCAATCACAGCCAAACGGCTGAATGGATTTTGGGGAAATTTCACACACACATACATATTGCCCAGGAAAAGGTAATAGACTACTTTAAATGTGGGTCACTCACCCCAAATTGCCACCGTGACCCTCCAAAAAACCCTCCGGCACGGCTGTAGCAGCTGGCATTCCGCCAGCGCTGGTCTGTGCACACACTTCCTATTGGTGCATGGCAGGCTGTGGGCGGGCTCTGGAACCAGGGCTGCGGCACCATAGGTTGGGGGCTGAAGGTGGGCGTGCAGATTCAGCAGGGACACAGTGAGCAAGATGGCGGCAGCCCACATGGTCCCGACGCCGCTGCTACCCCAGGCCACCTGAACACTTTGCGGATGGCTAAGGAGGAGGCTGCTGCACCCGACACACCATATAACAGGTCAGTGCAGCAGGTACAGGGGGTTGTGGCGGGGGGGGTCCCTAGGTCGGTGTCCCCAGGGATCAACCACGTTCTCCAGCTTCATGTCCCCCCTACATCGGCCCCAGTGTAGTTGGACTCACCTTGCCATGCTCCCCTGCCGCTGTCTCCGCTCACTCACTGCACATAGGTGTCGGGCGACTGGCTGCGTATGGCATGTAGACTGCAATAGAGGCGCCGGTATTCTGCAATGCACTGCAGAATACCGGCACCTCTATTGCAGTCTACCTGCCTAGGCTGCAATAGCAGCAAAAGACTAACAGGCCAGGGAGGAAGCGCAAGGCTTTCGGCTGTCATAGCAACCTGACGCCGGCTCTCGCTCTGCCTCATATATGCCACAAGCAGCCAGCCGCTCGACAACTATGTGCAGTGAGCGAACGGAGAGAGCGGCGGGGAGCGTGGCAAGGTGAGTCCCACTACACTGGGGCCGATGTAGGGGGGGAACATGAAGCTGGGAGCAGAGATGGGAGGACAAGAAACTGGGGGCATAGATGGGGGACAAGAAACTGGGGGCAGACGAAGGGGGGACAAGAAACTGGGGGCAGACGAAGGGGGGACAAGAAACTGGGGCAGATGAAGGGGGGACAAGAAACTGGGGACAGAGATGGGGGACAAGAAACTGGCGGCAGAGATGGGGGGACATGAAACTGGGGGCAGAGATGGGGGGACAAGAAACTGGGGGCAGAGATGGGGGGACAAGAAACTGGGGGCAGAGATGGGGGACATGAGACTGGGGGCAGAGATGGGGGGGCAAGAAACTGGGGGCAGAAATGGGGGGGGCAATAAATATAAGCGGTTCAGCGCCACCGCCAACCCGCAGACGAAGTCGCGGGTAACTGCTAGTATATTATAATATAAAAGTGAAACTGTACTTGTATCCATATAGTACAACCCAACATATCATCCAACTAACATCATAGCATCATAGTGTTATACTACAAGCTCCAGAATAGACCGATCACTACTGTATTGAGATTACAGTTTTATGTCAGTTCAGTACAATAACGAATGAACCACTGGGGATCTCACTATACCATAACTAAATAGGATTCAGTGACCTCCATACACAGTCCTGAAAATACAGCCCACAAACTGTGTTCCCTGGAGAAAACATAGTGATGTGCATGGCCCTTACTCTGCACAATTTATTGTTTTTTTACCTGCAACTGAACTCCTGATCTAGAGTCAGAACCTCTGCTGAGGAGAAGACACTTGGTCATACTATGAAGAATCTTCAAAAAATGACCCCGTAGCCTCCCTGTCATGTAGATTAAATACATAGAATGTAACATCGGGAAACAGTTTGAAAGTAAGATTATACCGGCAAAAGTAAGATATGGAGAGTAGAAAAGTGAATACATATTGGTGATCACATACAAAGCAAAGGAAAAGAAGGAGACAATTGTAAATTTTATAGTCTTGTAATAAGTGTCCTGGTGACTTGTGACGTTCTTATTACGCTTCATCTTATACATGTGATGGCTCAAAGAGCCGAGAAGAGTCAAGGAAGAGAAGACATAAATGAGGAAGGGAAGAAGGTTCCACAGATAGAGCAGAATTTTTTTTGTTTCAGTTGAAATTTTTGAAGTATTGAAAACCTCTGTCAGTATATCAAGACAAGAATAACCAATGGACAGTAACACAAATGTAATAGTCAGCCCGAGAAGTCTCTGAGAAATAATCTTCTTCAGATATAGAAATAAGACGTTCTGGAAGTTGCTGATCTTCAGGGTGTAAAAAATCGAGAGGAGAAGTGAAAGCCAAACATCGCAGTATATAGTAGTGTTTGCACTTTTACAAAATCCTATATAATAGGCTGTAGCACTTCTGTCACTGAAGGTAACCCAAAATAAGCAAAGCATTAAAGCAAATTGAAAGATGATCCTTGATGTTCCGATAGCAGTGATGAGGAGGTCAGCGGGGGTCAGTGGTCTTCTTCTTAGCCAGTCAATGGCACTGACCCCTACAATAAAGACATTTATCATTATTCCTATTATATATGAGATCACTGTCACACTGACAAGATACAGGTTCTCTGGGTAGGGATCACTCTCCCCCGATATGTTCATCTTCTCAGCCTGCTCTCATACAATGTATCTGATTCTGTGTCTGTGGATTTTTATCTGCTTCACTCATGCAAATGGTGATGGAAAATCCAAAGTCACCTCATATCTGTCCAAGGAAGATAAATGCTACTTATTTGAATAAGAGTCTCTGGTTCCTCAGTGCAGATAAGAGACATGACATCAGATATGTGACTGTGCAAATGTTTAGACCTACAGCAGATATTACTAGAACTTATGGAGTCTTATAAAATAATGAAATAGACACAGATTTACTATTGTGATTATCGTGGAGCGCCTATGGCACGATGATAATAATAATAATAACTTCATATAACATATTCCTCAGAACTTTAAAAATCAGAGGACACATAGACAGTACATGACATTACAATACGACAAAGAAAGTAACATATCAAACATTCGAAATGAGGGATCTGCTCACGAGAGCTTGCAATCTATAAGGAGATAGGGTGCACGAGAGGACAGAGGGCTTGTTTGGTACAATAGTCCAGCAGTGTCATAATAAATAAGTTCATCTACTTGTTGGGACACTGACTGACAATGTCTGTAAAAGCGCTGCGGAATACGACGGTGCTATACAAGTAAGCTAAATAAATAACACGCTGTTGTCTGAGCCAGTATCTGTGAATATGCTGATACTAAGTGCAGAATAACTTCTAGATGGAGGAGTCAGATAATGAGGAAGAGAGAAAGAAGGATAGCATAGGATAATAAAAGATAGTGTGTAGGACAATGTGGTCAAATCATGTGATAAGCCGGCTAAACCAATGTGATTTTAGGATATATTTGAAACTACTGTAGCTGCGTATTTTGGGTCCAACAAGTTTGGTATTAAACACCCCTTAAATTGGCTTAAAACATAGTGTATTAAAATTGTATGGCTCCTAGGAACCTATCTATAAAACATAGTGTAGGACACTGTCAGGGCTACTAGGAACCTATCTATAATACTTAGTGTAGAATACTGCCAGGGCTCCTAGGAACCTATCTATAATACATAGTGTAGAACACAGTCAGGACTCCTAGGAACCTATCTATAAAACATAGTGTAGAACACAGTCAGGACTCCTAGGAACCTATCTATAAAACATAGTGTAGAATACTGCCAGGGCTCCTAGGAACCTATCTATAATACATAGTGTAGAACACTGTCAGGGCTCCTAGGAACCTATCTATAATACATAGTGTAGGACACTGTCAGGGCTACTAGGAACCTATCTATAAAACATAGTGTAGAATACTGCCAGGGCTCCTAGGAACCTATCTATAATACATAGTGTAGAACACAGTCAGGACTCCTAGGAACCTATCTATAAAACATAGTGTATAACACTGTCAGGGCTCCTAGGAACCTATCTATAAAACATAGTGTAGAATACTCATAGGGATCCTAGGAACCTATCTATAAAACATAGTGTAGAATACTGTCAGGGCTCCTAAGAACCTATCTATAAAACATAGTGTATAACACTGTCAGCGCTCCTAGGAACCTATCTATAATACATAGTGTAGAACACTGTCAGGGCTCCTAGGAACCTATCTATAAAACATAGTGTAGAATACTGTCAGGGCTCCTAGGAACCTATCTATAAAACATAGTGTAGAACACTGTCAGGGCTCCTAGGAACCTATCTATAATACATAGCGTATAACACTGTCAGGGCTCCTAGGAACCTATCTATAATACATAGTGTAGAACACTGTCAGAGCTTCTAGGAACCTATCTATAAAACATAGTGTATAACACTGTCAGGGCTCCTAGGAACCTATCTATAATACATAGTGTAGAATACTATCAGGGCTCCTAGGAACCTATCTATAAAACATAGTGTAGAACACAGTCAGGACTCCTAGGAACCTATCTATATAACATAGTGTAGAATACTGTCAGGGCTCCTAGGAACCTATCTATAAAACATAGTGTAAAATAATTTTGGGGCTCCTAAGGACATATTTATATTAACTCTAGCTCGCTAAGGAAAACACACCCAAACTTTTATCAAAGTAAAAGTGACATTATTATACTTTGGGGTCTCTTCAGAACCCAGAATATAATACATAGAGTCTCAGGGAATGTGAAAAAAAAATAAAAGCATTAAACCATTATGGATTAAATTTTGGGGTGATCAGCAAAAATACTCTCCTCACTGTGACTTGTTTATTTCCTTGCTTATTTTATGTTCTACCTAGAATCAGTGTCTATAGTTATTACTGTGTTGTTATCATTATGCGGATGCCAAATCTGCGTCCTTGTATCTATTTTACTTTATTTACTAAGTATACAGAGGAAAAAAAAAGAGAAATATATTTATCCAGAATGAACCTGGAAGATTTTTATTACATAAATGAATACACACAGAGTGAAACAAGATAACACACAGATAAACGTGACTCTTACATTATATATACATAACTATACATAATTATACTGGGGGCCTGATTTTATAGCCAACAGCAAAAGTTGGATTTATATACTTCCTATATTTTGAGCTTTTATTAATTTACAAAAAAAAAAGATACCTACTAGAGATGAGCGAACAGTAAAATGTTCGATATTCGATATTCGTTTTGAATTGCCGCTCAATATTCGACTATTCAAACGAATATCAAACCCCATTATAGTCTATGGGGAAAAATGCTTCGCTTCAGGGGATCCCATCATTCGACTCAGGAGAGTCACCAAGTCCACAAGACGCGGCCTCCGAATCAGAATCTACTCAAGCCCCTTCACATACTTCACCTATGTCTCATACCGTTCCCATACAGTGCAATGTCCAAAGGAGTCCTCCAGACAGTACAATATCTTATAGTATAATGACACATAGCAGCCCCTGCACACAGTATAATGTCCTAAAGAAGCTCTTTCACACAGAATAATATCCCATATTAGCTCCTTCTCACAGTATAATGTCCCATAGCAAAGACTCCACACAATATAATGATCCATATAAGATAAGATAAGATAATCCTTTAATAGTCCCACATTGGCCCCTACACACAGAAAATTGTTCCAGATCAGCCCCTTCACACAGAATAATGACCCATAGCAGCCCCTACATACAGTATAATGTCCTATTGCAGACACTCCACACATTATATGTTCTATGGCGAACGCTGCAGACAGTAAAATGACCTGTAGTGGCCCCTGCACACAGTATTATGTCCCATAGTGGCCCCTGCACACAGTATTATGCCCCATAGTGGTCTCTGCACACAGTATAATGTCCCATAGTGGCCCCTGCACACAGTATTATGCCCCATAGTGGTCTCTGCACACAGTATAATGTCCCATAGTGGCCCCTGCACACAGTATTATGTCCCATAGTGGCCCCTGCACACAGTATTATGCCCCATAGTGGCCCCTGCACACAGTATAATGTCCCATAGTGGCCCCTGCACACAGTATTATGTCCCATAGTGGCCCCTGCACACAGTATTGTGTCCCATAGTGTCCCCTGCACACAGTATTATTCCCCGTAGTGGTCTCTGCACACAGTATTATGTCCCATAGTGGCCCCTGCACACAGTATTATGTCCCATAGTGGCCCCTGCACACAGTATAATGTCCCATAGTGGCCCCTGCACACAGTATTATGTCCCATAGTGGCCCCTGCACACAGTATAATGTCCCATAGTGGCCCCTGCACACAGTATTATGTCCCATAGTGGCCCCTGCACACAGTATTATGTCCCATAGTGGCCCCTGCACACAGTATTGTGTCCCATAGTGTCCCCTGCACACAGTATTATGTCCCATAGTGGCCCCTGCACACAGTATTATGTCCCATAGTGGCCCCTGCACACAGTATAATGTCCCATAGTGGCCCCTGCACACAGTATTATGTCCCATAGTGGCCCCTGCACACAGTATTATGTCCCATAGTGGCCCCTGCACACAGTATTATGTCCCATAGTGGCCCCTGCACACAGTATTATGCCCCATAGTGGTCTCTGCACACAGTATTATGTCCCATAGTGGCCCCTGCACACAGTATTATCCCCCATAGTGGCCCCTGCACACAGTATTGTGTCCCATAGTGTCCCCTGCACACAGTATTATTCCCCGTAGTGGTCTCTGCACACAGTATTATGCCCCATAGTGGCCCCTGCACACAGTATTATGTCCCATAGTGGCTCCTGCACACAGTATTATGCCCCATAGTGGCCCCTGCACACAGTATTATGTCCCATAGTGGCCCCTGCACACAGTATTGTGTCCCATAGTGTCCCCTGCACACAGTATTATGTCCCATAGTGGCTCCTGCACACAGTATTATGCCCCATAGTGGCCCCTGCACACAGTATTGTGTCCCATAGTGTCCCCTGCACACAGTATTATTCCCCGTAGTGGTCTCTGCACACAGTATTATGCCCCATAGTGGCCCCTGCACACAGTATTATGTCCCATAGTGGCTCCTGCACACAGTATTATGCCCCATAGTGGCCCCTGCACACAGTATTATGTCCCATAGTGGCCCCTGCACACAGTATTGTGTCCCATAGTGTCCCCTGCACACAGTATTATGTCCCATAGTGGCTCCTGCACACAGTATTATGCCCCATAGTGGCCCCTGCACACAGTATTATGTCCCATAGTGGTCTCTGCACACAGTATTATGTCCCATAGTGACCCCTGCACACAGTATTATGCCCCATAGTAGTGTCTGCACACAGTATAATGTCCCATAGTGGTCCCTGCACACAGTATTATGTCCCATAGTGGCCCCTGCACACAGTGGCCCCTTCAATGAGGCACATGTGAGGTGACACATTTTAAAACCTGTGTTACTTATCTCCCCTGGGCTCCAGCGCGTTTCCCTACTCAACCTTAGGCTCTTTTCATTGATGTCACAGACAGGGTTCTTTATTCATTGTGACGCTGGCCTGACCCACATGAGTCTGTGAGATCACTAAAGATGCCTGAAAACAGAAGGGAGTTTCAATGGAGCCCAGGAGATGTAAGTATCACTGTTCTTTATGCATCTTAATCTCCCTGCGACCTCCAATCATTATATTCACTTGATAGTAGTTTCGGTTCATACGTATTCAATCCAATTAGAATGAATCTCAATAGGTTCACCCAAGAAATACTGCGGCTGTAGACCCTACTTACTGATTCCCGGTCCTGGCCATGGCTGCATTCACTTCCAGCGTCAGTGAAGTTATATGGGAAGACCGGGGCCCCCTGGAGGTTTGAATTGGAAGGCAAAGGCTGTGGCCAGGAGCGGGGAGTGGTAAGTAAATAAGGCAGAACCTCATAGCTGAGTGGGCCCCTCAGGAGATTGGGGCCCTGGCACTTGCCTAGGGTGCTGACAATCTCATTCTCCGTTTTATTGGCTGCTCCCTTTGCAGGTCCAATTAACTAAAAAGTAGAGATTTAGTTAAAGCAATAATAGAAGTGATGTGTATCTATGGAACTAACATCATAGCATCCTAGTGTTATAATACAAGCTACAGAATAGACTGATCACTACTGTATTGAGCTTACAGCTTTATGTCAGTTCAGTACAATAGTGAATGACCCATTGGGGATCTCACTATACCATAACTAAATAGGATTCAGGGACCTCCATACACATGGCCATGGTCAGTCCTGGAAATACAACCCACAAACTTGGAGAAGCCTGGTCATGTGCATGAGCCCTTACTGTACATAATTTATTGATTTATTACCTGCAGATGAACCCCTGATCTAGAGTCAGAACCTCTGCTGAGGAGAAGACACTTGGTCATACTATGAAGAATCTTAAAAAAATGTCTCCTTAGTCTTCCCGTCATATATATTAGATATATGGAATGTAGCATTGGAAACCAATTCCAGAGCAAAACTAAACCAGCAAAGCTAAGATTATGATAGTAGAAAGCTGAAAACATGTTAGTGCTCACATACAAAGCAAAGAAAAGGAACGAGACAATTGTAAATTTTATAGTCTTAAGATAAGTGTCCAGGTGACTTGTTACATTCTTGTCACGTTTCATCTTGTACATGTGATGGCACAAAGAGCCGAGAAGAGTCAAGGAAGAGAAGACATAAATGAGGAAGGGAAGAAGGTTCCAGATATAAAGCAGGAATTTTTTGAGTTTAACTAAAATTTCCATAGTATTTAGATAAATTATCAGAGAATCACAACATGAGAAACCAATGGACAGTAACGTAAATGTAACAGTCAGCCCAAGAAGTCTCTGAGAAATAATCTTCTTCAGATATAGAAATAAGACGTTCTGGAAGTTGCTGATCTTCAGGGTGTAGAAAACCGAAAGGAAAACTGAAAGCCAAACATTGCAGTATAGAGAAGAACATCCAATGATATAAATTACTATATAATAGACTGTGGAAAATTTGGAATTGGAGGTCAATAACTCAAGTAGTGTATTAATCTGAAAGATGATCCTTGAGGTTCCGATAGCAGTGATGAGGAGGTCATCGGGGGTCAGTGGTCTTTCTGTTAGCCAGTCAATGACACTGACCCCTACAATAAAGAAATGTATCAATATAGCTATTATATATGTGATCACTGTTGCACTGATAAGACATAGCTCCTGGATGTAGTGATCACTCTCCACCGATATGTTCATCTTCTCAGCCGTATCTCATACAATGTATCTGATTCCTTGCTTGGGAATTTTTACCCGTTTCGCAAATGCAAATGGTGATGTAAAATCTAAAGTCTCCTCAGATGTATACAAATAAGGAAAATGCAACTTATTTGAATAAGAGTCTGTGGTTGGTAGTGCAGGTAAGAGACATAACATCAGATAGGTGACTGTGCAAATGTTTAGACCTACAGCAGATATTATTACAACTTATGGAGTCTTGTTGAATACAATGGACTGACCTTGTATTGATGAATAAGGTCATAAAACTGAATCTGTATGAGCTATCATCAACCAGTATCTGTGAGTCTACATATACTAAGCACAAGGAGTCCAGTATAACTTCTAGACAGAGTGGTCAGGTTGTAAGGAATAGAGTAGGAAGGATAGCTTAGGATAAGAAATATTACCATAGTAGGGCAATGTGATCAGGTCATGTGATAAACCACCTAAACAGATGTAATTTTAGGACATGTTTGAAGCTGCTGTTGTTGGATATTATTCTGATTGTCCAGGGTAAAGTGTTCCAGAGCACTGGTGCAGCTGGAGAAAAGTCTTGGAGAGATGGAATATTTGGATAACAGAGGATACAAGATCATTGGAGAATGTAGATTAGATGTACGGAGGTCATCACTATGGAGGTATTTATGGGTGAGTGTGATAAGTTTATATTGTATTCCTCGATGGACAGGCAACCGGTACATCAACTGACACAAGGGAGAAGCGTCTATGTAGTGGTTTGACAAAAAGATGAGTCTGGGGGCCGTGTTCAGGACAGAATGTAGAGGGAAGAGTTTAGCAAAAGGAAGAACAGTTATTAGAGAATACCAATCTATCTACGAAATATGGTGTAGAATTATTTTAGGGCTCCTAGGTACATACAATGTTTCTCCAAAAATAAGACATGGTTGTATATGATTTTTTTTTTTGCTCCAAAAGATGGGTTAGGATTAAGTTTGAGCGATCGTGTTCGGAAAAAATCGGATTCCGATCAGTGATCGAGAAAATTTCACGATCGCGATCGGAATTCCGAACACGATCTTTTTAGGTGGGATCGGGATCGGTAGTATTTCCCACAATGCCTTCACACTGAGTATATAGTGTATACTCAGTGTGAAGGCTCCGCTGCGGTTCCATAGGAATGAATGGAAGCAGCCGGCACACAGCCTTAACCCCCTGCACGCCGGCTGCCTCCATTCATTCTAATGGGAGACTAAACTAACATGTCTCGTAGCTACTTAACTCCAGAGATGGCTGCACCGCTGCTGTTCGCCTTGCTGCCGCTCCAGCTGCAGTCTTCTTTGCCTCACGGCCCCCTCCCTGCCAGGTTAGGAGAGTGTGGGCGGGTATAGGGCGGGGAGACGTCGCGTCTCCTCTACCAGTACCCGCCCACACTCTCCCAACCCGCCCACACTCTCCTAACCTGGCAGGGAGGGGGTAGCGAAGGGAGAAGAAGACTGCAGCTGGAGCGGCAGCGAGGCAAAGAACATCGGGCACCGCACCAGCCATCTCTGCAGGTAAGTGGACACCAGGGGAGACTAAGTAGCCAGAGGATTTAAAAAAAATCCTCTGGCTACTTAGTGATTCACTACACAGCGTGGATTCTAACAATCGTTAGATTCCATGCTGTATAGTGAATAGGATTGCTTTTAAAATCCGATCTCCGATTAATAAAAAAATCCCATTGACTTGCATTGGGATCGGAATTGGGATCAAGATCAGGTTCGAATGAAAAATGATCGGAAATCGGATTTTAAAATCGATCCTGGATTGGCTCAACCCTAGTTAGGATTTATTTTTAATGGATGTCTTCATTTTTTTCAATGAACAAAAGTTCAATCACCAGACCCCCGTACACCCCAAACAATTAGAGTCTGCAAGTACGAATGGTGGATGGGTTCCCACACACAGATCTCAGTCACTCCTGTCAAAGGCTTGTCACTGTCAGGTCCCTTGCCATTGCATCAGCGTTCTACTGAAAACCATTGTAGCAGTTGGCTGCCCATGGTGACCGGAAGAATCCACAATGGATTGATGCCAGTGGGACTTCCCAATCTGTGTGTGAGTACCTAGCACTCGAGGTATTAAAACCCAGTAGTCATCCCTTATATTTGTGGAAATCTTATTAGTACCATCTTGTACAGATAGCTCACTTAAAGTCAATGTCCAATTCCTTTGGGGTTCGATTCTTTTGGGGCTGTCTTTTGGGGGTTCAATTCTTTTGGGGGTGTCCACTTTCCTTCATGAAAGGTCTACTGCATCAGTTCTGCTGTATTCTTTTTACATGTATAGCTGCCTGGTTACTTTTTTTTTTTTTTTTTTTTTTTTTTTTTTAATTGAACTGTAACTAGGGCTTATTTTTGGAGTAGGGCTTATATTTCAATCATACTCCAAAAATCCAGAAAACTCATGCTAGGGATGTCATCAGGGTAGGTCTTATTTTGGGAGAAACATGATATGTTTCCAATTACTAGCTTTGTAAGAAAAACAGGCTAAAATTATTTTCAAGTGAAAGTGACAGTATTATTATACTCTGGGGTCTCTGACTGTAATAAGAAACCCGCTTGAGGTGAAAAAAAATATTTCACCTTCTTTTGGGTTTCCTTGGGTGTCCAGCACTACTTTTCCACTTACTTGGTGAAGTCATGAGCCTGGGGTCACCACTGAGGCCCAATCACAGGTCTACATAAGCATGCCAAGCGTCATGATGTCATAATACAAACCCATGTGACCACTGCTGGCCCAATCACAGTCCTCATCAGTGTCCTTGAGCGCATGACCTCATCAGTAAAGGCCAAAAGAAGTAAGGGTAGTTGAGTATGAATGTTTTTATTGCTATTGCTATAATACATGTGATCACCACTGCACTGATTTAGGCTCCGGGATGTAGGGATCACTCTCCACCGATATGTTCATCTTCTCAGCCTGCTCTCATGCAATGTATCTGATTCCGTGCCTGTGTATTTTGTCTGTTTCACAAATGCAAATGGTGGTGGAAAATCTAAAGTCTCCTCATATCTATACAAATAAGGAAAATGCAACTTATTTGGATAAGAGTCTGTGGTTGGTCAGTGCAGGTAAGAGACATGACATCAGATAGGTGACTGTGCAAATGATAAGACCTACAGCAGATATTATTAGAACTTATGGAGTCTTATAAAATAATGATGTGAGCCCTGATTCTCTATTGTGGTCATACATGTGGTACATCATTGGCATAATAATAATAATAATAATAATAATAATAATAATAATAATAATAATAATAATAATAATAATAATAATAATAATAATATTTTATTATTATTATTATTATTATTATTATTATTATTATTATTATTATATCTTTATATAACACTAGCATCTTCTGCAGCAATTTACGAATCAAAGGAGAAGTGAACATCATACATTATATAGCATTACAATGTAACTAAAAATTAACATATCAAGCCATAGGAGTGAGGACCCTGCCGCGAGCGCTTATAGTCTATGAGGGGAATGTTTTAATACTTCCTGTATTCAAGTTTTTACTTATTCTTTTGGAAGGGATTCCTAATTTACTGACCTTGAAAATAAAGAAAAATAGTAACTATTAGAGATGAGCGAACACTAAAATGTTCGAGGTTCGAAATTCGATTCGAACAGCCGCTCAATGTTCGTGTGTTCGAACGGGTTTCGAACCCCATTATAGTCTATGGGGAACAGATACTCGTTAAGGGGGAAACCCAAATCCGTGTCTGGAGGGTCACCAAGTCCACTATGACACCCCAGGAAATGATGCCAACACCTCTGGAATGACACTGGGACAGCAGGGGAAGCATGTCTGGGGGCATCTAACACACCAAAGACCCTCTATTACCCCAACATCACAGCCTAACAACTACACACTTTACACACTCAATACCACCTCTCTGACAGTAGGAAAACACCTTGAAACATGTGTATTTGGCACTTGCAGTGAGGAGAGCTTGTCACCAGCAGTGAATTTGGCCCTTGTAGTAAGTTGAGGTTGGCACCAACATTTGTTTTGAAAATCAGGGTGGATTGAGCCTCTAACCAGCAGAGTTTGGGCAAATTCATGGTGGAGGGAGCCTCTAAAAACCCCAGTTTGGACCAATTCATGGTGGAGGGAGCCTCTAACCAGCCCAGTTTGGGCAAATTCATGGTGGAGGGAGCCTCTAAAAAACCCAGTTTGGACCAATTCATGGTGGAGGGAGCCTCTAACCAGCCCAGTTTGGGCAAATTCATGGTGGAGGGAGCCTCTAACCAGCCCAGTTTGGACCAATTAATGGTGGAGGGAGCCTCTAACCAGCCCAGTTTGGACCAATTAATGGTGGAGGGAGCCTCTAACCACCCCAGTTTGGACCAATTCATGGTGGAGGGAGCCTCTAAACAGCCAAGTTTGGACCAATTCATGGTGAAGGGAGCCTCTAAAAACCCGTTTGGACCAATTCATGGTGGAGGGAGCCTCTAACCAGCCCAGTTTGGGCAAATTCATGGTGGAGGGAGCCTCTAAACAGCCCAGTTTGGGCAAATTCATGGTGGAGGGAGCCTCTAACCAGCCCAGTTTGGACCAATTAATGGTGGAGGGAGCCTCTAACCAGCCCAGTTTGGACCAATTAATGGTGGAGGGAGCCTCTAACCAGCCCAGTTTGGACCAATTAATGGTGGAGGGAGCCTCTAACCACCCCAGTTTGGACCAATTCATGGTGGAGGGAGCCTCTAAACAGCCCAGTTTGGGCAAATTCATGGTGGAGGGAGCCTCTAACCAGCCCAGTTTGGACCAATTAATGGTGGAGGGAGCCTCTAACCACCCCAGTTTGGACCAATTCATGGTGGAGGGAGCCTCTAAACAGCCCAGTTTGGGCAAATTCATGGTGGAGGGAGCCTCTAAAAAACCCAGTTTGGACCAATTCATGGTGGAGGGAGCCTCTAACCAGCCCAGTTTGGACCAATTAATGGTGGAGGGAGCCTCTAAACAGCCAAGTTTGGACCAATTCATGGTGGAGGGAGCCTCTAAAAACCCCAGTTTGGACCAATTCATGGTGGAGGGAGCCTCTAACCAGCCCAGTTTGGGCAAATTCATGGTGGAAAGAGCCTCTAAACAGCCCAGTTTGGGCAAATTCATGGTGGAGGGAGCCTCTAACCAGCCCAGTTTGGACCAATTAATGGTGGAGGGAGCCTCTAACCAGCCCAGTTTGGACCAATTAATGGTGGAGGGAGCCTCTAACCACCCCAGTTTGGACCAATTCATGGTGGAGGGAGCCTCTAAACAGCCAAGTTTGGACAAATTCATGGTGGAGGGAGCCTCTAAACAGCCCAGTTTGGACCAATTAATGGTGGAGGGAGCCTCTAAACAGCCAAGTTTTGGGAAACTCATGGTGGAGGGAGCCTCTAACCAGCCCAGTTTGGACCAATTCATGGTGGAGGGAGCCTCTAAACAGCCCAGTTTGGGCAAATTCATGGTGGAGGGAGCCTCTAAAAAACCCAGTTTGGACCAATTCATGGTGGAGGGAGCCTCTAACCAGCCCAGTTTGGACCAATTAATGGTGGAGGGAGCCTCTAACCAGCCCAGTTTGGACCAATTAATGGTGGAGGGAGCCTCTAACCACCCCAGTTTGGACCAATTCATGGTGGAGGGAGCCTCTAAACAGCCAAGTTTGGACCAATTCATGGTGGAGGGAGCCTCTAAAAACCCCAGTTTGGACCAATTCATGGTGGAGGGAGCCTCTAACCAGCCCAGTTTGGGCAAATTCATGGTGGAGGGAGCCTCTAAACAGCCCAGTTTGGGCAAATTCATGGTGGAGGGAGCCTCTAAAAAACCCAGTTTGGACCAATTCATGGTGGAGGGAGCCTCTAACCAGCCCAGTTTGGACCAATTAATGGTGGAGGGAGCCTCTAAACAGCCAAGTTTGGACCAATTCATGGTGGAGGGAGCCTCTAACCAGCCCAGTTTGGACCAATTAATGGTGGAGGGAGCCTCTAACCAGCCCAGTTTGGACCAATTAATGGTGGAGGGAGCCTCTAACCAGCCCAGTTTGGACCAATTAATGGTGGAGGGAGCCTCTAACCAGCCCAGTTTGGACCAATTAATGGTGGAGGGAGCCTCTAACCAGCCCAGTTTGGACCAATTAATGGTGGAGGGAGCCTCTAACCACCCCAGTTTGGACCAATTAATGGTGGAGGGAGCCTCTAACCAGCCCAGTTTGGACCAATTCATGGTGGAGGGAGCCTCTAAAAAACCCAGTTTGGACCAATTCATGGTGGAGGGAGCCTCTAAACAGCCCAGTTTGGGCAAATTCATGGTGGAGGGAGCCTCTAAAAAACCCAGTTTGGACCAATTCATGGTGGAGGGAGCCTCTAACCAGCCCAGTTTGGACCAATTAATGGTGGAGGGAGCCTCTAACCAGCCCAGTTTGGACCAATTAATGGTGGAGGGAGCCTCTAAACAGCCAAGTTTGGACCAATTCATGGTGGAGGGAGCCTCTAAAAACCCCAGTTTGGACCAATTCATGGTGGAGGGAGCCTCTAACCAGCCCAGTTTGGACCAATTAATGGTGGAGGAAGCCTCTAACCAGCCCAGTTTGGACCAATTAATGGTGGAGGGAGCCTCTAACCACCCCAGTTTGGACCAATTCATGGTGGAGGGAGCCTCTAAACAGCCAAGTTTGGACCAATTCATGGTGAAGGGAGCCTCTAAAAACCCGTTTGGACCAATTCATGGTGGAGGGAGCCTCTAACCAGCCCAGTTTGGGCAAATTCATGGTGGAGGGAGCCTCTAAACAGCCCAGTTTGGGCAAATTCATGGTGGAGGGAGCCTCTAACCAGCCCAGTTTGGACCAATTAATGGTGGAGGGAGCCTCTAACCAGCCCAGTTTGGACCAATTAATGGTGGAGGGAGCCTCTAACCACCCCAGTTTGGACCAATTCATGGTGGAGGGAGCCTCTAAACAGCCAAGTTTGGACCAATTCATGGTGAAGGGAGCCTCTAAAAACCCCAGTTTGGACCAATTCATGGTGGAGGGAGCCTCTAACCAGCCCAGTTTGGGCAAATTCATGGTGGAGGGAACCTCTAAACAGCCCAGTTTGGGCAAATTCATGGTGGAGGGAGCCTCTAACCAGCCCAGTTTGGACCAATTAATGGTGGAGGGAGCCTCTAACCAGCCCAGTTTGGACCAATTAATGGTGGAGGGAGCCTCTAACCACCCCAGTTTGGACCAATTCATGGTGGAGGGAGCCTCTAAACAGCCAAGTTTGGACCAATTCATGGTGGAGGGAGCCTCTAAAAACCCCAGTTTGGACCAATTCATGGTGGAGGGAGCCTCTAACCAGCCCAGTTTGGGCAAATTCATGGTGGAGGGAGCCTCTAAACAGCCCAGTTTGGGCAAATTCATGGTGGAGGGAGCCTCTAACCAGCCCAGTTTGGACCAATTAATGGTGGAGGGAGCCTCTAACCAGCCCAGTTTGGACCAATTAATGGTGGAGGGAGCCTCTAACCAGCCCAGTTTGGACCAATTAATGGTGGAGGGAGACTCTAACCACCCCAGTTTGGACCAATTCATGGTGGAGGGAGCCTCTAACCAGCCCAGTTTGGACCAATTCATGGTGGAGGGAGCCTCTAAAAAACCCAGTTTGGACCAATTCATGGTG
Source organism: Leptodactylus fuscus (assembly GCF_031893055.1). NCBI lineage: Eukaryota > Metazoa > Chordata > Amphibia > Anura > Leptodactylidae > Leptodactylus > Leptodactylus fuscus. The sequence continues at coordinate 237,299,156 of NC_134267.1, forward strand.
GAGGGAGCCTCTAACCAGCCCAGTTTGGGCAAATTCATGGTGGAGGGAGCCTCTAAACAGCCCAGTTTGGGCAAATTCATGGTGGAGGGAGCCTCTAACCAGCCCAGTTTGGACCAATTAATGGTGGAGGGAGCCTCTAACCAGCCCAGTTTGGACCAATTAATGGTGGAGGGAGCCTCTAACCAGCCCAGTTTGGACCAATTAATGGTGGAGGGAGCCTCTAACCACCCCAGTTTGGACCAATTCATGGTGGAGGGAGCCTCTAACCAGCCCAGTTTGGACCAATTCATGGTGGAGGGAGCCTCTAAAAAACCCAGTTTGGACCAATTCATGGTGGAGGGAGCCTCTAAACAGCCCAGTTTGGGCAAATTCATGGTGGAGGGAGCCTCTAAACAGCCCAGTTTGGGCAAATTCATGGTGGAGGGAGCCTCTAACCAGCCCAGTTTGGACCAATTAATGGTGGAGGGAGCCTCTAACCAGCCCAGTTTGGACCAATTCATGGTGGAGGGAGCCTCTAAACAGCCCAGTTTGGGCAAATTCATGGTGGAAGGAGCCTCTAACCAGCAGAGTTGTGGGAAAGCAGGGTGGAGGGAGCCTCTAACCAGCAGAGTTGGTGGAAATCAGGGTGGAGGGAGCCTCTAACCAGCAGAGTTGGGGGAAATCATGTTGGAGGGAGCCTAGTATTAGCAGAATTGTGCAACGCTTATGGTGGATGAGTATGAGGATGCGGAGGAATTGGAGAGGTTGAGTACAGACATGGAGTTTCATGTTGGGGTGCTTTACACAGGTGAGCACAAAAATGAAGGCTCTATCCAGTGGTGGTTCATTTTTATCAAAGTGAGCCGGTCGGCACTCTCAGCTGACAGACGGGTGCGCTTGTCAGTGATGATGCCACCGGCTGCACTGAACACCCTCTCAGATAGGACGCTGGCGGCAGGACAGGACAGCACCTCCAAGGCATATAGGGCAAGTTCAAGCCACAGGTCCAACTTCGACACCCAATACGTGTAGGGCGCAGAGGGGTCGGAGAGGACAGGGCTGTGGTCAGAAAGGTATTCCCGCAACATGCGCCTATACTTCTCACGCCTGGTGACACTAGGACCCTCCGTGGCGGCACTTTGGCGAGGGGGTGCCATCAAGGTGTCCCAGACCTTAGACAGTGTGCCCCTCGTTTGTGTGGACCGGTGAGAACTTGGTTGCCTACTGGAGGAACTGCCCTCCCTGCCGCCAACGTCACATGCTGGAAACATCTCCATCATATTCTGCACCAATTGCCTGTGGCAAGCATTGATGCGATTGGCCCTCCCCTCTACCGGAATAAAAGACGAGATGTTGTTTTTATACCGGGGGTCAAGGATAGCAAAGATCCAGTACTGGTTGTCCTCCATGATTTTGACAATACGCTTGTCGGTTGTAAAGCACCCCAACATGAACTCAGCCATGTCTGCCACAGTGTTAGTTGGCATGACTCCTCTGGCCCCACCGGAAAGTTCAATCTCCATTTCCTCCTCATCCTCCATGTCTACCCATCCGCGCTGCAACAATGGGACGATTCGAAGTTGCCCGGAAGCCTCCTGTATCACCATCACATCATCGGACAACTCTTCTTCCTCCTCCTCCTCCTCCTCCTCCTCCTCCATTAAACGCAGTGAAGCGGACAGATGTGTGGACCTACTCTCCAGCTGTGACGGATCGGATGCTATCCCTAACTCCTCTGTGTGATCTGAGTTATCCCTGATGTCAATCAGGGATTCTCTCAGAACACACAAGAGCGGGATTGTAAGGCTCACCATCGCATCCTCAGAGCTCACCCTCCTTGTGGACTCCTCAAAGACCCGTAGGATGTCACAAAGGTCTCTCATCCATGGCCACTCATGGATGTGAAACTGAGGCAGCTGACTTTGTGGCACCCTAGGGTTTTGTAGCTGGTATTCCATCAAAGGTCTCTGCTGCTCAACCACTCTATTCAACATCTGAAACGTTGAGTTCCAGCGTGTGGGGACGTCGCACAAAAGCCGGTGTTGTGGCACATGCAGGCGTTGCTGGAGAGATTTTAAGCTAGCAGCGGCTACTGTCGACTTGCGAAAGTGGGCGCACATGCGCCGCACTTTCACCAGTAGCTCTGGAACATTGGGGTAGCTCTTTAGGAAACGTTGCACCACTAGGTTGAAGACGTGGGCCAGGCATGGAACATGTTGGAGTCCGGCAAGCTCCAGAGCTGCTACCAGGTTCCGGCCGTTATCACAAACGACCATGCCTGGGCCCAGGTGCAGCGGCTCAAACCATATTGCCGTCTCATCGAGGAGGGCATCCCTCACCTCGGAGGCAGTGTGCTGTCTGTCCCCCAAGCTGATCAGCTTCAGCACAGCCTGCTGACGTCTACCAACGCCAGTGCTGCAACGTTTCCAACTCGTAGCTGGGGTCAATCTAACAGCGGAGGAGGAGGCGGTGGCGGAGGAGGAGGCGGTGGCGGAGGAGGAGGCGGTAGAGGAGGAGGAGGAGGGGGGTGTTCTTCTCGTGTCCCTGCCAGGAATGTTAGGCGGGGAGACGAGGTACACCGGGCCAGTTTGGGAAGCAGTCCCAGCCTCAACTACATTCACCCAGTGTGCCGTCAGTGAAATGTAGCGTCCCTGTCCGCATGCACTTGTCCACGCGTCGGTGGTCAAGTGGACCTTTGTGCAAAGCGCGGAACTAAGGGCCCGCCTGATGTTGAGTGACACGTGCTGGTGCAAGGCGGGGACGGCACACCGGGAGAAGTAGTGACGGCTAGGGACGGCATAGCGAGGTGCCGCAGTTGCCATCAGGTCCAGGAAGGCGGGAGTTTCAACAAGCCGGAACGCCAACATCTCCTGGGCCAGCAGTTTAGCGATGTTGGCGTTCAAGGCTTGCGCGTGTGGGTGGTTAGCAGTGTATTTCTGCCGCCGCTCTAATGTCTGAGAGATGGTGGGTTGTTGTAAAGAAACGCCTGATGGTGCCTTTGATGGTGCAGGAGAAGGAGATAAGACAGGACCAGGGGAGGATGAGGTAGAAGTCAACAAAGTGGCGGAGGCAGATGAAGTGGAGTCCTGGCTCGTCCTCTGGAGTGCATCGCCAGCACAGTCAGCAGTGGCAGTGGCAGAGGCAGAGGCAGTGGCAGTGGCGTGAACGGCAGGCGGCCTTTGTCCTGCCGTTGCTGCCTGCCACTGATTCCAGTGCTTGGATTCCAAATGACGGCGCATTGAAGTGGTGGACAGGTTGCTCTTCTCAGAGCCCCTAATCAATTTCGAGAGGCAAATTGTGCAGACAACACTATATCTGTCCTCGGCGCATTCCTAGAAAAAACTCCACACCTTCGAGAAACGTGCCCTCGAGGTGGGAGTTTTTCGGGGCTGGGTACGAACTGGAACATCTTGGGAGATTCCGGGTGTGGCCTGGCTTCGCCTAAGCTGCTGACCTCTGCCTCTGCCTCTAGCTACCCTTTTTGGTGCTGCACCTGCCTCAACATCCACACTACTTTCCCCGCTTGACATCCCCCCTGTCCAGGTCGGGTCAGTGTCCTCATCATCCACCACTTCCTCTTCCAACTCCTGTCTCATCTCCTCCTCCCGCACAATGCGCCGGTCAACTGGATGCCCTGACGGCAACTGCGTCACATCATCGTCGATGAGGGTGGGTTGCTGGTCATCCACCACCAAATCGAACGGAGATGGAGGAGACTCTAGTGTTTGAGCATCTGGACACAGATGCTCCTCTGTTAGGTTCGTGGAATCGTGACGTGGAGAGGCAGGTTGAGGGACAATGAAAGGAGCGGAGAACAGCTCTGGGGAGCAGGGACAGTTTGGGTTATTGTTCTGTAAAGCTTCGGAATTTTGGGAGGAAGGAAGACAAGACTGTTGGGTAATAGGAGGAGAGGAGGCAGAGTCTGACTGGCTGCTGGACAATGTGCTGTAAGCGTTCTCTGACAGCCATTGCAAGACCTGTTCCTGGTTCTCGGGCCTACTAAGGTTTGTACCCTGCAGTTTAGTTAATGTGGCAAGCAACCCTGGCACTGTGGAGTGGCGCAATGCTTGCTGCCCCACAGGAGTAGGCACGGGACGCCCTGTGGCTTCACTGCTACCTTGCTCCCCAGAACCATTCCCCCGACCTCGCCCACGGCCTCGTCCACGTCCCTTTCCGGGAGCCTTGCGCATTTTGAATTCCTAGTTAGAAATTGGCACTGTATACCAGTAGTAAAAATTGTGGGTGCACGTAACCCCAATATATTCTTTGAATTCCCAGTCAGACACTGGCACTATATGGCAGTAGCAAGAAATGAGGGTATTTATAACCCCAATATATTCTTTGAATTCCCAGTCAGACAATGGCACTGTATACCAGTAGTAAAAATTGTGGGTGCACGTAACCCCAATATATTCTTTGAATTACCAGTCAGAAACTGGCACTATATGGCAGTAGCAAGAAATGAGGGTATTTGTATTCCCAATATACTCTTTGAATTCCCAGTCAGACAATGGCACTGTATACCAGTAGTAAAAATTGTGGGTGCACGTAACCCCAATATATTCTTTGAATTACCAGTCAGAAACTGGCACTATATGGCAGTAGCAAGAAATGAGGGTATTTATAACCCCAATATATTCTTTGAATTCCCAGTCAGACAATGGCACTGTATACCAGTAGTAAAAATTGTGGGTGCACGTAACCCCAATATATTCTTTGAATTCCCAGTCAGAAACTGGCACTATATGGCAGTAGCAAGAAATGAGGGTATTTGTATTCCCAATATACTCTTTGAATTCCCAGTCAGACAATGGCACTGTATACCAGTAGTAAAAATTGTGGGTGCACGTAACCCCAATATATTCTTTGAATTACCAGTCAGAAACTGGCACTATATGGCAGTAGCAAGAAATGAGGGTATTTATAACCCCAATATATTCTTTGAATTCCCAGTCAGACAATGGCACTGTATACCAGTAGTAAAAATTGTGGGTGCACGTAACCCCAATATATTCTTTGAATTACCAGTCAGAAACTGGCACTATATGGCAGTAGCAAGAAATGAGGGTATTTGTATTCCCAATATACTATTTGAATTCCCAGTCAGACAATGGCACTGTATACCAGTAGTAAAAATTGTGGGTGCACGTAACCCCAATATATTCTTTGAATTACCAGTCAGAAACTGGCACTATATGGCAGTAGCAAGAAATGAGGGTATTTATAACCCCAATATATTCTTTGAATTCCCAGTCAGACAATGGCACTGTATACCAGTAGTAAAAATTGTGGGTGCACGTAACCCCAATATATTCTTTGAATTACCAGTCAGAAACTGGCACTATATGGCAGTAGCAAGAAATGAGGGTATTTGTATTCCCAATATACTCTTTGAATTCCCAGTCAGACAATGGCACTGTATACCAGTAGTAAAAATTGTGGGTGCACGTAACCCCAATATATTCTTTGAATTACCAGTCAGAAACTGGCACTATATGGCAGTAGCAAGAAATGAGGGTATTTATAACCCCAATATATTCTTTGAATTCCCAGTCAGACAATGGCACTGTATACCAGTAGTAAAAATTGTGGGTGCACGTAACCCCAATATATTCTTTGAATTACCAGTCAGAAACTGGCACTATATGGCAGTAGCAAGAAATGAGGGTATTTGTATTCCCAATATACTCTTTGAATTCCCAGTCAGACAATGGCACTGTATACCAGTAGTAAAAATTGTGGGTGCACGTAACCCCAATATATTCTTTGAATTACCAGTCAGAAACTGGCACTATATGGCAGTAGCAAGAAATGAGGGTATTTATAACCCCAATATATTCTTTGAATTCCCAGTCAGACAATGGCACTGTATACCAGTAGTAAAAATTGTGGGTGCACGTAACCCCAATATATTCTTTGAATTACCAGTCAGAAACTGGCACTATATGGCAGTAGCAAGAAATGAGGGTATTTGTATTCCCAATATATTCTTTGAATTCCCAGTCAGACAATGGCACTGTATACCAGTAGTAAAAATTGTGGGTGCACGTAACCCCAATATATTCTTTGAATTACCAGTCAGAAACTGGCACTATATGGCAGTAGCAAGAAATGAGGGTATTTGTATTCCCAATATACTCTTTGAATTCCCAGTCAGACAATGGCACTGTATACCAGTAGTAAAAATTGTGGGTGCACGTAACCCCAATATATTCTTTGAATTACCAGTCAGACACTGGCACTATATGGCAGTAGCAAGAAATGAGGGTATTTATAACCCCAATATATTCTTTGAATTCCCAGTCAGACAATGGCACTGTATACCAGTAGTAAAAATTGTGGGTGCACGTAACCCCAATATATTCTTTGAATTCCCAGTCAGACACTGGCACTATATGGCAGTAGCAAGAAATGAGGGTATTTGTATTCCCAATATATTCTTTGAATTCCCAGTCAGACAATGGCACTGTATACCAGTAGTAAAAATTGTGGGTGTATATAGCCCCAATTCTATTGCTAGGGGACTTGCAGGGTATTTCTGGGGTGAAGGTGGGGGGGCACACCGTTGGAACGGGTATCGGGGTATATATCGGGTATACGGGAATACACTGACAGTGTATTCCATTCAGGATCCTGGGAAAGCTGGGTTGCGGCGATTGAGCCCGTCAGTGCCACGTTACACTGACAAGCTTCTCCCTGGAATTTAGCTCTTATAAGAGCTGTTGTGGTTGTCTTCTCCTTCCTATCCTAGCCTGTCCCTGCCTACCCAGAATCTAAGCCCTAGCTAGCTGGACGGAAACCTCCGTCCTCGGTGAATTGCAAGCTCAGAATGACGCGAACCTGGGCGGCGCTGTTCTTTTAAATTAGAGGTCACATGTTTTCGGCAGCCAATGGGTTTTGCCTACTTTTTTCAACGTCACCGGTGTCGTAGTTCCTGTCCCACCTACCCTGCGCTGTTATTGGAGCAAAAAAGGCGCCAGGGAAGGTGGGAGGGGAATCGAGTAATGGCGCACTTTACCACGCGGTGTTCGATTCGATTCGAACATGCCGAACAGCCTAATATCCGATCGAACATGAGTTCGATAGAACACTGTTCGCTCATCTCTAGTAACTATATATCCATAATACTTATTACCAGCATGTCCACACACGGTTATTAGAAAACCTTTTTAATATATTTTTTTAATTAAAGACATATTCTTTTTTTTTATGTAGATTGTGAGCCCCACATAGAGCTCACAATGTACATTTTTCCCTATCAGTATGTCTTTTGAATATGGGATGGAAATCCATGCAAACACGGAGAGAACATACAAACTCCTTGCAGATGTTTTGTTGCCCTTGGTGGGATTTGAGCACCAGGACTCCAGCGCTGCAAGACTGCAGTGTTAACCACTGAGCCACCGTGTGGCCCCTGAAGACTTGTTCTTAGACTTGGTCAACAATATCAGACTGGTGAGGGCCCGGGCCTATTCTCTGCCTAAAGAGGCTACAACATTCAGAAAAACACATCTTCCGGTTCAATTGATGAAATGTCACAATCATCAGAATTCAACGGGATATAAAATATATGACTCTGAGCTTGGTTTGGAATGTAAAGGGGCTGAGGTCTCTTTAAACAGTGGTTGTCAGGTGTCAGGACACAACTGATCTGATATTGATGACCCATCCTAAGAAAAAATCTCAGATATCAAAGTGCTGGAAAATAATCTACTAAAGCAATTTATTCAGCTAATGTCCTTATGTCAGGCCTTACAGACGCAGAATTTTTTGAAAAAATAAAAAATTATCTACTTAGATACTAGGTGTCTAAGGGTAAGTTCACACGGGGTATTTTGGTCAGGATTTTGAGGCTGTATCCTCTCCCTCCAACAAGGCCCATTCATTTGGCCTAATCTGGCCGACTGGATGCCGGTGCACCGCATTCAGTCACAGCTACCCGTATTTTGGTCTGGAAGCAGAGGTGGCCTTTGCCTAAGGTTCCAGACCAAAAAACCCTGCTTATTCCAGAGATGACAGTATTGAACTGTCACAGGAGTCTGTAGTGAGATTGTTATTGTTGTAGCTAATATATCTTTTATTTTTTTTTAATACATTTTTATAGATTTCTTACATACATAGCAGTATCAACCAAAGGAATCATTCAAATCTACACACAAAGAAAACATCAAGAAATAATAGATAGATCTTATTGGGGGAAAATCCATCTTGTTTTTATGTTTACAAATCTCGTCACCAAATTATCTGTTAAAGAGGACCTTTCACCATGTCCGGGCACAGGCAGTTCTATATACTGCCAGAAAGCTGACAGTGCGCTGAGTTCAGCGCACTGTCGGCTTTCCCGATCTGTGCCCGGTGTGAAGAGCTTACGGCCCGGTACCGTAGCTCTTCTATGGTCAGAAGGGCGTTTCTGACCATTAGCCAGAGACGTCCTTCTGCCTCGCGGCGCCAATCGCGCTGTGCTGTGGAGTGGGGAGGAACGCCCCCTCCCTCTGCTCACACAGCTTGTCCGTAGACGAGCATTATCAGGAGCGGGAGGGGGCGTTCCTCCCGGCTCCACAGCACAGCGCGATTGGCGCCGCGAGGCAGAAGCACGTCTCTGGCTAATGGTCAGAAACGCCCTTCTGACTGTAAAGCGCTACGGTACCGGGACCGATAGCGCTTTACACCGGGCACAGATCGGGAAAGCCGACAGTGCGCTGAACTCAGCGCACTGTCAGCTTTCTGGCAGTATATAACACTGCATGTGCCCAGATATGGTGAAAGGTCCTCTTTAAGTATATTACAAGGAATCATGGAAAAGGGAAGGAGTACAAGTGATGGGGGCGGAGCTGCACATTCCTTTAAAGGGGTGTTCCCATTATGCTTGTTCACCAACCTGCAGGCTGTGTGCTCTCTTCACTTCCTGATTTTCTCGGCACATTGGTGAGCGGGGTTTCACTTGCTCTGCTATCTTTGAAGTCAGAGGGATTGGTTGTAAATGAATTACCACAGTATGAAGCTGATGTAGAGGCTGATGGAGCAGAGCTGGATTTGAGTCAGTTTGCATTACATATAGAGGTACCGGACTACCTATCTCAGCCCTTATCAGCCAAATTCAATTAAATCAACTGATAAGCGGAAGAGCAGGAGATAAGAGCTCATAAATCCCGGAGTTCTCGCCTCCCCCTCCCCTATCTGAGGAGCTCCGTTGCTTGTCTGTGGCAGAGACATATAAAGCTCTGAGCTGCTCCCAGCACTCAGCCCCTCCCTCCCCCCCGAGAGCAGGCAGCTATGTCACCCCGGGACTGAGCAGATAAGCTCAGAACGGGCCCCATGGTCATAGAAACACATGTAAACAGTGAAGTGAATAAATTAAGATAGCGGCCAAACAAAGCAGTTTTACTGAAGCAATGTATTTAGAAAAAGTCTTAAATCCACATAAACTAGCAGAATAGATAGGATCCTTGTGATGGGACAACCCCTTTAAAGAAAATAGGGGAGGGCCAGAAGGGTACATGTGATTGGCTCAAACACCCAATAGAGCTCTGAAGTCGAACTGTAACAGCCCACCCATTCAACAAAAAAGGCTATACGTTATTCATTTACACTAGAGATGAGCGAACACTAAAATGTTCGAGGTTCGAAATTCGATTCGAACAGCCGCTCAATGTTCGTGTGTTCGAACGGGTTTCGAACCCCATTATAGTCTATGGGGAACAGATACTCGTTAAGGGGGAAACCCAAATCCGTGTCTGGAGGGTCACCAAGTCCACTATGACACCACAGGAAATGATGCCAACACCTCTGGAATGACACTGGGACAGCAGGGGAAGCATGTCTGGGGGCATCTAACACACCAAAGACCCTCTATTACCCCAACATCACAGCCTAACAACTACACACTTTACACACTCAATACCACCTCTCTGACAGTAGGAAAACACCTTGAAACATGTGTATTTGGCACTTGCAGTGAGGAGAGCTTGTCACCAGCAGTGAATTTGGCCCTTGTAGTAAGTTGAGGTTGGCACCAACATTTGTTTTGAAAATCAGGGTGGATTGAGCCTCTAACCAGCAGAGTTGGGGCAAATTCATGGTGGAGGGAGCCTCTAAACACCCCAGTTTGGGCAAATTCATGGTGGAGGGAGCCTCTAAAAACCCCAGTTTGGACCAATTCATGGTGGAGGGAGCCTCTAAACAGCCCAGTTTGGGCAAATTCATGGTGGAGGGAGCCTCTAAACAGCCCAGTTTGGACCAATTCATGGTGGAGGGAGCCTCTAACCAGCCCAGTTTGGACCAATTCATGGTGGAGGGAGCCTCTAACCAGCCCAGTTTGGGCAAATTCATGGTGGAGGGAGCCTCTAAACAGCCCAGTTTGGGCAAATTCATGGTGGAGGGAGCCTCTAACCAGCCCAGTTTGGACCATTTCATGGTGGAGGGAGCCTCTAAAAAACCCAGATTGGACCAATTCATGGTGGAGGGAGCCTCTAACCAGCCCAGTTTGGACCAATTCATGGTGCAGGGAGCCTCTAAACAGCCAAGTTTTGGGAAATTCATGGTGGAGGGAGCCTCTAAAAACCCCAGTTTGGACCAATTCATGGTGGAGGGAGCCTCTAAACAGCCCAGTTTGGGCAAATTCATAGTGGAGGGAGCCTCTAACCAGCCCAGTTTGGACCAATTAATGGTGGAGGGAGCCTCTAAACAGCCAAGTTTTGGGAAATTCATGGTGGAGGGAGCCTCTAAAAAACCCAGTTTGGACCAATTCATGGTGGAGGGAGCCTCTAAACAGCTCAGTTTGGGCAAATTCATGGTGGAGGGAGCCTCTAACCAGCCCAGTTTGGACCAATTCATGGTGGAGGGAGCCTCTAACCAGCCCAGTTTGGACCAATTCATGGTGGAGGGAGCCTCTAACCAGCCCAGTTTGGACCAATTCATGGTGGAGGGAGCCTCTAAAAAACCCAGTTTGGACCAATTCATGGTGGAGGGAGCCTCTAAACAGCCAAGTTTGGGCAAATTCATGGTGGAGAGAGCCTCTAAAAAACCCAGTTTGGACCAATTCATGGTGGAGGGAGCCTCTAAACAGCCCAGTTTGGGCAAGTTCATGGTGGAGGGAGCCTCTAACCAGCAGAGTTGGTGGAAATCAGGGTGGAGGGAGCCTCTAACCAGCAGAGTTGTGGGAAAGCAGGGTGGAGGGAGCCTCTAACCAGCAGAGTTGTGGGAAAGCAGGGTGGAGGGAGCCTCTAACCAGCAGAGTTGTGGGAAAGCAGGGTGGAGGGAGCCTCTAAACAGCCCAGTTTGGGCAAATTCATGGTGGAGGGAGCCTCTAGCCAGCCCAGTTTGGACCAATTCATGGTGGAGGGAGCCTCTAACCAGCAGAGTTGTGGGAAAGCAGGGTGGAGGGAGCCTCTAACCAGCAGAGTTGGTGGAAATCAGGGTGGAGGGAGCCTCTAACCAGCAGAGTTGTGGGAAAGCAGGGTGGAGGGAGCCTCTAACCAGCAGAGTTGTGGGAAAGCAGGGTGGAGGGAGCCTCTAACCAGCAGAGTTGTGGGAAAGCAGGGTGGAGGGAGCCTCTAACCAGCAGAGTTGGTGGAAATCAGGGTGAAGGGAGCCTCTAACCAGCAGAGTTGGGGGAAAGCAGGGTGGAGGGAGCCTCTAACCAGCAGAGTTGGTGGAAATCAGGGTGAAGGGAGCCTCTAACCAGCAGAGTTGGGGGAAATCAGGGTGGAGGGAGCCTAGTATTAGCAGAATTGTGCAACGCTTATGGTGGATGAGTATGAGGATGCGGAGGAATTGGAGAGGTTGAGTACAGACATGGAGTTTCATGTTGGGGTGCTTTACACAGGTGGGCACAAAAATGAAGGCTCTATCCAGTGGTGGTTCATTTTTATCAAAGTGAGCCGGTCGGCACTCTCAGCTGACAGACGGGTGCGCTTGTCAGTGATGATGCCACCGGCTGCACTGAACACCCTCTCAGATAGGACGCTGGCGGCAGGACAGGACAGCACCTCCAAGGCATATAGGGCAAGTTCAAGCCACAGGTCCAACTTCGACACCCAATACGTGTAGGGCGCAGAGGGGTCGGAGAGGACAGGGCTGTGGTCGGAAAGGTATTCCCGCAACATGCGCCTATACTTCTCACGCCTGGTGACACTAGGACCCTCCGTGGCGGCACTTTGGCGAGGGGGTGCCATCAAGGTGTCCCAGACCTTAGACAGTGTGCCCCTCGTTTGTGTGGACCGGTGAGAACTTGGTTGCCTACTGGAGGAACTGCCCTCCCTGCCGCCAACGTCACATGCTGGAAACATCTCCATCATATTCTGCACCAATTGCCTGTGGCAAGCATTGATGCGATTGGCCCTCCCCTCTACCGGAATAAAAGACGAGATGTTGTTTTTATACCGGGGGTCAAGGATAGCAAAGATCCAGTACTGGTTGTCCTCCATGATTTTGACAATATGCTTGTCGGTTGTAAAGCACCCCAACATGAACTCAGCCATGTCTGCCACAGTGTTAGTTGGCATGACTCCTCTGGCCCCACCGGAAAGTTCAATCTCCATTTCCTCCTCATCCTCCATGTCTACCCATCCGCGCTGCAACAATGGGACGATTCGAAGTTTCCCGGAAGCCTCCTGTATCACCATCACATCATCGGACAACTCTTTTTCCTCCTCCCCCCCCTCCTCCTCCTCCTCCTCCATTAAACGCGATGAAGCGGACAGATGTGTGGACCTACTCTCCAGCTGTGACGGGTCGGATGCTATCCCTGACTCCTCTGTGTGATCTGAGTTATCCCTGATGTCAATCAGGGATTCTCTCAGAACACACAAGAGCGGGATTGTAAGGCTCACCATCGCATCCTCAGAGCTCACCCTCCTTGTGGACTCCTCAAACACCCGAGGTCTCTCATCCATGGCCACTCATGGATGTGAAACTGAGGCAGCTGACTTTGTGGCACCCTAGGGTTTTGTAGCTGGTATTCCATCAAAGGTCTCTGCTGCTCAACCACTCTATTCAACATCTGAAACGTTGAGTTCCAGCGTGTGGGGACGTCGCACAAAAGCCGGTGTTGTGGCACATGCAGGCGTTGCTGGAGAGATTTTAAGCTAGCAGCGGCTACTGTCGACTTGCGAAAGTGGGCGCACATGCGCCGCACTTTCACCAGTAGCTCTGGAACATTGGGGTAGCTCTTTAGGAAACGTTGCACCACTAGGTTGAAGACGTGGGCCAGGCATGGAACATGTTGGAGTCCGGCAAGCTCCAGAGCTGCTACCAGGTTCCGGCCGTTATCACAAACGACCATGCCTGGGCCCAGGTGCAGCGGCTCAAACCATATTGCCGTCTCATCGAGGAGGGCATCCCTCACCTCGGAGGCAGTGTGCTGTCTGTCCCCCAAGCTGATCAGCTTCAGCACAGCCTGCTGACGTCTACCAACGCCAGTGCTGCAACATTTCCAACTCGTAGCTGGGGTCAATCTAACAGCGGAGGAGGAGGCGGTGGCGGAGGAGGAGACGGTGGCGGAGGAGGAGGCGGTGGAGGAGGAGGGGGGTGTTCTTCTCGTGTCCCTGCCAGGAATGTTAGGCGGGGAGACGAGGTACACCGGGCCAGTTTGGGAAGCAGTCCCAGCCTCAACTACATTCACCCAGTGTGCCGTCAGTGAAATGTAGCGTCCCTGTCCGCATGCACTTGTCCACGCGTCGGTGGTCAAGTGGACCTTTGTGCAAAGCGCGGAACTAAGGGCCCGCCTGATGTTGAGTGACACGTGCTGGTGCAAGGCGGGGACAGCACACCGGGAGAAGTAGTGACGGCTAGGGACGGCATAGCGAGGTGCCGCAGTTGCCATCAGGTCCAGGAAGGCGGGAGTTTCAACAAGCCGGAACGCCAACATCTCCTGGGCCAGCAGTTTAGCGATGTTGGCGTTCAAGGCTTGCGCGTGTGGGTGGTTAGCAGTGTATTTCTGCCGCCGCTCCAATGTCTGAGAGATGGTGGGTTGTTGTAAAGAAGCGCCTGATGGTGCCTTTGATGGTGCAGGAAAAGGAGATAAGACAGGAACAAGGGAAGGATGAGGAAGAAGTCAACAAAGTGGCGGAGGCAGATGAAGTGGTGTCCTGGCTCGTCCTCTGGAGTGCATCGCCAGCACAGTCAGCAGTGGCAGTGGCAGAGGCAGAGGCAGTGGCAGAGGCAGTGGCAGTGGCGTGAACGGCAGGCGGCCTTTGTCCTGCCGTTGCTGCCTGCCACTGATTCCAGTGCTTGGATTCCAAATGACGGCGCATTGAAGTGGTGGACAGGTTGCTCTTCTCAGAGCCCCTAATCAATTTCGAGAGGCAAATTGTGCAGACAACACTATATCTGTCCTCGGCGCATTCCTTGAAAAAACTCCACACCTTCGAGAAACGTGCCCTCGAGGTGGGAGTTTTTCGGGGCTGGGTACGAACTGGAACATCTTGGGAGATTCCGGGTGTGGCCTGGCTTCGCCTAAGCTGCTGACCTCTGCCTCTAGCTACCCTTTTTGGTGCTGCACCTGCCTCAACATCCACACTACTTTCCCCGCTTGACATCCCCCCTGTCCAGGTCGGGTCAGTGTCCTCATCATCCACCACTTCCTCTTCCAACTCCAGTCTCATCTCCTCCTCCCGCACAATGCGCCGGTCAACTGGATGCCCTGACGGCAACTGCGTCACATCATCGTCGATGAGGGTGGGTTGCTGGTCATCCACCACCAAATCGAACGGAGATGGAGGAGACTCTAGTGTTTGAGCATCTGGACACAGATGCTCCTCTGTTAGGTTCGTGGAATCGTGACGTGGAGAGGCAGGTTGAGGGACAATGAAAGGAGCGGAGAACAGCTCTGGGGAGCAGGGACAGTTGGGGTTATTGTTCTGTGAAGCTTGGGAATTTTGGGAGGAAGAAGGACAAGACTGTTGGGTAATAGGAGGAGAGGAGGCAGAGTCTGACTGGCTGCTGGACAATGTGCTGTAAGCGTTCTCTGACAGCCATTGCAAGACCTGTTCCTGGTTCTCGGGCCTACTAAGGTTTGTACCCTGCAGTTTAGTTAATGTGGCAAGCAACCCTGGCACTGTGGAGTGGTGCAATGCTTGCTGCCCCACAGGAGTAGGCACGGGACGCCCTGTGGCTTCACTGCTACCTTGCTCCCCAGAACCATTCCCCCGACCTCGCCCACGGCCTCATCCACGTCCCTTTCCGGGAGCCTTGCGCATTTTGAATTCCCAGTTAGAAACTGGCACTATATACCAGTAGTAAAAATTGTGGGTGCACGTAACCCCAATATATTCTTTGAATTCCCAGTCAGACAATGGCACTATATACCAGTAGCAAAAATTGTGGGTGCACGTAACCCCAATATATTCTTTGAATTACCAGTCAGACAATGGCACTATATGGCAGTAGCAAGAAATGAGGGTATTTATAACCCCAATATATTCTTTGAATTCCCAGTCAGACAATGGCACTATATACCAGTAGCAAGAAATGAGGGTATTTATAACCCCAATATATTCTTTGAATTACCAGTCAGAAACTGGCACTATATACCAGTAGCAAGAAATGAGGGTATTTATAACCCCAATATATTCTTTGAATTCCCAGTCAGACAATGGCACTATATACCAGTAGCAAAAATTGTGGGTGCACGTAACCCCAATATATTCTTTGAATTACCAGTCAGAAACTGGCACTATATGGCAGTAGCAAGAAATGAGGGTATTTATAACCCCAATATATTCTTTGAATTGCCAGTCAGAAACTGGCACTATATACCAGTAGCAAGAAATGAGGGTATTTATAACCCCAATATATTCTTTGAATTACCAGTCAGACAATGGCACTATATACCAGTAGCAAGAAATGAAGGTATTTGTAACTCCAATATATTCTTTGAATTCCCAGTCAGACAATGGCACTATATACCAGTAGCAAAAATTGTGGGTGTATATAGCCCCAATTCTATTGCTAGGGGACTTGCAGGGTATTTCTGAGGTGAAGGTGGGGGGGGCACACCGTTGGAACGGGGATTTGGGGTGTATATATGGGGTATACGGGAATACACTGTCAGTGTATTCCATTCAGGATCCTGGGAAAGCTGGGTTGCGGCGATTGAGCCCGTCAGTGCCACGTTACACTGACAAGCTTCTCCCTGGAATTTAGCTCTTATAAGAGCTGTTGTGGTTGTCTTCTCCTTCCTATCCTAGCCTGTCCCTGCCTACCCAGAATCTAAGCCCTAGCTAACTGGACCGAAACTTCCGTCCCCGGTGAATTGCAAGCTCAGAATGACGCAAAGCTGGGCGTCGCTGTTCTTTTAAATTAGAGGTCACATGTTTTCTGCAGCCAATGGGTTTTGCCTACTTTTTTCAACGTCACCGGTGTCGTAGTTCCTGTCTCACCTACCCTGCGCTGTTATTGGAGCAAAAAAGGCGCCAGGGAAGGTGGGAGGGGAATCGAGTAATGGCGCACTTTACCACGCGGTGTTCGATTCGATTCGAACATGCCGAACAGCCTAATATCCGATCGAACATGAGTTCGATAGAACACTGTTCGCTCATCTCTAATTTACACAACTGGAAGGAAATAAAAAGGCCACACTGTTATACAACCACCCACAAGCTGTTTTTTATCAAAAATTTCAGTAGCGTACCTGCCACATGGGAACATTTCCTTACTGTACATACATTATTGGCTTATTATCTGCAACTGAACCCCTGATCTAGATTCAGAACCTCTGCTGAGGAGAAGACACTTGGTCATACTATGCCAAATCTTGAAAAAGTGACCCCTTAGCCTTCCTGACATATAAATTATATACATGGAATGTAACAATGGAAAACTATTCGAGGCTAAAAAATTTGTTACCGGATTTAAAAAAGTAGTGTTGAACATTGAATACATATTAATAACCACATACAAAGCAAAGTAAATGAATGAGCCAATTATAAATCTTATAGTCTTGTAATAAGTGTCCAGGTGACTTGTGACGTTCTTGTCACGTTTCATCTTATAGATGTGATGGCACAAAGAGCCGAGAAGAGCGAAGAAAGAGATGATATAAATGAGGAAGGGAAAAACGTTCAACAGTAAGAACAAAAATAGTTTGACATTTACAAATTCAGCTTTATAAAGGTTGTTTCCTTCGGTTGAATTTTTTGGGACAGTCATAAAATCTCCCAGGCTTTCAACTATAGAGTAACCAATTACCAGTAACGCAAATGTAATAGTCAGTCCGAGAGCTCTTCGTGAAATCATCTTCTTTACATATAGAAATAAGACGTTCTGGAAGTTGCTGATCTTCAGGGTGTAGAAAACCGAGAGGAGAACTGAGAGCCAAATATTACAATATATGGAAGAAAAGCTAATTATATCAACAGCAAAAACATATCCTGGAGAAAATGTCAGACTATAGGCGAAAAGCAAATGAGATAGAGTAATAATCTGATAGATGATCCTTGAGGTTCCGATAGCAGTGATGAGGAGGTCAGCGGGGGTCAGTGGTCTTCCTCTTAGCCAGTCAATGACACTGACCCCTACAATAAAGAAATGTATCATCAGTCCTATTATATATGTGACCCCTCCTGCACTGATAAGACATATGTACTGGATATAGTGATCACTCTCCACCGATATGTTCATCTCTTCAGCCTGATCTCATACAATGTATCTGATTCTTTGAGCGCTGATTTTTATCTGTTTAGGTGATGCAAATAGTGGAAAATTCCATGTTGATGCCCGTCAGAACAAGAAAGTAAGAAAAAATTATTTGAATACATTTCTCGGGCAGTTCAATGCAGGGGAAGCTCATATCAATATCCTTCTATATGTTTACAAAAATTCTGGAATTATGGAAATTACAAGTCAGTGATATGCAAATGATAAAAGATGGAAGCAAAGTATTCAAAACATCTTGATTTCTTCAGCGCCTTGTGCAGAAATACAAAGTTATTTGAGAAATATAATGGCACCCTGAATGGTCTTGAAAATTGAAGAATCTTGAAAATTGAAGAAAATACACATATATTACATGTACAAAATGACATTGGAAATAGAGATCTTTAAGTCTAAGACCACTACAAAATGGATTATATTACATCTCAAGTTGGGACTCAAATTAATATTTAAATTAACGTAATCATGATCACAAATTAAATAAATACAACAAAAGCATTAAAATAGAGAAATCTAAAAATAGTACATACATTAAGTCAAACCCAATGTTGATATGGTAACAAGAGTTGGTCACCACACCTGTACCCTAATGTGGTTTTTACCAGTTTGCTGACTGCCCAGTACCGGAAGATGTGATAGATGTGCAATAGGAGCAATTGCCCAGTAGCTGCTGTAAACCCTGGGAAAGGGGCAAAAGAGACAGTGAGCCCTGGTCTGAAACCCCCCACTGTCCCTTCCCTCTTGCCGGTCCTATCCTAGGTAATAGGCGACAACTGGACAACAGCCGTTCCTAAATACATGACACACAAAACTCGAACAAGACAAACAACAACAAGGGTGGTCAGCTAGCCAGGGGTCAGTAACAGTTGAGAAAAGCAGTGTCAAAATCGATATCCAAAAGAGTAGTCAATAGGGAAAGCCAGAGGTCAAAAATCAGAATACAAGAATAAACAGCAAGAGAAAAAGCCAGCACGCACAAGGCAATAGCAAGCACTGATGTGAATGTGAGCCAAGAATAAATAGTAAGAAAGAACCCGCCCTGGAGTTGATAGGAAGGCAGACTGTCAATCACAGGGCAAGGCTAAACTTAACCATTAGAAGAGCAGAGGGAAATGAAGGTGAAGGCAGATGAGTGTGGTGGAAAATCAGTTACAGAGATTGCACAGTGTGAACACTGCTCAATGAAAAACACTAAGCAAAGAATCAAACTGGATATGCCTCCTGCACCCCAGCGTGAGAGGGGAGGGTGGCGCAGAGACCAGAACAGATAGAGACGTTACAGTACCCCCCTTTTATGAGGGGCCCTCATAATACAAACCAGCCTTTGAGGGCCTCTGAATTTTCTCTGTCTTGTATTTTAGATCTTCTTGAATAACAGGCACCTGAGGACCAAGCAAACATTTTTTTTTATTCACCCAGCGTTTCCAACTTTTAGTAACTGAGACCTTCTCCTCACTGACACAATCTAATGTTTGCAAAACAATACAGCGGGATGAACACTGATTTCCCAATTTTAACAACTCCCTTTTACCCCAATCAAACATAGGGTTATGGAGGTTCAACCAGGGAAGCCCCAAAATTATATCAGAAGACAGATGCTCCATAATAAAAAAGCTTATGACTTCTGCATGTTCAGAGCCCACTTGCAATGTGATTGTGGGGGTCTTGCATTGGACCTTACCCCTGGACAATGGGGAAAAATCCACCCCAGTAACATATAGATGAATATCAAGTGGCAAAAGCTCAATACCTAAAGCCGAGACAAATGAAAAGTTGACAAAATTTACTGCAGACCCAGAGTCAACTAGGGCCTGGCCAGAAACAGATCTATCCCCAGAGGACAGAGATACAGATAACATCATCTTATTCCCACCAAATACCTGGTTGCCTGAGTAGTTCTTCTGATTACCACTCAGGCACTGAAGTTTTTTTTTGCTGGTGACCAGGGTCTGATAGTGCAGTCTCGGATGATATGACCTGGAGAACCACAGTACAGACACAGGTTATTCCTGAGATGATGCTCTTGTCATGTCTTGGCATCCATAGCTCCCAGTTGCATGAGTTCCTTACCAGGAGTGATGGAAGGAAAAGTGAGTTTTCCAGGAAAGAGAGGAACAGACAGAAAACTTGAAGGAAACAGGCCCTACTCTCTCTTTTAAATTTTCCCGTATCCTACGGTCAATATGGTCATGGCCTGCTCAAGAGTAGAGGGATCTGGGTGACCAACTCAGAGCTCCTTAACCCGATCACACAAACCTTGTTTAAAGTGAGCCTTAAGAGCACACACACACCAACCTGCCGTTACACTGCACTTATGGAACTCTGCACAATACTCCTCTGCAGAGCGTTTTCCCTGCCGCATGGTGAGGAGTTGAGATTCTGCAAGCACAATGTGATCCAGCTCAGCATAAATGGAGCCCAGGGAGATAAAAACAATTTCAAAGTCAGACCACTCCTCAGCCCCAGGAGGGAGTTTAAGGGCCAAAGCTTGTGGATCCCCATGTAGAAGAGATGTTACTACTCCCATCATTTGGGCCTGGGATGCATGTGGATTAACATGAAAGTACAGGTGACAAGAATCCCTGAAAGTATCAAATTTTTTACGGTCCCATGAGAAAAGATCTGGCAGTAACATCTTAACCCTAGGAAGGGAAGAAATAGCTGTGGATGATGCAGAAGCCTCAGTAAGGGACTGAACCTGCTTTGCTAGCTCAGCTACCAGGCCTGCCAATCCCTCCAACTTGGCTGCAAGGCACTGAATAGGATCCATACTTATCCGGAGGGAAGCAATGGAAGTAGATTTTTGAGCTTGCTATTCTGTAAGGGAATTGTAATAGGAGTAATTCCCCAGTAGCTGCTGGAAACCTTCGGAAAGGGGCACAAGAGACAGTGAGCCTAAGCTGAACCCCCCACAGTCCCTTCCTGCTTGCCGGTACTATCCTAGGTAACAGGCGACAACTGGACGACAAAACCCTTCCTATATAAGTGACACACAAAACGCGGATAACACAAACAACAACAAGGGAGGTCAGCTAACCAGGGGTCAGTAACAGTCGAGCAATGCAGTGTTAAAATTGATATCCAAAAGAATAGTCAATAGGGAAAGCCAAAGGTCAAAAATCAGAATACACGAATAAACAGCAAGAGAAAAGCCAGCACGCACAAGACAATAGCAAGCACCAGTGTGAATGTGAGCCAAGAATAAATAGGGAGGAAGAACCCACCCTAAAGTTGACAGGCGGATAGGATGTCAATCACAGGGCAAGGCTAAACTTAACTACTAGAGGAGCTGAGGGAAATGAAGGTGAAGCAGACGGGTGTGGTGGAAAATCAGTTACAGAGATTGCACAGTGTGAACACTGCTCAACGAAAAACACTAAGCAAAGAATCTTTGGTGAAGTCCTCTGAGCAACCTTAGACTCTATTTCCCAGCGCTCCCTAAATGTAGTAGCTGCAAATATGATTCAAATGGCCCCAATTACAAAACAATAAATGATGAGTATATTACATACAATTTGACTCCTACTTTCTTAGGGTATGGAAGCTTAAGCCCCACCAACTCTATCCTTTATGCCTGCTGATGATTTAAATCAAGATATTCTGTCCAATGAGCATCATCAATGGCTGCAGCAGCTCAAAAGTGTAAAGTAGAAAAATAGATAAAATCGTAAACCTGAGACGAAGTAATAAAGACTAAACGTCTTATAAATATGAATGAAAAGAAAGCAGGAAGTTAAAAAAAAAAATACTAAGTAATTTATTGTAATTAAGGCTCAGTTCACATCTGCGTTCAGGAATCCATTCGGGGAGTTTGCTTGGGGACCTCACAAATGGAAACCTCCTTGTTCCCGGGAGTCCAGCATAGCAGAGGTTAATCCCCTTGCAGCCTTTGGGTGTGGTCTGTTGATTGACAGTGGTGTCAGCCTATAAGCACCTGGCCTGGCTGTTCAGGCCCGCCTTTCTCTCCATTTAAGGAGGCAGGTTGGGTAGCCCGGTGCTCTAGCCTCAATTCCATTTTGTGTATGTCTGTGCAAGACATTAGTCTAGAAGCAAGCTGCCTTAGTTAGGTAGGTAGTGAGAATCTCCACCCTTTAGATAGAATTGTTGGAATCTCTTCCTTTAGTTAGTATTGTGGTAATCTCCTATTTATGCAGGCTGCTACCTGTGGTCATAGTTTATTTGTTTATATTAGTCTAGCAGTGAAGTAACCACTAAGACTTTAGTATTCATTTTCGGCTGCTCTGTGCTGCAGGGGCAGCTTCCTCTAAGTTAATAGGGAGCACTCAGTTGGTGGTGTAGCCTGGCAGTGACCCTAACTGTCGGGCCTTGTTCACACCGGGTTTTCCTGCGGTTCAGGGCCCAGTTGGGCACAGGCTATTGTTTATTTTAGATTTTTTTTTTAGATAGCCTGCTGACCGCAACACCTATATGCATAGAAAAGATGTTTCCTGCAAAAACACACAGACCCTATAGATTATAATGGGGGCTGTGTGCTTTCTGTACGGTCATGCAGACAGGAAAGTAGATTGTGAACTACTTTTCTGTCTGCACGTTCCATCCGGAGACCGTGCGGAAAGCATACAGATTTTAGTCTACGGGGTCCATGTGCTTTCACTGTTCACCACTGAACACCGCTTGTGAGAATGTGTCATAAAAAAACATCTAAAGAAACATGTCAGTTTTGAAAAATGAGGCCTG
This sequence comes from Leptodactylus fuscus, assembly GCF_031893055.1. Lineage (NCBI taxonomy): Eukaryota > Metazoa > Chordata > Amphibia > Anura > Leptodactylidae > Leptodactylus > Leptodactylus fuscus. The sequence goes on from NC_134267.1 coordinate 237,321,485, forward strand.
GTCCATAAGGCACTTTTAGACCTGGTCCTTAACTGGTTAAACTGAAAGATGATCCTTGATGTTCCAGTATAAGAGGGGAGGAGGTTAGCGGGGGTCAGTGGTCTTCCTCTTTGACAGTCAATGACACTGACCCCTACAGTAAAGATATTTATCATCAGTCCTATTATATATGTGATCCCTCCTGCACTGATAAGACATAGCTCCTGGATGTAGTCATCACTTTCCATTGATATGTCCATCTCTTCAGTCTGATCTCATACAATGTATCTGATTTCTCGAGTGTTTAATTCTGTTTAGCAAAATGCAAATGGTGATGGAAAGTCCAAAGTCTCCTCATATCTGTACAGGTAAGTGAGAAGCGACTTATTTGAATACCTGTCCCTGCAAGCTCAAAGCAGGTAAGAGACATAAAATACATGCAGTATAGGACTGTACTCTACAAAGGATTAGATCTACGGCTGATATTATTAGAACTGATGGGGTTTTCTAAAAGAAAGATATAGGCCAAGATATACTACTGTGATTACGACTAAACGTTCTAATATGGGTCGGTATTTTTAGACTTATTAGGAATGTGGGCTTGGATACTCACCAAAATGAGGCATGGCTTAAATTTGCCATAATGCACCAAAATGTGTCAAAATTGTGTAAACCAACTGAAAGGTGGCAACCAGACCAGCTTCCAATGTAATATGGAGGTGCAGAGCTTATGGGCAGTTCCTCTGTGAATGAGGAATATGACTATTCAATCGAATATAGAACCCCATTAAAGTCTATGAGGGAAAAAGCTTAGTTTCAGGGGATCCAACCATTCGACTCAGGAGGGTCACCAAGTCCACTAGGACACCTCAGCAAATGATGCCAACACCTCTGCAATGCAACTGGGACAGCAGGGGAAGCATGTCTGGTGGCATCTAGCAAGCCCAAGTCACAGTTTGACCCCACCATCACAGCCTAACAACTACACACTTTCCACACTCACAAAACCCCACTATGAAAGTGAAAAAATACCTGGAAACCTTCTTTCTTCCCCAAATGGATGGACAGAAACCCAAATTTTAAGCTAAAGAAACATTACCAAGCACCCCTTTAAATCACATTGCCCATGACAACCACAGATGGGAAATCCATCAGTCCCCACCCTGAACTGTCATTGTGTGTGTGTGTGTGTGTGTGTGTGTGTGTGTGTGTGTGTGTGTGTGTATGATGTGGTAAGACCTTCCAAAATTCACTTTTCTGACCCTTAACATGAGCCCTTCCAAATTAAGTTACAGGCCCTTAAGCTGAGCTACCAGCAGAGATTGAGGCCCTTCAGGTGACTTCAGCCTTTTACCAGTAGAGTTTTAGGCCATTTGGGTGAGTTGAGCCTTGCACCATCAGAGTATTTGCCCCTTTAAAATTCTTTGCCCCTAAAACGGTGGTTCTAGAACCATCACTCTCATTGTGTTGGATTGATGCAATGGATTGGACTGAGGACCCAGACACTGACCTTGATTGTGATTGGGAAATTGATAACATTTTGGCATCAAGTCCTGGGGGTAACTTTTATTTAGAGGACCGCAAAGGGGGAGAATTGGCTGAAACCACTACTACTGGTAATGGTCCTCTAATATCGGACTCTACATTACCTCTACAGGGTTCTGATCAGGTGTTAATAGTCCAAACAACATGCTCCAGTACTTTACATGTAGATCAGAAACCACTTTCCCTTCCAACACCAGATTTAACAAAGCTTCACCATCATCATCCTGCTGAGTTGGAGCCACTAAAGGAAACCTTGCCTTCAAAGGCATGTCCTGGAGCTGCGACTGAGCCAAATGTAAACACAGAGTCCTTTGGAACGGAATAAAATTCACCAACAGTGTTTTTGGCCCTTAGGGTGAGTTGAGCCTTGCACCAGCACGTGTCCCGTAACATCAGGCAAGCCCTAAGTTCTGCGCTAAGTTGCACAAAGTTTCACTTGACCACCGATGCGTGGACAAGTGCATGCGGCCAGGGGCGCTGCATCTTAATTGCGGCACACTGGCTGAATGTAGTTGAGGCTAGGGCCGGGTCACAAACTGTGGCGGCCTGCCTTGTCTCCCTGCCCACTATTCCTGGCAGGAGTGCTGAAACACCACCCTCCTCCGCGGTTGAATCGACCCCAGCTACTGGCGTGGGGAGACGTCAGCAGGCCGTGATGAAGCTCATCAGCTTGGGGGACAGACAGCACACTGCCTCCGAGGTCAGGAATGCCATCCTGGATCAGATGGCAATGTTTTTTGCCCCACTGCACCTGGGCCCACGTGCAGAATGGAGTATGTGATAATGGCCGGAACCTGGTAGCAGATCTGGAGCTTGCCAGACTCAAACACGGTCCACACATGGCCCACGTTTTCAAATTATTGGTGCAACGGTTTCTAACAACTTACACCAATATACACAAGCTACTGGTTAAAGTGCAGCGCTTGTGCGCCCACTTTGGCAAGTCTACAGTACCTGGTGCTAGCCTCAATTCACTCCAGCAATGCCTACATCTGCCTGAAGCACCGGCTGTTGTGTGAGGTCACCACACGCTGAAACCTTAGATACCATATGTTGAGCAGGGTGTGTGAGCAGCAGAGACCTTTGATGGAGTTTCATCTACAAAACCCAAGGGTTCATCAAAGTCAGCTCCCTCAGTTTCTGCATCATGAGTTTCCATGAGTGGCAGACTTATGTGAAATCCTATCCCATCCATTCCACTGGACAAGAAACATTAGCATGCGCTCATCACAATTCCTGATATGACAGCTGCGTTAAGCAGGGTGAAGGGTACAACGCAGACTAGGCCAGAGCACCAGGAAGAGGTGTTACAATGGCTTTTCAAGCAGCCGATCAGCCACTACCTCCAGTCGTGTTCATACCCAAGAGTCTGGCCCTCCTTCCTCCCAACATGCCCAATCTTCCCAACAGAGTCATCCCACCCTTGCCCCTATTTGAGGAAACCTGCACCATTCACTTGATATTCTTTCAAGGCCTTTTCTCTTCTCTTTTGCTGCCATACACAAATCTGCTGAAGTTCCTTTGGGAGCTCAGAGGAGGTGGCCTCAGTGCTGAGAAACACATCTGATGCCCCTTGGCGATATGCATTAAGATAACCATCGACCAACCAAGTGTAGTCAGCTAGCATAGCATCGAGCATGGCTAAACGCAGAGAAAAAAGGTGTACCACTTCCAGAGATAGTAACTGCAGTGCTGCAGTTGGCAATGGACGGTGTAACGGGATTAGCTCAGGGATCGCTGTCTTGACCACTTTTTGGCACAAAATGAAAGTCCAATCCAGCCAATTATGGTGCAACTGGCCGCAACCAGTTTTATTAGGGTTTTTCAGGCAAAACAAAACAGAAACAATACAAAATAAAATCCTAGCCGTCCGGCTTCTACCTTCAACAGCAGGTATCCTAACTATGAGAGCTGGGCCTTCTGCACAGCTCCCTAAACACAAAAACAGCAATAGTACTCACAACTTCACAAGTAGTTTCCCAGGAGCAGAGAGAGCCATACATCTGTGGGCTGACTGCCCTTTTATACACATACTTCTGGATAGCAAGGATTTAACCCCACATATCCCAAAATCTGGAGTGGCTGAGTGGAGTAGAGACACCAATACTACCTGCTCCAGCAGCCAGACCTTTACCAGGGTTTTGGTAAGACCCACCAGAAGGGAGCGCAGCTTTACTCAGCTGCACCTAGATTGTGTATGACAGGAACCTGGGAGAAATATACACTCCTACTACCACTTTCCCCCTGGTCCTGTCACAACGGTCACACCAGATGTTCGGATTGTCCTTCATTAAAGTTTCCTTATACTTTAGGAAATAAACTTGTGAGGGTGAAAGGTTGAGATATCACATCAAACAATCCTTAACTGTACTTGTGTGACTGTGAAGAATTCCACCAGTTGCCCTTGGAAATAGGTAGACATCAGCGACCTGAGTATCAAATATATTGTTTAGTGTATCGCACCGTATTGAGGGGAAGTGGTTCAACAGAGAGAGAAAAGGACCCGATAAGAGATCCTGGGAGGGCGGAGAAGTAATGGCTGCAGTTGTACTACATTTACATAGCAGTTTTCAGTGTTCTAGTACCAGTGTCCGCTGCTTGTACTGCTTGAGTTATTGGTTGAAATAATGTCACAGAAATAAATGAAAAATACAAGGGGTAGACCCTTAAAAATTGGATTGAGCTGATATAACCTGACTGAAATTCTGTCTCTCCCACCTAAGTTTTGGGGTTACACACTGTGAACAACTGGATTGAGCGGACATAGCCTGACTGAATTTTGGTGTCTCCCACCTAGGTTTTGGGGTTACACACCCTGGATATCTGGATTGAGCGTACATAACCTGACCTAATTGCTCTGTATCCTTGTTTTGGGGTTACACAGCCTGAAAAGCTGGTTTGCACGTATATAGCAAGAAGCAACTGCAGTGGATTGCTGCCCCTAACAAAAGCTTGTGTGCACGTATATAGCAAGAAGTAACGAGTGATTATGAAGATAATCTTGTTTTCCTTAGTCCTAACAGCGGCACAATGTGGGGTATTTCTGCCCCTGTGTGCTGTAGGACAGGCAGATATTTAATTAGCCAATAAAATGCGTGGCTGGCCCTATAAGAGGGCACAAGAACCTCCCCTCTGCGTGTAAATACAAAAGTACCTCCATAACATTTATATACAGTTTTATACATAAGATATGATTCCCAGGGTGGGAAATCTTGTGCCGCTGTTAGGACTAAGGGAAACAAGATTATCTTCATAATCACTCGTTCCCTGTCGTCCTCAACAGCGGCACAATGTGGGGATATAGCAAGCAGGTCCCCAAGATGGGTGGGACTACTCCATGACCGAGCTTAAGACGGTCTGGGCAAAGGCAGTGGAATCTGCCACCCGGTCCTTCAGACGGTAATGCCGGATGAAGGTGGATTCAGATGCCCAAGAGGCAGCTGCGCATATTTGGTCGATAGACAAAGCGCTCCTTTCCGCTCGTGAGGTGGACACTGCCCTGGTTGAATGGGCATGAAGGAAGGAAGGAGCCGACAGCCCTTGAGCGGTGTAGGCGACCTTTATAGTCTCGGTAACCCACCGTGATATCGTAGCTTTGGCGGCTTTAGCGCCTTTGTTTTTCCCGTGTAGCTGATCAGCAGGTTTTCAGTTCGCCTAAAAGGACGAGTGCGCTGCAAGTAGATCTGCAGGCATCTGACCACATCCAGCTTGTGCCATCTTTCCTCTTCAGGTGAAGAAGGGGAAGGAAAAAATACCGGAAGGGAAATCCGTTGATTCCTGTTTGCAGCAGATGGAACCTTGGGACGGAACCCCGGGAGGAACCTAAGCTGCGCATGGTCAGAAAAGAAGATAGTGTATAGCTCTTCAGCAGACAAGGCCTGTAGTTCACTAACCCGTTTGGCAGTTGTGACTGCCAATAGCAGCGCCATTTTGCCGGTTAGTGACTTGAGGGAGATTTCCTCCAGAGGCTCAAATGGTTGGTCACATAGAGCGTTCAGGACCGGAGTAAGGTCCCATTGGTGGACGGGGGTGTTTACCACCGGTCTCAGCCTACTTGCCCCTTTAATAAAGGTGCTCACTAAGGAATCTTGAGACAAACGCCTCCCCAGATAGGCGGACAGGGCTGCTACGTGTACTTTGAGTGTGGCCACAGCAAGATCTCTGTCTAGTCCGTCTTGAAGGAAGTCCAGGATCGCCTCCGTGGGGGGATCGGTGGAGTCCACTTGATGCTGCAGACACCAGGCATTAATGATGTTACTTATTCAACAGTAGTTCTTGTTAGTCGAATCTGCTCTGGCGCTGGATAGGGTCTTCAAGACGGCTTGTGACAGTCCTCTATTTCTCAATAGGGACTGGTCAACCTCCAGGCTGTCAGGTTGAGTCTCTTCAGATCCTGGCATCTCAGCTCTCCTTGGGTTACCAGGTCTGGGAGAGGGGGAAGCCTCCAATATATGCCCTGACTCATTTGTATGAGCTGAGCAAACCAAGCCCTTTTTGGCCAGAACGGGATTATGGCTATTCCCGAGGCTTGGTCCTGTCTTATTTTTATCAATACCTTCGGTATGATTGGAATTGGAGGGAATATGTAAAACAGCCTGAACCTCCATGGGATGGACAGGGCATCCACTGCCAAGGGATTGTCCTCCTGCTACAGGGAGCAGAAGGTCCCTACCTTGTCGTTGAGTCGGGTAGCCATAAGATCGACCTCCGGGTGACCCCATCTCTGGACGATCTGTTGAAATACGTCTGGATTGAGAGACCATTCTCCTGATACGGTAATACCCCGACTCAGCTGATCCGCTACTACGTTCAGGGAGCCCTTTATGTGAAGAGCGGATAACTGGGCTAGATTCTTCTCTGCCCAGGCAAATATGAAGTTTGTCTCTCTCAGCAAGGTTGGTGACCTGGTGCCCCCTTGTTTATATAGACTACCACCGTCGTATTGTCTGACCGGATCTTGACAGACTTGCCTTTCAATTCTGGGGGAAAGTGTACTAGGGCCAGGTACACTGCTCTGAGCTCCTTGAGATTGGATGACCCCAGCTCCGGACATCTCCATCGTTCTTGTACAGTTTTGTCTTGACAATGGGCTCCCCATCCCCACTGGGATGCATCTGTTGTCAACAGGGTCCACACTGTCGGGACCGTGGACCTTCCGTCTTTCAGGTATATCCACCATCTGAGGGAAAGACGGGTAGCGGGAGAAAGGCAGATCTTCTTGTGCAATCCCCGTGGAGACCTGTTCCAGGTTCTCAACACTTCCATCTGGAGGGGACCCAAATGCCATAAAGCCCAAGGGACCGCCCTGGCCAAGGATGACATCAGGCCGAGGACTCTCATGGCAGTCCGGACGGTTACACGCCGAGTGCGCAATAGGAATCGTGCACTGGCTTGGATCCTTTCCTTTCTTGGACTGGAGAGGAAGATCTGCATCGCTTCCGAATCCACTATGAATCCAAGGAATTTTCTCCGGGTGGATGGAATGATTTCGGACTTCTCCCAATTGATGATCCATCCTAACTCTTGTAGGAAGTTGATGGCAAGGTTGAGCTGCTGGAGGAGAGCAGCAGGAGACTGAGCTTTCAGTAGCCAGTCGTCTAGATAAGGGACAATGAAAAGACCCTGAAGTCTGAGGGCCGCAGTGACCGGAGCGATCACCTTGGTGAATACCAGTGGGGCGGATGTGATGCCGAACGGCAGAGCTGTGAATTGATAGTGCTCCCTGTGGCTGGCCATAGAGACGGCAATCCTGAGGAACTTCCTGTGGGAACGAGCAATGGGGACATGTAAATAGGCATCCTTCAAGTCGAGGGTAACCATCACCTCTCCTGGCTGAAGAAAAGTAGTCACGGAATCCACGGTTTTCATACGAAATGACCTCTTCCTGATAAACCGATTGAGGTACCTCAGGTCTATTATCATCCTCCAGTCTCCGGTGACCTTGGGGACCAGAAAGACGGGGGAGTAAACTCCCAGACCGTGGTCTGAGGCTGGTACCTTCTCCAGGGCGCCTTTGGTAATGTATTCGGCGACCGAGGTCTCTAGACTGACCTGCTGAGAAGGTGGAAGAGATCGGGTGGAAACTAACCGATCTGGAGGTGGAAGATGAAAGTCGTTGTGATACCCGTGCTGTATGATCTTCAACACCCATGGGTCTTGGATATGGGTGAGCCATGCTCTGGAAAAAAAAGAAAGACGTCCTCCCACAGGAAGGGGGGCCACAGGGAGCTGCCCCATGTCAAAACTCCGGCTTCCTCTTGGAGTCCTCCCTGGAAGCGCCTCGCCCAGCTCCCCTAGGGCGGTACCTAGAACGCCGCTGTTGAGATGGGCGTCTATAGTTAGAGGAGGACCCTCTGCCTCTAGAGGGAGCACGTCTGCCCCTGGATGCTTGAGGTAGGGACTTTCCCCTACCTTCAGCTAACCCCTCCATGATGGCGTCCAAGCCTTGGCCAAACACTCTTCCCGGCTCAAAGGGGAGAGCACAAAGAGCAGCTTTGGACGCAAAGTCCGCCCACCAAGGCTTTAGCCATAGGGGTCTACGGGCCGCAGTAGACAGTGCCATAGATTTGGCAGAGATCTTTAATTGATGGCGGGAGGATTCCGCCAAATAATCTGCCGCCCTATGAAGATTTTTCATAGAGGCCAGAATCTCATCTATGTCAACGCCAGAGTCTATATCCCACTCCAAAGCGGCTAAACGGCTGCGCAGAAAGTCACCAACCGTGGTGGAGGCTATGGCCACTGAAGCTTGGGCAGAACAGGCGGAGTAGACCTTCTTTAGAACGGAGTCAGCCCTGCGATCCAGGGGGTCCTGAAGATTTGAACCATCTTCCAGGGGCACCAGGGTTCTGCGGGACAGCTTCGCTACGGTCAAATCCACCTTCGGGGGAGGCCCCCAGGAATCCCACTGTGCAGTGTCCACAGGGAATAAGTTCTTGAAGATCCTGGAAAGCGAGAGTCCTTTTTCTGGCTGTTTCCACTGCTGCGCCATAAGGTCGGTCAGCGTGGCGTCCGCATGGAAGGCAATATGTCCCCCAGAGGCAGACCTGGAGGCTTCCCCGTCAACATCTCGGCCCACTGTAGACCGGATGGACTTCAGCAGCCTGCCTGTTTGTTCATAGTGGAACACAGGTCTGCTGGAAATTACTGAGTCGTCCTTGGAGGAATCATTCTCTGCCACCCGCAGATGTTCCAGGGGGGGAGAGACGAGGAACGGTGCTCAGTGCATGGTCTCTTGGTGAGCTGAGACATGGTGGAATGGATCCCTTCAGGGAATCATCCTGCAAAACAAAAGGATAGTACAAGCAAGGGAAAACCTATTTACCCAAGCGATGCCCAAACTCACCATCTCCTTGACCCAGGCCATCATATCTCTGGGAGGTGGAGGACCTCTGCACCCGCGACAACGGGCCCACTCGTAGCCTGAAAATAATAGGCAAGTTACAGGACCACAAGTACCCCGAAGGGATTAACCCTTTAAGCCGCTACCTACCATCAGGGAGCGGTGTGTCGCAGTCAAAACAGGAAAGGTGCTTCCTCTTGGAAGTAGTTTTCCTCCTACCATCCCCAGGAGGGGTAGTAGAGGATGACATATCCTACAGAGAGAGATATAGACCATGCAGCAATGTCACCATGACAACAACCCAGAAATAAAAGGGTAGATCTTACCGGGTCTAGTAGACCGGACAGCGAAGCAACAGATACCAATAAGGTTTGGATAGAGTGCAATCTGGGAAAGTCCAAGTCAAGTACACAATGTACAGCCTTCAGCAAGTACATGCAGGAAGGTACACAATAGCCGGCCGGCCTGCCTGACCTTTAACCTGGCCGGCCGGAAATGGGAGGAGCCAACTGCTCCCATACTTACCCCGTTAGGGGGTTTGAAGAAAAACCTTCCCCCCCTCCAACAAGCCCCTACAAGGGGCACTTACCCCAACCTCTGCGCTGCCTTTTTGGCCTACACACGGCCTAAAACCTCCCGGAACCTGAGACCGGTGGCGCCAAGCCGTTGCCATGGCGCCGCGATACTTCCGGTCAAAACCGGAAGTGCGCACGGGGAATTGCGGCCGTCAGAGAACCCAGCCGAGAACAATAGTTCCGGCTGCTGGCCTGCACCCGACTCAGCCACAGCCTTCAGAGGCGTGGAGAGGGACGGGAGAAGCAGCTGGGAAAGCTGAAGCTGCAGTTAAGCAAGGAGCAGTAAGAGTAAGGCAGAGGAGGGGGGGAGGAGGAGGCGGGGGGGAGGGGGGTGAGCCAAACGCAGGCTAAACAACAAACACCCTCTCTCTTGCAGGACAAGAAGATGAACTTCAATCAAAGATCCTGAAGAAAGAAGATGATACTGACGCTCAGAGGGTAAGTGACCCTGCTGAGCCCCATAAGAGGACACAAGTCCTTCCACCTGTCCTCTGTCCACACAGGACAGAAAAAACACGCAGAGGGGAGGTTCTTGTGCCCTCTTATAGGGCCAGCCACGCATTTTATTGGCTAATTAAATATCCGCCTGTCCTACCAGCACACAGGGGCAGAAATACCCCACATTGTGCCGCTGTTGAGGACGACAGGGAACTGTTGTGTATCCCTGTTTTTCACCGTCCGGGGAAAGCTGGACTGATGTCCCTGCAGTGTATAGCTCTGAGAAGAGCTGTTGGTTTTCTTCATTAGTTCTTTCCTGCCTATTTGAAGCTAATCGCTATCTAGTCCTCAGCAGATATGTTTCTCTTCCTATCTCTGACTGCAAGAATGGCGAATACGGCGGTGGCCGTTCTTATAAATGGCAGGTCACATGTTTTCGGCAGCCAATGAGTTTTTCAATTTTGTTAACTGCATCTGTTGTCGTAGTTCCTGTCCCACCTCCCCTGCACAGTTATTGGTGCAAAAAACGCGCCAGGGAAGGTGGGAGGGGATACAAATTTTTACTGCGTATGCGGCCTATTATTCGATTGGAATTGAATACCTTGAATGGCCTGATATTCGATCGAATAGCTACTCGATCGAACAGTGTTTGCTCATCTCTAATAATAATATATTACTACTAGGGTTGAGCGATCGGAATCAGCTGGAAAAGTCATTATCTTAGAGAATTAGAATAGTATATAAGACCAACTGTAAAAAAATGATTTATCACAGAAATTTTGCCCAAATGAAAAGTCTGTCCAGCAAATTCCCACAATACTTGGTGGGGAATCCATGAATGATGTCATCAATGTGGCCTGGAGGGATCAGCCTGTGACCCTGCAGAGCTCGTGTTATGGAAGCCCAGGTTGTATGATAGCAGCCTTCAGCTCATCTGCATTGTTGGGTCTGAGGTCTCTTATAGATTCCCTATGGGGTTAAGGTCAGGCAAGTTTGCTGGCCCATCAAGCATAGTGATACTGCGGTCAGTGGCATAACTAGGAATGGCGGTGTCCCGTGGCGAACTTTTGATATGGGCCTCCCCCCAAAAAACTGACACCGAAGACCTCCACCAACCCCTCCTCTGCGCTCTATTATCCCCATAGTGGCCCCTGCACACAGTATTATCCCCAATAGTGGCCCCTACACACAGTATTATCCCCAATAGTGGCCCCTGCACACAGTATTATGTCCCTTACTGGCCCCTGTGCTCAGTAGCATGCTCCACTGTGGACACCCATAAACAATTATTATACTCTGGGGTCTTTTCAGACCCCAGAGTATAATAATCGGAGACCCGGGGGAATAAAAACATTAAAAAAAACCAGAAACAGTTGCTTACCTGCCCCCGGCTCCTAGGCTGTCGGCCGCCGCTCTTGTCCTGCTTTAATAACATCGGATGTCACATGACCCGGGAAGCAGGCCCGGGTCATTTGATGTCATACACGAATGACGGAGGCCTAGCAGGATCGTGGAGAGGTAAGTAACAGTATTTTTTATGTTCCCTTACCTCACCCGGTCCACCGATCATTATACTCGGGAGTCTGCAAAGACCCCCGAGTATAATGATATTGTTTGTGGGGCCCGCGGTCTCACTTATCGATCCCGGCCCAGCCAGGATCGCAAGTGAATAGGGGCCGTAACAGCCTATTTTTTTTAAAAAAACAAAAAAACGCAGTGGTAGTGGCTGTCACCGGCTGTCACCGGTAGTGGCGTCCGCTGCCTCTATGGTAGTTACGCCACTGACTGCAGTTATTAAACCAGGGCTTGGTATTTTTGGCAGTGTGGACAGGGGCCAAATCCTGTTGGAAAATGAAATTTCCATCTCCTTAAGCTTGTGGGCAGACGGAAGCCTGAAGTGCTCTAGAATTTCCTGGTAGACGGCTGCACTGACTTTGGTCTTCATAAAACACAGTTGACCTACACCAGCAGATGACATGGCTCCCTAAACCATCAGTGATTGTGGAAACTTCACACTAGACCTCACACAGCTTGGATTGTGCACAGCGGCCTCTCTGCTCTTCTCCAGACTCTGGGACCAAACAAATGAAATGCAAAATTTACTTTCATCTGAAAACACCTTTGACCACTGAGAACTAGTCTGGAACTTTTTGATGATATTCTAATTTATTGAGATACACTGGTACATTATTGCAAGTTAACACACCTGGGCACATGACATCTCAGGAGAGTTCCAGATACTGCAAGGATGGCCACGGGTAATGGAAGGTGATTAGAAATGAGTGAGTAGTATTCAATCGAGTAGGTATTCGATAGAATACTACGGTATTCAAAATACTCGTACTCGATCGAATATTACTCCTATTCGCAGTAAAGATTTGATTCAGAACCAACATTGATTGGCCAAATGCTATACAGTGTATAGCATTCAGCAAATCAACGCTGGTTCTGTAGCAGGCTCGTCTTTGCTAGTTGGGAGCTGGCAGCTTTTGATTATGCTGGAGCTGACTTTTTCTCATATGAATGCATTGACCAGGTTTAATTGGCCGAATGCTATACAGTGTACAGCATTCGGCCAATCAAGGCTGTTTCCGTCGGAGGCTCATCTGTGAGGAGGCGGAGTTGAAGATCGGACCACAATGGAGACTGCTGTGGTCTGATCTTAGACTTCGCCTCCTCACAGACGAGCCTCCGGCAGAACCAGTGTTGATTGGCCGAATGCTGTGCACTGTATAGCATTCGGCCAATCAATGCTGGTTTTGCAGAATGAGTAAGTTCACATTAGTGCTCGCCTCCTGTCCGGAAGGAGTCGGCAGGAGGACCCCCCAAACGGAATATCAGCGCAACTGCAAGCGCTGTGAAGTTAAAGCGTACAGACCCGTTATAGTCTATGGGGTCCATGTGCTTTAACTGCACAGCGCTCCTCCTAAACACTCTCCTCCTGCTACTCGTGTACTTGAAATTAGCATATTTTTCCCATAGTCTATAATGGGATTCGATATTTAATCGAGTAGATAAATATTGAGACTCTACTCGAAACGAATATCGAATCTCAAATATTTCACTACTCGCTCATCTCTAAAGGTGATTATTAGAGATGAGCGAACACTAAAATGTCCGAGGTTCGAAATCCGATTCGAACAGCCGCACACTGTTCGGCTGTTCCAACGGATTTCGAACCCCATTATAGTCTATGGGGGGAAATGCTCGTTTCAGGGGTATGCAAAATTTGATAAATCATACTTACCAAGTCCACGAGTGAGGGTCGGGCTGGATTCCCCTTGAAGTCTTCTCCCGGCGCAGCGCCCCCGCGGCGTATTCTGGCTGGAATTCACTCTGCCTAGGCAGAGCCGACTGCGCATGCGCGGTTGGCTCTGCCCGGCCCGACGCCTGAGCAGAGCCGACTGCGCATGCGTGGGCATGCCCGCGCATGCGCAGTCGGCTCTGCCTAGGCCGGATGCCTAGGCAGAGTGAATTCCAGCCGGAAGACGCCGTGGGGACACTGCACGGAGAAGACTTCTAAAGGTAAGAGAAGAACCAGCGTTGATTGGCAGAATGTATAGCATTCTGCCAATCAACGCTGGTTCTGCATCGAACCTTAAACTTCGAACAGTGAGTAGTGTTCGATCGAGTACGAGTATTTCGAATACCGTAGTATTCGATCAAATACCTACTCGATCGAACACTACTCGCTCATCTCTAATGATTATAAATATGTTTTATTTTTGTCACTTCCCTATGGGCCTCCACCTATTATATTTTGAGGTTTGAAGAAACAATTTCATTCCCAGGTCTATATGAACAGCTATAATCACTGCCAAAGGTATTGCAACTATGTGAGTGACGGTTAATTGCTTATGTTAGTTTTTCATTTTTAGTAAATGTACAAAGATTTCTAATATTCTCATATTTCCAATGTAAAAAAAACCTTTTTTTCAAAAACAAAATCCATCTACATGAGAACATACAATTTGGGCTCATGGACTGTGTAGAAAATATGGTCTGTATGCCAACAATATTTCCTAAATTGACTATGACTAGAGATGAGCGAGTAGTACTTGATCGAGTAGGTATTCGATCGAATACTACGGTATTCAAAATACTCGTACTCGATTGAGTACTACTAGCTGTTCGAAGTTAAGATTCGATGCAGAACCAGCGTTGATTGGCAGAATGCTATACAGTCAGCCAATCAACGCTGGTTCTTCTCTTACCTTTAGAAGTCTTCTCCCTGCGCAGCGTCCCGGCGTCCTCTTTTGGCTCAAAGGAAGAAAAATGGGAAGCACCTAAAAATATCAGGATGGATGACCAAAAAATTACATAACCTGCTAAAAAGGAAAAAGGAAACATACAAAAAGTGGAAGATGGGAATTATACCTAAGGAAGAGTACACAGCAGTCTGCAGACTCTGCAAGACAAGCATCAAAGGAGCTAAGGCTGAACACGAATTGAAGCTTGCAAAAGAGGCAAAGAGTAAGGTAAAAGGATTTTGGGGATATGTTAAAAGCAAAAGAAAAGTGAAGGAGACCATTGGAGTCCTGAAGAATGACAAAGGAGAAACAGTTAAGATGGTGGAACAGCAGGTGGAGCTACTAAATTCATATTTTGTATCTGTCTTCTCCCAAGAAACTAATGGAAATATCGACATTAATGGTGATGGAGATGAGGGGAAGGAGGACTCCAAGCTGACTATAAGCGAAGGTCTGGTAAGAGAGCACTTAGCCAAGTTACAGGAAACCAAGTCCCCAGGACCAGATGATTTACACCCTAGAGTCCTGAAAGAGATAGCAGAGGAAATAACAGAACCCCTTGCTATAATCTTCGGTAAGTCATGGGAAACAGGAGTGGTCCCTTTAGATTGGAAAAGGGCAAATGTTGTCCCCATCTACAAAAAGGGGAAAAGGGACGATCCAGGAAATTACAGGCCGGTAAGTCTGACCTCGATAGCAGGAAAAATCTTTGAGCAAATTGTCAAGGAACATTTACTTCGGTACCTGGATGGGAAGGCATTAATTAACCAGAGCCAGCACGGCTTTATGACCAATAAATCTTGTCAGACTAACCTGATTTCCTTCTACAACAAAATCACTGAATGGTTGGACCAAGGGAATGCCGTGGACATAGTATATCTTGACTTCAGTAAGGCATTTGATAAAGTATCACATAACCTTCTTATTGAAAAAATGATTAAGTATGGCTTTGACAAAAAATCAGTTAGGTGGATTCACAACTGGCTTAATGATCGGGCACAACGAGTAATACTAAATGGCTACACATCGAACTGGAAGAAAGTCAAAAGCGGGGTGCCGCAGGGCTCTGTTCTGGGCCCAGTACTTTTTAATATCTTTATAAATGATCTGGACGATGGAATTATTGGGGAACTCATAAAATTTGCAGATGATACGAAGATAGGAGGAATAGCCAACACTAGAGAGGAGAGAGAGTGTATTCAAAAGGACTTAGACACACTGGAACAATGGGCTGAGGCCAACAAAATGGTATTTAACAGGGACAAATGCAAAGTTCTACATCTGGGTAACAGAAATGTAAAAAACATATATAGTATGGGAGGAATAGAACTAAGTGATAGCATAGGGGAAAAGGACTTGGGCATAATAGTAGATCAAAAATTCAACATGAGCCAACAGTGCGGTGCTGCTGCAAAAAAGGCTAATAAAATTCTGGGATGTATTAAGACAAGCATTGAATCTAGATCAAGAGAGGTCATTATTCCGCTGTACTCTTCCCTGGTCAGACCACACCTGGAATACTGTGTACAGTTCTGGGCGCCTCAATTCAAGAAAGACATCGATATATTGGAGCAAGTCCAGAGAAGAGCAACCAAAATGGTGGAAGGTCTGCAAACCATGTCCTATGAGGAGCGGCTAAAAGAACTGGGATTGTTTAGTTTGTAGAAGAGAAGGCTGAGGGGAGACTTAATAGCAGTCTACAAATATCTGAAAGGTAGTCACAGTGCAGAGGGATCTCCCCTATTCTCATTAGCACAAGGAAGTACAAGAAGCAATGGGATGAAACTAAAGGGAAAGAGATACAGATTAGACATTAGGAAAAACTTTCTGACAGTGAGGGTAGTGAGAGAGTGGAATAGGCTGCCACGGGAGGTGGTGGGCGCTCCATCAATGGAAATCTTCAAGCGGAATCTGGATAAACATATAGCTGGGATGATTTAGGAAAACCTGCACTAGCAGGGGGTTGGACCCGATGGCCCTTGAGGTCCCTTCCAACTCTACCATAAGAATAAGAATAAGTAGAATTTGATCAAATGTTGCGTACCCCTGAAACGAGCATTTCCCCCCATAGACTATAATGGGGTTCGAAACCCGTTCGAACAGTTGAACAGTGTGCGGCTGTTTGAATCGAATTTCGGACCCCGAACATTTTAGTGTTCGCTCATCTCTAACTATGACCAAAGTGTTATGATGCAGTGAGCTTGCAAAGACTAGACTATATCAGTTTAGTACAGTATGATTGATTGATTGAGCCATGGTCAGCCTAGAACTATAACCTACACATGGACCATGTTTTTTTTTGTAGGGAACATAGTTTTGTGTATGACCATTACTGTACATAATTTATTAGCTTATGATCTGCAACTGAACCCCTGATCTAGATTCAGAACCTCTGCTGAGAAGACACTTGGTCATACTATGAAGAACCTTCAAAAATTGTCTCCTTAGCCTTCCCGTCATATAAATTATATACATGGAATGTAACATTGGGAAACAATTCCAGAGTAAAACCAAGCCAGCAAAAGAAATATAGTAATAGTATAACATTCCAAACACAGTGACACCCACATACAAAGCAAAGCAGAAGAATGAGACGATTGTAAATTTTACAGTCTTTAAAAAAGGGTCCAGGTGACTTGTTACGTTCTTGTCACGTTTCATCTTGTACATGTGATGGCTCAAAAAGCCGAGAAGAGCGAAGGAAGAGATGACATAAATGAGGAAGGGAAGAAGGTTCCACAGAAGAAACAAAAATACTCTGAGCTTAAAGATATCAGCATTATAAAGGTTGTTCTCTAGAGTAGAATTTTTTGGGGTGTTCACAAAAATTGGCAGGATTCCAGCTGATGAGTAACCAATGGACAGTAACACAAATGTAACAGTCATCCCAAGAAGTCTCTGAGAAATAATCTTCTTCAGATATAGAAATAAGACGTTATGGAAGTTGCTGATCTTCAGGGTGTAGAAAACCGAGAGGAGAACCGAAAGCCAAATATTACAAGAAGTAGACGACTTCACAATGACGTCCAATGCTATAATATAGGCTGTAGAAAATTCCTTGCCGAGAGTTACCCAAAACAGCTCAAGGAGTTTAATAAACTGAAAAATGATCCTTGAGGTTCCGATAGCAGTGATGAGGAGGTCAGCGGGGGTCAGTGGTCTTCCTCTTTGCCAGTCAATGACACTGACCCCTACAATAAAGAAATGTATCATCAGTCCTATTATATAGGTAATCCCGGCTGCACTGATAAGACATAGCTCCTGATCACTCTCCATCGACATGTTCATCTCTTCTGTGTTATCTCTCGGTCAATGTTTCTGATTCATCAAGTGATTATTTTTTATCTGTTTAGCTGATGCAAATGGTGATGGAAAATCCAAAGTCTCCTCATATCCGTCCAATGGAGGAAAAAGCCACTTATTTGAATATGTCTCTGGTAGCCGCATGCAGTCAGGAGGCAGAAAATAGACAGCAGTACATGACTGTCCTGAACAATTCTTCAGATCTACAGCAGATATTTTACCTATAAATCCTATGTTGTCTTTTAGCCCCTTCCTGCTCATGGCATTTTTCAATTTTCATTTTTTGAATCCCCCTGTCCCAAACCCCAAGGCGTTTTTATTTATCCGTTCACAGAAGCATATTAGGGCTTAATGTTTGCAGAATTAATATTCTTTTATGATACTACCAGTTATTATTCTGCACAATGTGCTGGGAAACTGGAAAAAAAAAATTCTGAATTTGGTGGAAATGGAGAAAAAGTGCATTTGTGCATCTTTGTATTATGGGAGGAAAGCCACATGAACATGGGGACAACATACAAACTCCTTGCAGATGTTGCTCCTGGAAGGATTTGAACTCAGGACTCCAGTGCTGCAAGGCTGCAGTGTTAACCACTGAACCACCATGTTGTACGTGTACTGCACACAGATTAGCCGTTCTGGTTGATTCTGATGCATGGAACGCAATGAGAGCTGAGCTACAGTAATGGCACCCGGCCCTACCCAGGACAGAGAGCTATCAGCTTAGGGCTACATGCAATGTATACCAATGGTACCTGAAGCAACCAGAAAAGTTAATCTGAGCAGTAGCAGCGGTCAGCCCCCACCAATAAGATATTTAAGGCTTATTCTATGGATGGCATAAGGACAGACCACAAAAGACAAAAATATAATGTGATAACTCCTCTAATTATAATATTTTTCCAATTATTTCTACATTACAGATTTTGCATTGGGGCCCAAGATGTTATAGGGATCCTATCATTAGAATTATTATTATTTTTCTTTTTAAAAAAGCCTATTATTCCCTACCTTTAGAATTCTTCTCTGCGCCGTCATTCCGTAGATATCCCGTTTTTTTCTTGGTATGCTAATACGTCTCCAGACAGCACAGAGGTCATTCCTCCATGCTCAAACATCACTAGGGGCATCCCTTGTGCTGCCTAAAAACTCTCCAGCGCCTCCTTCTTCTACAGCTGCTCCTCTCCGCTGCGTCCTCTGCGTTGTCTTCTTCCAGTGATCCTGTCTTCGGGATGTCAATCCGGTGCATGAGCAGTCGACATCGGGCTTCAGCTGTACATATATGTTCAGTCATTCTGCTGTGTCCGAGCGTATTGTTCCTGTAAGCGGTTCCTGTGCTGTCTGGTGACTCATTAGCATACCAAGAAAAACCAGGATATCTACAGAACGGCGACACAGAGGAAAATTCTAAAGGTAGGGGAAAACTAGCCTTTATTAAGGCTATTCCTACGTGATATTAGTTAAAAAAGGAATTCTAATCATTGATTCCTTTTAAAGTTATGCCATTGCATTCCCCGTATCTCTCTTATATGTAAAAAATGAGTTTCTGTCTGTCTGTTCTTTATGCGCAACCAAACGACTGGACTGATCTTTACCAAATTTGTCAAACAGGTACATCAGATGTCCAAAAAGGTTTTAGACCTGGTCTCAGCGTACCATTCCAGAGATACAGAATTCATAAAAAAATTACTTGCATGAGCCAATAGAAGCCTGCGAGTCTTTCACTTATATTAGACTGCCATACACATGGTCGCATGTCCCTTATCAACCAATAGAAGCTCATAGGTGCTTAGTCTCCACGTGCACACAGTTTTACTCCAGGTTTCCATAACCACCTACCCATTTGTCTTCACTGCTGTAATTCAGCTTTAAAGAGGACCTTTCATGGTTTGGGGCACAGGCAGTTCTATATACTGCTGGAAAGCTGGCAGTGCACTGTCAGCATACTGTCAGCTTTCCCGATCTGTGCACCGGGTAAAGAGCTTTTGGTCCTGGTACCGTAGCTCTTTACAGTCATAAGGGCGTTCCTGACAGTCTGTCAAGAACGTCCTTCTTCACAGCAGTGCCTATTGCGTTGTACAGTGTGAGCGGGGAGGAACGCCCCCTCCCTTCCTGATAATACTTGTCTATGGACGAGAACTGTGAGCAGAGGGAGGGGGCTTCCTCCCCACTCACACTGTACAGCGCGATAGGTGCTGCTGAGGATAAGGATGTTCTTGACAGACTGTCAGGAACGCCCTTCTGACTGTAAAGAGCTACGGTACTGGGACTGAAAGCTCTTTACCCTGGGCACAGATCGGGAAAGACGACAGTGCGCTGCCTGTGCCCCAAACTATGAAAAGTCCTCTTTAAAGGTGCAAAGCACTGTGGATAATTCTGTTCCACAAGGTCACATACACACAGATTTACTCCAGGTTACCAATTCCAATTCTTTATTTAAAAATATATATTTGACAACATAGTAAAACTATAGAAATACAATTACTGCCATGCATTGACAACGGTGACAGCGCATTGTAACATTGTCTTAACTTTTTAATATTTATCTGGAATGTGGGTCGAGTGGGATGAGTTAGGGGAAGGGGACAAAAGGGAGGGGTAAAGAGTTTGGATGGGAAGGGGTGAGTGTGTTAAAGAGTCACCATAGTCATATTTATAACAAAGCATGAGAATGAAGGTTTAATATTAGTTAGTCCTATAAAGGAGTGATCAACGAGAAAAGGGGAGATGATATGTGCCGTTAACCAATAATGAGATAATTCTTATTCACTACTTCAACGTCTGTGGACCATATTCCTTATATGTCCGTGCTACCCTTTCCCTCCAGAGGTTTCATTCTGGTTTTCTCCACTATAAAGGAGTGAGGAACAGAGAGACAGAGAAATCTGAACGTTAGTATTAAGTAGGGATCATAAAGTAGATTAAAACTGGGTATGTCCACCATATGAGCCAACATCCTGATTACAACGCCAGCATAGATTGTTATCGGCTAAATGGTATGTATATAAAGTAACCACTTCAGGGTCAACTGTTTGTAATGATTCTCTTGCATCCTTGCACAGAGAAACTCCTTTTCCAATTCCTTCATATGCTCCTCCTCCTGCACACCGCACATAACCACAGCCTATCGTGATGTCACCTGTGTATCGTCATCATCACTGAGGCCGAGAAATGCTGGTTGTGGGTCCGCATCAAGGTTCCAGTCTAAAAAATGGGTTGCCGCAACTGAATGCCGGTACAGCTGCGCACTGCATCCAGCTGCGCACTCCGCTCCGGATTAGGCTCAATGAATGGGCCTAATCCAGAGGAGGGAGTGTCTTCAGGCCGAATCATGAGGTGAAATAGCCTGAAGAAGGAGCATCTCACTTCTTTTCCAGCTCCCGGAGAAAACACCTAACCGGCCCCCATTGATTTCAATGAGAGTCATATTTTTTGTCAGGATTTTGAGGCGAATACGGCCTCAAAATCCTGACCAAAAAAAAACCCATGTAAACTTACCTTTAGGGTCCATTCACATGGAAAAAGGTGAGGAATTTGGTGTGAAATTTCATCACTGAAAAAAAAAAGAAAAAGAAAAGCCGCCCATTGACTTCAATGGGTTCCTTCTTGTGCTAGCAGAAAAAGGAACCCATTGAAGTCAATGGGAGGCTTTTTTTTAGCACTGAAATTCCACACCAAATTCCTCACCATTTTCCTCCGTATCCACCTCAAAACCCTGATCAAAAAGACGTTTGTTCCACCTGAAGACACTCCCTCCTGACTATGGTGAGAAAATTGGAGTCAAGTCCTTTAATAGCCTTCTTCTATTCATAAAGATCACACCAACCAAACTCACTGCAAACTCTCTGCAACAGAGAATGAAGGTCCACAACTAGAGATGAGCGAGTAGTATTCGATCGAGTAGGTATTCAATTGAATACTACGGTATTCGAAATACTCATACTCGATCGAATACCACTCACTATTCGCAGTAAAGATTTGATTCAGAACCAGCGTTGATTGGCCAAATGCTATACAGTGTATAGCATTCGGCCAATCAATGCTGGTTCTGCAGGAGGCTCGTCTTTGAGGAGGCGGAGTCTAAGATCGGACCTCAATGTAGACTGTTCTAATGTTAAATATGCAGTCTACATTGTGGTCCGATCTTAGACTCCACCTCATCAAAGACAAGCTCCCTGCAGAACCAGCGTTGACATAACGGGTCCGTACGCTTTAACTGCATAGTGCTTGCAGTTGCGCTGATATTACGTTGGGGGGAGGTCCTCCTGTGGACTCCTTCCGGATGGGAGGCAAGCGTTAATGTGAACTTAATCGTTCTGCAAAACCAGCATTGATTGGCCAAATGCTATACAGTGTACAGCATTCAGCCAATCAACGCTGATTCTTCTGGAGGCTTGTCTGTGACGAGGCGGAGTCTAACATCAGACCACAGCAGTCTCCATTGTGGTCTGATCTTCAACTCCCCCTCCTCTCAGACGAGCCTCCGGCGGAAACAGCGTTGATTGGCCGAATGCTGTGCACTGTATAGCATTTGGCCAATCAGCGCTGGTCAATGCATTCCTATGAAAAAAAGTCAGCTCCCGCATAAACGCAAGCTGCCAGCTCTCCCGACTAGCAAAAACGAGCCTGCTGCAGAACCAGCGTTGATTTGCCGAATGCTGTACACTGTATAGCATTTGACCAATCAACGTTGGTTCTGCAGGACAGATGTGGGGATTTCTACTCAAAGGTAAAATGCTATCCCCGCACCGTGCCCTTCTCTGTACGTTTTTTTGGGTCAGTTCACACTAGCTTAGGGTCGGTTCACACTAGCTTATGTTTTCCGTCCAGAAGGAGTCTGTATGAGGATGGAATACAAGCGCAATTGCAAGCGCTGTGCAGTTAAAGCGCATGGACCCCATAGACTATAATGGGGTCCGTGTGCTTGCCGCGCACTGCCCGCACAAATTATTCGTGCAGGCAGTGCGCTGCAAGCACATGGACCCTGGTATAGCCTATGGGGTCCATGCGCTTTAACTGCACTTTGCTCCTCCTAAACACGCTCCTCCTGCTACTCGTGGACTTGGTGACTCTCCTTTAGTCGAATAGTGGTTTCCCCTGAAACAAGCATTTTTTCTCATAGACTATAATGGGATTCAATATACGATCGAGTCGAATCTCGAATATTTCACTACTCGCTCATCTCTATCCACAACCACAATAGTGAAAAATATTGGGCCACAGAGCACTTTTATTCCACTTACATAAAATCCAGCATATCATATGAAAACAGATCATTATTTTGTAACCGTTTCTTCTGGAACTTGATCGGATTCCTAACCCGATACCGTAATAACTTGTAATAAGTAATCATGTGTAACAAGTAATAAAAATATATAAAAGTATAAGCCCCTAAACTACAAATACATGGAAAAGGCAAATAAATACCTTCTTTATTAATAAATATAATTAATAAGTGTTACAATGTATGAGCAACAACGAATCAAAACCTTCCAAAATAATAATAATAATAATAATAATAATAATAATAATAATAATAATAATAATAACATACAGCATGTCTAACCAAAGTATATATATATTCTACTGATTACTAAATAATAAAAAATTGCAAGATCTTTACAATATTAAGAAAAATTAAATCCAACAAATAACCTACAATGTTAAAATAAATAACAGGAGGAAAGATAAAAAACTATATTCTGTAAGAGAGCAGTAAGCGCACCTCTTCTCCATTATTGGAATCAGACTCTGAGGCTAACCCTTCGTTCACATCTGCATTTGGAATCCGCATGGGACCCCCCAGACGAAATACTGAACGCAA